>NC_135727.1:33373503-33973503 GCF_964656455.1 Halichoerus grypus | reverse complement strand
AGGGGAAGGGGTGAGGAGGGAAGGGGAGGGGAAGGGGAGGGGAGGGAAGAAGAAAGATACTTTCTGGTTAAACAAGTTGTGGAGTGTTGGGATACTTCAGAAAATGGACATTTGTTTGAAGCTAAAAAACAGCCTCAAAGCAGTTTCCCAGCTTAATTCAGACGGATGATCTTCAGGCTATTTATCTATTTTCTGATGAAACATTTTATTTTTTTAAAATTTTTTTTAAAATATTTTATTTATTTATTTGACAGAGAGAGACACAGCGAGAGAGGGAACACAAGCAGGGGGAGTGGGAGAGGGAGAAGCAGGCTTCCTGCGGAGCAGGGAGCCCGATGCGGGGCTCGATCCCAGGACCCTGGGATCATGACCTGAGCCGAAGGCAGACGCTTAACGACTGAGCCCCCCAGGCGCCCCGAAACATTTTATTTTGAAATAACTAGATGCACATGCAGTCGTTAGAGGCAGTACAGACCCCACATGCCCTGGACCCAGTTTCCCTGGTGGCACCATCTGCAGAACTAGAACCCTGACCCAGATCAACTGGCCTTTTTAATGATCAGAAATACGTGCTCACACCCAGCAGATTTCAGTTACAGTCAATGCCACGAAACGTGCAGGTACAATCTGTTAAATTCTTTAAAGGCTAATTTCCTCAAAGTCCCCTCTCACTGACCCCAAAATATTTGGCTAAACTAACATGTGAGTGAGATTTACTTCTTTGCTAATGCATGAATGGAACAATAATAAAATTTCCCTCGGTTTCATTTTGTTCGCGATATTCTCATTAAAATAATTTCAGGGGCGCCTGGGTGGCTCAGTCAGTTCAAGCGTCTGCCTTTGGCTCAGGTCATGATCCCGGGGTCCTGGGATCGAGCCCACGTGTAGGGCTCCCTGCTTGGCGGGGAGCCTGCTTCTCCCTCTCCCTCTTCCCCTGCTTGTGCTCTCTTTTGCTCTCTCAAATAGATAAAATCTTAAAAAAAAATAATTTCAGAAATTGTGCCCATCGACAATTCAGGAAGATACTGCTTTGATGAACTGTATAAGCTTCTATTAAGACACAGCCAAGTCACCATGAGCGGGGAGACTCCGAGGCCCCCTCCAGCATCCCAAACTCCTGGTCCGAATGACGCCCTCCCAATGCCCTGGGCTGGTGCTGACAAGGAGGCAGACGCAATCTTAGGCTATTTAAACACCGAATCCTGAAAGTCCACTAGTAAAGAGGAATGGTGGCATAATTTTGCACTTCCCAGAGCCACACTTGACAGGTGTGGTAGTGAAGAAAAGCCTTCTGTGGTAGCTGCCTTCAGAGAGTAACCTCTGAACCCTTCCTTACTCACTCCCCCTTCCCCACGGCTCTAACTATTGCTTCCCCAAATCACTTTCCTTGCCAGATAACTGAGGTACAGGAAACACTTGTCTTCTTTTAAAATTAGTTATCCCAAGAGGAATTCAAATAGTCGCAGAATGTGAATGTTATAAAGTCACTGGGTTTTTGCTTTTGTTTTTTTTTTCTTTCTTAGAGAAAGAAGTGACTAAGGGCTTGTACAACTTTCCCATGATCGTGTAACCAGTTAGCGGCAGAGCTAAGAGCTAAGCAAGGCCTAGGTCCTCTACCTGCAGCCCAGTGTAGCTTTATGTTTGTGTTTTACTGTATCATACTGCTTTTCTTTAAGAATATATACCTTGCCATCTAGGGCACCTGGGTGGCTCAGTCGGTTAAGCATATGCCTTCGGCTCAGGTCATGATCCCAGGGTCCTGGGATTGAGTCCCCTGTTGGGCTCCCTGCTAAGCAGGGAGCCTGCTTCTCTCTCTGCCCCTACCCCCCGCTCATTTCCTCTCTCTCTCTCTCTCTCAAAAATAAATAAGTAAAAATACTTAATAAAAAAAGAATATATACCTTGCCATCTAGGACTTGCTTTAACATATTCTGGCAATAAATAAACAAGGAAAATATAATTATATGTAATTTGTAAATAAGTAAAATGCATGAATATTCTATAATAAAAAGGTTTTTTAAAGATTTTATTTTTATTTATTTAGAGAGAGTGTGCATACTTGAGCGGGGGGGAGGGGCAAAGGGAGAGGGAGAGAGAGAATCTCAAGCAGACTCTGTGTTGAGTGCGGACCCCAACTCGGGGCTCAATCTTACAACCCTGAGATCCTGACCTGAGTCAAATCAAGAGTCAGATGCTTAAACGACTGAGCCACCCAGGTGCCCCTATAATAAAAAGTTTTTTTAAAAAAAGAATATACCTTATTATACCTTAGTTTGGATAAGTGTAGTAGATATTCTCTTATTAAAGCACATCCAGACTGGAGAACTGAACAAGGAATACAAGAAAAAGAAGAGTGGGAAATGGCGAGATTGAGGATGAGGACAAAATTCTTCCAGTTACTTCCTTATCTAGTCTTGGTTCTTGACTGAACCAGCTATGTGATCTTAGACAAGTCACTTCTCTTCTAGAAGCTTCACTTTCTTCATCTGGTGAGGTCTTTAGAAAAGATGGTCTTTTAGGCCCCTAGAAGCAATACATACCTTGGCTTCCTACAAAACCTGAAATATTTAAATTCCTCTTTGAATTTTCTGAAAAAAGATGCCAAAGGAAGCCTCAGATCAGAAGAAGCCCCATGGTCCTGCCCTTATCATTTCTTTTTTTTTTTTTTAGATTTATTTATTTGAGAGAGAGAGGGAGAGAGAGCACAAGCAAGAAGGGCAGGGAGAGAGAGAGAGAGAGAATCTCAAGCAGACTATGTGCCCAGCATGGAGCCCGACGCTGATCCCTCCACCCTGAGATCATGACCTAAGCCGAAACTAAGAGTCCAGAGCTCAACCAACTGCGCCGCCCGGGCACCCCTGGCCATATCATTCCTCACAGCTAAGCAGCCCTACAGCCCCTAGTTCCTCAGAAGGCCTAAGGCCACCTGTTCTGGAATGGGGCTGAAGTCTTTGGCAAGAAGACATACTCACTGTTGAGGTCTCCCCATGACCTGGGGGTACCCAAGGAACATGGCTATGTGCCACTCCCCTGGCTACCCTCAGCTTCCATTGGACTATAAGAGCAGAGGCTGGGGTAGACCAAAGTTAAATCCCATCTCTGGTGCTTCCTAGGTGTGTGTGATCTTGGTTAGTTTATTCCTAGCTCTCAATCTCCCCATAGATAAAATTGTTGTGAGAAGCAAGATAATAAATGTGAGTAGGAAGGCAGACAGAGAGGTGATGGAAGGATACATTTGAAATATTATTAGACTTCAGGGTTTACCCTTCAGGGTTCTCCCCCTTTCCATTCAAGTTGCTAGTCATGGCCCAGGTGGTGGCATGAGCGTGTCAGAAGGCATGAGCCGTGGCATCTTCCTGACTTTGGAGGAACAAAGTTTTCAGCACTGGTGAGCTAGAGCCAGCTCCAAATGGCTCTTTGTTTTCTTCCTTGAGGTGAAATTAATATAGAATTAACCATTTTATTTTATTTTTATTTTTTTTTAGAGAGAGAGCACAGGTGTGCAGTGCAAGTGGGGGGAGGGGCAGAGGGAGAGAGAGAATCTTTTTTTTTTTTAAGATTTTATTTATTTATTTATTTGACAGAGAGAGACACAGTGAGAGAGGGAACACAAGTGGGGGGAGTGGGAGAGGGAGAAGCAGGCTTCCCGCGGAGCAGGGAGCCCGATGCGGGGCTCGATCCCAGGACCCTGGGATCATGACCTGAGCCGAAGGCAGATGCTTAATGACTGAGCCGCCCAGGTGCCCTGAGAATCTTAAAATCTTAAGCAGGCTCCACACCCAGTGCAGAGCCCAATGTGGGGCTCGATCTCATGACTCTAGGATCATGACCTGAGCTGAAATCCAGAGTCCAACGCTTAACGACTGAGCCACCCAGGTGCCCCCAGAATGAACCATTTTAAAGTGAACAATTCAGTGACATACATCTAGTGCCAAAACATTTTCATCACTCCAAAATAAAACCCCATAGCCATTAAGCAGTTACCACCCCCCCATGCACCCTCCCCCTGGCTCTGGCAACCACCAATCTGCTTTCTGTTTCTTTGGACTTACCTATTCTGGATATTTCATAGAAATGGAATCATGCGACCTTTGTCTCTTCCTTCTCTCACTTAACATCATGTTTTCAAGATTAATCCATCTTGTAGCATATATCAGTACTTCATTCCTTTTTATGGCTGAATAATACACACCACACACCACATTTTGTTTGTCCATTCATCAGCTGATGGATATTTGAGTGGTTTCCACTTCTGGGTTATTATGAATAATGCTACCATGAACATTCCCGTACAGTGTGTGTGTGTGAACATGTTTTCAATGCTCTTGGGTATGTACCTAGGAGCAGAATTGCTGGGTCATATGATAACTCTGTGTTATCAGGGTTAGAAAAAAATGCCTATAATCAGCTTTCAAGAGCCAGCTGGAAATAAGCACATGAAAAGATGTGCCACATCATTAGCCAGCTGGGAAATGCAAACCCAAACCACAATGAGATACCACTTCACACCCACTAGGATGGGTATAATCAAAAAGACACAGGGGGCGCCTGGGTGGCTCAGTCGGTTAAGCATCCAACATCCGACTCTTGGTCTATGTTCAGGTCTTGATCTCAGGATGGGGGAGCCTACTAAAAAAAAAAAAAACAAACCAAAAAAAACCCCAACAAGTGTTGATGAGAATGTGGAGAAATGGGAGCCCTCATACTTTGCTGGTGGGATTATAAAATGGTGCAGATGCTTCATAAAACAGTCTGGCAGTTCCTCAAATGGTTAAACCTGGAGCTTGTGCATTTGTGCATGTTTCCTGGTCATGGGATGGGGGCAGTGGTCAGGGTCTGAATAGAAAAGCTAGAGAGACTTCTCCCTTCACCAGGGGTGGGATAGGCATTAAAAACATGCCCATTCGATGAATATATGGAGATGACATTCATCTCTTTGATGTCATATCCTCCAACCCTACCACCACCTCTCACTTCCCCAAATGACAGCATCCTATTGCAATAGGAATTCTTCTCTCCTAAACGACTGGTACAGAAAAGGGCACTTGTGGTTTTCCTTTTTTTGTGATAACTGATTTTTTTTTTTTTTTTTTGGAAGAGCGAGCAGAAGCTTACCATGCAATTCACATTATGTATTTTCCTGCTTCTGGATCTTATTCCCACTGTCCTACCTATGCAAATGACACTCTCATTCCTTTCATCCTGTGTAGATCCTTCCCACCCTGTGAGAGCCAGGCCAAATCCCACTCCCACCCCCTTGTAAAGTCTTCTCTCAATCAAACTCAGGATGCAAGTGCCCCGTGACTCTTTAGCAGAACTCCTCAGTATCATAATACTCTTAACTAAATGCCATAAAATGCTGTTGTATTTTAACCTAATACAGTTAAATACATCATTTTTTGGTCTATGTAATGCCACCGTATGCTAGAGAAACTGTGGCAGGGGCAAATAGTTGAAGAAATATTTAAGGTGGGTAAATTTAAGATGGAGCAAATGTGAATTAAATTTTTACAATTTTACTTGGAATTGTTTGATTTTAGTTGGAGCACTAATGCTTTGGCCACCTTTGGGTGGCCAAATAAGGGGGATGAGAAATTGACAGGTTTGGGTTCTGGTCCTAGCTTTAGTTGCTAACTAGGTATGTAATCTTTGAGCGACCCTAACCCTCCCTAATGATCAATTGGAAAGTGGGGATGGTATACCTATTAATAAAGAGTTTCTGTAGATTTTATACTTCTTCACTTTCACTTCCTTAGTTCAGGCTCTCATCATCCTTAGCCCAGGCCCTTGCTATTCCAAACAGTCTGTGGCCAAGCAGCATCATGTTAGACATGCAGAATCTCAGGCTCCACTCCACACCTACTAAAACAGAATTTGCATGTTAACCAGATCATTAGGTGACCCGTATGTCCGTCAAAACCTGAGAAGCAGTGGCCTCACGTTCATTGTAGTCTCTTAGCTGGTCTCCCTGTCTCCACTCTGGCCCCTTCCAATCTATCCTCTACATAGTGCCTAGGAAGTGCTTTTCAGTGGGCCAAAAAGATTTTATTACTTCCTTATTTAAAATCCCTCGGGGGTGCCTGGGTGGCTCAGTCATTAAGCGTCTGCCTTCGGCTCAGGTCATGGTCCCAGGGTCCTGGGATCAAGCCCCACATTGGGCTCTCTGCTCCGCGGGAAGCCTGCTTCTCCCTCTCCCACTCCCCCTGCTTATGTTCCTGCTCTCACTCTCTCTCTCTCTGTCAAATAAATAAATAAAATCCTTAAAATAAATAAATAAATAAATAAATAAATAAATAAATAAATAAATAAAATAAAATCCCTCGGGGCGTGGGGGTGGGGTGCCTGGGCGGCTCAGTTGGTTAAGTATCTGCCTTCAGCTCGGGTCATGATCTTGGGGTCATGCGTCATGCGTCAAGCTCACTGCTCAGTGGGGAGTCTGCTTCTCCCTCTGCCCCTCCCCTGCTGGTGCTCTCTCCCAAATCAATAAATAAAATCTTAAAAAAAAATTAAAAATCCTTTAAAAAATAAAAAAAAAATAAAATCCCTCAGGGGCTCTCTATGATAAAATAGCAATATGGAAAGAGCATAGGCACAGTTTCTAGAATGTGGCATGCTGTTTTATGCCTCTAAGCTACTATGTTGCTTTCTCTTTGGGAGAGTATTTACCCATCTTCATTTCCTTGTAATCTTTCAATATTCAGCTCAAGTGTAGCCCCATCAGGGAAGCTTTTTCTGTCCCTCCTGTATTTAGGCCCCTACGCTAAACAGACTTTTTCAAAGGCATGGGCCCTCGTTTATTATGGTGATGTGTGTACTTGTCTGTGTCCCTTTCCCTGTGAACTCTCCCCGCACTGTGTTATGTGTGGGGATTCTGTGGGGAATGGGACAAAGTCTCAACCCTCTTGAAGCTTACAGAGCAGGTAGGGAAAGGAGACAATGAACAACTCTAAAATTAAATTGGGAGGGGCGCCTGGGTGGCTCAGTCAGTTAAGCATCCAACTCCTGATTTTGGCTCAGGTCCTGAAATCGAGTCCCTCGTGGGGCTCCATGCTCAGCACAGAGTCTGCTTGAGCTTCTCTCCCTCCCTCCCCTCGCCCTCTGCCCCTCCCTCTGCTCTCTCTCTCTTCTCTAAGTGAAAAAGTAAAATCTTAAAAAAATTAAATTACGTTGTGCTAAGTCCTATGATGGATTCAAGCAGGCTATGGTAAGAGTAGGGGGGAAGCAAAGTCTTCCCTGAAAAAGTGACATTCGCATTGAGGTGGAAAGGCTGAGTAGGTGTTAACCTTATTCGTATGCTTATGCCAAAGCCTAGCATAATGCCTGGCCCATAGTAGGGTGCGTTAAATACTTAATGAATGCGGGGTGGGAGGGGGGGTTGGTTAAAAGGTTCTTGTGAGGATCCCCTGTGGTAACATCTGCAAAAACTCTTGGGAGAGTAAAAAGTGCAACAAAATGCAACTTTATTACAGATTCTGTCTTCAGAGGATGGGAAGCTGAATTTGCTCTTTTACTGGAGGGAGCCTTAGAAACCTTCTACAGAGCAGGCAAGTTCTGCCCTAGCCAAGTGTATTCAGGCACACAGTCTACTCCCCAAACATAATTTTCTCATTCTGTTTGGACTGTCAACATGGCCTTAAATAAGATAGAGGAGGGAGCAGACACATGGCTTGTGTGGGTGTAGTTTTGGATGAAGTTCTGTGGCCGGAAGGCATCCAGCTCTGGTGCATTGACTTGAAGATCAAACTGGATGACCTTCAAGGGAGGATGGGGCGGAGGATGCTAAGGGTGGTGGGAAGTGGGGAAGGTGGTTAAGAAGAGTATTCATGGTGTTTGGGCCCCTCAATACGATCAGATTCTATGTTTAAGTGTTTGAGTTCCTTTCCTTTACCTCCCTGACTTATGGAGGTCCAAGTATTTCCCATTTCCAGCAAGACCAGAAGAGAACTAACATAAATCTAGCATCTGCTGTGTGAAAGACACTATAGAATGTGCTTTTAAAATATGTAGAGGGGCGCCTGGGTGGCTCAGTTGGTTAAGCGACTGCCTTCGGCTCAGGTCATGATCCTGGAGTCCCTGGATCGAGTCCCGCATCGGGCTCCCTGCTTGGCAGGGAGTCTGCTTCGCCCTCTGACCCTATCCCTTCTCATGTGTTCTTTCTCTCTCATTCTCTCTCTCTCAAATAAATAAAATCTTTAAAAAAAAAAAAACACTTAAAAAA
The DNA here is from genome assembly GCF_964656455.1 of Halichoerus grypus. Classification (NCBI taxonomy): domain Eukaryota; kingdom Metazoa; phylum Chordata; class Mammalia; order Carnivora; family Phocidae; genus Halichoerus; species Halichoerus grypus. The sequence goes on along the minus strand of NC_135727.1, from coordinate 33,965,285 downwards.
ATAAAATAAAATAAAATATGTAGAACACAGGCTCCTGAGACAGTCCATCTAGACTTGAACCCCCTCCCATTCCATCGCTCTGTGCTAACCGTATAGCCTTAGAATGCACTCTTTCTCTGAATCTAGTTTCCCCCTCAGTGATGGGGATATCTCGTAGAGTTGTGAAAAGGACTCAGGTGAGTATTAGATACAATATTTACCAAGTATCGATATTCAATAAATGAGTGTTGCCATGGCAGCTATTACTTGCTGGTTGATTCCTGGATTGAGTCAAGGTCAGGGTCAGGACTTTCCTCCATGCACAGGTTTCTACGTCTTCCCTTACAGGCTGGTTGCTTAGGTCCATAGGAATAATAATATAGGAGTAGGCTGTCTTGGTCACTCCCAGTGATCACCAACAGTGCTGTCATCATGGAGTCGAGGCACATAATTTAGTGAAGTGATACTGTATTGGCTCCTTAAGACCTTTGCTGGTTAATTAACGAATGAATTGAATCTTCAACGAATACTGAGGTACCTACTGTGAAGTACTCCTGAGTACCTACTACATGCTAAGTCCTCAGAATCAAAGAATAAGATAGTCTGGGGCCTAGTTCAACAGGTGCTTCTCAAAGATTAAGATGGGGCTCTTTTGGGAGGTCTTATAGAGGACCATAGCTTTAGCCTCAAGGATCTCAATCTTGGGGGACCAAAAAGAGATATAAATAGAAAGAACGCTATGGTAAATATAGCTGGCGACCGTTGCTTGTAAGCCCTTGTATTCCAGCGCACAATGAACGTAGTGATCTAAGCTAGTTTGACACGGACCTTGGCTCTACTCAGGAAATACAAATAGAAACTGAAAATAAATTGCTTCTAAGGAGTGGGAATGGGAAGAGAGACTTGCTTTCCATCACAGGTTCTTCAGCATGCCTTGATTTGTTAGTGTGTGCATATAGTATTTGACCTGACTTTGATGAAGTTCAGAACAAAATTAATAAAATATGAAATGACTCTAAAACATGAGAGCCTAACACTTTCTATTTCCATTTTGACCAGCCATTTGATACAACTAGGGTTTGGGATGAGATAAGGCTTGGGAAAGGGGACATACAATGGAAAAAAGGTATTTATTGGGCAGGCTGCTTGACAATGTTTTATTTAAGCTCGAAAGGTTGTTTCTTTGTTCTTATGGCCAAAATATTTTCACATCAAAATAGCCGAATCAAACAACCTACTTAGTGTATTTACCCTAATGCCAACATTTTACATCTAATACAGTATCCTTACTTATCTCTAGTACCTATGGAAAATATATTGCCAAGTTGTTACATGTATTGTGTGCTTTCTGGTCCCAGCTATTCCTCCTGAGTTGGATGGCACTAGGCAAATTCCTTTCCTCCTCTGGATCTTAAGCCCATCTGTTCATGAGGGTGTGGATTATATAAGTAATTTTCACAGTTGCAAACTTGAGTTTCTGTGGGAACTGATCAGGGGCCTCACAGGACTTTATGAGGGTGAAAAGGAGCAGAATTGGCAGGAACTGAGAACATCCACCTTTGCCTCAACCAGAGCAGCTAAATCCTGCTTCCATCTTTTATTTATTGCTCTTTCAAATAAGGTTTCTACTGAAATAAGGGTTTTATTTATATAAAGTATTTTTCTTTTTTTTTTTTTTTTAGACGGAGAGAGAGAGAGCCTGTGAGTGGGGAGGGGCAGAGGGAGAAAGAGAGAGAATCCCAACCTCCCTCCACAGAGTGTGGAGCCCAATTCGGGGCTTGATCTCAGGACCCTGAGATCATGACCTGAGCCAAAATCAAGAGTAGGACACTCAACCAACTGAGCCATCCAGACGCCCCTATAAAGTATTTTTCTAATCACTGAAGTAGATATCTAAAGTAGATACCCATTTCCACACTACAGTTCTATGGTTTTAAAAGAACGCTGAGTAGTCAACTATTGAAAGCAATGGTGTATTTCCAAAGGAGAATAGCTTAAAAATCACTTTGACATCATTATCTCATTTGCTACCCAGAATAACTCTATGAGGGTTAAAGAAGGAGAGACCAAGCGAAGAGGAATTCTTGGGGCACCAGGCTGGCTGTCAGTGGAGCATGGGGCTCTCGATCTGGGGGTCGTGAGTTCTAGCCCCACGTTGGGTGTAGAGCTTACTTAAAAAAAGAAACAAAAGGAAAAAAAAAAGAGAAGAGGAATTCCTTACCTCAGCATCTGCAGCTGGAGAATGGAAGAACGATGATGAACCCAGGTCTTCTGAGGTTGATTGCTTATCCAGTCCCCACTGCACTCTACCACAACACTTCTCAAAATCTGGTTCTAGTACAAAACTATGAAAAGTCCCTCAGAAGCAATGTTGGGCACTGTAGACACTGAAGTCTGAAAGTTCTTTAGTGCCCTGGGAAGTTCAATCAGCTCAATTCCCACAGACCACAATTATCAGTACCCAGCCAGAGTTGTTGTTTATTTTTTTATTTCATTTTTTTAAAGATTATATTTATTTATTTATTTGACAGAGAGAGAGAGAAAGAGAGAGAGACAGCGGCAAGAGAGGGAACACAAGCAGGGGGGTGGGAGAGGGAGAAGCAGGTTTCCCGCCGAGCAAGGAGCCTGACGCAGGGCTCAGTCCCAGGACCCTGGGACCATGACCTGAGCCGAAGGCAGACGCTTAACGACTGAGCCACCCAGGCGCCCCCAGAGTTGTTATGTCTCTTTCCCTCCCTGCTCCTACTTTTAGTCCCCTTTCGATCACACCTGGCTACTTAAGCAGAAGAATCTAGCTTCTCCCTCATGTGAATTTCATAAACTAAGTTTGTCTTCCTCATTTAAGAATTGTATTTGGGCTCCTTATTTGATCACGTTTTAAAGTCTTGACCTTTCAGTGTAATAAAGTTTATACTCCAATGATTGGAAACTCACATTTCCATACCATCAAGGCAGCCATACTAAGTATTCTAAGGAACGTTGGAAGAGAAAGTCAGACATCTTGAGAAGCTATCATAGAGTACCAGTGAGTTCACTTGACTCATCTTTGAGGAAAAGTTTCCTCTGTCATGTGAAAAGATTTAGGTCCCTTAAAAAAGAGCCCACTTCAGACGTAGGCCCGGCTTAAAAAGATATAAACAGGGGCACCTGGCTGGCTCAGTCAGAGGAGCGTGCAATTCTTGATCTTGGGGTCATGGGTTCAAGCCCCACGTTGGGTGTAGAGATTACTAAAAAAATAAACTTTAGAAAAAAGATATAAACAGTTGTAAATAATAAGGAAAAAAGATGCTTACAGACCTCAAGATTCACAAATTAGTGACTAAAATAGCACCTAATACTATTGTCAATAAATAGCTGAGGAAGGAAGGGGGTGATGAGAAGTGATGAATAATGTGGAAATGCCTTAGAAAGGAGATTAGCATGGCGCCTGGGTGGCTCAGTCAGTTAAGTGTCTGCCTTTGGCTCAGGTCATGATCTTGGGGTCATAGGATCGAATCCCACCCTTGGAGCCTGCTTTTCCCTCTGCCCCTCCCCCTGCTTGTGCTCTCTCTTTAATAAATCTTAAAAAGAAAATTAAAAAAAACCCCAGTGGTTCTTAATGACAGTGCCTGTAGGAAGCAGGCAAGCCTTCCAGAACGGGTTAACTGTCTGTGTCTCTATCTTCTTAGACCTAGTGAAGACGCTAACGATGAACGGGGGTGGGGGTGGGGGTGGGGGGCAGAAAGCTGAGAGGGGCCTGAGGAGGGCAAAGTTATCAGACATCAGGAATTCTGAAGCTGCTCTGAAACCACACGAGGAATCCAAGAAGGGAAAGGCGAGAATTACTTTGGATGTTGCAGAACCACAGCCACAGGCAAGGGTGTTCCGTGCCCGGAGTTACGTGTGCAATTCTGTAGATTCAGGCAAAAAGTCAGGTCACGATACTGCGTAGATGAGTTGAAATCATTCTTTGAGAATCTGTCGATTTGGAGCTAGTTTCTTTTTATGCCCCAAGATGGAGCTAGAGCGATGCTGTCCTCCCGAAACTCAGTGTATTGATTGCTGGAAGAACAGGGGAGATTATGGGCCCTTCCGCCTGTCCACACAGCAAGTGCAAGAGAAGGGAGGCATCGGGTTTTCTTCTTCTAAAGCATGATGTTTCCCAGCTCAGGACCATGCCAGAGCCTGAGAGAAGCACAGAATCATTGTTAATGGTTTGGGCCAGCTTCTTTTCTCCACGAGGTCCCACTGTTTTCTCCGGGAAGGCAAGCCCACTTTCCAGCGCAGGCCCACAGGTGAAGTTTTGAAGGCCGGGGATTTGTTTCTCTCCCTTGTTATCCTTCCTGCCCAGGTTTTCACCATTCCAGAGGAATCAAGGCTAGATTGAGAGATACCGAGTCGGCCAGAAGTCGGACGAATAACCAGACATTTTCATAAAATGCAGGAGTTTGGTAATTGCCAGTTTACCCTGGGTTTGCTTCCAGCGGTTCCCTTTTCAGCTGACTGACCCAAGTGACTATTGAGACCAATAAAGCATTTAAGGATTGAGGAGGGAGGAGTTAGTACCGTTTTCTATTTCCTACTTGCTTGGGTAACTCTGCTTCCTCCTGAGCAAGGAGCTAATGAAGACCTCATCACTGGTTTTTTTAATGGAGAAAGATAATAGGTTTTTAATCTGCTTCTTGTATATAAGGACCTCTTAGCAGAGACTGAATCTTTAAAATATGATCCTGCATTTAAATAGAGCCAAGACTAGAAAAGAAACAAAACAAAAACCTCAGATATGGGGTTTCTAGAGTCACAGAGTTTTAGGCGTACTGTATGACTATTTATCATTTATTGAGCACTTGCTATGGGCCGGCCACAGCACTAAGCTTTTGGTAGCTCATTAATCCTCAAAACAACCCTATGAAGTAGCTGCAATGATTATCCCCATTTTACAGATGGGGAAACTGAGGCTTACAAAGGTTAGGTAACTTACCCAAGTCCAAAGAGCCAGCAACTGGTGGCACCAGGATTCAAACCCAAGACTGTCGTCTTCTCAATCATAGCACATGACAGGTGTGGGCTGGAATACCTTCCAGGCCTAAATAACATCAATACTTAATACAATTAGTGAGCGCTTATCATACGCTAGGCCCTATTCTAAACACTACACGTACCAACTCACGTGTCACAAGCCCGTGAAGACGGTACTACGATAAAAGGGGGCTACGGAGAACAAAATTTCCTACGTTCGGAGAACCGGTACTTGGCGCTGGGCTACCCGCTCGGGCGGTCTGACTCCAGAGGCCATCCTCTTAACCCCTAAGCCGTATGGAAGGTAATGTGTTCATCTCTGCGTGAGCCAGCCTAGCCCACTTGGAACACCAGCTTTCTTGTTAGACCGTTGGGCCTGTAACTTCTCCGAAGCCGACTGTAGAGTTCAAGGGGCCAGCCTCCAGCCGAGTGAGCCTCTTGTTCAATTCCTTCCCCAAATGCGTGTCTCCATTACCCCTTAGCTCGCGTCTTTGAACAAACTGATGGATGGGGAGTTGGGCAACGGCCGATCTCAGCTGTGCCTCCAGCATCCGCCGAGTGGGCTAGCACGCCATGTTTTCCATTTGATCTAAGGGAGATCTAATGAGGGATCGTTTCCTGATAACACACTGCTTTCCACATCACCAGGAAAGCACTCCGCTGCCAACAGTCTCCATTTGGGCATAATTGCCTTTGAAAAGGGGGCCCAAGAAGCGGCAGAAAGGCCTCGGAGTTTGGGTCTGATTTCCTGTGGTGTTCCATTTCAGAGGAGGCCCCTGACAACAGGCAGAGAATAAAAACAAGTGCGGTCTGGGGCAGACAGTGTTTTTCAAACAGTTGGCCAAATCTCTCCTGGCAGCCGGGAAGCAGCTGAATCATCAAACGCCAGGCCTCTAACGACATGGAGGCTGGGCCGCACTGCAGAGCATTCCAGACGGACTCCGACGCCCGCCCCGAGCTGCTGCTTTACCAGCGCTGGCTCCCTGCCAGGGGGCCGGCCTGGCCGCACGGCTTCGCACAGCCCCGGTTTCATCTCTCCTCTCTTGCTTGATTTTCCTCCTCCTTGTGACTTCCCATGCAGCGTTTGCCTGCCTTTGGGCGGAATATTTGAATGACTTTTGGGGTCACCCCAGGTAGCCAAGCTGAAACTAAGGAAACCCATTTCCTTGCCGGGAAGTCACTTGAGATGGGGCACTTGGGGACTGGGCAAGAATGGGCACACATTCTTTTCCGAGAGGCAGGAATGACCTAGGCATTCAGAAATTGCAAGCCAGATGTTTGGATAAAACCCTAGACCCAATTTGAATCTTCAAAGTGTTGAAATCCCTTAGGAAATCCTTTGACTAAAGCTTCAGAGGGTGGAAGGTAAGGAAGGGGGCCTAGGTAGGGTCATGCTTCTTGCGAAGAAATAGATGCCTCCGTTTAGATCAGAAACAAAACAAATGTTTGGCCTCATGAAGCATGAAGAATGAAGAAGGCATGATCTTTTCTGTGTCCTTTAAAGGTGACTACCTGCAGTTCGCACCATCCTAAGCCTCAGTCTGAATGAGCACAAAAATATGGGCTTTGTTTCTCCATCTCTGTTAATGTGCATAGAACTATTGTTTAATTACATTGGTCCCTAATAAGTATGAGGAAAGTAAGTCATAAATATGTAAGTATAATCGGGAATAGGTAAGGCGAAAGATTCGGGGCCTTATAGCCAACAGTGCCATCCCGGGCAAGATCACAACCTGCTCAGATAGGTTTCTCATCTAAAGGAATATAGTGGAAGAGAGGAGCCTTCTTCTTCACTGTTAACAGTCAACTGTGAATGCATGAAGTGAGGGAGGCATTGGGGGTGGGGAGAGGGAGGTTGTGACTTGGAAAGAACCTTGAAATTCCACAAAACTATAATCCATTGTCTGGACTCTGATGGGAAAAAGAAAGAAAGTGGATTCTCCTCCCTTCAGTCTCTGCCAACAGCATTCCTCCTCCAGTCTGCTCTCCCTGACCCCACCCATAATAATAATAATGTGTGTTATTTTTATAAAACCCTAAATCACTTTCACACACGTTTGTATTTGGGCTGTATAACTTTGAGGGGATGGAAAGAAGAGATCTTTCCCTTTTCGCAGGTGAGAACACTGAGGTCCAGAGAAATTACTGGGCTTGCCCAAAGTCACACAGGAAATGAGTTAGAGGGCCAGGTCCCCTGGGTCGTCTGTTCCTGATGCTATTACTCTTTTTATACACCAAACCATGTTTGTTTGGGGCGCTGGTTCTCAAATTGTCCAGTGCCTCAGAATCCCTGGGAAGCATTTCACAACTGCAGATTTACAGATTCTACCCTCAGAAACAAAGTAGCTCTCCGATAGGTGTCCAGAATCCACATTTTTCACTGTTTTATTTTATTTATTCATTTGAGAGAGAGAATGAGCCAGAGTGGGGGGAGAGGCAGAGGGAGAAGCAGACTCCCCACTGAGCTGGGAGCCCGACATGGGGCTCGATTCCAGGACCCTGAGATCATGACCTGGGCCAAAGGCAGACGCTTAACCATCTGAGCCAGCCAGGTGCCCTTAGAGAGCTATTCTTACAAGGACAGTGAGATGAGGGGTAGAGGAGAACTGATGTTGTCTTTGGCAAAGTACACTTGCTCCCCCAACTCCCTTCCTCTAAAACCCCTTTTCCGCATGAAGGTGGAGTCAAATGACCATCAAAGGAAGCCTTGAGGATAAGGATATTTTGCACACTGGCCCCTAGATATGTGGCCAATGGCCAAAGAAAGGGAATTTGCAAACATGGCTCAGGGCTGGCTTTATAAGGATAGATGTACTTGAGACTCAGGCCTTTTTTTTTGTGCAGTTGGTAGGGTTGGAATCCTCCCTGTGCCAATTATTGGCTGTATAACCTTGGGCAAGTCGCTTAAATTTTCCATGCCTTAGTTTCCTTATCTGTACAATGGAGATAAAATTACTATATATTCCCTAGGTGTGTTGTAGGGATTAAATGACCTAAGGTGCGTCTACCGCGTCTAGCAAGCAGTAGTAGTATTATGTCAATTACAGTTTCCCTGAGTCACTGCTGAGCTGCAGTCAATAAGGGAAGGCTTGTGCCTAGAATTACGCATTTCTGTGGTTTTCTCTCTCTGCCTCAGTAAGTGAGGAAACAAAGGTGCTCTGAAGAGCCGTAGATGGCAGTATTATGGCACTCTGCTAAGTTCCTTCCCCAGGCTAAAAGATGAATCCTGATGACCTACGGGGCTTCAAGCGTTTTCTGTGGCAGCATCACAGGGCAAAGAGATATGTGACAACCAAACACGATACTTTTTCTCACCTCTTAAAAATTATTCAGTGGGGGCGCCTGGGTGGCTCAGTCTGTTGAGCGTCTGCCTTCGGCTCAGGTCATGATCCCAGAGTCCTGCGATCGAGCCCGCATCGGGTTCTTTGCTCAGCAGGGAGCTTGCTTCTCCCTCTCCCTCTGCTGCTTCCCCTGCTTATACTCTCTCTCTGTCAAATAAATAAATTTTTTAAAAATCTTAAAAAAATTATTCAGTGGGATTTCATATAAATCCGGTCAGTGTTGGTATATAACAAAAATACCCAGTCAAAACACTGTAGTGCAATGCTATTATTCCTCTTTCAACTTTTCCATCTCAAGACAGCTCCATACGTGATGAAAGATGATGATGATGATGGTGGTGGTGATAATGATGATGGAGATACCAGGGGCCTGAGGCTCCTTTAAGAGTATTAGGAAGGCCTGCGGGGACACAGGCTCAATGCACCGCACAAAGGGCATGGTGGCTGGTTATAGAAGTTATACTCAGGGACTGGCTTCCCAGAATTTGCTGAAGGGTGATACTTTGGGATTTGGGCAGGGTTTCAGAGTTGGTAGATTTATTGGAAGCACGTTAGTGTCTGGAGACCCTAGGATATAGGTGTGTGTGGGGGGAGAGGAAAGAATAGAGAGACAGAAGGTGGAAGAAAGAGAAAGAAAGAGAGAAGTTAATGGAGACAGAGAGGAGGTTGAGGATGCAAAACAAGAGGATTTTTGCAAAGGGATGATGGGAGATGGGGAGGGGTCTAGCACTGTGTCTAGAATCTCCTAGAAGCTTCTGGAGCACATCACGTCTTGCAGGGAAAGCAAGAAAGTTTCATTCTAGTCTGACTCAGCCCACCTACCACCAGCTTTGCTCCCTGCTGTCTGTACTGTCACTCATTTCCAGGCACATCTGCTCCGGTGTCCCCAAGCCATTTCATGGTAGATTCATCTGTCCTTTGCTGCTCATGTGACCGCCAGCCAGCCAGCGAGGCGTCAGAGTACCAGCAAGTAGCCTAGGTGGGAGTGCAAAGGAAACACTGACAAATATAAAATACCTACATGCATACGTGTCTGGTACAAATTACAGCCAGTTAGCACTTAAAAAATTCAAGCAGTGGTATCAATATGGAGGCCCAAAGGCTTGTGCCTTTGATTATGTGCATGTGTGCATCTAAAAAACACACCTGCACACAGAAATCTTTCAGTAACTGGCAATTTTCATGAAAATGATGTAAGAAGGGTAAGTCCATGCCTTCCTTTCTCTTTCAACAGGTTCAGTTACATAGTGCAAACTGTTCGCAGATCAGACCATTTATTCCCTGATGAGTGTCTGTTTGGCCTGGGCCCAAGGCCCGCAAGGCTGGGGGGCTCAACCTCCTCAGCTACTGCACTTTTTGCGTATATGCAGCCCCCACATAGTGCCCTTGGAATTGGATAGCCCCGTGCAGAGTACATTGAAATTGGAGGACTTTTTTCCACGTATTTTGCAGCCTCCAAAAACAACCAAGGCTTTTCTTTCTTTTTTTTTCAATTTTATTTTATTTTATTTAAATTCAATTAATTAACATCCCAAGGCTTTTCTGATAATCGCAGTTCAGCCGAACTTTGACCAGCTCTTATACAAAGTTCAGTTGAATCACTTGAACAGAAGGACACCATGGAATGTTTTCATTGTGATTATTTTGCACCTAACTGGGAGACAACCACCAAAAAGGCTTTCAGGATTTTTTTCCCCCACTAGACTATAAAATCTCTTTAATTCTTCAATGGATATACAGTTTGGATGAACTAAAACCAGGGTTTATAGAAGGTCAGGAAAGAAGGCTAGAATTAATGGAAATTAATGGTTTTGCCTTTTGGAGACAAACTGAATCAGACAGAACTATTTATCCAGAGCCAGGTTCTTAAAAAATACCCAATGAAACAGAGAATAAAGGCATATCCTTTCACACTTCAATGTAAAAAAAAAATTAAATAACTGGCTTTGGTGATATACACGATTGAGATCATTTTCAGCAAGTTACATGTACCAGTATGGTTTGGAAACGTAAATCATCTGTGTCCTGTGTTTGGGATGTACCTTGTAGAAATCCTGACTGCATATCTTAGGACAGTTATGAAGATACACACTGGTCCTGGTTTACAGACCTTTTAAAAAGTTGGTGAGGCTTGAGTTTTGGAAAGCTTTCTCTGAACCCCCTTGAGTTGGGTAAAATGTCTGTCAATATATTTCTAGGTACTTACCTGTTTAGATGTCTGTCATTCATAGTACACGGTGAGATCCTTGAGGGCAGAGGGCATATTCTACTCGTATTTAAAACACGACTACCAGCATCCTGCATGATATAGAGTAGGTGCTAAATAAATACTTGTTAAACTGTTGATGGAAGTCAGGCAGTGGGACAAATGAAAATTGGGCAAGGGAGTGGCCTAAAATGAATATTAAAAATATGGCCCACTTTCTACTCTGGCTTCCTTGATTTGTATAAAAATGTATACTTCTGGATCTGCATGACAGGGCCAGGTTTATATAATATGATTAAAAAGCCCATATCACTAAATCTCTCCTAAACATTATTTTATTCTGTCATTTTTCCTGCAACCTCAGGATAATGAGATCCCTTTTGTAAAGTTTGAGAATCCTTGAGGGCCTTCCAAGAGATCAATCCTCCATATAGTAGTATAAAATTGTTGGAGCAGGTTGCTATATTTTTAACACCTAGCTGACATTAGCACTGAGGTTAAAAAAAAAAAAAAGTTTTGACTAAAGAGGTAGGAGGATGAGAGAGGGTGCCTGATTAAGAGAGAGAGAGTGGGGGTGCCTGGGTGGCTCAGTCGGTTAAGCGTCTGACTCTTGATTTTGGCTCAGGTTGTGATCTCGGGGTTGAAGGATCAAGTCCATCATGGAGCCCCATGTTGAGCCCCATGTTGAGTCCCACATTAGGCTCCGTTCTCAGCAGAGAGTCGGCTTCCTCCTTCTCCCTCTACCTCTGCCCTCCCCGCCCCCTCACCCCAGCACACCCCTCATCTTTCTTTCTTAAATAAGCAAAGAGAGAGAGAAAGAGTGTTTTTTAAATTTTATTTTATTATGTTATGTTAGTCACCATACATTACATCATTAGTTTTTGATGTAGTGTTCCATGATTCATTGTTTGCGTATAACACCCAGGGCTCCATTCAATACGTGTCCTCCTTAATACCCATCACCGGGCTAACCCATCCCCCCACCCCACTCCTCTCTAGAACCCTCAGTTTGTTTCCCAGAGTCCATAGTCTCTCATGGTTCATCTCCCTCTCCGATTTCCCCCCCTTCATTTTTCCCTTCCTACTATCTTCTTTTTTTTTTAATATATAATGTATTATTTGTTTCAGGGGTACAGGTCTGTGATTCATCAGTCTTACACAATTCACAGCACTCACCATAGCACATACCCTCCCCAATGTCCATCACCCAGCCACCCCATCCCTCCCACCCCCCACCACTCCAGCGACCCTCAGTTTGTTTCCTGAGATTAAGAATTCCTCATATCAGTGAGATCATATGATACTTGTTGAGAAAGAGTGCTTTGGAGCATGCAAAAATGGAGGGAAAATCCAGTCAGTGTAGCTCAGGGCAGATCCCGGTTCTGGGTGAGGTAGGGGCTAGAAGTGACGCACAGGTACAGAAAAGAATTTGATGAATGACAAAGGCAAATTTAGAATCATCAAGTCATAGACTATGAGAGTAAGAAGGACGGTTACATGTCCTTAATGCCAATAGGATATGGAGAGACAGAAAGGGTAAATGACTTTCCCAAGGTCACATGACTATTTCTTGGTTGAGCTAGCAATAAAACCAACAGAACTTTAATCTTTTTAGCACATCAACAATTAAATTCAGTTCAAGTACTTGTTAAGCACCTACTCCATGCTCAGCACTGTGCTACACGCTGCTGGGAGTTCAAGTTCCATTCAGGACTTTGATCGTCAAGAAGTCTTCCGTGTTCCTTTTGTAATAAGGACTTCCTATTGTGAAGGCCAAAATACCTGAGCACTACTGCCTAATTTGTGCTGAACCAATCCGGGAAACAAATATAATGGTCAATCATAAGGAACTAACTTCTTTCTTTGCTGTGAACTTCAACATCTTTCACTCCAGATGCATGTAGTCATCAAGTCACATAGATTCTGCCTTCATAATCTCTTCTAAGTCTGCATTTTTACTTTTATAGCGTTCATTCTCACCTTGGTCCCCATTCTCATCACCTCTCACGTGGATTACAACAATAGTCTCTACATTGGTATTCCTAGACCTATCGTCTCTCGTCCTCCAATTGATGCACACCTGTGACGGATTAATATTCCTAAAACATCACTTTAAGTGCATATGTCACAAATCTGTTCAAAAGCATTTCGTGCTCCTCATTGACCGAGATGAAAGGCCAAATTCTTATGCTGACTTCACAATCATCCCCTTTGTCCCCCTTTGTATTCATCTGCTTATGGATGTGTTTTGTTCCTGACCCTAGATTCTAAATTCATAAGGGCAGAGACTCTAGCTTCTTGTCTTTCAATTCCCATATCCTAGCACAAATTAGGCCCTCAGTAAATGTTTCTTCCTGACGATGATCACTTCTTACAATATAATATTAAAATATTTTCATTTAATATCCCATAATCAAATTTACAGAAGACATTTCTGCATTTGCTAAGGGCTGATGTCGTTAGTTATTTGATCTAATCTTTTACCTTTAGTTTTCAGAACATTTCATACTATGTATTATTTTACACACATGCTCACATTCACGTAGAGTTAAGTCAGGCTCTGGCTGAGACTGACCTAATTCCTTCATATGTATCCCAAACACCTACGCTGTTAGGACTTGACTTGCCTTCCATTGTTTAAACTTAAATTTGTCTTATCACTACTAAATATACAACCCATTCTGGGCAAGAACACCAGGAGGAAACAAATAACTCTCCCCTCTCTTTGTGCTTTGTGTTTGTTCTTTGTACTGGTTCCCACAGTAGGTATATTCCCATTGGATCCACAGGGAGTCAACGGGAGTTTAGAGGAAGGCAAATGATGGATTACGCTCACTCGGAGAAATTCCATACTCATTTTCATCAAGCTGGGAAACAAGATGTCACAGAGAAATCATTGACTTGGCAATCAGAGTAACAGGGTTCTAGACTTGGTTTTGCCAGGAATTAACAATATAATCTTAGAGTCGTATAAATACTTGCCATGAATCTATTTCCACATCTACCAAACAAAGGGGTGGTAGATTTGATTCATTCATTTTACAAATCTCTGATGCTTGCTGAATATGTGACAGGCATGGGGCAAGACACTTTTAAGGAATGGAAAGATGGACCAGACATGAGTTTCTGTCCTTGAGAAGATTATAAGTCTGGATGGCAGAAGGTACACGCTCGAAGGACTGAAGTACAAGGCAGACAGTCATAAGAACCACAAAATAGGTAACAAGAAATTATGTAATGATCTCACAGTTGCCTTCAGCTTCAACATTCTATGATGTATAATTACTTTTTCACAGAGAAAAGTCTTCTCTTCCCAAAACAGAGATATTATCCTTATTTATTAAAGTGATTTCTTCATTAGCATTACCCCCCACATCAATGAAAAAGTTAGGAAAGTCCCAACTGAACGATTCTGGACCTTAATCCCAGAGAAATAGAAAAAGGCCATTTTGCAGAAAGAGTTAATACTCTTTGACAAGTCAGCAAAAGAAAACAACAGGAACTTTTTAAATGAGTTATATTTTTTAAAGTAACTATTTTATAAACAAATGTTGAAAGCAAAAATATCAATCAGTCATTACTGAGTCTGCGGTACTTCTAGCCCTCCTCAAGCAGTTGTAGGAGTTAAAAATGAATTTCAACATCTGGTGCTTCCCCTCAACCTAGTTAGCTTGTAAGTAGGTAGATAAGGACTAAATACACAGAGGATGATTTTTTAAAAGATTTTATTTATTTATTCCAGAGAGAGAGAGAGAGAGAGCAACTGGGGGTAGGAGCAGAGGGAGAAGGATAAGCAGATTCCCCACTGAGTTCGGAGCCCGAAGCAGGGATGGATCCCAGGACCCTGAGATCATGACCTGAGCCAAAACCAAGAGTCGGACGCTTAACCGACTGAGCCACCTAGGCGCCCACACAGAGGATGATTTTTAAACAGTTCAGTATAAGATTGCAATGATGCAGAAAGATCTGTCTTTAGAATCTGTCAGACCGGGGCGCCTGGGTGGCTCAGTCGGTTGAACATCTGCCTTCGGCTCAGGTCCATGATCCCAGGGTCCTGGGATCGAGCCCCGCATCAGGCTCCCTGCTCTGCGGGGACCCTGCTTCTCCCTCTCCCTCTGTCTGCTGCTCCCCCTGCTCGTGCTCGCTCTCTCTCTCTCTGTCAAATAAATAAAATCTTAAAAAAAAAAAATAAGAATCTGTCAGACCTAGGTTCAAAACCTTCTCTGCCACTTACTGGTTATGTGACCTTGGGCTCACTGCTTAACCTCCTTATAACTCAGTAACTCAATTTCCCCCACTGTACAGTGAGGATAGTTGTAGGACCTGCCGTGCAGGTTTGTTGTGAAGATTAAATGAGCTAATGCATGCTAAGTGCCAAACACAGTGGCCCACAGAGAGGTTTAATGGCTATTTGTTGATTTTGATAGTCAAGGTCAGTCGGAATACCTGAGGAAGAAGTTCAGACCCAAGACGGGCATTTAAATATGGCAGAGAAGAGGGAGTAGGTTGCAATTTTGACCTGTCAGGACAAAAAAAATCAAAAGAGGAAAAATACACCCTATCTTATAGACTTCCGCAATATATGTAACAATAAACTAATGTCAGCAAACACCAGCTAATAGCTAGTGATAATTAACAATCTAGTACTGGTCTGGTTGGCACACCTCTTACCCACTTAGTCATTAAACTCTCTCATCAGTGAATCTCCAAGTATCATTGCCCTATTGAAATTTGGTTCATGGATTATGAGAGTAAACACCAGCACAAGTTATTATTTGCTAAGTTTGACACATTTTCTTTTGATCTGTTAGCAGCCTCAGATGACAAAAGCTTTGAGAAATATTTCCAAGTAGCATAACTCTTTCTTACATTGACCTTTTAAAAATTGTCGAAACCGGGGCGCCTGGGTGGCTCAGTCGTTAGGCGTCTGCCTTCGGCTCAGGTCATGATCCCAGGGGGATCAAGCCCCGCATCGGGCTCCCTGCTCGGCGGGAAGCCTGCTTCTCCCTCTCCCACTTCCCCTGCTTGTGTTCCCTCTCTCGCTGCGTCTCTCTCTGTCCTATAAATAAATAAATAAATAAAATCTTAAAAAAAAAATTGTCGAAACCAAAGTATTTGACCAGCCTTACACCTTTTTTTTCTTTTCACATAGGTAATATCATGATGACTGGCAGACCAAAAATATCTTGGTGCTTTGGGATGAGATGTATTATTGGAAACAGAAGATACAAATCATCAAAGATAAAATTTGGAAGAAAGAGGCGTATCTACAGAATTCAGGTTCAAGGAAGAACACCGAGCACATTATCGAGAAAAAGTTGTCTTCTGAGTTCGATATGAACTATAGACACACTATTTTCTCGGAAGCATGAGCAGACCACAGTCTCGTGGTCTTTGACACACTAGAGCTGTTGTGAAAACATCACATCCCACTTTGAGTCAAGAAAATTAATTTGGAAAAAGCAAAATTCCCTCCTATTTAATTTCCCAAATAAAGGGGATTCCTGCTGTGTGTCCCCATTACTTGACTTTGAATGGAGGTAACCATACTCTTCCTAAGGTCCCTCGTGAGTAGAAAAACTCACGGCAGCACTGGCTCTAGATCAGCTTAGCCTGACCCAGGCAACCACCCCTGGGATCCTAGTAAGGCATACTTCCAGAGGTTAGAAGAAAACCATTTTCTGAGGAATTGATGGCATTTTGGAAGAGAGGGAAAAAGCTCATACAGGTATTTGCAAAGACTGAACACTTTATTTATTTATTTTTAAAATATTTTTATCTCTAAGGAATCTCTATACCCAACATGGGGCTCGAACCCACAACCCTGAGATCAAGAGTCGCACACTCCATGGACTGAGCCAGCCAGGTGCCCCAAGACTGAACACTTTGTTTTTTTTGAAGATTTTATTTATTTATTTGAGAGGGGTGGGGGGAGAAAGAGCACGAGCAGGGGAAGGGGCAGAGGGGGAGGGAGAAGCAGACTCCCTACTGAGCAGGGACCCCGACGTGGGGCTCAATCCCAGGAATGCCGAGATCTTGACCTGAGCCAAAGTCGGATGCTTAACTGACTGAGCCACCCAGGCGCCCCAAGACTGAACACTTTAAAATGAAGTTCTTTTCAGAGAGTTCATCTTTCCGTATACAGCCAATACTTCCGAGAGAAGTAAACGTCACCTCCCCAATTCTCCATAACTGAAAGATTTCTATCATTTAGAGAGATCACCCCCAGAGGAGTGCATTTATTGTTAGAAGATGAGGCGTAAGTCTAGTTATTGAAATCAATTATTTAAAATCTCTCAAGTTGATCAGGAGTCAGGCAGCAGTTTTAGGAGTTAGTGATGTAAGCGTCCTTAAATAAACTTGAAGCCTGAGCCACAAACAGGAAGTATGTCATGTTCCTGTGGGGGACAAGCCCATTATTTCCTCCAAAAGACTTTTACAGAAATTTTAAAAATAGTCAAGTGTGTCTTGTAATAAATGTAATGGGACTTATTTTGAATAAACAGGTAATAAGATGCAGGCACACAAAAGAAGTAATAAAATTGTCCTTCCGGTGGCTAACATTAATAAACATTTTTCACAATTAAAGATTTTACGATGTTGTCTTTCCATCTGGAGATGGTTTTAACATAAAAATATGGTAAACGAAATGGATAATTCAGGTTGCAAGTCTATGAATTTTATATCCCTTTCCAACTGCCTGTTGTTCCCTCCCCAGATACCGTCTCAGAGGTTTGCCAATTACAACAGTGTGACTATTTTGAAGGAACGTTCATTTGGGTTCCCAGCAAAAATAAGTTTGAGGAGACATTGCCATTCAAAACACTCACAAATGAACTCCATACTTCATTACCTCAATTGCAGGCACAAATATAAAGGCAGTATGGCTTTTTCATTCGAAATCTGTTTTGGACTGAAACAAACAAAAAATCACGCTCTCCATTGGGAAAAGATGCCCAAGGAAGGGGGAAGGTAGACTTGTCTCTACTGCTAATGGGAACTCAAGCACTGTGTTCTGTTACTGACAAGGACACATACATTTTGTTCCCAGTGGAGCCTGTTTTACTACCTCTGACCATTTTATGACTGTTTAGGTTTGTAGGCTGTCTAATATCTGTGCCCATGGCAAACCACTGGAGATCAAATGTGCAGAGGAAAGAGAATGTGGTTTATTGGATGCTAAACTGAACTGAAAGCCAGCAGATTTCAGTTCTATTTCTGGCCTCTCTTTGGACAAATCGTACCTTTCTTGACCTTGAGCAAGTCATTTACCATCACTCCACCCCAGATGGTGCAATTAGGCCTCATTAGAAGACAACTCCAATGCCACAGTTTTTCCATAGCAGTATTTATAAAGTAGGGAATAAATGTAAAATGCATTCATTGAAGAATGGCTCACTCGAAATGTTTCAAAGCCCCACTGCCTAATGGTATCATCAACTGCATAGGTGTCCTCAGGTGAGGTCTGAGGGCGCAGTGATGGGGAGAAAAGTAGAAACCCAGGACAAAGATGTGCCGTTTTTCTCCCGCCTTCCCTTCCTTTCTTCTAGTTCTTCCTTCTGTGGTTTTATTGGAAAAGGAATGGGAATTGCTGAATGTTGCCTGCATTAGGGACATCCACGGTGATGACACCACTGACCAGAGTTTTATAGGTGAGAGGAAGGGGGACAGTCCCATCATCGGCCCCTCTGATAGCGGAATCGAACTTCCAGAACAGGAAGCCAAGATGATTGCCAGAATATCTGGGGTTTTTAAGCAACGAGACTATAAACCAAGCTGCACTTTTGGGGCAAACTTTATTTTCAAGTTCGGGAATGTGACTTTTAAAAATGGGATGCCTGACCTGCCTGGGTGGCTCAGTCGTTAAGCGTCTGCCTTCGACTCAGGTCATGATCCCAGGGTCCTGGGATCCAGCCCTGCATCGGGCTCCCTGCTCCGCGGGAAGCCTGCTTCTCCTCTCCCTCTGCCTGCCACTCTGCCGACTTGTGATCTCTCTCTTGCTCTCTCTCTGTGTCAAATAAAAAAAAAAAAAAATGGGATGCCTGAAATATACATCTTCAGCTGGGGGAGAATAGTAGTAAAGCAGAATTTCTTTTATTCAAGGTTGTTCTACCAAAAAAAAAAAATCTAAGGATGCATTTATTTTGTATATTGAAGGATAGTTAGACCTGGTGATTATGATTCCTGTTCTATTTTATGGCATCAACTGTATTCAGTATAATAATAAAATAGTGAGTTTGGGAGCTTGAAAAGCAGTATTAGAACCAAGCCAAGGGGGGCACCTGGGTGGCTCAGTCATTAAGTGTCTGCCTTCGGCTCAGGTCATGATTCCAGGGTCCTGGGATCGAGCCCCGCATTGGGCTCCCTGCTCAGCAGGAAGCCTGCTTCTCCCTCTCCCACTCCCCCTGCTTGTGTTCCCTCTCTCGCTGACTCTCTCTTTGTCAAATAAAAAAATAAAATCTTAAAAAAAAATGAACTAAGCCAAGGCAAGTAAACTGAGGCACAGAAAAAGAAAGTGTGTTGCCCAAGAACACCACTTAGTAAGTATTGAGATGAGAAATCTAATCTTCTGAATCTTTTTATAGCAATGAATATTCATTGCTTAGATTTGACATCAGATGAATTGACAAGTTCCTAAAAGTAGCACCAATTTGAATCTTCCTCTTTTCCATAAGAGGTCCAACTACTAAATGTGAAACCAGTTGCTGAAACCATAATTGACCTTAGTTGGATGTTCCTTAGTTTTCATTTTGGCTTTAATTTTTCCACCAGTATGGCATAAGTTGTTGATTATTATGGTCGTTATGATTAGTCCCCACAGAATAAAAGGAGGAGAAAAATATTAAAAGATTAAAGTGTGTTGCCCAACAAAGTCAGAGCACCTTCTACAGAAAAGTTTTAATAGGGGGAAAAAACAAAACTACTGATTACTTACTTTCCTGCCTAAAGACAGCAGACA
Source organism: Halichoerus grypus (assembly GCF_964656455.1). Taxonomy (NCBI): domain Eukaryota; kingdom Metazoa; phylum Chordata; class Mammalia; order Carnivora; family Phocidae; genus Halichoerus; species Halichoerus grypus. The sequence goes on along the minus strand of NC_135727.1, from coordinate 33,945,802 downwards.
AAATTAATCTTTTCTTTCTTTCTTTCTTTCTTTCTTTTTTTAAGTAACTCTACACCCAATGTGGGGCTCAAACTCACAACCCCGAGATCAGGAGTCACACAGTCCACCAACTGAACCAGCCAGGCACCCCAAAATTAATCTTTTCTAAAGTGGCACTTCCTGTAGGCAGATGAATTGAGGAAGAAAAGAAAAAAGAGTCCCCTCTCAGCACAAGCTTCTGGAAGCACCTGTGCCAGTGGGATTTCCCCACTTCCTGCCCATCCACCCAACACCTTTGTGCAGTGTGCAGCCTGCACAACCTGAAGCAGAGACCCTGGGCATTGTCCTCCTTATTCCAAATGCTATCACTCCTGTCTGCATCTCTTTCATTAGTAATAAGTTAAAAGTCAGCTGCGGACAACACCCAGTCTTGAGTTTCCTTGGCTTGACTTCAGTATCAACAGGGACAGGAGCCCCAAGGCTCTGTGGTGTCCTAGCAGTAAGCATGGACTTTTGACGTTAGCGAATTCATCGACCCATTCCCACCCATTTGCCCAGTGCCCTGCCCACCCCTTCTCTCTAGCCAAACCCCACTGATGCTTTAAGGCCTCCTCTTCTCTTCCAAGTCATCTTTGCTGACTCATTCCAACCCTCACTGATATTTCTTCTGCACATCAACTAAGACTCATTGTCTGCTGAGGATTTGGCATTGATTAATGTGGCGTGGGCTGGCATTTGGGGAGAGAACCCCGCTTAACCACCAGGCCACGCGAAGATGACCACGGCATTCCTGCAGGAGTGGTTTCAGGACAAGGTGCAAGTCCGTCTGCAGGCTGTCTAGCAGCTCGCATGTGGAGTAAGGTAAACGTAGAAGAAAACAAGCACCCGGCTGCCCATTGCACCCAGTATCAGCTTATGCTGCCCAGAATTCCCGCACCCCACCTGGGCTTCTGAAAACATGGGGTCGATCTCTCCCCGTGGCAGTTGTAAATAACAATTGAGAGTATGTCTCTTAAGTCATGGAGGCGGGGCTTTTATATCTCCATTCCCTTCAACAGGAGAAACTTCTGTAGCCTATTTAAAAATGTGAAGAAAGAGGGTCGCCTGGGTGGTTCAGTCAATTAAGCGTTGGAGTCTTGATTTTGGCTCCGGTCATTGATCTCAGGGTCGTGAGATCAAGCCCCACCTTGGGCTCTGCGCTGAATGTGGAGCCTGCTTAAGATTCTCTCTCTCCGGGGCACCTGGGTGGCTCAGTCAGTTAAGCATCTGCCTTCGGCTTGGGTCATGATCCCAGCGTCCTGGGATCGAGCCCCGCATTGGGCTCCCTGCTGAGCAGGGAGCCTGCTTCTCCCTCTGCCTGCCATTCCCCCTGCTCATGCCCTCTCTCTCTCTCTCTACCTCTCAAATAAATAAATACAATCTTAAAAAAAAAAGATTCTCTCTCTCCCTCTGCCCCCCCTCTTTCTTTTTCTCTCTCTCTTTCAAAAAAAAAGTGAAGAAAGCTACTAAATTAACTGTCAGAGTAATGAAGAAGTTTATTTTCATAATGTAGCTAATCCCCTAAAACAGTTGCTACCAGATGCCCCCTTTCTTGAACTTGGTGTATGTTTGTGTTAAACAGATACAAGCATTTCAAGTCTACCTTTTCATCTTGGAAAGGGCTGAGCAGAGAGTGGGAGGAATAAGAGTAATTGATGTGACTCCTGCTGGTAGCTTTATCAAATATGTATGTGTGCTTATTCTTTTCTACTGGTTTGTATTGTGGTGCTAATGACTCTTACTTTTGAGGTTGCTTTGAAGTAAAGCTTGCCTTTCTATGAAATAACAAAGCAATCAAAAAAGGGGAGAGGGAGACCATTTTACTTCTCTTTCTATCCCAAAACCCATTTCATATCTTAGCACTTCAGTTGAGGAAAGGCCAAACAAGCCGATGAAATGATAGAAGAAAAACACATACTCATAAGATCCAGTGCCTAGATAGGTGTGGGGGGGGGGTAGGGGGCGTTGGGTTGGCTCTTACCTAGCCACATGCAACTGAACACAGCACCGTAAGACAGACAGACAAGACAGCCCAGCTTGATCAGAGCAGCCCTTAGGCTCTTATGGAAGGGAAAGAGCCCACCTTACTCAATGACTCTAGTCACAGCAGAGTGAGCAACCTCTAAAGGCCATAATTATTTGGGGGGCATTTGAGTATATTCAATGTAATGCACATATTAGAACCTAGGGTGGTCTCTGTTTTATAAATGTTTGTCTTGAAATCCCCAGAAAGATTCAAAACTCATTCACTAAGTGCCAGGCCAATATCCACACCATTTCTATTTTCTCCAGGGCTTAACTGAGACACATAGTAAGTGCTCAGTCAATAGGTATATGATTTATGTAAAAACAAATCTTGGGGTTCCTGGCTGGCTCAGTCGGTAGAGCATGCGACTCTTGATCTTGGGGTCATGAGTTCAAGCCCCACATTGAGCATAGAGCTTACTTAAAATATAATAATAATAATAATAATAAAATAAATCTTTATTTTTGAAACTCAACATAACCTGGTTTTATAGATATGAGGATCATGGGATGGCAGAGTCTATTCAATGGAGGTAGAAAAGAGTTAAGAACTGGCAAAAGAGTTGAAACCATCAAGAGTGGTTCCAGTGGATGAAAAAAGCATACCCTCAAACCTTCTAATTATAGACTGGGTTCTGTGATTTAATGACATTTCTTTATAAGCATGTGATTTTTTTTTTTTCTGTCTGGAAGCAACACACAGTCAGGAATTGAGACAAACATCAATAGAACAAAAGCTGTAGCTCAGCTGTTTGGAGGAAATCAATTCAAACAACTCATAATTTGCCGGGTGACACACCATGAAACATTAAGCTAAGTGGCGGCACCTGGCTTCAGAAGCGTGATCTCTAGGACAGCTACCAATTTATTCATGGCTGAAAAGGAAAGTCTCCCCCTCCCCACCCCTTTCATGTAAAGCTTATAAACCAAAATGAGAATGATATCAAAGGGCTCTAAGAAAAAAAAAAAAAAAAGCTTCCCAACAGACAGTTATCTCTTTGTCAGGTTACTTCATCCAATTTTCTCAAACAAAGTGAACCATGAGCTTTCCTAAGGAAATGCCTTGAGATCTCCAAGCCGTGAGCCAAACTGTTGAGGTTCAGTACGGAAGGGAGGCCTGCAGGGTGGCAGAATGCCGGTATAACGGAAGTCTGGTTCACAACCTGGCGAGGTTGTCAGTGAGGACATTTTCATTGGTACCTGGGGTCGGAGAGGGAAGCACAAGCACCTCTGTACCTTAAAAATGGCAGACAGACAAATGGGCACTGGTTCATCATGGTCAGTTATTGACTGTTGCAGAGAAACCAACGAAAGTGGAGTTCACAGAAGGGAAAAGGGAGGGGAGGCTGACCTTGGGTAGACTGAGAAAGATGACTAAGCAAGGTATTAAGTGTCATGGAGGAACTCTGGGGAGCATTCACCACGACATTGCTGGCCCAGTACATGTTGAATGGAGACTTACAATATGGCGAGCTTGAGCTAGTTGAGATGGGGGATAGGGAAGAAATGTAGCCATTTTCCTCAAAGAATATATCATCTAATGGAGACAAGATTAATAGTGACCACTGAGTGTGTACCGTGTGCCAAATAGCACTTTATATATGTTCCCTTACAACATAATCCTCACAAACCTCCCAATGAAGTGGGTACTGTTATTGCCTCCATTACACAGATGAGGAGACTGAGTTCAAAAGAGGTTATGCATCTCGTGGAAAATCATTCATCCAGTAAGTGACAGGGCCAAGAAGTGAATCATGGCCTTACTCTAGAGTCTCTGCATTCAGTCACTAGGGCCAGCTGTAAAGTGGGGATAGAAAGGTTGTCAACCACAGAGTAGTTAGGAGAATAAATGAGTTAATACGTGAAAACAACAAGGAGAGCGATTGGCATGGAGCCAATGTTCAAAAACGGTCAGCTGTCATCTTTAATGTCAGCAGCATTGCCCTGCATCTTAATGCATAAACCCTTTTTACAATATTCTTGACAGATAGTTCCCAGCTCCTGACTATACATCTCCCCAGGGGCAGGAAACCCAGGACTTGAGCAAGCTGCTTCATTGGGCAATAGCTGTTATTGTTTAGAGGGACTTCCCTTGATCGGCTGAAACAAACGTTCCCATAACTTTTGCCTACTGGCCCTAGTTCTGCCATTGGGAATAACACAGAATAAGCTGTCACCCTCTTCCATTTGACATGACAGATTACATATGGGAAGAGGTAGAGAATCATTTAAGATGCAACAAAAGGGAAGACAAGTCTAAGGAAGATGTGTCTGATGAGAATAAGCAGAGCTGGGTTGGGGAGCAGTGAGAATGGAGAGAGGGGGACCAGTGAGGAGGATGTGGCAGTGATCCGGATCACATGGACCAGGACAAGAGCCGTGGTGGTGAGAATGGAGAAGCAGCACAGATAAAGGAAAAGGAAACCTTTTGTGGGAAATTTGACAGGGCTTGGGCATTGGCCGGGTATGGGGTTGAGGGCATAAACGAAGTCTCATTGATGATCCTAAGTTTTCCACCCTAGCTATTGAGAGGAGCCAAGTTGTTGGGTGTTTTGGTTTTGTATATTTGTTTGGGAGGTGGGATACCTTTGGAGGGTAGAAAGATGATGAGTTTGGGTTTGAGTTGACAATTAGATAAGCCAAAGAGATGATATCTAGTAAGTAGAGATTGGTGACCGGCAAGAGATATCTGGGTAAGAGATACTACTTTTTTTTTTTTTTTAGATTTTATTTATTTATTTTAGAGAGAAAGAGAGAGTGAGCAGGGGGAGGGGCAGAGGGATAGGGAGAGAATCTCAAGCAGGCTCCAAGCTGAGCATGGAGGCTGACGCGGGGCTTGATCTCACGACTTTGAGATCATGACCTGAGCAGAAACCAAGAGCCGGATGCTTAACTGACTGAACCACCCAGATGCCCCGAGATACTAATTTTAAAGTCATCATCCAGAAGGGTTAAATAGGTTAAACAAAATGTTGATTCAGGGCTTCGGAATGGTAGGGTGAAAATCTGAACATGGTCCAGCATGTAGGGTCGGCCCTGTGTGAACCCCTGAAGGACCTGACATTCTGAAGCCTCTAGCTGCCCTCCCACTCTTGACTGTCCTTTTCTTTTCTTTTGCTGCTGTGCTTTTGTTTTTGATTTTTAAAAGTAGGCTCCATGCCCAACGTGGGGCTTGAACTCATGACCCAGAGATCAAGCGTTGCACGCTCTACCGACTGAGCCAGGCAGGCGCCCCTGTCCTTTTCTTTTGGTGGTGCCTGCTCCCATACCACTTAGGTCTCTGATACTCTTATCTCTTTCCACTTGCTTTCTTATTAATATCATGATGAAGGCAAAACTAATCTTAGTGGATCAAGGTGGTCATGTGGCAAGAACATAAACTAGTAGTTGAGAAACCTGGATTCTTATCTCAACTCTACCACTTCTCCTGAATCCCAGAAGGGCCCAATGGGCCCCTACGGCTCAAGAAAATCAATGTGTGTCCAACCTGCCTGTACTGAACATCGCCCCAGTTCACTGGCTCAGTGCCATGAACCTGTTTCCAGATTCTCCACTCACCCTAAGGTGCAAAAGACAGTGCACAGCTTAATGCATCTTGCTGGAAAGAAGACAGTAGATAATATGTTTACTGGACAATCCCGAAATAATAGTTTTCGGTCTTGAAATGCAGTCTGATATGGATGTCCAAACACATGCCTTCTAGTACAACCGCTCATTCTCCCTCTCTTGAATTCAACTGGATGGGTCACTGCTGGAGCTGGGGAAGGTGCAGTCGGCCAAGCGAGCAGCTGCATTGAATAGACTTCTCAGAGGGAAAACCTAGAGTTATCTGTTACATCTAGTTCCTGTGTGAATATACCGATACATATAAAAAGGTCTGGAGGGTTAGAGATGAAATAATTAGCAGCAGTTCCCTCTGGGGACCAGAATAAGATCAGAATGAAGGGGCGAGAGTAAAGGGAGACACATTTCACGCTAGTTTGTTCAGCGTGTGAACTTTTACAATGAGGATGTATTCCTATGTTACTTGTGTAATATACAAAGCAATCAAAATGGTCTTCACTTATTTTTTTTTATTTTTTAAAGATTTTATTTATTTATTTGAGAGAGACAGGGAGAGCATGAGAGAAGAAAGGGAGAAACAGACTCCCCACTGGCAGGGAGCCCAACGTGGGGTTCGATCCCAGGACCCTGAGATCACAACCCCAAGCCAAAGGCAGATGCTTAACCGACTGAGCCACCCAGGCACCCCATCAAAATGATCTTCATTTAAAACACGACAATTGTTTATTAAATCTGAGAAGCTGAAAAGCTTAGAGTAGCATTTCTGGAATCACCGTGATAAATGATGTCATGCCTTAGGGTGCTTGCATGTTTTTGCCTGGTGGACAACTTCCTCCTCTCTCTTCCCGAGATCACCAGCCTCCTTAGGCTCACGGCCACCTAGGAAACAGAATCCAGAAAGGGGCTGTTTAAAAAGAAGGCAAAGAAGAAATGGGGTGTTTCACGTGGCCTCCGGAAGGATAGCTGGTGGGCAACAGTCCCCAAAGGTTAGCCGAGCAGCGTGTCAGGCAGAGAACCAGAGGGGCCCCTTTCACCTCCTCCCACCAATTGCCAAGCAAACAAGAGAAAAACGGGCTGGTGTGAGTCCACTGCAGAGGTGGGGAGCTCTTTAGCGTGGTAGTGACAATGCCCTGCTTCCCTAGACCTGGCACATTTCAGAAGAGCTGACGTGTTGATGCCTGCTAAAACACGATGTGGGAAGAAGAATGAATGTGGGCAAGCTCGGCTCGCCACTCAGAGGGAAATGATCTCATTTCCCCTGCTGGGCAACCCCCCGTTGATGGTAAATGGAAGAAGACAGGGTAGCATTTAAATTCCATCATTATGGCTTTTTTTTTCTTGAAAGCCACAACTTTACAGATGATGCATTCTCATCTTTTGAGCTCTTTATCATAGCTGTAGCCAGAAAAGGAGAGAGATTCAGAAACACTGTGCTGGCCAGAATGTTATTCTCCTGCCTCTCTTTTGGGGATATTTCCACTGTTTTTGTTTTTTTTTTTCCCCCAAATATACAGGGATGGCCTTTGGCACTTGCTTTGGTCTTATGTGCTGGCTGGCTGAAAGTCGTGAATATTGGAGCCTTTAAGCCATAATCTCTCCCAGTACAATTTGTCTATGAGATTCCTTTCCTGTCCTGCCAGAGGGTAGTGGAGTTATAATTCATGATCCTGTGATCTTCAACATGGCTTCTGGCATAGTGAGTAAGTTCTTTGTTCTTTTAGGACAGAACTGTCACTCATCACTAAACAGCCCTTCATTTTTTTCCTGAACACTGACTCATAGAATCATAGATTCTCAGGGATGGAAGGAAGCCGAGAGGTCGTCTAATCCAACCCCTTATTAGTTGACTCCAGGCAGTGGCTCGGCTTGGTGAATCACTTCATGCCCCAAGTAAGTAAGAGTGAGTGAAATAAAAGGGGTGATTTGTGAGAGTCAGAGATGGAACACCTCCAGGAGGGCTCTGAAGAGATGCGTGCTAAAAGGTATGATGTAGGAAAAAGGCATATTTAATAAACATCTTTGTTTCTGTGAGAATTAATCAGGTAGCAACCCAAATTCAAAACTGAGCTCCTCCTAATTATATAATAATAGTGATAAGGAGGAGGAGGAGGATAATTAGAGTGATTAAAATCAGTCAAGATTTTTCTGAACACTTGCTATGTGTCTGGCACGGAGCTAACTTATGCATGTGATTTATGGAATCATCAAATCACTCCTATGGGCCTGATATTACCCTGCATTTCACAGAGGAGGACACCGAGGCTTTAGGAAGGTTGGAGTGGTTTACCCAATCAAATGCCTACCAAGTGGCAGATCCAATATTGGAACCCCTAGTACCCTCAAAAGAAGACAGCAACTATAGAAAAATAGTTATCTCCCGCATGAGTCCCCAGCTACCTGGCTAGTGAGGGGATATGTTTCATAATCCTTTCCCCTAGACCCCTTGAGATCCTTCTCAGTTTATAAGCCCTCATTTGAGCTGAAGCAGAAATAGTTCCTGCTTCTATCCCTTCACACAAGGGATGTTTTGGTTTCAGCCAAGAGCAAGAGAAAGGCTTCCCTGAGCTTTGGTCATCCTACTAGTGCATTTGGAGCAGGTGATAGGTTTAAAGGGATAATAATAGCCTATGGTCTTGGACAGCTGGTTTGAGAGGAATTAAAACCCTACTCTCATCCAAAGAATAAGGATCTTTCATACGATCTCTCTGCCCAGCTAGTCAGAAACCATCAATCCATCAAAGAGAGTGAAGTTTTTGTCTTAAAACGTCTCAAGGATAAGTTTTTCTATTAAGCGCATCTTCCTTTGAATATTGCATTTTAAAAAACTGGGTTGCTGTGCTGTGAGCAAAAGCGGGTAAGGATGCCACAGAAATGACCAGAATCACGAGTGACAAAGAACCCGAGCCTTTGTCTCACATTCAGACTTTACCAAATGCTTTTCCATGCTTTACTTTTTTTGATCGTCATAATACCCTATGAAGTAGGCAAGACATATTTTAATTTCCTAATTTGGTGACAAAGAAAGAACAGAGTTTAAGAGGATCGAAGTGGTGAAATGACAAAAAAAAGACGAAACTAGGAGCTGGGAATCTTTTTATCTTGTTCTATCCACATGGAATAGCTCTATACTGATGGACACCATGTTTACAATTTCTTTTTTTTTTTTTTTAAGATTTTAAAAATTTATTTGTTTGACAGAAAGAGACACAGCAAGAGAAGGAACACAAGCAGGGGGAGTGGGAGAGGGAGAAGCAGGCCTCCTGCTGAGCAGGGAGCCCGATGTGAGGCTTGATCCCAGAACCCCGGGATTGTGACCTGAGCTGAAGGCAGACGCTTAACGACTGAGCCACCCAGGTGTCCCCCATGTTTACAATTTCTTAATCATTATGAAATATCCCAAACAATTTTATTATTCCCCTTTGGTCTTAGAGGTCTTGGTATGAACAATGTCCTTGTTCTTTGATCTTCACAGGAAATTAGTATATGTCAAAGCATTAGTATATTACATCTGTGCTGGAATTTCCTGAATCTAATATTTGTAAATCCAATATGTGGTCATTGTCCTTACCGAAGGTTAGCACAGCAGTCATTTTTAATGAGTTTGTAAACGGGATTGCTTGTATATTTGGAAAGAAGAGGGAAAAAGAACTCATTGAATATTGACTACACACGCTGGTTATTTTACATTCATTATCTCATTTAATGTTCTCAATACCAAAGCAGGAAAATGACACTATTGCCCCACTTTACATTTAAGAAATTGACTCTTAGAGATGTTAAATAACAGGACCAAGAGCCCAAAGATATTGAATGATGAAGCTAGGATGCAAACTGGTAGAGTCTGACTCCAAAGTCCGGGTTTTTAACAACTGTGCACACAGCTTTCCAGTAGCTGAAGCTAAATTGATACCACTAGCTCATCTTGAGTGTTTATTATCTGTCAACCAATGTGCTAATGACTTTGCTTTTCTTATCCCTTTAATTTTTAAAACCTATGAGGTAGGTACTAATATTAGCTCCAATTTATAGATGAGGAAACTTGAGACTAATAATGTTAAGTGATGGGGCACGTGGGTGGCTCAGTCAGTGAAGCGTCTGCCTTCGGCTCAGGTCATGATCCTCGAGTCCTGGGATCGAGCCCCGCATCGGGCTCCCTGCTCAGCGGGGAGCCTGCTTCTCCCTCTGCCCCTCCCCTTGATCATGCTCTCTCTCTTAAATAAATAAATAAAATCTTTCAAAAAACATAAAAAATAATGTTAAGTGATTTAAGTCACACAGCTAATAAGGGGAGGAACCAAAATGATCACTGTACATCTCTGATTTTCCGTGTGCCGTTTACAAAATACAGCCCGTGAGTATGAAAGAGGGGTAAAGGATCGCTTGAGCACTGGGTGTTATATGCAACTGATGAAGCACTAAACTCTACCCCGGAAACTAATAATACAGTATGTGTTACCTAAATTGAATTTAAATAACAAATTTTAAAAAAAGAAACCCTTTGCAGAAATAATTTGAGTTGGCATGTATATGCACAAAATCACATATCAAACACTCAAGGCCCATGAGAAACATTACTCTTTTGTTCTCAAGGTTGCTGACCAGTTGTATGTATGTGAGTGTATGGGGGGGGCGCATTTTTGATATGCTAAGAAGCCCCTAGTGAAGACAGAAGCCATTAAATAAATCAGTAAGGTTAAGTACAGAAGTGTCAGCTGGGACACAATTTATCAATTTGTTGGCTGTGGTGATATTAGCCAGTTCATAAACTTGAGCCCTGACATATATAATCTCTTGCCTTGTTCTTGATTTGGAAATTTTATAGATGAAAAGATTAAAATAATGATGTGATGAATTGCTATGTAATGACACATGAGCTATGTTGTCAAAATATCCAAGATATACGCCTGGGTGGCTCAGTCGGTTGGGCGCCTGCCTTCAGCTCAGGTCGTGACCCCGGGAGTCCTGGGATCGAGCCCCGCATCAGGCTCCCTGCTTGGCGGGGAGCCTGCTTCTCCCTCTCCCTCTGCCTGTCGCTCCCCCTGCTTGTGCTCTCTCGCTCTCTCTGTCAAATAAGTAAATAAAATCTTAAAAAAAAAAATCCAAGAGCTAAAAGTATATACAGACGGACAGGTATCAACAGAGATCCCAACTCTGCAGCTTCCTAGCTGTGTGATCCTGCTCAAGATACTTGATTCTCTGAGCCTTTGTCTATTTGTCTTTAAAATGAGGCAATCAGGGGAACCTGGCTGGCTCAGAAGAGCATGCGACTCTTGATCTCAGGGTTGTGAGTTTGAGCCCCACCTTGGGTGTAGAGATTACCAAAAATAAATAAACAAACAAACTTAAAAATAAATAGATAAATCAAATGAGGCAATCCTACCTACCCCCACAGGGTTGCTGTGGGTCTCTACTGAGTTTTAAATATGCAAAACACCAACTCCTGTATTTGGCACATAGCAAGAATTCAAAATATTTTATCAGTGCCCTTTGCCTTTCCCTTGAGAATCGTTATTTAAAATTCATCTCCGTACAGCCAGGACTTTTTCAGATCTGAAAAATCAACATGTTTACATGTATTTATTAGCAGTAGTAGTTTCCTATTATTTCACCATTTCTGCTTCATTAGGCAGCTGTGGCTACGCCAGATCCCGAGTTTCTTCGCAGCATACGCCAAAATTGACTCACACAAAATGGATCCGTTTGTGGCTGACTTAAAACGATTTGCAAAAAATTATTGCTGCATTTTAATTTGTTTATTCTTTTTTTTTCTTTCTCTTCATCCTGCTTGGCAGAACTGCCCAAATAGCACTTAGACGACCAGAAATACATGGGAAAGTAAGTTCTGCAAGCAGACACTCAGAATTGCTTGGCAGACTTTCCAACAACTGGCAAACGAACCTTCGCACACACTCTGATAATACGGCTGAGTTCAAGAAGCAACTGTATGGGCCTCCGTGCAGCTGTCTAGTTTGCTAATGCGCGTTCCTAAAATAAAAAAAAAAAAAAAAAAAGAACCACACACATACTAATTGTCTTTTTCCTTCCAACAATCCAACTACTCAGTCCTTCTTCTGGAAGCCCATTTTTGTAAACACTATGTTGACCAAGAAGTGTCTGGAGATGGGAGGATGGAGAAAGCTTGTATTGTTTATTGACTATCAGAGGACGTTTCCTTCAGGCGACCTCAGGCATGTGTGAATGCTGCTATCATAAGAGCCACATTTTAAAGGGGTGAAGTCATCGCAAACACCGCCTTCGAAGAGTGTGCTGGTGCCAAAGACTATCCTCAACAGCATTTCCAGATTTGCTTTTTTAAAAATCCAGAGATTTTTTTTTTTTTTAACACATAAATCAAGAGTGAACACGGCAAAGGTTCAGCAGTTCACTTCCATGCATTGCTACCCTTCATCCCCTTCATCTTGGAACTCAATTTCTTAACCAGGTTGCCTTTTGGGGCTAAAAGAAGGGAAAACAGAGATGGGGGGAGGAAGAGGAGACAGACAGGGCCAAGAATCCAATAAAGGGACAAGCTGCACAAAGGTATAATAACCAGTAATCCTAAGCAAGAGAAAGCAGAGGAAAAGGAAAGTTACTTAAAATCAGAGAGATTGGAGGGGAAGAAAAGTTACTTAAAATTGGTATATAGCAAAAAAAATAAAAAATAAAAATTTATAATTTCCATTTTACTGATGAATGCCCTGTAGTCTAGAATTCTATAAAGTCAAACAAAGAGCCACAGTTAATTCCCTGGGAGACTCCAATTTCAACTTGTATTGGTTTTAACAATAAAAAAAAATTTGTGTGCAAATTTGTAAAACAGCACACACACACAAATGAAAGAATGTAAAGGCCTCTCCTAGGGGAAATGAAAATCTTTTCATGCAAATGCCTCTTCCCTCCGAATTCTATTAACCCTGACCTTTTATGTTTTGTAACCCATCAAATGTAGATTCAATAAAAATCAGATCACGGGGCTTTGGGTTTTAGAGAAAGGAAAAGGCCAGTCAGGAATACTTGCTATTGGCAAGAATTGTTCAGGTGAATATGGTGCTTGGTAATTGTTCATCTAAGAAAGGGGGCATAAGCTTTCTCTCCTACCATGAGGCCGTGTGCACACTTTGTTCTCTAGGGACAAAAAATCTCTACATATTCAATAAAAGAGAGGTATTTACCTTGGACTTTAGTGGGAGTCTGGCCAATAGAGCTCTGGCCCTTTCTGGAAATATGAGCAATTCCCAGTGTGGAAAATATAGAAATGCACCTGCAGGCATCACCCCCCCGCCTTCGCTCTCCTTTTGTCTCCAAACCTAAGGGACCAGCCACACACCGTCTTCCTATCACAGCCCGCTGTTGGACACTCTAGCATTTCAGGTGTATCCTGGTGAAGCCCATATTTAATATTCTAGATGAAAATCAGAGGAAGTTGGCCTGAACCATTTATGCCCTCCCGTCCCACAAGGGCTCATCCTCTCGATGATAGGCAACATTGTCACAAGTGAAAGTTTAATTGGCAAAGTCAAGTTCCTCCCTCTTTTCAGAAAAAAAAAAAAGATCTATGATGTCAAGTTAGGTGGGATTCTATACACTATCTGTGCCTTAGCTCTCATTTCGCCAAGTCATTTTAGTGATCATTCATGGAAATAGATCATTCCAAGTCCTGTTAGGCATTTAGAGGTGAATTGAAAATACTTATTTCTCAATTGGTTTTGCCTCTATTTCTTTCGATTCTAACCCCCATACACGTATACCTGAGAAAGAGATTGGGAAAATCGGAAAGAAAAGAAAAATAGACGGTAGGAGAGGCTGAGGGTGGCAACTGGGAGTTCCCTTGCGTTGTACTGCACATTGAGGATGCCTAGTTTGCTGCAGCTACAATAGATTTCCCTTGATGCCAATCTTCCTAGTGTCGGCATTTCCCCCAGATTAAGAGGGGGAGTTGGGATCGACCCGAACAACAATGGAGAATGCATAATACTCAGTAGAGTGCAAAGCTGTTTCCAGGGATGAAAGTGTGGAAAAGCACATCCACACAGTTTAGGGGAAAACAGAATACGGTAATATCCCACTTACCCAATCATCTAGCATATGGCCATGTACAGCAAGGCCCATCATTTCTCTCGGGACTAGAAAGTGTGTTTTACCTTCAGCCCCCCACGGCCAGATGAGGGTGTGGACCATGTAATGCATGATGCGACCATTACCTTGAGGATGCTGCTTGTGTCCCCTCAGGTATCATACTCACTCGGGGGGAGTTGTGTGCGCTCCCCTCCGCTGGCTCCAAGTTTCAAGGGAGCATCTGAATGAAAATATCTTCCCTTCGCTAAGGCCTATATTTGCTTTCAGGCAGTTTTCCATGACTGTCTCACCTCTCAAAAACAGGTTAGGTCCCTTCTTACATGTTCTCGCCACACCCTGAAGTTTTATCAAAATTGTAATTGAGTATGTGGGTCATCATTTCATTAACCTACAGGTTCCTTCATTTGCCACATATTTATTGCTCATCTACGGTGAGCCAGGCACTGTCCTAGGCCCTGGGGTACCACAGTGAGCTGAACGGACCTGGGCCTTGCTCTCATGAAGCATCGAAGGAGACTGACTAAAGGCACATTTCATTATTTCGGCGCATTGACTTCGTGACATTCACTCTCACGACTTTAGGCACATTTACTTCTCCTTTATGAGACTATAAACCCAACGAGGAAGGAAACGTTCTTGTCTTGCTCAGTCTTAGAGTATTCTCAGTGAGAAGCTGTTTAGAAAGCTTTTGCTTCAGTTCAAAGCATCTCTTGGGCTTCTGAGGTAGGCAAGGAGGCTGCCTGTTCCTGTCAGTTCTCAGAAGAGAACACACCAGGCTCCCCTCTGGCCAAGGCAGTCCGCTTCCCGAGGTCTAGAGGTTCAGTGGGTCAGGATTGAATTAAGCTAGGTCAGTGAGGGTTCTGACAAGGGGAACTGTGCTTGGAATAAGGAATTTACTGGCTCCTGACTTGGCTGCACTGCTAAATGGTCAAGATTGGCCCAGGGGCCCAGGTGACTTAACAGAAATAGTTTTGCAGTATTTCAGGGCCTCAGGAAAGGAGGAGGACAGCCTCCACAGCTACACATGAAGAGTTCAGACAAAATAAGTGTGGGTTTCCAAGAAAAGAAAAGGAAGTTTGTATAAATCCCCGGGCATGTTGAGGCTTGGATTCTGAGGTTCACCAGGAATGGCTTTCTATTCTCAGCAATTCATTCATTATCTTGCAGGGTCAAGTGGGGGACAGTTGACTGCCTGGCATCACCCTTCATGAATAGGACACAATTATTACTGTCACTTTTGATCACCCGAAACCAATCTCTGGTTTCAGTCACAGGTAAGCTTAAACTTGTCACAAGAATATTACCGCCCGCTCCAGAATGCAGTGGAAAGTTCTAGGACCATGAACTGTCCATTTACATCCTTGACAGAGGTAGTTCTCAGGCTATAGATGGTATTTTTTTAGAATTCAAGAATAGTTTATTTTTTTTATTATTAAAATAATACATGTTCCTATAGAAGATCTGGAAATATATTTTAAAATGTGAAAAAGAAAACAAAAGTCCTACCTCCCAGAGATAATCACTGTTTTTTTTAGAGAGGGAGAGGGAGAGACAGAGAGAGAATGAGAGAGAGAGAGCTAGAGCTGGGGAGGGGAGGGGCAGAGGGAGAGAGAGAATCTTAAGCAGGCTCCACACCCAGCACGGAGCCCGAGGCAAGGACTCCATCTCATGACCCTGAGATCATGACCTGAGCCGAAATCAAGAATCAGACACTTAACCGACTGAGCCACCCAGGCGCCCCACGTATGAACGTCTCAGTACCTATCCTTCCATTTTTCCTATGGAGAGAGCACGTAATGCAGCAGGGTCAGTATAGTGTCAAAACCAAGATCCAAGTAACTTTCCTCTTGCCAAGGCTCTCATAAACAGTTCCTATGGTTTCCCTGACTTAACATCTCTTTGGACCCCTGAGAAAGACTTCAAATGTGAGAGCTGAGCTGGAGAGATCAATCTGGGAGTTGTCAGCCCAAAATGGTAGCAGAGGCATTTGGAGGCAATACAATCTGCCATTTATTGACAGCTTACCGTGTGTCAGGGGCTGTGCTAAAATAACAGGAAATACATTCCCTCTAATCCTCAGAAAAACCTTTTGAATCTGTATCATCTCCATTTGCGAATGAGGAAATTGAAATTCAGAAAAAAAAAAAAAAAATAGGTGATGTGTTAGCCCTCTAATGCCACCAGTTAAAATCCCTATGCACTTAGGGGTCAAAAACATCACACGTGGGTTGGCTCACAGTTCTATAGGTTGGAAGTCCAGGCACAGCATGGCTTACCTGGTTCTCGGCCCAAGAGTCCCACAGGGCTGAAATCAAGGAGTTGGCTGGGCTGCATTCCTTTCTGGAGGCCATGGGCAGGAATCTGCTTCCAAGCTCATTGAGGATGTTGGCAGAATTCCATTCCTTCCGATTGTAGGACTGAGGTCCCATTTTCTTTACTGGCTGCCAGCTGAGGGCTGTTCTCAACTTCTAGAGGCTGCCCTTCCTCCATCTTCAAAGGCAGCAAGGGTGGGTGGGGTCTTTCTCACACTACCGATCTCTCTGACCTCCCCTCTGCCTTCTCTTCTCTGCTTTTTCCTTCCTTTCAACCACTCAACGGAGGTATGATCGACATATAAAAGGAGGTACATATGGAATGTATACAACTTGATGAGTTTGAGTATAAGGACACACCTGTGAAACCATCACCACCAGCAAGGGTGTAAACATACCCATCACCTCCCAAAGTTTCCTCCAGATCTCCCTATTATAAGGTCCGCTGATTAGCAAATTTAGTTATAGCTGAGAAGTCCCTACACAGCTGTACCGAGACCAGCATTCAGTTAAATAACGAGGGGGTGGGAATCTTGGGGAAGCGTCTTTAGAATTTTGCCAGCCACAGGTGTTTTTGCCAAGGTCACATAGTTAATTAAGCGGCAGACCTGGGATTAGAATGTAGGTTTTCTGTATCCAAAAGAGCTTGCTCTGTCTGAGTCCTAATTCTTTTTTCAAAATTAATTAATAAAAAGGAAGCTGGATGACATTTCAAGAAAGACTATATAAAGAGCAGAGGGCCAGGGCCAAGATGTTGGGAGCACCTGGCAGAAGACTGTGGAAAGTAAGTTCAAAAATACTTATTTTATTCAGCTACACCTCACATACTGGAGCCACTCCCCTAGGCGATCACCCTTAAGTGTTTTGTTAAAACCAGGATAGTTTTTGGAAAAAAAAAAAAAAAAGCCGAACTCACAGAAACAGAGAGTAGAATGGTGGTTACAAGGGGCTGAGGGATAGGGGCAATGGGGAACTGTTGGTCAAAGGATACAAACTTCATTTTTTTTTAAGATTTTATTTATTTATTCATGAGAGACAGAGAGAGAGAGAGAGAGGCAGAGGCAGAGGGAGAAGCAGGCTCCCCGCAGAGCAGGGAGCCCCATGTGGGACTCGATCCCAGGACCCTGGGATCATGACCTGAGCCGAAGGCAGACGCCCAACCGACTGAGCCACCCAGGTGTCCCAGGATACAAACTTCTAAGTTAGAAGATGAATAAGTTCTGGAAATCCAATGTACAGCACAGTGATTATAGTTAATATTAAAAGTTGCTAAGAGAGTAGATATTAAATATTTTCACCACAGAAAAGAAATGGTAATTATGTGACGTGATGGAGGTATTAGCTAACATCATGGTGGTAATTATTTTGCGGTATATAAGGATATCAAATCCACACACTGCACCTTAAGCTTATGCAGTGTAATATTTCAACAAACCTGGGGGGGAAAAGAAAACAAATCTGAATATTCTTGGGTATTTATACTTCCCAATAAAATTTAGAGTCCGTTTACCAGTTTAAAAAAAAAAGGATAGTTTTATTTATTTTTAATCGTTTTTAAAGATTTTATTTATTTGTCAGAGCGAGCACGTGCAAGCAGAAGCGGGGGGGAGGGGCAGAGGCAGAGGGAGAAGCAGGCTTCCCGCTGAGGAAGGAGCCCAACTCAGGGCCGATCCCAGGACCCCGAGACCATGACCTGAGCTGAAGGTAGATGCTTAACCGACTGAGCCACCCAGGCGCCCCCCAAAACCAGGAGAGTTTTAACTCACAATATTGGATATGTATGTCATCCGCATGAATGCTAGCTTTACAAAGAAAATGGTTCTAAATTATCTGTAATGCTTACAGCTCTAGTCAGGCACGTTCCTGTCCTTGCAGTGTCCCAAGCAATAGCAAATGATTCTGTCAGCACCCAGGACAAGCAAGGTGTCACTGCTGCATGTCTATCTGCCTTCTCCGGGGGTGAGGGGCCCTCCCTGCCTCCATCTGGGTTTGGGGCAAAGCTTGTCACATTTGATCAAATTAAGATTTCATCAAGTGCCTAGGTAGTTCTGGGAAATGCTTTAGGTTAGCCTCTTGACCTCTGATTTGGGATATATTGGAACCCGTAAATGGGTGAGCCAAGGGCAAGGTGGTCACAAGCAAATACCACAGGAAAAAAAGTGTCAGGACCTGGAGGTGGAAAATTAGTATAGGCTCAGAGAAATTGGACAATGTTTCTCTTTGGAATAAAAATCAATGAAAACTCCTCTAATCACTTCGATCCCTTCCTTTGCCTCCTCGATCCCACCACCTTCCCGAGCCCCCACCCTGCCCACCCCCACATTCACATGTATGCGTATATAGACACTCACGCGCACATATGTGCACAAAAGAATGCAGGAATAAGCTTGTTGAAAGTAAGAAAAGGGAGGAGTTCAGAATTTAAAGGTTGTTGAAGACCCTTTGAAAGATCCTGAGATAAACCCTAAAAGCAGTCCGGTAGGCAATGGGATCTTGACCAGTCCCTGTCATCTGGTAGAAATAACTGAGCACCACAGGTTTCTGTTTTAAAGTCAAAGACTGTATGCCCTTAACCTTGCTGAGTGCAATATCACCATTTACTCAGACCTATAAATCCTTTATTTCCCTAAGAAATTCCATCAGTTAAAAAGCCAAATACTTGGCCCTTATTAGATCCAGACTTTCATTTATTATTTTCAAGGACCTGTCTGCACTTTTGGGTTTAGTTTGCTAAACTAAACTAGTCTGACTTCAAATGGGAATGAATGGGATATAAATATAGGAAACAGTTCATTTATTCATTTTCTGCCTCTGTTTAGAGGATAGATGGGGATAGCGACATAGCATAATATTTTTAAAAGATTTTATTTATTTATTTGAGAGAGAGAGACACACAGCAAGAGAGGGAACACAAACGGCGAGTGGGAGAGGGAGAAGCACGCTTCCCGCTGAGCAGGGAGCCCGAAGCGGGGCTCGATCCCAGGACCCTGGGATCATGACCTGAGCCAAAGGCAGATGCTTAACGACTGAGCCAACCAGGCTCCCCGAGAATGCTTTTTTGCTTCTTAGCTTACTCTAGTATTTCACTCATGTGGAATATAAGAAATAGTGCAGAGGATCATAGGGGAAGGGAGGGAAAACTGAAAGGGAAGAAATCAGAGAGGGAGACAAGCCATGAGAGACTCTTGACTCTGAATTTACATTTTAAACACACCTTAGAGTTAACCCAAAGGCATAAATGCCTTGGGGAGTCCTTTTGGACCCCAGCCAGGAAGTAAAGTGGCAAAAGAATTTGGGGGACCCAGTCCC
The DNA here is from genome assembly GCF_964656455.1 of Halichoerus grypus. Lineage (NCBI taxonomy): Eukaryota > Metazoa > Chordata > Mammalia > Carnivora > Phocidae > Halichoerus > Halichoerus grypus. Next base: position 33,926,498 of record NC_135727.1, on the reverse strand, counting down.
CGTCAGGATTTTTGGAAATCACATTCCAGTGGCCCCCAAAACTAGGTCTTCTAGCTGTCCACTAAACCCACTCAAGGAGGATGAAGCAATTAGGAAACTGCTGGTGGCATAGGTTTTGAGTAACTGCGTGGTTCATAGAGATCTGGTACTCCCACCAAAACGTCACAAGATACCGTCTACTTTCATCCAAGGAAAGCTTGCTGGAAGCAGTGAAGATACTAACAGCTAACATTTGTTCAGCACTACCTTTTGTTAACATAGTCACAAGCACAAAGTCTTTCTAGGACTATTTTCTTATGTACTTATCTCCCTAAGAACATCCTATGGATGATGCTGCTGAACTACTAACATGAACCGATTGGTTACCATGAACCAGGCAAAAACTAAAGTGTGTGTGAGTGCTTTAGCTCATTCAATTCTGCTGACCTCATAAATTCATCGGATAAACTGATGAATGAGGTACTAGTATTATCTGTATTTTACAGATGGAGGCCTTGGGGCTTAAAGGTTAGGTTGCTTGCCTTAGGTCACACAGCTATAAACAGCTGAGTGTAGATTCAATCCAGGTTGATGATTCCAGAAACCATTCTAGTCCATGCTATTACCTCCAGTTTGGCTTTACCATTTAGCCCAGGCAAGCTATTTAATGTTGTTGTTGGTTTTTTTTTTTTAAGATTTATTTATTTTAGAGAGAGCGCACAAGTCGGGAGAGGGGCAGAGGGAGAGAATCTCAAGCAGACTCCCTGCTGAGCACAGAGTACTATGCGGGGCTCCATCCGAGGACCCTGAGATCATGACCTGAGCCAAAGTCAGATGCTTAACTAGACTGAGCCACCCAGACACCCTGAGCTATTGAATGTTTTTAAGGTACATCCATAAAACTGAAATAACAATTCCCACTCTCACCCATTCAGAACATCGTGAATTTGTCATTTTGACCTCGAGAATGATGAAGCCCAAAATAAAGACTACTCCTTAGAGTACTCCTGGAATATCTAATTTCATAATTTCTCCTGGATTAAATAACAAATAAATAGAAAACTTTCCTGTTTTTATCCAATTCATAATAACAATTACTGATAATAAAACAATCACAAAAATAAGGCTGGGAAAAAAGATAACTGTATCTGATTAAAAAATTATTATAGAGGAAAAACTAAGAATGGTATCTTTTCACTGAGAAAACTGTAAAAATTGACTGATAAATTAGACTTGGTAGAAGTTATCAAGGTCAAGGAAACAAAATAGAAAATGGGTAAAAAGGGCGCCTGGGTGGCTCAGTTGGTTAAGCGACTGCCTTCGGCTCAGGTCATGATCCTGGAGTCCCTGGATCGAGTCCCACATCGGGCTCCCTGCTCGGCAGGGAGTCTGCTTCTCCCTCTGACCCTCCCGACACTCCCCCCTCTCATGTGCTCTCTCTCTCAGTCTCTCTCTCAAATAAATAAAATCTTTAAGAAAAAAAAAAGAAAATGGATAAAAACACACTAAGAAAAATATGTCATTAACTGAAAACTGAATAGGGAATCTTGCAAAATATAGATCTACAAAATATGACCCAGGCAAATTGGACTGTATAGATGGTCACAAAAGTAAAACTATATATATATATATATATATATATATATTTCATTATAACCTTTATAAAGATTGATTCTGATAAAAATAATGTAAGCAAATTAAAAGCGAAAATGGAAACATTTTGCATATTTCAACTTCAATGCATAGAAAAATTGATAAAAGCAACGGAAGGGCTTAATGGTGTTCTCTCCAGGAAATACTTAAATGAAGAAAATTCATCAATGTTATAAATAAGAATCATGATAACAAAATGTTTTAAAAAGTGTGGGCTCTGGAGCCAGACTACCTTGGTTCAAATTCCAGCTTTACCACCTAACTGTAAACTGTAGCTGGTGGCTGAACCTCTCTGTACCCCAATGACCTCATCGGTAACATGGGAATAAAAACAGTATGCACCTCATTAGGCTCTTGTGAGGAGTAAATAAGATAGTATATATAGAGGTACCTGGGTGGCGCAGTTGGTTAAGCGTCCGACTCTTCGTTTCAGCTCAGGTCGTGATCTCTGGGTCATGAGACCAAGCCCTATGTCGGACTCCGCACTCAGTGTGGAGTCTGCTTGAGATTCTCTCTCCCTCTCCCTCTGCTCCTCCCCCCACTCATCCTCTCTCTTGTGCAGGCTCTCCTCTCTCTCAAATAAATAAATCCTTAAAAAAAGATAGTATATATAAAGCACTTAAAAGAGTGCTCAGCGCATTGTAAAGGCTATATAAGCATTAGCTACATATATAAATATGTAATATTTATAATCATTGCATGACAAGGTGCAATAGGGTCATTATGATACGCCCATAGTTGAAAGAACTCACATGTTATCAATGACCAAAAGTCCCAGGCTTGATAAGCAAGTTTCAAGTTGCTTCATTTGCCAGAATTAAGTTGCAATGATTATAGAAAGGTAAATTAGAAGTTTTTCAAAAGAGTTTCCTGCATTGCTTAAATGTACTATTTTGGTTTGTTTTCTGTTGTTGGAGAGGTGCGTGGATAGCATCTGTAGATAGAAACTGGTCTTGTAAAAACATAATGTGATTTAGACGCCTATCTATTCGGGCGGTAAATTTGCCCTTTGATTCAAAGATGCTGCGTCTGGACACATTTCTACTAGGTGTTTTTGTATTCTGCTCATCTTGATCCCTTTGTTAAGTGTGAGTCTCCCTCAATAATGCATTCTGTTGTTTAATTATGTAGCAATGTTTAAGGCCTGGGTGTAGCGAGGGGGAAAATCCAAGGGGAAAATGGGCCAGAGAACATCTTCCCTTCACCACCAGTTTTTCCTAATCCCATAGTGCAAATTTTCAGCTTTTTCCATTTGCCCTTATCCTGGAAATTTTTTGACCCTTCCCATGCCTGTCACCCTCTCTTAGGCCCTTTGCCTCTTTGCTGCCCACTTTTCAGGCTCAGTTCATTTTCCATCTCCTCCTCCCTTTACTCATCGAGACCCTCTCTTGTCTGAATTCCCGTCCCATTCCTGATCATGACCATGGAACTTCAGACCTCATTATTTGTATTGGTCTCTGTGTCCTATACTCTTTTCATCCAGAGTTCTCAACCGCAGCTGCCCAGCGGAATGACCTGGGGAGCTTTAAAAATACGGACACCCCGGCAGCACGCTAGATATTTGTATTAAGTTGGGTTTAGTTTGCGATTTTTAAAAGCTCCCCGGGAGATCTTATCATGCAGCCATGGTTGAGAACCACAGTTTTTGCCCCTCGTGAAGGTGAGCTCCTTTATAATAGAGAATGTTTTCCATTAACAACCCTTGAACTTGTTCAGATGCTGGTGTACCTGCAAGTTACGGTGCTCTTTGAAGACCGCTATAAAATATTGATGTATTTGATTGATTCATATAAATGAGGAACAATTTCAGCGGCAAAGAAACTTCTGTGGTTTGGGTATACAACATAAAGGCACAGCCCTGAACACGTTTAACCAAAACAGACTTGAACTAAACATGATTGGCTGATTCCCGGTTTCCCCCCTAGTATTCTTTGGCTGCTTCTTCCGTCATCTGTTAGCATTCACTAACAGTCTAGCAGGGACAGGTATCGAAGTATTAAACAAAAATTTTGAGCCCCCCAAAAAGTGATTGAATTCCATCTTTTTTGCTTTCTTTTTCCTGCAAAGTGAGACAAGCCTACTGTTATTAGATTTCTGGTCTTGGAATACTTCCATTCAGGCGGCAGAACACCCAACACATTAATAATTGCTAACATTTATTCAACTCATTACATGGCAGATGCTCTGATTTAAATCCATTCTTTATAACATATGTACTTTATAAAGATATAGATTATTCTGTAAGGATAGTTTTTTGTCAAAAGGGATGAAGGCTATGCAAAAAGTATTTTATTTAGAAATAACTTGTCAAAGGAGGCCCCTTAGATCTCGTTTTGAAAGCATTTTCTATTTTATTAATAACAATGGCATGGACATGAATTTGTAAGTGGTACTAGTTATACAGGTAAGCTATTATTTACTTACATACAATCTTTGGAGCCCTAGAAATAACTCCACACTTAGTCATCGGAGGCCTACAGGTTGTAAACTAAATGTGGACCTGCAAATTTGGAGTCTGTGGTGGGCTGAATAATGGCCCCCCTGAATTATCCAGGTCCTAATCTCTGGAACCTGTGAATGTTACCTCATAGGGCATAAGAGACTGTGCAGGTGTGATTAAATTAAGGCCCTTGAGATGGGGGAGTAATAGGGATTATCCAGGTGGGCCCTAGATGCAATTACATGTATCCTTATAAAAGGAAGCAAAAAGAGATTTGACACAGAAAGAAAAGGTAGTGTGATGGGGCGCCTAGGTGGCTCAGTCAGTTAAGCGCCTGCCTTCGGCTCAGGTCATGATCTCAGGGTCCTGGGATGAGCCCCGTGTCGGGCTCTCTGCTCAGTGGGGAGTCTGCTTCTCCCTCTCCCTCTGTCCCTCCCCCCGCTCATTCTCTCTCTCTCTCTCTCTCTCTCTCAAATAAAGTCTTTTTAAAAAATTAAAAAAAGAAAAGGAAGTGTGACAATCTCAGCAGAGAATGGGGAGAGAGAGAGAGAGGGAGGGAGGGAGGAGATGAAAAGGCTATGCTGCAGTCATTTTAAGTGGAGGAAAGGGACACAAACCAAGGAGTGCAGCTCTAGAAGCTGGAAAAGGCAAGAAAACATTCTCCCCCCGCAGAGGTTCCAGGGGACATGGCCCCACTGATGCCTTGATTTCAGCCCAGTGAAACGGATTTTGGATTTCTGGTTTCCAAAACTGTAGAAGAGTAAGTGTGCATTGTTTTAAGCCACCAAGTTTGTGATAATTTGTTACAGCTGCCATAGGAAATTAATACAGGGTTGTTCCCCACTTAGATATTGTCAGCGAAAATGAAGGTCATGATTTTAGGTATAGGCCATTCCTACACTTATAAAAAAAATGGAGGGACGCTTCAAAACCAAGGAAATATTGACTGAGCCTATTGCTTTGTTTTTAAATTAATGTGGTATGCAATGGAAAACTGGGCTTATTGCTAATGTAGAAACTACTTTAATTGAACAGTCTTTGAAGAAATTTGGCTCTATTTTTGGATTGTGTCCACCCAGCCTGAGATGTGCCAAACCAACCCCATCTGTGTGGTTTACATCAGGAAGTGTACTTTTTTAAAAGGATGTTTTGGGAAAAAATGACTAAAATCCTTACATGGTGGTTAAATTTCAACTTGAAATTCTTTATAAAAAATTAGAAAGCAATACATGAGTTATGGATGATCAGTTGTATTGAATTAAATGAGGCCATTAGACCGAGGTGGTTCTAATCCCTTCAAGGCTGATGTAAGCAAACCAGACCTTAAGCATGTGAATGCCTCAAGATTAAGAAATCAAAACCTAAAGATAACCAGTTACAACCAGCCACCTAGGTGTCTCCAACTAAGGCAATGCTTAAGCTATAGCCAATCAAATCATTTCCTTCTTTGCTCCCACCTTTACTCTGTGGAAGTCTTTGCCCTGGCTTCTGTCTGGAGAGCACTCCGAACCACTTTCAGCTTGGTGCCGTCTAATTTGAATCCATTTTTGCTTACATAAAACTCCTAAAATTCTTCTTTTTTTAAAGACTTTATTTGTCAGAGCGCAGAAGCAGGGGGAGCGGCAGGCAGAGGGAGAAGCAGGCTCCTGGCTGCGCAAGGAGCCAGACATGGGACTTGATCCCAGGACCCCGGGATCATGACCTGAGCGGAATGCAGATGCTTAACCAACTGAGCCACCCAGCCGTCCTGAAACTTCTAATGATACGCCTCAGTTTATCTTTGACCTAGTTCTTTGCTTCTAAACGTATTTGTGGATCAGATAGGCTATTGATACCTCGGTGACTCAGAAGGTCATCAGATTAACCACTGCCTGAGGAATTTGGGTCCCCCCCCCCACTAAAGGCGCTATATAAACAAGCTAAAAGAGTGCACTCACATCTTGGTAACAACAAGTTGGCATGCTCCTCACATATTTGGCTTCATTTAGATTTTCCGGAAAATAAACTCACTTTATCTAGAAGTCAACATGGATGTTGGAGGGTCATTAGTAATTAAAACAGGGGGAGTCCAAATGAAGGATACAAAAATAAAACATCTCTTAATGAAACAGGTGTTCTCTTGGGAAGGCTTGTGGGGGTTGGGCTGGGGAGTGAAACGACTTTTCAAAAAGCTTGGATAATTTGAAAATGACTAACCCCATCAAGGGTCAGTTTAATGACCACTATAGAAGGCTAATAAAAATAAACAACTATCCCTACAAGTACTAAGCCATAAATTCTCAACCAGTGAGTCTATGTTTTGCGAAAGAAGAAAAAGATATCTGTGGATTTTTGTTTGGGAAGTTTTTTGTTTTGGTTTTCTTCAACAACAATAATATGCACCCTGGAGACTAATTCTCTGCCTTTCATTTCCTGGTCACAGATTACTTCTAAGCTTCATCTTTGGTTTAATATCCATCTGGTAGCATAGATTTCTCTCTTTTCGCCATGAATGCAGATACTAGAATAAGGACATGTAGATCTTCCATAAGCATGAAGGATGTAAAGCAATTTGCTACATACATACCCAGTGTTTCCGTCACGGTAAGTGTCTTATGCTTATAAAAGCAAATTATTTGCCCTTTCTAGGTCCACTAAAACTCACTTTCACCAAAGTGGTCTTAGACTAACATAGTTACTGAATTAGATACTGCTGAATTAGTAAGTTTATACTCCCCCAAAGAGTATTTAGTAACTCAGCACATCTGCAATTTCTAAATCACTGCTCTTATAAACAAAGAGAAACTGGAGGCTACAGTCTAAGAGCTCTCTAGACCTTGCCTTTTCCAGTTCATCACTGGGTGATTGTTTTTTTATGGGGATTCTTTATATCCGTGTAACTCGATATAGTAATAAGCTGGTGACAGTAGCAGAAGGTGGTAGCAAGGTGTCTGGTTGTGTGACAGGAAGCTGGGGCTCTGTTTCTCTAGTGAGGACCCCTGAACCACAGATCTAGCCTCGGAAAATCTGGATTGATGTTGATTCAAATTAGTACCTATCAGGCCTCTTGGGAATAAAACCGAAGCTGACTTTTTGGCTGACAGCAGGTTCCTGTGCCACAAACAGTAAGACCCTCAAAGGAATGGGGCATTCGCTGCTCCCACCTTAGGGAATGTAGTGAGTAGTGCTAAGAATGACCTGGGAACCCCAAAGTAGAATAGGGTTGAGGAGCCTTGTCACAGACATTGGTTTTGATTGGACTGTTTTCCAGTAAAACCCCGGGTGGCTATCACTCAGATGCCTATGGAGGGGTTGGCAAGTTTTTCCGTGTTGGCCAGATAGTAAATGTTGAGAGCTTTGGGTACCGAGAGGTCAAATTGAGGATATCATGTAGGTGTTTATATAACAAAAGAGAACAGGACGCCTGGGTGGCTCAGTCAGTTAAGCGTCTGCCTTCAGCTCAGGCCATGATTCCAGAGTCCTGGGATCAAGCTCCACATTGGTCTACCTGCTCAGCGAGGAGTCAGCTTCTCCCTCTGCCCCTCCCCCTGTTCATGCTCACGCACACGCGTGCTGTCTCTCTCTCTCAAAAATAAATAAATAAAATTTTTTTTTTTAAAAAAGAACAAATTCCACACATTTACTAATTAATAATAGCAATTAAGGGCAGATCTTCTCATTCAGAAAAAAATCCACTCTTAGATTTTTTGGAGCTCAAAAAATCTCAATAAAACTTTAGCACTGCTAAGCCATCAAACTTCAGCAGCATCCAGCAAATCAGGATATTCAGTTTCTTTTTTTTTTAAAGATTTTATTTATTTATTTGAGAGAGAGAAGGAGAGAATGAGTGAGAGAGCACAAGCAAGGGGAGGGGCAGAGGGCAAAGGGAGAAGCAGACTCCCTGCTGAGCAAGGAGACCGATGTGGAACTCGTCCTGGGATCATGACCTGACCCAAAGGCAGACGCTTAACCGACTGAGCCATCCAGGCACTCCTCAGTTTCTATTCTTGAAATAAAACTCACAGAACTGTCAGTGGTTAAGTCCAGGAGAGCGTACTAGTGGTTCAATAACACAGGATGGACTCAATTATTTTCTGCAAGTACGTGCTGATGAATAATTTGATGAATAACCATAGACTGTAGACATCTTACGTTTTCACACGTTTTGTGAATTTGTTCCCCTAGGCCTTTTTCTGTCCCACACAGATTATCACCATCAGTTGTAACACATCTTCGCATATTTCTACCTCAAGTTGTACTGAATGAGTGTTTTCTCAATGTTGAAAACACACTCTCCCGTAACTGGTCCACACAGACCATTCGTAAGGGCTAATTTTTTGATCACTTCAAACTTAGTACTGCCGCCTCAAATAAACAATTAGGAAGCATTGATAACATCTGTCAAGTCATCAAGACCCAAGCAAAAGCACTCACAATCATTTGCTTGTTTTTAATTGACTACTGATGTTGCTCTCACGATCCTCAACTCTTCGAACAACTGTTCTCACCAAAAGGCTAATAGCTTGAAACAAATTTATTTTCTCTGGACACATTTCTTTAACTGCTGCAATCAAACATGTTTAATTAACCCACCATCAGTAAATGGCTTTCTTTGCTTGGCTAAGAAGTGAGCCACTTGGAAACTTCCTTTGGTGACAGGCTCAGTTTTATTGTTTAGTTTTGTGAAGAAATTCTGCTGTGATGAGATATTCCATTTTAAATGTTCCAGTTTTTCTGACCATTGCTTTCCTGTGGGTTGGGAATATTGTGATGAGTGCTTGGTCTGGTAATGCTGACATATGTGGTATTCTTTTAACACAGCTATCGTTTCAATGCATGGTAAATACGGTATTTTGCTCTCTGCTTTCAACTGTATCGTGTTGCCCCTAAATTCAAATGTTGATGCTCTAACCCCTAATGTGATTGTATTTGGAGATAGGGCTTTTAGGAGGCACTTAAGGTTAAGTAAGATCATAAAGGTGAGGTCCTAATTCTATAGAGTTCTAAGATGGCCTTATAAGGAGAGTGAGAGCGCTCTCTCGCCCCACACGTACACACAGAGGAAAGACCATCTACAGCTCAAGGAGAGAGCTCACACCAGAGACTGGCCCTGCCTGTACCTTGATCTTGGACTTTCCAGCCTTCAGAACTGTGAGAAATTAATTTCTGTTGTTTAAGCCACACAGCCTATGGTGTTTTGTTATGGCAGCTTGAGCTAATACACCATCTAATTGGATAACTAAGTAATCCCCACTCCGGTGTGCCTTAAAAGTACGGCAATCAAAATCCATTTTCCTTTTCTTGTTTTGACATAATGGGTATGCCCTGGTAATTTAAAAAAAAAAAAAAAGGTGCAGTATGGAGTTACACATGACACTTTAAATGCTGTAGAGTTGTAAATGTGTTGCTGTGATTTATAGTACTCTAAGCAGTAGTACAAAGACATGAGAGAACCACATTTGGTCTCTGTTGCAACTACTCAGCTCTGTGGTTACAGCTCAAAAACAACCATAGATGATGTATAAATGAATGTATTTGGCTCTGTTCTAATAAAACTTTATGGGCATTGAAATTTGAATCCATATGATTTTCACAAGTCAGGAAATATTTTTATTGTTTTGATTTTTTTCCCCCAATCATTTAAAAATGTTAAAAATCTTACTAGAAGAAAACATAAGGGGAAAGCTTCATGATGTTGGAGTTGACAATGATTTCTTGGATATGACCCTAAAAGCACAGGCAACAAAAGAAAAAAAATGGACAAATGGGACTACATCAAACTAAAAAATTTCTGTACATCAAAGGGCACAATCAACAGAGCGAAAAGGCAGCCTATGAAATGGGAGAAAACATTTCTAAATCACTATATCTGATAAGGGGTTAATATCCAGAATAGGTAAAGAACTCCAACAAGGAAACAACAACAAAAACAGAATAGCCTGATTTAAAAAATGGTCAAAGTCCTTGAGCAGACATTTCTCCCAAGATGATGTACAAAAGGCCACCAAGCATATAAAAAGACATATAACCTCACTAACCATTAGATAAAGGCAAATCAAAGCCACAGTGAGATGTCATCTCATACCTCTCAGGACGGATACTATCAAAAAAGAAAAACTAGGAAATGACAAATGTTGACAAGGATGTGGAGAAACCCTTGTGCACGGTTGACGAGACTGTAAAATGATACAAGCAATCTGGAAAACAGTATGTGGTTCCTCCAAAATTTCAAAATAGAACTACCCTATGATCTGGCAATGCCACTTCTGGGTATATTCCCAAAAGAATGGAAAGCAGAGTCTCGAAGAGACAGCTGCACACCCATGTTCATAGCATTATTCATAATAGCCAAGTGGTGGGAGCAACCCAAACGTCCGTGGATGGATGAATGGATAATTATCACGTGGTATATATATACACCTACAATGGAATATTTTTTTTTTTTTTACCATATAATTATTTTGAATGTCCAGCATTTATAATATGAGGGCCAGGGCTTTCTCCCCAACTCAAGTTTACAAATTTTTGATTGGCTTGTGAGGCCGACAGGGATACTTCTCTTGTCTAATTTGGTTTCTGGGAAGACTTCATTCAGGTGCTCAATGGTCATCTGATCAAATGGAATTATGTTCTGCATCTTCTCCAGCTCTTTTTCACATTCCTCAATCCCGGCCCTTGAGAGAGACAAACACTCAGCACAACTTTTCACATTTTCTTTTTCTTTGGCATCCACCTGAACAGTATGTTTATCCTCCGGCACAGGAAACTTCAGGGCATTGAACTTCTTCTCAAAGTCCTCTACCAAGCCAGCCTTTGCCACATTGGCCTTGTAGTAAGCCCAGTCACTAGCAGGTGGATTCCCAGGGAGAGTGGCCAGTGTGGAGGTGAGGGGTTCATTCTAGGATTTCAGGGAGTTAGAAATGGCCTTCTGGTTTGGGGCCTTATGATCTCTGCAAAAGCTACCAAGTCAACGGCTTTTAGAGCAAGTTTTCACCCACCCATCTTTCTTTCTTTTTTTTAAGATTTTTATTTTTTTGACAGAGAGAGACACAGCGAGAGAGGGAACACAAGCAGGGGGAGTGGGAGAGGGAGAAGCAGGCTTCCCTCTGAGTAGGGAGCCCGATGCGGGACCCCAGGACCCTGGGATCATGACCTGAGCCGAAGGCAGACGCTCAACGACTCAGCCACCCAGGCGCCCCTCACCCAGCCATCTTGAGAGCTTCACTGACCCTGGTGGCCCACAGTCCTCCCTAATGGAATATTATTCAGCCTTTGAAAGGAAGGGACTCCTGTCACATGCTACAACATGGATAAACCTTGAAGACATTATGCTAATCGAAATAAATGAGTCCCCAAAAGCCAGTTTACGAGTCCATCTATATCAGGAATGTAAAGTAGTCAAATTCATACAAATAGCAAGTAGAATGGTGGTTACCGGGAGCTGAGGGAAAGGGGAAAAGGAGAGTTGTTTAATGGGTATAGAGTTTAGTTTTTCAAGATGAAAACGTTCTGGAGATCTGTAGCACAACAGTGTAAATATACTTAATACTACTGAGCTGTACACTTAAAAATGTTTAGGATGGTAAATTTTATGTCATGTGTTTTTACCTCAAAAAGGAAAACATTTTTAGACCATGTGCCATACAAAAACAGACAGCGGGCCGGACTTGGCCCACAAGTTGTAATTTGTCAACCCTTCCTCTTTGGCCCAGCCTCAGGAAAGTTCTCCCAGGTTCCATGCTTAAGGGAGCTCTATACGGGAAGAATCACACAGCTTTGGAGAACATAACAAAACACCCGTAACACCAGTGGACGAAAGAACCCTTTCTTCTTTGAAGACTTGGCAGTGGATACAGCGGTGGAAAGACTAGCAGAGCTGGAATGGGAGCCCTGAAGAGGAGACTGGATAGTGGTGGGAGGAGGACACGTGAATGGTGAGGGATTTGAGAGCCCGCTTGTGGGAAGAAGAAGCTGTGTGGACGTTGACAGTCCATCGCTCACCTTACCCCCAGGATGGTGTAGTTTACTTGAGCAAGAGTTCAGCCATTCACTTGCTGTGTCTCCCTGGGCAAGTCACGGCCCCTTGCCCTCCCTTTGAAAGGGGGAGGGTTGGACAACATCCCCGGCACCCCTCCCAGCCTTAAAAACCACGAGACTCTTCTCTGACCAGGCTGACACAGTGCCAACGTCTTTATCCCTTCATTTGAGCAGCTTTAAAGACCAGAGACCCTCCGCGTCTCCTACGGAGTTGCCATTTTTTTTGTTTACTCTAGTTAAGCAGGGGTAAAAAAAAACTAATCACAGTCTATGGAGTCCTGACTCACTCCATTTCCACAGCTGGGCCTTCTCTTGCTACCGCAAGCTCCCCTGCCCCTGGGGACCCGAGGAAATAGCGCAGACAAGGAAGGGACTTGGGAGCCGTTGTTAATGCGCCTGTCAGTCCCCTCCCGTTCACAATCTCTGATGTCTCTTCCAGTTCTTTAACAAGAGTGGTTGGGGAAATGGGTCTTGTTTATAGGAAGAATGCAAGTCTCGGTGTTCACTTTGAAAAATTACCCTTCTGTGTGACAGCCCTGTCAAAAACAACGAGAGCCACATTGCTTTAGCTTTTTCAACACTTCCTCTGCTCCCCTCGGCCGTGACCGTGCAGGGAAAAGCAGGCGTTCAAAGGGAGTCCCAGGGCTTCCTCCTGCCAGTTGTTCACCAGGCACTGTGTTCCAGAAAGGAAGAGGCTGCCTCACTCTTGGCCTCTAGGGCATTCGGGGAGAGGGCCTCGGGGAGCCGGGTTAGTCCGGTAGCTGCCTCGTTTGCTTTGCCGTTTGCAGCTGGCCCGTGATGTGTTTATTTGAATCTCCAGCTCAGAACTGGCTTGCCTTTGTCTCTGGCCCGAGGAAGCTCCAGTCGGAATGGAAAAGTTCAGCCACACTGTTCAGGTTCAACACACTGAAGTGGGAAATCACGAGCGAGCGAGGGAGCGAGCAAGCCTCGAGACTGTGGGACCGGGTTAGGCTTTTCAAAGAAAATGCCTTTAGCCGTGGCGTGCTTTTGTTCACTGCTGGGGCCGGTTGTCCTGTGAACCTCAGGTTTGCTCAGAAATGTTCCGGGGGTGTTTTCATTGCCATGATGTTTTGTCCCAGAAAAAGGAAACTAAAAACTCATCGACTTGCTTTGTGTGTTTGTTGCCATGTTACACTGGGGCTTTAATAATAAAAATAAAAATCTTAACAAGTCAGGAAACTCCAAGTGTTGGCGAGGATGTGGAGAAAGGGGAACCCTCTCACACTGTTGGTGGGAATGCAGGCTGGTGCAGCCACTCTGGAAAACAGTACGGAGGTTCCTCAAAAAGTTGAAAATAGAGCTACCCTAGGACCCAGCAATTGTACTACTGGGTATTTACCCCAAAGATACAAACCTAGTGATCCAAAGGGGCACCTGCACCCCAATGTTTATAGCAGCAATGTCCACAATAGCCAAACTATGGAAAGAGCCCAGATGTCCATCAACAGCTGAATGGATAAAGAAGATGTGGTATACATACACAATGGAATATTACTCAGCCATCAGAAAGGATGAAATCTTGTCATTTGCAACAATGTGGGTGGAACTAGAGGTATTATGCTAAATGAAAGAAGTCAAACAGAGAAAGACAATTATATGATTTCACTCATGTGAAATCTAAGAAACAAAACAGAGGATCATAGGGGAAGGGAAGGAAAAATAAAAGACAAAATCAGAGAGGGAGGCCAACCACAAGAGACTCTTAACTATAGAGAACAAACTGAGGGTTGCTGGGGGAGGGATGGGGTAGCTGGGTGATGGGCATTAGGGAAGGCGCTTGGTGGAATGGGCACTGGGTGTGATATGCAACTGATGAATCACTGAACTCAACCTCTGAAACTAATACACTATATGTGAGTGCCTCCATTTAGCCGCTGATGAGAAAGTCAGCCTCCCCAGTACAGCATTCCACTTCTGGAATATTTTTTATTTATTTATTTTTATTTGATAGCGCATGAACAGGCGGGGGCGGGGAGAGAAGCAGACTCCCCGCTGAGTTCAGAGCCCGATGCCAGGCTCGATCCCAGCGCCCTGAGATCATGACCTGAGCTGAAATCAAGAGACGCTTAACCGACTGAGCCACCCAGGCACCCCCTGAAATATTTTTGATATCATTCAGATTTATAATCCAGAGCCAACAGCAAAACTCTGAAGTAGATCCCTATCACTGAGAGCAGAGCGCCCCTGAATGGGTCTCTGGTTCCTCCCGTTTCCCTGCCCCTCGTACACAGTCGGCTGGCTTCAATTCGCTACACTTCAGGGTCATCTGCAGGCTAGATCTTCTCAGGCTTTTCCTCTCTCACTTGTATCCTACCTTCTATCTAAGCTGTCAGAGCCTGACATTTGAAAATGACTGGCAAGGGTTACTTCTTAAAGACACCAGGTGTGGGAGGTGGGATAGGAGTTATTTTTCTTTTTTTTTTTTTTTTTTTTTTTTTAAAGATTTTGTTTATTTATTTGACAGAGGGAGATACACAGCGAGAGAGAGAACACAAGCAGGGGGAGTGGGAGAGGGAGAAGCAGGCTTCCCGCAGAGCAGGGAGCCCGATGTGGGGCTCGATCCCAGGACTCCGGGATCATGACCTGAGCCGAAGGCAGACGCTTAACGACTGAGCCACCCAGGCGCCACCAGGAGTTATTTTTCAAGAGCTGTTTTTTTCTGCCCTCAAGCCATGTCATGTAATAAACACCTACAAAACAAAGTGGTGTTTTTGAATGTTCAGTGTTTCCAATGAACACTGAAACATTTCTAAGATCCACTTTTAATGTTTGATTACCTCCTATTCCACAGGAAAATAGGGAGTCATACTTAAATACAAGAAATATGTTTGGGAGGAGGGCATCCCCTCCCAAGGCATAACTTTTAAAATGGAAATAAGATGCCGTATTATGTGGTTAAGAGCACAGGCTTTCAATTTCTTTTTACAAGTGGCAAGAAAAAAAAAAAAGAGAAGAACTCTATAGATGAAAAGAGACTTCAGAGACATATTAACCAAATGCTATTATATGAGCTAGACCTTGTTTGAATCATGAAACTGCTGTGGGAAAAAAAAGGAAAAAATATGAGACAGCTGGGGAAATATGAACATGGACTGGATATTTGATGAGGCTAAGAAATGATTATTATAGGTGTTATGTGAGAGTCCAATTCTTTTGAAGACCTGCATTGAAATATTTACAAATGAAAATATGAAATTCTGTGTGTGTGTGTGTGTGTGGTAGATGGTGGCTGGATGGGGTATGGATGAAACAAAATTGTCCAATTGTTGAAGCTGGGTGATGGGCACATGGGATTCATGATACTACCTTATCTACTTTTGTTTATGTCTCAACATTGCAATAATAACAAAGACTTTTTAGACGAGAGCATGCAGTTGACGTCAGACCTCCGTGAATGGGAACCTTGGCTCCACTTCCTAGCCATGTGATGTCCTTAGAGAAGTCCCCTCTCTGAGCCTAACTGTCCTCATATGGAAAGTGATGAGAACATGAAGATTGGGTGAAATAATATATGTAAAGAATTGAGCAGGAGCCTGGCACATAGTAAGCAATCAATAAATAGTAGTTCTTATTATAGCCAGTTTTTTTTTTTTGTCTAGTTTTCTGAACCTATAATTGCAGGTCCTAAGAGAATTTACATCCTAAGAAGTTCTTGCCACTGAAGTAGAAGAATTTTGCAATACACAAGATGTCTACTGCTGTTTTCCAGATGGGGAGCATGTCTGGGAAAGACAGGCTCTGGTAGCAGCCCAAATGGAAATAACAGCAAAGGATCAGGCAATTGGTTCTAAGAAATAAGAAAGTCTTGCGTGGCAGTGCTCAGCCTTTAAAAGCCTCTCCGAGAACACACAGCGCCTGATATTTCTTTTCTACCTGTTTCCCCCTCGCCCTCCCACCCACACTGCCCCATAGTGCACGTTGACTGACTAACCAATTCTCCTCAGAGTTGTGCAGAATACAGATGGGAGAATACAGATGGTTTGCCCCTGTGTCCCCGCTAGGAGTCCATCCTGTGCACGTAGGACTAGTTAATTCTTCTAACAAAAACTTACCAGATGCTTACTGCGTGTCAGGATACTGAGATACACTTAACATACAAGATCTCAATATCTGGCCCAACCCCATTTTATTTTATTTTATTTTAATTATTTTTTATTTATTTAAAATTTTTTAAAGATTTTATTTATTTGAGAGAGAGAATGAGAGAGAGAGAGAGAGCACGAGAGGGGGGAGGGTCAGATGGAGAAGCAGACTCCCCGCTGAGCAGGGAGCCCGATGCAGGACTCAATCCTGGGACTCCAGGATCATGACCTGAGCAAAAGGCAGTTGCTTAACCAACTGAGCCACCCAGGTGCCCCCAACCCCACTTTAGACATGAGGAGACCGAGGAATTGGAGAGATGAAGTGGCTTGCCCAGAGTTCCACAGCTAGTAGGTGACAAAGCTGTTATTCTGGTTTTTGTTTTTAAGATTTTATTTATTTGACAGAGAGAGAGAGAGAGAGAGAGAGGGAACACAAACAGGGGGAGCAGGAGAGGGAGAAGCAGACTCATGCTGAGCAGGGAAGCCGATGCGGGACTCAATCCCAGGGTCCTGGGATTGTGACTTGAGCCAAAGGCAGACACTTAAACAACTGAGCCACCCAGGTACCCCCAAAGCTGTTATTCTGATTGAAGAGCTATCAGACCCAGAAACCATGTTCTTGTAATTAGCTTGACCATAGTAATCATTTCACTCTATATGTGTACCAACACATCGTGTCACATACCTTAAGTACATACAACTTGTATTAAAATAATAATACAGAAACCATGTTCTTTACTTCTAAGTCTTTACTGTAACTTCATCCCCCCTATCCGAATGAGGATAGGTTCTAGGTGATCTTTTTTTTTTCTCTCTCTGAGCTTCATAAATATCTCAAAGATTCCTTCCCAGCACAGATTATTTATGTTGGGAAAGCCGTGATGTGCAGAGGGAAAGGCGCTTTCAGATAGGCAGGGTGCTGCATTGATTTCCACTGGGTTTTCATGAACTTATTAAAGATGTACAGAACCAAAGCCTTCTTTTGCCATCAGGTCATCCCTGCTTCCCAAGGCCACATGGCCTACGTAGAGGAGAGAGTTGCAGAACAAAGAGGTCCTTCACGTGCAGGCTCCGTCCCGAGCCCGGGCTGCACACGAGGGTCCGGGGTAAGGGAGCAACGTGGAATCCAATGAGCCCGGCTGCGAGGGAGAGGTGGGCTGCCAGACAGGCCCCTTGCCAGCTCTGAGTCATTGCAGGCTACCCGAGCCCAGCCAATTTACCTGCTTTTCAATAAGATCTTTATTTGTCCTTCTATTCTCGTCAAAAGCTGTTGTCATTTCCTTTTCTGTCTGGAGACACTGGGAGCTGCCTCCAGGCAGTATGACCATGCCAGGCCCCTTGTGCAACCCCCAACTCACCCAGATGAAGCATCTCATAGAATTTACCCTTGTTTGGCTTTTTCTTCCTTAGTGGGCAGAAAGCGTCCTATTTCTCGCATTTCCAGAGCTTCGGCTATGCAAGTTCTTTCCTGGGTCAGCAAGCAGCTCGGGTGTTGGGGTCAATGCTGTCCTGGGGTCATCAAGTGGTTGCACGTGGAGACCTATACAGTCATAGGATCAGAACCTGGTAGGCCCGCAAAGCCGCCGGAAGCTGCCGAACTGGGGGCCAGACTAGAGTGACCTCCACTTGGTTCTGAAAACTTTCATTTTGTTCATTCAATCCTTCCTTTATTCTTTTACTCCAGAAACACTTCTTTTTTTTTTTTTTCCAGAAACACTTCTTAAATGCCTATTAGAATATCAGCGCCTTGGCCCCACCCTCAGGAAACTCTCATCTTGAGGGAGGGGATGGATGAATAAGTAAACAGACAGTCATAATACAGGGTGGCCCATTCTGAGAAGGAGAGCAGTTGAGAACGTACATTTTAAAACCAACAGTCCTGGTTGAAACCCCAGCCTTGCCACTTATTTCTTGTGTTAAATTATGAAATCTCCTATGTTCCCTCTAGAGCATGAGGATAATGGGTGTACATAAGTACACGGCACCAGAACCAAACGGATGGCCAGCAGAACATCTATATCTGACTACTGGGGTTCCAGGAAGCCAGGATGTTGTGATTAGCTAATAAGATAGAATTTTATCCTTAAATGTATCTTATGGTGAAGGCAGGCGGCAAGCAGGTGGATGGCCGGGGTTGCCCCTTGGGACTAGAGGAGCTAGCCATGAGGGCTCTGGTTCAGGGTTCAGATTCCTAATCCATAAAAGGACCTGGAGAACAAAGGAGACCTCGGTCCCAGAAGACATCTATGGCTGAGTTTGTGGAGGAAGGGTATAAAGTAGGACTTGAAGACAGGGATGGAGGTAAAAACAATATATGGGTATACTACCTATATTCTAGATAGTAACTAGAATATGGGGGAAGACACAAAGCAGGACGGGAGCCCTGCTGACAGTACCGGGGCGGGCAGGCATGGCAGCCATAAGAATGTGCTTCTAGATCTCTCACTGCTGGGAGAGGGACCAAGCTGCTGCTGTGCTCCGAAATCATCACTGCATTTGCATTGAGGCCACACTTCCTACAGGCTACTCCTGTGCAGGGAATGGGCACAGCAGGGGTACTAGACAGGCCTGTTCTTGGGAGACACTGGGCTCCTTTGACTGTTGACTTTGTCTAAAGACGCCATGATGGCTAAAACACTTCCCTCTGACCTACCTCCTTCCCTCCCTCCCTCCCTCCGTCCCTCCCTTCTTTCCTTCCTTCCTTCCTTCTTTCCTTCCTTCCTTCCTTCCTTCCTTCCTTCCTTCCTTCCTTCCTTCCTTCCTTCCTTCCCTCTCTTCTTCACTCAAGGTCAGACCTGCTTTGCATTGCAGTACATACTGGTAGCGCTCCCAGACTCTCCCCCTGCCTTCCATTTTCTATCATGGAGGTTGCCCCTAATAAATTTCTTATGCTTATTTAAAAGATTTTATTTACTTATTTATTTAGAGAATAGAGAGAGACTGTACAAGCGAGGGGAGGAGCAGAAGGAGAGGGAGAGAGAGAATTCCAAGCAGACTCCGTGCTGAGCATGGAGATCACGACCTGAGCCAAAATCAAGAGTCAGTCCCTCAACCAACTGAGCCACCCAGGCACTCCAAATCTCTTATGCTTTTAATCCTATCTTTTTGCCTGCTTCTTGAAGCACCTGGACCAACATAGGTGTGGTTTACGGGACCTCAGCTGAAAGGAGAGTTGCAGTGACAAAGAGTTCATTGGACAGTTGGCCTAATGGTTTTCACATTCCATTCCATGAAAAACGTAGATTCATTGGGTAGGCCTCAGGGCCCAGGCAGAGTGCTAGGCTCTAGGAAGACAGTAATGAACAAGATGAACAAGATGCCCTTATGAAATTTATTGGGAAAGACAACAGAGATTCAGTAAGTAATCAAGAAAATATCTTTATTGCTTTTTAAAGAAAAAATCCAGTGATATAGCCCAAACCCTTTAGCACGGCCTACAAATTTTCATGATCTGGCTCCTACCTACCTCTCCATCTTCCTTTCTCGCCATGTCCATATTGCACTCTGCACCAGCTAGCGTGAAATAATTGCATTTCCCAGAACTCTCGATCTTCTTCTTACCTCTAGGCTTTTGCCCAAGATAGCCCTCACCCACCAGCCTTAGACCACATCCATCCACCAAGCTTAGTACAGTCTTCCCTGAGCGGCTGAAGGTGCTCCTCCTTTGTGCTCCTATAGCGCCCTGCACCCTTGTCATTGATTTCATTCTAGGCAAGTAAGTGGGAAACGGCAGAGAAGAAAGATGCCAGGCATGAGAAATGCGTATTCTTTCTTTCCAAATCAGTTGGCTCATATTTAAGAAATGGTATCTCCACTCTGTATGCTTAAGCCAAACTTGACTTCTGTTTGGTTGCCCAGACTGCTAACTGCCTCTCCACTCTCTGTTCTTCCCTGCCTCTTCGCTATAATAATGAGCTGGCTAAAAATATCTCTGCTTCCTAGTGTCTTGCAAACAGAGGTGGGCAGTGAGATACAAGGGGAAGTCTTGGGGTGGGGCTTCTGGGAAGCCCTTTTTGCCTTTGACCCTCCCTTCTACCCACTGCCTGGTATTTGAACGTGATGCTTAAAGTTCCAGCAGACATCTTGGGACCATGAGGGAAAGGTCAAGAGAATTACAAACAGCCCTGACATTCTTGAGCTCCTAAACCAACACCAGCAACCGCCTACCTTTGGACTTCTCATTACATGAGACAAATAAACCCTCATGTGTTTCAGCCACTGTGATCAATTTTTTTTTTTTTTAACTTACAGATTAATCCAATTCTGAGCCAATCCACCTCAACAAGTTCTGTTCCCTTCTCCTTAGCTGTACTCATGCCTGGAATGTCTCCCTTCCTACCATCTTTTCCCCTCAATCCCTGCCTACCAAATCTTTTGTTGTTGTTGTTGAAGATTTTATTTATTTATATGAGGGAGAGAGAGAGAGCACAAGCTGGAGGAGGGGCTGAGGGGGGAGAAGCAGACTCCCTGACAAGCAGGGAGCCCGATGCAGGACTCGATCCCAAGACCCAGAGATCATGACCTAGGCTGAAGACGGATGCTTAACTGACTGGGCCACCGAGGGGCCCCTGTGCCTATCAAATCTTATCCATCACTGAAGACTCAAACAACAGCCACTTTATAAGATTTTATTCTATCCCCTCCCAATCTAGATGTGCTATTTCCCTCTTTTTGACTCATTCCTATCGTACTTTATCTGGATATCTGGACCTCTTCTGTGAAATGAATATATGTATATTCATTTAAAATTATGGAAGTTTATGATATATTCATATCACATTCATATATATGAATGAATGAATAATATATATTCACATTCATATATATATAATTCTGTCTATGTGATAAGTATTAGTGATCTTATTTGTATTGTATATTTCTTTGCATTTTTCTGCAACAAATAGCAGAGACACAATAGTAGACATTTAGTAAATCCTTGTTGAATTAAATATAAACTTGCAATAAAAACATAACTTCTGGGGTGTCTGGGTGGCTCAGGTGGTTAAGTGTCTGCCTTCTGCTCAGGTCATGATCCCAAGGTCCTGGGATAGAGCCCCACATCTGGCTTTCCACTCAGTGGCAAGTCTGCTTCTCCCTCTCCTCTCCCTCTGTGATCTGTCTCACTCTCTCTCAAATAAATAAAATCTTAAAAAAGAAAATATAACTTCTCTGGGGCACCTGGGTGGCTCAGTTGGTTAAGTGTCCGACTCTTGATTTTGGCTCAGGTCATGATTTCAGGGTTGTGAGATCGAGCCCCGAGTCGGACTCTGCGCTCAGTATGGAGTCTGCTTGGGATTCTCTCTGCTTCTCCCCCTGCTTGCATGTTGTCTCTCTAAATAAATAAATAAATCTTTTAAGAAAAACATAACTGGATGCCTGGGTGGCTCAGACGGTTAAGCATCTGTCTTCAGCTCAGATCATGATCCCGGGATCCTGGAATGGAGCCCCACATTGGGCTCCCGGCTGAACAGGGAGCCTGCTTCTCCCTCTCCCTCTGCCTGCTGCTCCCCCTGCTTGTGCTCTCTCTCTGTCTGTCAAATAAAAAATAAAAAATCTTTTTTTTTTAAAGAAAAACATAACTTCTCTTTAAATACACACATTTAACCATTGACTACAGTATTTTTTGGAAGCGACTACATAGATAAAATATGCCTTCAAATGTTATATTCTTTCATTGATTTGGAAAATGGCATTATTCACATGACAATGGAAGATATACTTCTGTTTAATTTTATATTGAACCTTCTTTTGTTTCAACTCTTATTTATTGAATGTCTCCACTATAAAACCACAGTGAGTGAGGGTTTGACAGGGAATATCATGATCAGAGTTGAAATCTGGAAATTATAAAAAGCCCAGGTGAATGTGGTGAGACCCCCAACTAAGTTGGGGGCAGGGAGAATAGAAAGGAAAGACAAGCCTGTACTCTTTGACCCAATCTTTGAGGTACAGAAAGGTTATTTGAAGGTCTACCATTCATGCTCATACCAGATACTGGAATGTTCTTGAATATTACATGCTGCAAAATGATGTAGATAAATAGGAAGAAAGAGCTGACCATATGTTTAAGGGGATATTTTGATGAAAGATAAATATTTATTCCAAATTCTTAAAAAGTGACTGTGAGATAAATAGCTGAGGAGAGCTCATTAGAAAAATCATCACACGGGGTGCCTGGGTGGCTCAGTCGTAAAGCATCTGCCTTCGCCCAGGGCCCTGGGATCGAGCCCTGCATCGGGCTCCCTTCTCCACGGGAAGCCTGCTTCTCCCTCTCCCACTCCCCCTGCTGTGTTCCCTCTCTCGCTGTGTCTCTCTCTCTGTCAAATAAATAAATAAAATCTTAAAAAAAAAAAAGAAAGAAAAGAAAAATCACACAAAAGAAACCTCCTTCCCTCTGTTCATGGACCATTTTGCTCATGTTTATTACAGCCTTAGTCACATTGGATTGTAAACTTTTGTTTACATTTCTTCCCTAATTTTAAGTCCCAGGGTTATGCATTATCCATCTTCATACATCTAGCACTGTTGTCTGACGTATAGCAGATGCTCAGTAAGTGATTACTGATCGTCACCGTACTCGACGTGTCTGCAACATTTAGAATTACTGACCACGGCCTTCTTGAAACATACTCCCTCTTTGCTTCCTGACACTGGATTCTCTTTGTTCTTCTTTCTCCTCCCTAATAAGTCATTTTCAGTTTTCTTGGCTGATTCCTCTTCCAAGCCCTTTCAGTTCTTCAAGACACCGATTTTTTCCCCTCTCGTTTCATTTTTATTAAATCTCAAAAAGTTATTACCATGTTATCTCCTTGAATAGATCATTCCTTTAACATTCCTTCTACTCTTGCCCTCTTAAACTTAATTAAGATGTATTTCAGACATTTTGCCAACTTAACCTCTTTCAGGCTTTTTTTTTTTTTCGTATCTTTGTCTCCTCGTGCTTTTGACTACGTAATATCATCTGACCTGTTTTCCAATCCACAGATTCTCTTTGGCTCTGTTTAATCCATCAAGAGAGGTTCTATTTTTCTACTTAAATTATCATATTTTTTATTTCTCGGAGTTCTCTTTAATTCATTTTTTTCAAACCTGTTACTCAGTTTTCATAGTTGATTTCCTTTTTTTAAGTTTTAATTTTAATTCCAATAGCGTCCTATTAGTTTTAGTTATCAGCAATGCCATACATCACCTGGGGCTCATCACCTATTTCCCTCATCCCCCACCCCCCTCTGGTGACCATCAGTTTGTGCTCTATAGTTAAGAATCTGTTTCTTGATTTCTCTCTCTCTCTCTTTTTAATCCCCTTTGCTAATTTGTTTTGTTTCTTAAATTCCACATGAGTGAAATCATATGTTATTTGTCTCTCTCTGACTGACTTGTTTTGCTTAGCATTATACTCTCTAGTTCTATCCATGTCCTTGCAAATGGCAAGATTTCGTTCTTTTTTATGGCTGAATAGTATTCTATTGTATAGATATGCCACATATTCTTTATCCATTCATCAATTTCATCAACTGATGGATGCTTGGGTAGCTTCCATATCTTGGCTATTGAAAATAATGCTGTTATAAACATAGGGGTACATGTATTCCTTTGAATTAGTGTTCTTGTATTCTTTGGGTAAATATCTAGTAGTGCAATTGCTGGATCATAAGGTTGTTCTGTTTTTGATTTTAGCCATTCTGATAGGTGTGAGGTCATATCTCATTGTAGTACTGATTTGCATTTCCCTGATGGTAAGTGATGACGAACATCTTTTCATGTGTCTGCTGGCCATCTCTATGTCTTCTTTGGAGAAATGTCTGTTCAAGTCTTCTGCCCACTTTTTAAAAGATTTGTTTATTTATTTTAGAGAGAGAGGGAGACTGCGAGTGTGGGGAGGGACAGAGGGAGAGAAGAAGACTCCCCATTGAGCACAGAGCCTGACTTGGACCTCGATCCCAGACCCTGAGACCATGACCTGAGCCAAAATCAAGAGTCAGACACTCAACTGACTGAGCCACCCAGGCTCCCCATGCCCATTTTTTAATTGGATTATTCATGTTGTGGGTGTTGAGTTTTTAAGTTCTTTATATATTTTAGATACTAACCCTTTATCAGATGTGTCATTTGCAAGTATCTTTTTCTAGTCTGTGGGTTGCCTTTTAGCTTTGTTGATTGCTTCCTTTGCTGTGCAGAAGCTTTTTATTTTGATGAAGTCCCAATAGTCCATTTTTGCTTTTCTTTCCCTTGCCTCAGGGAACATATCTAGAAAAAAGTTGCTATGGCCAATATCAAAAAAGTTAGTTACTGCCTGTGTTCTCTTCTGGGATTTTTATGGTTTCAAGTATCACATTTAGGTCTCTAATCCATTATTTTGAATTTATTTTTGTGTATGGTGAAAGAAAGTGGTCCAATTTCTTTCTTCTGCATTTTGCTGTCCAGTTTTCCCAACTCAACCATTTGTTGAAGAAACTATCTTTTTCCCATTGGAAGTTCTTTCCTGCTTTGTCAAAGATTAATTGACCATATAGTTGTGGGTTCATTTCTGGGCTTTCTATTCTGTTCCGTTGATCTATGTGTCTATTTTTGTGCCAGTACCATACTGTTTTGATCACTATAGCTTTGTAATATAATTGAAGTCCAGAATTGCGATGCCTCCATCTTTGCTTTTCTTTTTCGAGATTGCTTTGGCTATTCAGGGTCTTTCGTGATTCCATACAAATTTTAGACTTGTTTGTTCCAATTCTGTGAAAAATACTATTGGTATTTTGATAAGGATTGCATTAAATGTGTAGATTGCTTTGGGTAGTATAGCTATTTTAACAATATTTGTTCTTCCAATCCATGAGCACGGAATGTCTTTCCATTTCTTTGTGTCATCCTCAATTTCTTTCATCAATGTTTTATAGTTTTCAGAGTCCAGGTCTTTCACCTCTTTGGTTAGGTTTATCCCTCTGCATCTTACTATTTTTGGTGTAATTGTAAATGGGATTGTTTTCTAATTTCACTTTCTGCTGCTTCATTATTGATTGGTGTATCAAAATGCTACAGATTTCTGTATGTTGATTTTGTATTCTGCGACTTTAGCGAATTTTTTTTTTATCAGTTCTAGCAGTTTTTTGGTGGAGTCTTTAAGGTTTTCTATATAGAGTATCATGTCACCTGCAAACAGTGAAAGGTTTACTTCTTCCTCGCTGATTTGGATGCCTTTTATTTCTTTTTGTTGTCTGATTGCTGAGGCTAGGACTTCCAGTACTCTGTTAAATGACAGTGGTGAGAATGGACATCCTTGTCTTGTTCCTGACCTTGGGGGAAAAGCTCTGTTTTTCCCCATTGAGGATGATGTTAGCTGTGGGGTTTTCTTTGATGGCTTTTATTATGTTGAGGTATGTTCCCTCGAAACCTACTTTGTTGAGGGTGTTTATCATAAATGGATGTTTTACTTCCTCAAGTGTTTTTTTCTGAGTCTCATAGTTTATTTCTTAATCATTTTAAAATTCTTCCATTTAGCATATCAAATGTACTTATTATATATTCAATATCTGATCATTTTTGTATCTGCACTCTTTGCAAGTCTGTTTCTGCAGACTCCTACACATAATGCCTTGCTTCTTTGTAGGTTTAATGATTTTTTTTCATTGTGAGCTCATGCTCTTTGGAATTTTATCTGTGGGAATTCTTTGAGGCCACGTAAAACTCTTCCAGAGAAAATTTTCATTTACTACTGCAGTGTGCCCAGAGGCATTATCAACCAAGGACCACTATAAACTAATGTTTTTGTTTGGTGGTTTTGAAGACACAGACATAGTATTCTGCTCCCAAAAGTGCTTGAGTGTGAGCATGTGGTTAGGAATTCTCAGAGGAAAGAACTTTTCTCCAAACCCCATGCCTGATCCCTAGGTAGGTAAATATCTTTATGTAGAGAGGGGGTATTTTCTAGGTCATTCACTGAAGAAGTCACCCTTAGAGTATTTTAGCTTTATGGCAGGGTCTCCAGTCAGCCCAACTACCTTGCTTGGGTCTCAACACTTTATCCCCTGTCCCTGGTCCTGCCACATGGTCCTTTAATACCAACTGTGGCCACCAAGGATAAGTAGATTTGGCCCAAGGCAAATTCTAGCTTGATTACTCTAGAAAATCAGGCCCTGTTGTTTTCTCTGTTTCCTTTGCTTAACTTCAGCTCAGCTTCACTTTAAAAACAACACGGAGGGGCCCCTGGGTGGCTGTCGGTTAAGCATCTGCCTTCAGCTCAGGTCATGATCCCAGGGTCCTGGGATCGAGCCCCACGGCTGGCTCCCTGCTCGGCGGGGAGTCTGCTTCTCTCTCTCCCTCTCCCTTTGTGCTCTCTCTCTCTCAAATAAATAAATTTTTAAAAAATCTTAAATATATAAATAAAAACAACATGGAACATATTTTTTTAAGATTTTATTTATTTATTTGAGAGAGAGAGAGAGCATGAGCAGGGGGAGCAGGAGAGGGAGAGAGAGAAGCGGACTCCCTGCTGAGCAGGGAGCCCAACACAGGGCTCGATCCCAGGACCCCGGGATCACGACCTGAGCTGAAGGCAGACGCTTCACTGACTGAGCCACCCAGGTGTCCCAACGTGGAACATATTTTATCCAGACTTCTAGGCACTCTTTTTTTCCCCCACATTGTGCTTGGTGTGTCAGGGGCCGTTCTAAGTAGGCATTCTTTATTGAGAGAGTATTCTCCATACGCTCATCCTATTGCCAGAAACAGAAATCGTTTTCTTATTTAACAATACTCCCCCTGAGTAGTCTCACTTCTGTTTAGACTATATCCTCTCCTGGGTGACTCTTAAATCTACCTTCTTGCCTTTTCCCTGAGCTTCAGGTATGACCAACCACAGCCCGCTGCAGAGCCTCCTACAAATCACCTAATTCATGGTCACCTCCTGCCTCCAGACTTACTCTGTTCGGCGTCCCCTGTCTCAGGGGCACAATAAGCTGCCTAGTCAATCAGGCTAGAAATGTTGGCATCCCCTTCAAACCATCCTTTTCCCTTGCAGTCAGTTACCAACTGCCCTGATTACCAACTGTTTCAGGTTAGCTGCTTCTACCCCATTGCCCATGAAAACGCCCTGGTTCAGGTTCCTACCCAGCCCTCGCCCAGACAATATCTCTAGTCACACAACGGGTCTTTGGCCTCTAATCCATTTGATGCCCCTTCCGTGATTGAAGGTGCCACCGAAACTCTCATTCCAAATCACAGATCTGATCATCTCACTTGGCTGTGCCAAAACCATTATGGACTTCAGAAAGAATAAAATCCTGACTTCTTGACTTGGCATTCAAGCTATGTGACAGTGAGATGCCAATATTTTTTTTTTTTTTTAAGATTTTATTTTATTTAAAGAGAGGGGGAGAGGGGCAGAGGGAGAGGGAGAGAGAGAATCTCAAGCAGACTCCCTGCTGAGCACGGAGCCCTATGTGGGGCTTGATCTCATGACCCTGAGATCATGACCTGAGCCGAAATCAAGAGTCGGACACTTGACTGAGCCACCCGGGCACCCTGGGGTGCCAATCTTTATAGCCTTTTCATTGTGACCCTGTGTTCTCTGATACATGCAGTGTTCCGTTAGGTTGTACTCGTCATTCTGTGACTTAACTCCTTTACCTGAAATACTCTTTTCCTCGCTTCCACCTACCCAAACCCTCCCTAGGAGGTTTTGGGTCTTCACTTAAGGTCCAGCTCAGTGTTTGCTCTATCCATAAAGTCTTCCTGGAAAATGAATTGCTCCTGAGTCTGTAGTCCCATGGCATTTGCTTGATCTTTTGTGACTCTTCCCATATCATGCCTTTTATGAGAGGTCATTGTGCATGTTTCTTTCCCTAAGTCGACACCAAGTCTCTGAAAGCACTAGAACATAGTGGTTATATACTCTGGCTTTGGAGTCAAATAGACCAGGCTCAAACCTCGAGCCCGTCACTAGCCGTGTGACTTTGGACTTATCTCTCGTAGTCTCAACTCACCTATAAAAGAGGGTATAGTAGTTTTGTAAAGCATAAACTGCCTAATCCATGTAAAGCCATGAGGACAGCGCCTGGCACAAATTAACTATCGAATAAAATATTAGCTCTTATTATTAAAGGCAGAAGCTACTGCCTGTTCATCTTTGTGTCTCTCCAACATTTCCTGTAGCGTCTCCTCCTCCCCCCTTCCTGTTCCAGGGCTTAGCCCGATACTTTGCACAGACTGAATATCCAGTAAATTCTTCTCGAGTGAATGCCGCAAACATCACACAGTTTTCTAGAAATCATTTCATTCAGTCTGGGCAGAAACAGTTGACGTTTGTATGAGACACCAACAGACAAATGCTTATGGGCTGTTCCAGCAAGATAGATCAATGGAACATCCTGTCTGCACACCAAAGAGCAGCCCCTTTCAGTATTGTGTGAACAAGCCAGCTTTGCTAGGAACGGTGAAAGAGAAAGAGGAGGTTTCATATCCTAGGGAAGTGTTTGGAACTTAATGAGACGTGTGGGCTGAGAAAATGACCCCATTCTTTGAAAAGCAAATGCAGCTACTGAATGTGAGGCCTAGGCCATGTGTGAGCAACAAGGGGCCAGAGATCTGCACAATCTTTTTCCTGGCCTGTGGTGAATTTGGAATCAAACCCACTCAGCATTTTACTCTCTATAGACACAGCACATTTTTTCCTCTAAATCCTCACTCTCAGCATGCTCCCTGACCAACATTCCTGATAAAACCAATGAAACCAAACAGGGCTAGATACGAAGTTGGTCTGCTCTCTCTTTCTTGTTCCAGCACCAAAACCATTTGTGCGATGACTTTCTATTCCTTAAAACTGCTGCTATTCCAAAAGGATCACTATTCACTTGGATTCTGTATTTTTTTTTTCTGTTCTATTTCAAAGATGAACGCACCGTATTTTATGACATTACCTGTTGTAATATTATCAGTAAGATTCCCGTAAGGGTGAAACATTTAAAACTCCAACTTTTGTTATTTAACTCTTCCTGAATTATGTCTTGCCCAGCTGCAAATCCATCAAAATGCCTAACTGATGCTATATGTGTTTCCAATTTTATTTGTCTTCTAAATTTGAGAAAGATTTAGACTTTCGCTGCTTTAAGCTAACTATTTTAGGAATGTGGAGCTTTATCATTCAGAGATGATAAAAGTGGAATTTTTCTTTAATAGCCCAGAAAACTCCCCGGTATTCCTGACATCTAATTATTGCCCCTCGGGTAAAGAGGTATGGAACATCTCAATGACATCATACATTTAAGGTGACCCACTCCCCCCCACCCGCCCCGCACACACACATGCAATTCAATGAAAAGACTTTGTTCTTGAAACCAAAGGTTATACATGGCTGCCTGGCTGATCTTTATTTGCATATGTAACCCTTCATTCCTAACCTGATGCTTCCATTGGAAAAATCAATGGCCCAGGATACAGTGAATATTACTCAGTTTCATCCCCTAAATAATTTTGCTTTTATAGTATCTGCCCCCTTTCTCCCTAAGACCCATCTTGCTCTCAGCCAGCTGTCAAGTCATCACCAGCAAGGTCTTGGCTGATAAGGTTTAAACGGGGGGTTGGGGGTAGGGGGGTTCTAACAGTTTTGTGTGTGTGTGTATGTGTGTATGTGTGCGTGTGTGTGTGTGTGTGTGTGTGAGTGAGAGAGACAGAGACAGAGAGGGAAAGGGGAAGGGAAGTGAGAACCTAGAAAGTGGAAAATAGTGGGGCTTGGCTGTGGCAACCATTTTAAAGATCTAGAAAATGAGGCTAGGATATTGTTTTCCGGCTCGGAATTTCTAGTGTAAGATACTAGCTTTTTTTGGTTAATAAAAGCTTCTTTAATATGAACCAGTTTTCAATACTTGAAAGAATGTGTTTCTCATGGCAGGATTTCGGGCACCTTGACAACTGTTTGGGAAAGGTAATTTGGGGACGGTTTTATAAGGCAGAGTGACCATCCCAGTGCTGTCATCAGTGAGGGGCTACACAGAATCCCTGGCTCCAATCACTCCTCAGACTTTATTGAATCAGAGAGGCAGAGTGAGAAACTTTCTTATGATATCTTATGATCCACACAAATCACTATGAGCTCAGTTTGCTTCGAAGGTTGAATTTTTTGGAGCTGTCTTCTATTATAGTACCAACTTGCTCTAATGTTACTGAAGAGGTAGAATGTGAGGTGAAGACAAACCTAGTTCTACACTCTCAAATAGGCCAGCAAGGAATAATTGGCCATAGAAAGTCCTCTGGAAAAGCAGCTGGATCTTTTAGATTGTGTTTGTGGCCTGACCTCATGTCCAAGTCTCACCTTTAATCATGACTATGACTTAGATGAGGCTCCCCTCTTGTTGGCTCAACCCCAAATGGCTAACTCTCTTGGGGCCTTGGTCTGACCCAACCGACTGTAAAAGCACCTTTACTTTTATTTTTTATTGAAGTATAATTAACATACAATGTTATACCCATTCCGGGCATACACCATATTGATTTGACAATTCTATACATTACTCAGCACTCACCATGATTAAGTGTAGTCACCATCTGTTGCCACACAGCAACGTTATTACAATATTATTGACTATAACCCCTATGCTGTACTTTTCATCTCTGGTGACTTACTTATTTTATAATTAAAAGTTTATACCTCTTAATCCCCTTTATTGGTTTCACCCCTCTTCCCACCCCCTCCCCTCTGGCAACCAGCAGTTTGTTCTCTGTATTTAAGAGTCTGTTGTTTGTTTTGTTTTTTAGATTCCACGTAGAAGTGAGATCATATGATATTTGTCTTTCTCTGATTTATTTCAACTTAGTATAATACCCCCTGAGTCCATCCGTGTTGTCACAAATGGCAAGATCTCATTCTTTTTTATGGCTGAGTAATATTTCTGTGTGTGTGTGTGTGTGTGTGTGTGTGTATCACAACTTTTTTATCCATTCATGTATCGATGGGCACTTGGGCTGCTTCCATATCTTGGCTGTTGTAAATAATGCTGCAGTAAACACAGGGGTTAACAGTACCTCTGCTTTGGTATCAGGTCTATTCATGGTAACGTTTTGTGATTGACAATGTTTTCCTTGTGTAGTCTTTCATCTTCTGGGTCAGACACAAGCATAAGGGTAGGTGAGCCTTTCCAAACAGTTGAATTAGGGCTTCCTGAAGACAGAAAATCCTTCTAAAACTTAATAGTTACTGTTTTCTCTTCCTGCCTGCCTTTGCTAATGTATCTCTAGAGGAAGATTGTTGATCTTCAATAGTGCCATTCTAAGGGCGCCTGGGTGGCTCAGTAGGTGAAGAGTCTGCCTTCGGTTTAGGTTGTGATCCCGGGGTCCTGGGATGGAGCCCCACATTGGGCTTCCTGCTCAGCGGGGAGTCTACTTCTCCCTCTCCGTCTGCCCCTCCCTTCCCCGCTTGTGCTTTCTCTCTTTCTCTCATAAATAAATAAAATCTTTTTTTAAAAAATAGTACCATTTTGGGGTACCTGGGTGGCTCAGTTGTTAAGCGTCTGCCTTCGGCTCAGGTCATGGTCCCAGGGTCCCGGGATCGAGCCCCGCATCGGGCTCCCTGCTCAGCGGGAAGCCTGCTTCTCCCTCTCCCACTCCCCCTGCTTGTGTTCCCTCTCTCACTGTGTCTCCCTCTGTCAAATAAATAAAATCTTTAAAAAACAAAAAAATTAAAAAATTAAAAATAGGGGCACCTGGGTGGCTCAGTCGTTAAGCGTCTGCCTTCGGCTCAGGTCATGATCCCAGGGTCCTGGGATCGAGCCCCGCATCGGGCTCCCTGCTCCGCGGGAAGCCTGCTTCTCCCTCTCCCATTCCCCCTGCTTGTGTTCCCTCTCTCGCTGTGTCTCTCTCTCTGTCAAATAAATAAAATCTTTAAAAAAAAAAAATTAAAAATAGTACCATTTTGGATAATGTAACATTTGATGGGGAGGGAGGGGCAGCAGAGACCTTCTTGGGATCCTTCAGTCATACAACATAAGTAGCTAACAACTCCATCTCCTCACAAACCACATGCACAGTGAAGAAAAAGGACGCTTCATTGTTACCACAGTGATTCTCACCCTGCCTGTATATCGTAACAGTCGGAGGTACTTTAAAAGCACTGCTGCCTGAGTCCCACCCCAAGAGATTCTAATTTAATTGGTCTTGTGTGCAGCCTGGGCAGCCGGATTTTTTTGAAGTCCTCCCTCCCAGGTGATTTTATATGCAGCTAGAATCGACAACTACCGTGTTACAGTGTGAAGTCCTTTGCTTGCTGACAAATGGCATCCTGTGAGAGATCCCACCAGCAACCTGTTGATGTAATATCAGGGTTTGATTGAATTTTCCTCTTTCAAAAATCATCTTTGAGAAAAATAGGTGAGGGCCAAAAATGGTGATCAATATTCACCAAGCTGAATTCTGGTACCAAACCTTCTGATTGAACCTCAACAAATACCAGTAATATTAGCTTTTGTTCTCTAGTGTTAGTTATTAATCTCTGGGCATATCTAGGGTGACCAATATTGCTGTTGCCTAGGACTGAAGGGATTCCCAGGAAGTGGGACTTCTGTTTTAAATCCGAGCAGTTCTGGGAAAACTGGGATGAGCAGGTCACCTGAGATACATATTGAGAAGAAGGTATGAACCGTATAATCATTTGCACTCATACCCTGAGGAACACAAATTGGGAGAATGTTCAACATGGAGGCCAGGCCTTTTGTAAAAATCAACCTCTTTCTAGGGAGAATTGAAGTTATCCTGCTTTATTGTTGGTACAGTCCTCCAAAGGAGAAGTTTACTGTCACCATTGTAATAAAAGTAGCAAAAACTCAAAAGTCACAAAAACAAAACAAAACAAAAAACCAAGAAAAAAAAAAAAAAGAAAACCCACCAAAGCTCCACAGTCACTGAGGACTTTTTAACCTACATTTGTGTACTTTGGTTGGAGTTTGGCTCCTGCCTAGTGATTGTCGAGAGGCACTTGGGCAGTTTGCATGATGGATGGTGTTAGCACAGAAGTCCAATTGTAATCCAAAGCCCAGAAAGAATTCATCTTATCATGGGGACATTGGATAGTATTTGAGAATGGATCTGCAATTGGCCATCACATGAAAATGTTTCAAATGGAAGACACCCATGAATGGTAAAACATGTCATGTTGGTATGTCCGCATCTAATGCGCCTGACTCAAGTCTGTTTTCTATAGGACAAAGCTGTTGTGTTATTCTCAGATGGAAAAGGTTTAGAGTTGAGGGGTGGGTCCTAGGTAAACTTAGGAGGAATGCAGATTTCAGTGTAGTAACCAATATATTTTTAGGAAAAATTATTCATAAGAGATATTTGGGTTTTATGGTAGTCTGTATGTCTTGAATACAACATGGCCATGCATTTAGTGGTTTAAATTTGACTTTGGAATCAGGCAGAGGGGTTCAAAAGCTGGTTCTTCTTCAGACCTTGTGATGTGACCTTGGGCATGTTATTTAACCTCCCCAATTTTCCATTTAATTATATATATAGTAGAGAGACTTATACCTATCATTTTGTGTAATCCTCACAACAGTCCAGCAAGGAAGGTATAGTTCTTTCTAATGTCAATGGGTTTCTCCCCCTTGGCACTGTTGACATTTCAGGTGGCGTAATGCTTTATTGTGGAAGCCTGTCCTGTGCATTGTAGGATTACATAGCAGCCTCGCGGGCCTCTACCCACGACTACCCCTCCAAGTTGTGACAATCAAAAATATCTTCAGACATTGCCAGAAGTCCCCAGGGTGGGGGGGGGCTGGTGACGGTGGTAGTGGGAATACATGGTTGAGAATCACCAAACATAAAGTGACGGGTGTCAGATCTGGAATATAGGAGGCATTCATTACGTGATAACTATTATAACTGTTAATACTGTAACAAAATTAGAGCTTTTATTATTGATGCTGAACCTTAAAGTTGTGTCAGCATATTTAATTATATCTAAGAAGAGCCTCTCAGACTTATTCTTTTTTTTTTAAGGTTTATTTATTTATTTTGAGAGAGAGAGAGAGAGAGTGCACTGGGGAAAGGGCAGAGGGAGAGAATCTTCAAGCACACTCCCTGCTGAGCGCAGAGCCCAACGTGGGGCTCAATCCCAGGACCCTGAGATCATGACTTGAGCCGAAACCAAAAGCCAGTCACTTAACCGACTGAGCCACCCAGGTGCCCCCAGACTTATTCTTTTGGGGGGGGGTTTACTGCTTTATCACTATGAAGTTTGGAATTTAAATTTTCTTAAGAAGTATAAAAAAAGAGTCTTTCAGAGTTTTCTTTGACAGAAAGAATTATTGAGGTGGGAGCACATCTTAAACTGACTTGAACTCTGGGAAGACGAAAAAGGCTGAAGGGAAAAAAAAAATCCCTAATTCAGCATAATACATGCTTACTTTCAGCCTGACCTTGTACCAGTAAGTAGGAATCCCGTTCAGGAGAGAGGAAGAGAGTGGGAGAGAAGCAGCAGTGGAACAAGAACCAAACTGCCAAGGACTGGGCGTTCCACCCACCCTCGGGGGCCTCCCTCCCTCGGTCTCAGGAGCAAGGCCGACTCCAGAACGGGCCCCAGAAATTCAGCCCCAGACTGGTCGCGCTCTTCCCCGGGGCCAGCTCGGGCAGGCCAGGACGTGCGGGCTTGGCTGGTGGCCTTCGCAGAAGGATAAAGGGAAGGCCAGTGGTGTCCTCATCTTCACCAGTCTCTCGTAGGACCAACTTTTATTTTTATTTTTATTTTTTTAAAGATTTTATTTATTTATTTGACAGAGTGAGAGAGCACAAGCAGGGAGAACAGTAGAGGGAGAGGGAGAAGCAGGCTCCCCGCCAAGCAGGGAGCCCGATGTGGGGCTCGATCCCAGGACCCTGAGATCATGACCTGAGCCGAAGGCAGACGCTTAACCATCTGAGCCACCCAGGCGCCCCTATTTTTATTTTTTTCAAGGACAAACTTTTAAGAGTAAAATGGATGAAAGCACGTGAGGTCAAGATACAAAGACAGAAATTCAACGTGGAAAAAGGACCTTGCTGGGAAACAGCTGATGAGAAACACCAGAAATATTTCACAGATGCACCAGAAGCTCACATTGTCAACAGGATTAATCTGCTATTGATTTCCCGCCATGGCATCAGGGTTTCATTTTGCTCAGCCTGAGATCTCACTCGATTTCAAACTGCCTGTGGTCCACCAGGTCTAGAAAAGCCTTCCGTTCAATGTACCCCTTCTTCCCTCGGTTATGGATGGCTAGTTCTTCACCAATGCCCTCTTCCTCCTTGAAGCTCTCCCAATCCAATTTGGACTTCTCTAGAGTGCTCATCTTCTGCTTCTTGGCTCCCATTTTCCCCAAAAGGCTGCTCATGCCACGTGATCTTTTTAACCCAGACCCAGCAGGGAGCGCTGGCAGAGCTGCGGCGGCAGGACCCGGGGGCTTTTCTTTCTCGTTTTGCTTGAAGAAAGATTTGGCTTCTTTAGATGTAGCATCCACTTCCTTGGTCACCCTGACTTCTTCACCAGCAAAATCAAACACCTTAAATGATTTTAATTTTTTCAGCTTCTTTCGGTTTCTCAGGCTCTTCTGCTCTGACCAACAATTTACTTGAACTTGTCTCTTCAGTCTTCTCTCCTCCATTAACATGTGTATTTGGGGGCACTTTTGGTTTTGGTCCTACGTAATTGAGGAAGCTGGCCCATAACTCATCCTCCTCCTTCTTCCTTGCATCCTCTGACCCCATGCCTTTTTCCTGCTCTGCACCTTCATCTTCCTCCTCACTGCTACTTCCCTCGGATTCCTCGTTGGCATCCTCCTCCTCTTCTTCTTCTAATGAGAGGCCACCTTGAGCGCAGTGGGGGTGGGGGCGGCTGGGCCAGACTTATTCTTTTAGACTGTGTAAACCAGGCTTATTCTGCTAAGAGGAATATCAGAAAATATTACTTTTCTGCCTCATATCTCCTGCACCTTCTAGTCCTGAAAGTCTAAGATATTTTAGATTTACTGATGTGTTACGCAACCACTTCAATATCCACAAGTACTACTTAAAAGTAGCTAACTTACAAGTGAATATTTGGTGAAATTTGCAACTTTAAGGCATTTAAGGCACAACCTTTCCTTCCATCTAATTTATTTTCCATCTCCTGACACGCATGCTCTGCAGAAACCTCAACTCCTACTTCACTAATAAGTCTTGGCCATCCAGTGTGAGCTTCCTCTGCTACCAACAGCCCATCTCCTTTCTCCACACTCATTCTCCTATCCTTCTTGTTATTGTTAAAGGAAGAAGAGTCTCCTCGGTGAGTCTTCACTCCTCGGCTACCCTGTTTCCGGAAAGACCTTGCTGTAGCATTTATGCCTTCCTTAGCCACATCTGCACTGTATTCCTCTCCATTGGCTTTTTTCCCCCTCTATCATCAAAGGAGACAGGCTTCCTCATTTAGAAAAGCCCTTTGCTACTGACTTCTGAAATTGCCGTCTTATTTCTTTGCTGAGCCACACACACTTCCTTCCCAGGTTTTTTGTTGACTCCTCTTTGCCCAGCCCTTAAATGTTTGTATTGCTCAGTGTTCTGTCCTCAGACATTTCATCTTCTCACTCAACACCAACCTACTCTACCCTCACCCAGGGATAGCTCGTTTTCTCTCAAGGATTCAATTACCAACTAGTTGTCCCCCAAATCTCTAACTGTGAATTAAATCTCTCTCCTGAACTTGAGATAGTGTTAGCCAACTGCCTACCATATACCAGCACTAGGATGTCCAGTGGGTACCTTCAAATCAACCTGTTCAGAATGGAACTCATCATAGTGTATTCTCAAAACTACTCCTCATCCAGTGTCTTCTATATCAGTATCCACTCCATTGTCCAAGCCAAAAATACTGGCATCATTCTTGGTTCTTCTCTCTCCCCAAATCTCCTACACCAATGCATCACCAAGAACTGTCAATGCTACCTTCTACATATTTATTGAATCCACCCACTCCTCTCCATTTCTACTAACACCATCATCTCTCCCTTAAACTGCTGTAATAGCCTCATCGTTGGTCAACCTGACCTTGATCTTGCCCCAGTGTGCGTGCAGTCAGAGGGATCTTTCTGAAGCAAAATCGATTATATCATTCTCCTGCTTCGACCCTTCCACAGCTTCCCAATACCAATCTGGATTAAATTCAAAGTCTTTGACATGGCTCTATAACATTCTTCATCAGCTGTCCCCTGCTGACCTCTTCAGCAGTTTCTCTACAAAATCACTCGCTTAGACCACTATTTCTTTCAGTTGTTTGAGTGGTCATACTTCCTTTTCTCTCTGGATCACCGCATCGGGTGTTTCCTGCTTAGGTCACCCCTTGCCTCTCATTTAGCTAATTCCAACTCATCCCCTAGGTCCTGGTTTAAATATGACTTCTTCTGAAAAGCCTTCCAGATCCTTCCAGTCTGAGATAGGTGGCCCTCCCTATGTGCTACATTAGTACCCTATGTCTCCCCATGTTGAACTTAACAGATTGTCTTGTAATTGATGGTTTACTTGTCTTTCTTCTAGACTATATTCTCCATGAGGGTGTTTTTAGGCCTCTGTTGCTAAGTACATAGGAGATGTGCAAGAAGTATTTGTGAGATGGAATTGAATTCAGTGTCACCAAGGATCCTTACCAAATGCAAAGCTTTTATGCTCATTTT
Organism: Halichoerus grypus; assembly: GCF_964656455.1. Taxonomy (NCBI): domain Eukaryota; kingdom Metazoa; phylum Chordata; class Mammalia; order Carnivora; family Phocidae; genus Halichoerus; species Halichoerus grypus. Next base: position 33,888,654 of record NC_135727.1, on the reverse strand, counting down.
TAATCTTTCCAAATACTCAAATTATTTGATCCTTCCCTGTGTTCTTCAAGTTATTCTTTGTTTTCAGAGACAGCATTGTGTGTAAATTCCCTTTCTACATTTTTAAAAAGATTATCTATTTATTTATTTGAGAGAGAGAGAGAAACAGAGAGAGCAAGCACAAACAGGGGAGGGGCAGAGGGAGTGAGAAGCAGACTCCCCGCTGAGCAGGGAGCCCCATGTGGGGTTCAATCCCAGGACCCTGGGATAATGACCTGAGGAGAAGGCAGATGCCCAACCGACTGAGCCACCCAGGCGCCCCCCCTTTCTACATTTTTGACAATTTCTAGTCCTTCTTGTTTGCTGACCCCTCTCCTGTCCCTTAACTTTGGACTTTTGCCCAAGACCCTATTCTTCACACTTCTACCTTTCTTTTCCACATTCATTGTCCAGAACATAAAAGACATTCAAAAACTATTTGTTTCTTTCCTTCCTTCATTCCTCAGAAATTCATTTAATCTCATGTTTCAAATATCTCCCAGATCCATGTTTTAGTCAGAGTAATCCAATGGAGTACTGGTTTCCTGACACTTTGAATGAACTGTAAATAAACACCATAGCACCCAACCACCCCAACTCAGTTAATTCTTGTAATATAATTTCTGTGTTTGTCGGTGGAAACTAAGAGTCTCCTAATCACTGGGGCTCTATACATCAGGCATCTCTAGCTCCCTCATCTACTTTATAGCATGTATGCAAGTAGCCAGCAAGTCTTCACACAATTTCCTTTGAAATGTGGCTCATGTATTGATTCCTTTCTCTCCTTTTCCCTTCCACTATTCTGCTCTCTTCTCTTTACCCTTAGATTACAGAGTAATCTAGACATCTTCCTGGTTGACCTTTCTGACTTCAATATCACCCGCTTTCAGATCTGTTCTGTATGCTGTTGCCAGGGTAATTACTCATACACACTCCTTTCGTGGCCTGGGGCTTTTCATAGAGTAGATTCAATAAATATGAGAATGCCAATTCACTCCCCCTCAAGAACTTACAGTGACTACAAATCATCGGCTAAGTCCAAATTCTTCTTCCTGACTTTTCCTTCTCTCTGGGCCTCACCAACTTTTTCAGCTTTCACCCAACTCTATACTGTTCTTCTCTGCATCGGATTGCTAAGCTTCTTGCCTTTCCCCAAACACATCCTACTTTGTTCCGTCGTACTTGTTGGTTCCCCTACCTTGGTCAAACACTGCCAGTGCTAAAAGACTGATATTGTTAATATTGAATGAAAAAGGGGCGCCTGGGTGGCTCAGTCGTTAAGCGTCTGCCTTCGGCTCAGGTCATGATCCCGGGGTCCTGGGATCAAGCCCCACATCGTGCTCCCTGCTCCGTGGGAAGCCTGCTTCTCCCTCTCCCACTCCCCCTGCTTGTGTTCCCTCTCTCTGTGTCTCTCTCTGTCAAATAAATAAATAAAAAAAATTTTTAAAAATTGAATGAAAAAGTCACTTTTTCCTCTTACTGTGATAGATTTAATGTGTATTCTGTGCCCCCATTTGTTCCTTGTTTGTACTTAAAACATTTATGACTTTCTTCCAGGTATCAGTAATACGCATGTCTGCCCAGTAAACTCCATGAGATCAGGGACTCTTGTTCATCCTTATAACCCCTAAAAGCACCCGAACCAATGTCTGGAATGCACTTGTTAATTATTCTTTGAATGGGATCGGCCACATCTGCAAGTTCCTTATCCACCCTCTTCCCTATATCCCCACTCTTGGTTTTGACTTCTCTAATAGTCAGGCAGCTCTCTTTGAGTAAAATCCAGTTGGACACAGCCGGCCCTGGTGAGACTCTCCCAGTTTCAGTAGGAGAAGTTTCTGGATGTCTGCCTAATTTCCAAGGCTCATTATAATCTGGCTCTCCAATTTATAGAGCCTCGCTTCTCATCTGTTTCTGAGAATGTGTCCTCCAGTCCACATTATGTTAAATCTTTCAGCTCAGTCATTGTTCACACCGTTGCCCGTTCCAGAAATACTCTTCCCTTATTCTGATCAAATCCTCCCCAAACTTCAGACCCAGCTTAAATCTTACTTTATCTACAATGTCATCTTTAACTGTTTGAGCCCATGTTGATCTCTCCCATGTCTGAATTCCTTTGGCAGAGATATTATAATATATTATGGTATTCTCGAACTCCGTGATGCATGTGTCTTGCTATTTTCAGCAGGAGTATTGGCTCTCCAGGGCAAGGATCATATCTTAATCTTCTTTGATAATAGTGCTGCTGATTATTAATTTGATAAGTCAACAGGGCTCTTTTCATCCTTATTACTAATTTCTCCTAAGTTGAAAAAAAACTTAGATCCCCATAGCCTACTTTTGCCTACAAAAGAACCATAGGACCACGTTCGTGAAAAGGCCTAAAGATCAGCCAGTGTTACTCAAAGTGACAGATTTTTTTAAAGATTTTATTTATTTATTTGAGAGAGAGAGAGAGAGCGAGCATGCAGTGGGGAGGGGCAGAGGGAGAGGGAGAAACAAACTCCCTGCTGGGCAGGGAGCCCGACACGGGACTCGATCCCAGGACCCTGGGATCATGACCTGAGCCACTCATAGACTGAGCCACCCAGGTGCCCAAAGTGATAGATTTTTAAAAATCAATTTTTTTGACAACTGAATCAGAGTTTGTTCACAGTCTAGCTGGCTGTCTTGCGAGAGGTTAAGGCAGCTAGGAAAAGAGTGAATTAAAAATTGTTGATGGTTAAGGCAGCTGGGAAAAGAGTGAATTAAAAATGGTTGATTTTGGGGGCACCTGGGTGGCTCAGTCGGTTAAGCGTCTGCCTTCAGCTCAGGTCATGATCCTGGGGTCTTGGGATGGAGCCAAAAATGGGCTCCCTGCTCAGCGGGGAGTCTCCTTCTCCCTCTCCCAATGACCCTCCCCCCTGCTCCTGCCGTCACTCTCTCTCTCAAATGAATAAATAAAAAATCTTTTTTAAAAGTGGTTGATTTTTGTGGCTACCAGAGAAACATGGTTGAACAAGGTCCCAGTAAATTAAACTCATTATCATTTTTTTTAATTATAGGAGAGATAACAAATCCTAAATTCCTGATGATTAGGCTATTCTAGGCCTAAACTCTACATGGATGATATTGGGACTCCCACCATAGATTTTAGTCCATTCGTGCATTTAAGAGGCTGTTTAAAAGGCCTGACATACTAGGCCTGCTTTCAGCCAGAAAAGTCTACTAAGTTAGCGCCATGAATGGCATGAGGAAGAGCAGAACAAAAGGCACAGTGTAGCTGAGGTTTTATGTGAATTGCTCTCTCTACTTTCATGATGTGCCGGGCGGGGGGTGGGGGGTGGAATAACAGCGTTCCTCCCCGTCTTTCTGTATTTTTATGTTCATTTCTTATTCTAACGAATCCGTTTCCTCTTAGGCAGTTGGATATTTTTCTAACACAACGAACTGGTTAGGTTAACTGCATCTGAATTTTCCTCCTTTTGCTTTAAAACTACTATAAAAAAACTATGCTATTGACCATGTCAGAAGGCAGATGAGATCAGACACTTTATGGAGGTCTGGTTTGCTTCTTCCAGTCACTCAGTTTTATATTTTTTCTATTAATAAGGATAAAAAGTTGCATTCTTTCTTTGGTCTCTGTTTGGTCTTTTCCAGCTGCCACAGAATATGAACTATTCTATCATCACTGTTCCTCTGAAAGCCTTTAACCCTTACCAGTCGCTGGCCACTGCTCTGATGGGTCACTGCAGTCATCAGTTTGTAGGGACTGCCAATGGCTACCCGCAAAAAGCATTCTTTTTTTAAAAAAAAGATTTTATTTGACAGACAGAGACAGACAGCGAGAGAGGGAACATAAGCAGGGGGAGTGGGAGAGGGAGAAGCAGGCTTCCTGCTGAGCAGGGAGCCCGATGCGGGGCTCGATCCCAGGACCCCGGGATCATGACCTGAGCTGAAGGCAGACACTTAACGACTGAGCCACCCAGGTGCCTCTACAAAAAGTATTCAATTAGAAATGTTCCCTCAATTTAATAAAGTTTTCTAGTCTTTTTTTAAAAAGCACTTAGCAACCATGTCCATGCAGAAACCTGAATATGAATATTCATAGCAGCATGATGCATAATAGTCAAGAAATGGAAACAACCCAAGTGTCCATTGACGGATGAATGGATAAACAAAAATGTGATAGAGCCACACAACACAACATTACTTGGCACTGAGAAGAATGAAGTACTGATGGAAGTTACTGGATAGATGAACCTTGAAAACACAAAGTGAAAGAAGCCTGACAGAAAGAACACATTATACGATCCCATTTATATGAAACGTCCGGAATAGGCAAATCTATAGAGACAGAAAGTAGAGGACTGTTTGCCAGGGCCCGGGGGAAGGGGTGAATAAAGCGTGATACTAATAGGTATGGGTATTCTTTTGGGGTGATGAAGATATTCAAATTAGATTGTGATGATGGTTGCACAACTCTGTAAATATACTAAAGAAACTTGGAATCATATATTTCATTTTTTAAATTTTTTTTAAAGATTTTATTTATTTGACAGAGAGAGAGAGACACAGTGAGAGAAGGAACACAAGCAGGGGGAGTGGGAGAGGGAGAAGCAGGCTTCCCCACGGAGCAGGGAGCCCGATGCGGGGCTCGATCCCAGGACCCTGGGACCATGACCTGAGCTGAAAGCAGACGCTTAACGACTGAGCCCCCCGGGCACCCCAAGAATCGTACATTTTAAATGGGTGGATTTGAATGGTATGGGAATTATATCTCAATCTAAGAAAAACTTAGAAACATCACTTGAGGACAGGACTAGATCCCAATTTCAAATACCAGTTTTGCATCAGAATCTCCAGGGGTAGAGAATCTGAAATCTATATTTCTTTCTTTTTTTTTTTTTTTTTTTTGAGGGGGAGAGAGAGGAGGAGGTAGGAGCAGAGGGAGAGGGAGAGAGAATCTTAAGCAGGCTCTACCCCCAGTGTGGAGGCCAACACAGGGCTCAATCTCACGACTCTGAGATCAGGACCTGAGCTGAAACCCAGGATCGGACTCTTAACTGACTAAGCCACCCAGGCACCCCTGAAATCTACATTATGACAAAGTTGTGGATGATTACTATGTACAAGTAAAGTTTGAGGATCACTAAATTAGAAGATACAAACCTTCACTGTCTTCATGAACTACGACTGCAAATGTCTCCACCCAGGGAAAGGTTAGAGCCCCTCTCAAGTGAATAATACTCACCTTCTTTGTTTTTTCTGTTGTTGTTACTGTCGTAGTTTGAGTATACATGTTGGTGGATCTTTCTTCGTGTATTTACTTTCAATTTTCAAATCGTTTCTTTCATTCCTGGGAAAGAAATGGTGAAAACACGGAAACCACTAATACTCTGTCCCCTGCTAAAGTCAGATAGTTGTTATCACTTTCACTTCTGAAGGCATTAGTAGAAAAATAATTCAAGTTTTTTTTTTCCTTCCAAAGTTAAGGCAAGAAAACCAAGATTCACATGGTACAGCAAGTGAGAACTCAGTGAAGTTAGAACTTAAGATTCTCTGTCTTGAGTGGCTTTTGCTCAGCTGTCATCAAGGTTTTTTTTTTTTTTTTTTATTGTACATGTGTGTGGTATTGATTTCCTAAAAGATGTCATGATAACCGTATACCACATTCTAGCTCTATAAAGAAAAGTCTCTTCTTCCTATGCCATTTTAGAAATTGAAGTTCTCCCTCATAGTAGGCCTATTCAAAAAACGAATTCTGTATAATATTCAAAGCAGTAGATCAATAAATACTATTGGAGTTTAAGTGCTGAACAAATCCTCTGAATATCATTATGGAAAAATCCTTTTCCTGTCAGCAATTCCAGCCGATCTTGGTGATCTTATTATCAGAAGTAACTCAACAAGCTGGATTGACATTTGACAGGTGCCTGACAAGGTACTAATTTTAACGATCAGACAGAACCAGCTTAGGGAAGGGAAATGTAGGGTAAATATAGCATGAGTCTACAAATCCTATATATGTTTCACATTGATGGAGTTCCTTGTGCCATTAACTATGTAATAATTCATGTGGTAAAAATGTTAGGACACTTCTTGGTCAAAATTGTTCTTCAAATAAAAAATGATATCCGCAGAGCACACAGTTTATGAAGTTTTAGTCATTTATGAGAAAACCATTTCTTACTTCCTGAAAATCTAAACATATGAAATTTAAATGAACACAAGATAGGGTTTAATGATGTATAATTACTTGAAATCTGATTTTCACATGTGAATGATTAGCAGTTAATGTTCATATAGTCAATGAAACTCAGTACACATTCATTGACCTCGCTGGTGATGCCAGGAAGTGTTCGGTGTAGGCATTGTGCCATTAGATGAACAAGAGATGGTCCCTGACCTTGAGGAGTCCAGCAGAGGAAGTAGCCAGTCTTACTGATTCATAAATTATATCCGTAATAATAGACTATGGTTCTAGGTACTGAAAAAAAAAATTCCTGGGAATGAAATATTTGGCTAGGTATTTGAACTTGGCAAAAGCTAAAAATCTTCCTTTCATAAAAGTCACAATGATATGTAGGCCATGATAATAGCATGAAATTCCAAATGCTAGGCAGTAAATAATGTTGGTTTGGGGATAAACTATTTCTTATAATTTTAATAGGTGGACATACAGATTGCGCATGTCCTGTCACTCTGAGTTCTGCACATTCCCTGCGCTTTCATGAGTTTCAATTTATAATCTTCGCACTTTGTTATTACAGTGCTTGACATTTAATTTCTGAAGACTGAAAAAAGAAAAAAAAAATGAGAACACCAGCAAATGTTAAAAGTCCTCAATAATGTTTAGATTTCAGTAGATTTCAGTAGATTTCGAGGAATATCTGCTTTAAAAAAAAAAAAAAAGGATTGGTTGGGAGATTTTTTTATAGCCTTGAGTCTATTTTTGGTCTATTGGAAATAACTTGGATCTGCAAGATCATGCTGCTCTTTGCTTTGTGAATGGAATTTTGGATATAGCAGATAGTACTGACTACCCTTGCCAGGAAGTCTAGCAGACTGAAGACTGAAGTTTCTCTCACAGCACTCTTTTCTTCCCTTCCTGTATCACAGAAATTTCTAGATCTTGATATTGGATTTAAGTGAATTTATAATTACTCTCATGTACATGGCAAAAACAGTCCACTAGAAGCTTTTTGTTTTTTCCAGCTCTCTGTTGCTGGTAATAAAGGAGGAAATTTACAGATAAGTTTTCCTGAATATCCTCAGAAGCTCAATTTCAGAACCCTATCATGGAACCAGGCTCTGAGCTGGGGAAGACATACATTTGAAAGTACCACAACTGCAGCTGGAAATTGGTCTTAATTAAGGAGGCTGATGGAAATAATTTCCTTTTTAACAAAAACTACATGGGAAGAAAAAGTTAATTTAGGAAAATATGTCACACGACATTTGTCAGTTTGAAGCCTAAGGTAATCCTTAGAGTATAAATCCAGTTTCCTCCAAAATATTTCAGAATAAAGACAACCTGACTATTTTTTGAAAACCAAAATTTTATTTCCAGCTAACTCATCTACTTTTTAAAAGACAGACCATTGTAAAGAGTATTTTTGGGTTCACAGCAAAATGGAACAGAAGGTACAGAGAGTTCCCATATATCCCTTGCCCACATGCACACATGGCCTCCCCCACTACCAACATCCTGCACCATTTGTTATAGTTGATGAACCTACACAGACATATCTTTATCACCCAAAGTCCGTAGTCTACATTAAGATTCACTGTTGAGGGTGCCTGGTTGGCTCAATCGGTTAAGCGGCCGGCTCTTGATTTCAACTCAGGTCATGACCTCAGGGTCATGAGATTGAGCCCTGCATCGGGTTCTACTGAGCCTGCTTGAGGATTCTCTCTCTCCTTCTCCCCCTGCCCCTCCCCCTCTTTGCATGCATGCTCTTTCTCTCTCTCTCAAAAAATAAATAAATCTTCAAAAACAAAAAAGATTCCCTGTTGATATTGCATATTCTATGGGCTTCAACAAAGCTATAACTTGTAGCCACCATTAGCGTGTCCTGCAAAACCGTTTTCCTCCCCTGAAAATCCTCTGTGCTTTACTTACTTGTTCCTCATCTACTTTTAAAAAAGCCAAATCGTTCCATATCTCTCATCTGCCTCATCTGGGGTTTCTCAACCTTGGACTCTTAACATTTTGGACCAGCTACTTCTTTTTTTAAGGGGATATCTTGAGCAATGTAGGATGTTTGGTGGCACTCCTATGGCATCTATGGGGTAGAGGCCACTCTCTGCTGTGACAGCCCAAAATGTCTCCAGACATTGCCAAATGCCCCCCAGGAATGGGTAGCAAAATCATCCCCTGTTAGGAACCTCTGGCCTAATCTAAGGCATCCTCCACTTTCAAGACAATGTCTGTATTATTCTCTTATGACTTGTAATGTTAGTCATTAAATGCCAGTCAACAAATATTTATTCTGCCTACCATGTGCTTGGCCATAGCCAAGAGTTATCAAATTTTTTATATATTAGAAGTGTTAGGGCAGAGGACGAGTGGTTACAATAAACGTAAACAAGGCAGAGCTATGCATGGTAGCTACATTGAACCTTGAGGCATGATAATCAAATCAGTTCGGCTATCTTCAGAATCTTCTGACCATTTACAACAGCATGAACCCAGAGGGAAAATGCATTGCTAGATCGTTAAGATTGCTTAACTGATTGGACCTGCTCTGCTGTGGTCTGGTTCAGCAATCACACACAAGATATGGATGATGCCCCTATAGGGAAATAGTTCTGAATAATTAGCCAGGGGAGGTCGGTTCTACACAAATCTCCATTCCCACTCCACCACCACGTTCCCGTGATGCACAGGATTCTTGCCTGATTTCCATGGAGAGTTGCCAATAAGCACCACAGTTCTCCTTTCATTTAGCCTCTGCGGGTAGAGACAGAAGTGGTGATAAGTTGGAATCCTTTCTCATTTCTCAGTACCTGTAACATTCTGGTTGCTAAATTGGAATGTAACTGAACAAGTACAATGGGAGATTTTACTTGGAGATTCTCCTTGTAAAGATTTAGGCATTAAAGGAGTCAGTTCGCGAGAGGACTGATAAGAAATGAAAAAGGGAACCGAAGCAATAGGCCATGGCACACCTTAGCAAAACTTCTCCTCTTTGCAGATGGCTTCAAGTTATGGGTTTCCTCCGCTTTCTCCTCCTTTTGGGGGGGCAGACTTATTACAGTCATTTTGATTTCTCCTTACTTTTGTTTATTTGGCTTTTTTTAAAATGATGGATTGCGGCGCCTGGGTGGCTCAGTGGGTTAAGCATCTGCCTTCGGCTCAGGTCATGATCTCAGGGTCCTGGGACTGAGTCCCGCATTGGGCTCCCTGCTCGGTGGGGAGTCTGCTTCTCCCTCTCCCTCTGCCCCTCCCACCCCCCCCCCCACTCGTGGGCTCTCTCTCTCTTTCTCTCTCAAATAAATAAAATCTTTTAAAAAATGATGGATCAAAAATAAATAAATTCAGAATTGACTCACTAAAGACAATTTACCACATTTAAGTTAGTTTTTATTTCCAAGGCACTCCCTGGAGGATATGGGGGGGACTTATTCCTTAGTTCTTAGACTGAATTGATAGGTATATTCCCCTTTGGGGACCTGAGAATTGGTCTTCTCATCTATAAGTAACTTGAAAGATTCCTTCCAGGTCTGTCTGTGATCCGTTGGCTATTATAATTAATATAGACTGGACCATGATGCATGCTGGGACCTCAGCAAAAGGAAGAAGAAGGAAGGTGTAGGAAAGAATCTTGGAAAGGGCATGACTGAAATTCTATGGGCTAACTCAGTTGTAGGACTATACCTTCAAGACTGTGGGTAGCCCATGAAATCAGAGTCTGAAGAATGAGGCAAATTCAAGCCGTATTCAAAGGACAATCAGGTCCTGGCATTGGGATAAGGGACAGCAGCAGGACTAAACATTTGAGGGCAAGACCTGGTATCAGATGGTCTACTGGGATTAAAGCAAGATGCCAGCTAGAAGAGGAAGCCATGCAGAGCAGAATCCAGCTCCCAGGGACCATGAGAGAAGAAAGGATTTCTTGGAGAATCAAAGCACCAGCCCATCAGGCTGGAACTCAGAGGAAGATCTCACCTCAAGGTGAGAATTATAGCCCTAATCAGAAAAGCAAGGCGAAAAGCCAATCAGAGAGGTTAGCCCAACACTTGTTGCGTCAGAGAAGAGGACGCAGTTCAGCGAACACAGAACAGACATAGAGGAACGTGGACAGTCATGTCTATTCTGTGTCTTGTACTGACAGGATGGAATGCCTAATATCCCGCTCTTGTAGGCAGTATTTGGCTCACTAGATGTAGGCGGTAGAATACTCCTAGCCTCTGTCAGAGCGGCAAGGAAAGGCAGAGATTAACAGAAGTCTACCTCGTATACTTTGTTTCATTCAGCGCCTCTATTTGACAATGCTTCGATAGTCACACAAACATCATACTTGTTGATTGCTAACTTCTCTCTGCTACTTCTATCAGAATTGGCTGCAACCTCTTAGGGAATTGAACATGATCAGGCCCTAATGATTGGGCTACGAGATTTCTGTGTATCAGTGGAGTTTAGACACTAAACCAGGGTTGGCAAACTTTTTCTGCAAAGGTCAAGATAGTAAATATTTGAGGCTTTGCAGGCCGTGTAGAATGTGTTGTAAGTACTCAGCTCTGTCACTGTAACACGACAGCAGCCATGGACAATATATAAACAGATGGGTGTGGCTCTGTTCCAATAAATCTTTATTTATGGACCTTGGAATTTGAATTTCATAAATGTTCGTGCGTCATGAAAATAATCTTCTTCTTTTGATTTGTTTCCGCTTAAAAATGTCAAAATCGTTCTTAGCTTGTGAACCGAGCAAAAACAGGCAGCAGGTCATAGTTTGCAACTCCTGATTTAGTGCCAGTGATTCTACTAATTCTGGGCTCCCGACGATACCATGAGCAGGGCCACAATATCCTACTGATAGGATTCACCTTGCTCCAGGCTCTGGTAAAAATCAGGCCACAGACAGGAACACTATAATAAACTCTACCTATTATCCACTCATAAAATCAGTCTGCTTGATGGTTCTGCTCTCTTTCTACACTTTGATCTGGTAAGAGGGCTCTGATCTAGTTGGTATTGATAAAACCACTTGAGTTGCACGCCAGTGCCTATAAATACACTTTCTTGTACGTCTTGAGTTTTGCTTGGCACCCAGTTCCTATAACACTAGAGTCTCGCCCTGACTCCCAACCCAAAGTGCTCCTAGAGATGGGAGTGTTGTATTTTTTTTTAACTTTTGAAATTTTTAAAATTGATATATAGCTGATATATAACATCATATTAGTTTCAGGTGTACAGCATGATTCAATATTTGCATGTATTGTGAAATGATCGCCACAGTAAGTCGAGTTTAACATCCATCATCATACATAGTCACAATTTTTTTTCTTGTGATGAGAACTTTTAAGACCTACTCTCTTAGCCACTTTCAAATATGTCATAGAAGATTATTAACCATAGTCACCATACTGTAAATTATAACCCCGTGACTTATTTATTTTATAACTGGAAGTTTGTACCTTTTGATCCCCTTAACTCATTTTTGCCCACCTTCCGACCTCTGACGCCGGTGACCACCAATCTGCTCTCTGTATCTGAGGTTTTTTTTAATTCCACATATAAGTGAGAACATACATTATCTGTCTTTGAGTTATTTCATTTACCATAATGCCCTCAAGGTCCATCCGTTTTGTTGCAGATGGTGAGATTTCCTTCTTTTTATGACTAATAGTATTCCAGGGTGTGTCACACATTTTCTTTATCCACTCATCCATCCATAAACACGTAAATCGGTGGGAGTGTTGTACATTGACTTTAGTGCCCATGGCCAATGGCCAGGTTCCTGTGATCTCCCTGATGTCAACTCTCTACCTGCCTAAATCATCCTCTTGTGGTTGGTCCAGTTCTACGTCTAGCTAACCTGGCCAATCTCATCAAGCTCAAATGAGACATTCAACATCATATGAACAGAGAGACATGTAGGAAAAGAAAATATATAATAATAATAATACACATCCAGAGGCTGTCTTTCAATAACTTTTGTTATAGCCCAAAAACAAATGGAACAATCTCTTTGTCTTGCTCTATCCTTTAAGAAGCACAAGTATCGGGGCACCTGGGTGGCTCAGTCGGTTGAACGTCTGACTCTTGGTTTCAGCTCAGGTCATGATCTTGAGGTTGTGGGATCGAGCCCCATGTTGGGCTCTTTGCTCAGCGCAGAGTCTGCCTGTCCCTCTCCCTCCCCCTCCCCCCCCCAAATAAATAAATAAAATCTTTAAAAAAAATAAGTAAAAATATTGAGAACCAAATTTTTTTCCTGCCACAATGGCTGCTCAACACTGAGGTAAAAATTATATATACTCAGTAAAACTCTCAGTAACTACATCAAAGCACAATAAAAAGTATTTACTTTTAGTGTTTGCAGTCCTGTCAAGTCTCTGAGTTCATTTTTCATCATGGTTAAGACCTTTCCAAAATTTTATGGACTATGCAAAGTGATTCAGTCATGCAGTTTAGTATTTTTAATAATTCTCTCTCACATGTCCTGAATTCTACACTATCATAGGTCGATTTCCCCAACTGCCAATGTATAAACTACTTCTTCAAGATGAAGCTGTACATTATAACATAGGGGATGCATTTCAACTTTTCGTTAGCATCTCATTCATCCTTGGCAAAGGCAATAGGAAGAAACCGTATTGACAGCTCCCCATTTTGAGGTCTCGTATTTTCTGGGATGAAGTCTGGGAATGTGTATTTCCAACCTAAGTGTTATACCTGGTCTTTCATCAACAGGAAAATAGGTTATCTGCTCTGTGCCAGGATTTTCAAATGTGGTCAATTATGAAAAATATGCATTGCCTGTAATTCAGTGTCACTTGAGGATGGAGATAACATGACCTAAAGATTTAGAGTGTCTGTTATTAAAGACCTAGTTTGGATATTCCAGAAACCAAATATCTAGACATAACCCATACTTTTGATTTCCAAGTAGAAGTATGGATTTACAGTTACCTGTTAGTCTCCACAACCAGGACAGGCCTCTATGCTACCATCAGATTGGCTCCTTTTGACTACTTTGGTTATGTTTATTCCGCTATCTTACTTGGCACAGATGAACAGATTGATACTTTGGGAACCATTCCAGGTTTTTTTGTTGTACAAATATGACCTCCGAGCAAAATGTAAAAATGCCTTAGTGAATATATTTGTCACATGAGAAAATGGGTCTAATTATTTTACAGTACTATGAACCATACAATTATTTTTTTAAATTCAGTTTAATTATAAATTCCAGTATAGTTAACATACAGTGTTATATTAAAATTAGTTTTCAGTGTACAATAGAGTGATTCAACAATTCCATACATCACCCTGTGCTCATCACAAGTGCCCTCCTCCTTAATCCCCAACACCTGTTTCACCCAACCCCTACCTCCCTCCCCTCTGGTAACCATCAGTTTGTTCTCTGTAGTTAAGATTCTGTTTCTCGATCTCTCTCTCTCTCTTTCCGCTCATATTTTTGTTTGTTTCTTAAATTGCATATATGAATGAAATCATATGGTATTTGTCTTTCTCTGACTTATATTGCTTAGTATTATACTCTCTAGCTCCATCTGTGTCATTGCAAATGGCAGGATTTCATTATTTCTTATGGCTGAATAATATTCTATTGTGTATATACACCACATCTTCTTTATCCATTCATTAGTCGATGGTCACTTGGGCTGTTTCTATATCTTAACTCTTGTAGATAATGCTGCCTTAAACATGGGGGTGCATGTATTCCTTTGAATTAGTATTTTTGTATTCTTTGGGTAAATAGTAGTGTGTGTGTGCTAGTAGTGTGATTGCTAGATCAGAGGGTAGATCTATTTTTAACTTTTTGAGGAGCATCCATACTGTTTCCCACAGTGGCTGCACCAGTTTGCATTCCCACCAACAGTGCAAGAGGGTTCCTTTTTCTCCACATCCTCGCCAACACTTGTTTTTAAATTGAGCTTTGATTTTAGTCATTCTGACAGGTGTGAGGTGATATCTCATTATAGTTTTGATTTGCATTTCCCTGATGATGAGTGATGTTGAGCATCTTTTCATGTGTCTGTTGGCCATCTGTATATCTTCTCTTTTTTTTAAGATTTTACTTATTTATTTGAGAGAGACAGCAACAGAGGGAGAGAGAGAGCATGAACAGGAGGGAGCTGACTCCTGGCCAAGCAGGGAGCCTGACACGGGGCTCGATCCCAGGACCCTGGGGTCATGACTTGAGCCGAAGGCAGACGCTTAACCGACTGAGCCACCCAGGTGCCCCATCTGTATGTCTTCTTTGGAAAAATGTCTGTTCATGTCTTCTGCCCATTTTTTAATTGGATTATTTATATTTTAGGTATTGAGTTGTATCAGTTCTTTATATATTTTGGCTACTAACCTTTTATCGGATATGTCCTTTGCAAATATCGTCTCCCATTCAGTGAGTTGCCTTTCGTTTTGCTGATTGTATCCTTCACTGTGCAGACGCTTTTTTATTTTGATGAGGTCCCAATAGTTCATTTTTGCTTTTTTTCCCCTGTGCTTCAGGAGACCTATCTAGAAAAACGTTGCTATGGCCGATGTCAGAGAAATTACTGCCTGTGCTCTCTTCCAGGATTTTTATGGTTTCAGATCTCACATTTAGGTCTTTAATCCATTTTGAACTCACTTTTGTGTATGGTGAAAGAAAGTGGTCCAGTTTCATCCTTTTGCATGTTGCTGTCCAGTTTTCCCAGCACCATTTGTTGAAGAGACTATCTTTTTCCCATTGGATATTCTTTCCTACTTTATCAAAGATTAATTGACCATATAATTATGGGTTCATTTCTGGGTTTTCTATTCTGTTCTATTGATCTACGTGTCCATTTTATGCCAGACCATACTGTGTTGATGACTACAGCTTTATGATAGAACTTGAAGTCCGGAATTGTGATACCTCCGGTTTTGTTCTTCTTTTTCAGAATTGCTTTGGCTATTCGGGGTCTTTTGTGGTTCCATACAAATTTTAGGATTGTTTGTTCCAGTTCTGTGAAAAATGTTGTTGGTATTTTAATAGGGATTGCATTAAATGTGTAGATTGCTTTGGGTAGTATAGACATTGTAACAATATTTGTTCTTCCAATTCATGAGCATGGAATGTCTTTCCATTTCTTTGTGTCATCTTCAATTTCCTTCACCAGTGTTTTATAGTTTTCAGAGTATAGGTCTCTCACCTCTTTGGTTAGGTTTATTCCTAGGTATGTTATTATTTTTGATGCAACTGTAAATGGAATTGTTTTCTTAGTTTCTCTTTCTGCTGCTTCATCATTAGTGTATAGAAATGCAACTCTTATGTATATTGATTTTTTTATCCCATAACTTTACTGAATTCATTTATCAGATCTAGTAGTTTGTTGGTGGGGTCTTTGGGGTTTTCTACACTGAGTAATCATGTCATCTGCAAATAGTGAAAGTTTTACTTTTTCCTTACCAACTTGGATGCCTTTTATTTCCTCTTGTGTGGTTGCTGTGGCTAGGACTTCCAGTACTATGTTGAATAAAAGTGGTGACAGTGGACATCCTTGTCTTGTTCCTGACCTTCAGGGGAAAGCGCTCAGCTTTTCCCCATTGAGGATGATGCTTGCTGTGAACCACACAATTCTTAATCACAGGGCAAAAGAAAGATACAGTGAGCAGCAAAAGAAATGTGGGAAAATACAGAAGAAATGAAGGATGGTGCTTATCTAACCAGTTTCACCTCCCAACTTTGACACTGCTTTCATTGGTTTCAAACGTATCCATGATTCTCTGTTTACTGTTGGGAGCTTGGAAGTATAACAAAGAAATAGGAAGTCTTTGCTTTATTCGGTTCTTCAGTTTGGATAATAAGAACTTTTCAGTATAATATTCAAACTCAGGACCACAAGGTTTTTGCTTAACCTCATTTATCTTCTTTCTCCCCTAATGAACATTACAGTGATGAGGACGGAGCTGTGGGGTCCCAACAGTGTTTATTAAGATGTGAGAAACTGGAGTCAAAATGGGGATGGGAATGAGTCAGAAGATCACAGGAAACTGGAGAGAAAAGAGAAAAGGGGATAATAGTAGAAGATTTCTCATAAAGTGGGAATAGGGTCACTTCACCTGTAATCTCACGAGGCAACAAATAGGATATGGGGACAGGAATCATGCAAAGTCTTTATCATGTGGATAGCTCCCTTCCCTGGATTCTGTAGGAACATAGGTTTTTCCTTATTTTGATCTTGTCATGGCCATTTAGGCTCAGGAGGGGGTGTCATATGTTGATTGTCTGCTGTGCATGGCAGAGGCAGATTGAGGAATAGAACTGGCACAGAGTCCTAGGCCAATGTTCTTCCCACACACCATATTGTTGTTGTTGAATCCAGTGTCGTTTCAAAAAATTACTCTCATTATTTTTTGATTTCTGCTTAAGAATTTTCTCTGCATTTCAGTACATTCTGTCTGTTTGATTTGGAGCTGGTTCTGCATATGAAATTAATCTGAGGGACGGGATCTTCCCCGCTTAGGTGTCTAGAGCAGCCCCCTTGCTCCCACTCCCCTTTATGTCTCTTTGGGCACCACTAACTCATAGGAAAATAGGGAGGAAACTGATAACGTTAATTTAACCAGCTTCAACCCACAACTTATTTTAAAAGACCTTGTTTATTTATTTGAGAGAGAGAGAGAGAGAGAGCTCGCACAAGCAGGGGGAGGGGTAGAAGGAGAGGGAGAAGCAAACTCCCCACAGAGCAGGGAGACCCTGAGATCATGACCTGAGCCGAAATCAAAGAGTTGGATGCTTAACGAACTGAGCCACCCAGGTGCCCCTTCACCTCCCAACTTTGATAGTGTTTTCATGGGACCATTGGCTTAAAATCATTTCTGCAGTTTTTTGTTCACTGCTTAGAACTATGACTAAAGAACAGGCAGCTTTTCCTTTATTATACACATTTCTATTTATAAATTTCCCATCAGCAAAGCCAGTTATAAGCCCACAGGGAATATTTATAAATCCCTTATGAAGTCAATACTCTGCAGCTCTGCAGTACTCACTTTCATCCTCTATTTCATTTACCACTTTCCTAGAATGTGAGTCACCCATTCAGGTGCTCAACTCTTTCATCCCTCAAATTGTGATTATTTTTTGTTCTTGACCCTCATAACTTCACTGTTTTAATAGGATCCCGTAAAATATTTATGGCCGTTAACTTGCTCTGTATTTTTTTTCTCTCATAATATTGGCTGAAAGGTTCTTATGTGACATTTCTGAGCCTGTGTTGCTACATGGACTGGTGGGTTGGAAGCTAGCCTCCAGTTACTATCCTCTACTTAAAATTAAAGCACTAAAACTCAAAAGTCTCAAATAATTCTGTATTGATGATGCCCAACCTTTCTTTCTCTGGTGGCAGTCTGCCTTCTGACTGTAATTTCTGAGGGTCATGCCAAAGGTCGTCACTGGCAGACCTGACGCCGTAAAAGGGAGCCATGCCATGAACAGAGAACTGATACCAGAACTTTCTTGACCAGTCTTATAATTTCTTAATGAAAAACTCTCCAGGGGGCGCCTGGGTGGCTCAGTATTTTTTGAAAGCAACTAACTAAATAAAATATGCCTTCAAATGATACATTCTTTCATTGATTTGGAAAATGGAATTATTCACATGACAATGGAGGATATACTTCTGTTTAATTTTATATTGAATATTCTTTCGTTTCAACTCTTATTTATTGAATGTCTCCACTATAAAACCACAGTGAATGAGGGTTTGAGCAGGCAGTATCATGATCAGAGCTGAAATCTGGAGATTATAAAAAGCCCAGGTGAATGTGGTGAGACCCCCAAGTAAGCTGGGGGCAGGGAGAATAGAAAGGAGGAACAAGCCTGTACTCTTTGACCCAATCTCTAAGGTACAGAAAGGTTATTTGAAGGTCTGCCACTCATGCTCATACCAGATATTGGAATGTTCTTGAATTTTACATGCTGCAAAATGATGTAGATAAATAGGAAGAAAGAGCTGACCATATGTGTTTAAGGGAATATTTTGATGAAAGATAAATATTTATTCTGAATTCTTAAAAAGTGACTGTGAGATAAACAGCTGAGGAGAGCTCCTTAGAAAGATCATCACACAGGGGCGCCTGGGTGGCTCAGTCGGTTTAAGTATCTGTCTTCAGCTCAGGTCACGATCTCAGGGTCCTGGGATCGAGCCCCATGTCAGACTCCTTGCTCAGTAGGGAGTCTGCTTGTCCCTCTCCCTCTGCCCCCCTCGCTTGTGCCTTCTCTCTCTCTCTAATAAATAAATTAAATCTTTTTTTTTTAAAAGAAAAACTCCCCAAACTCCAGATGGTCCTCTCATTTTCTGATGCCTTTATTCCCATGAACCAAAGACTTTTAGCATCATCTTCCCCCACAGACAATAGTCAAGAACTCTGACTAGCTCTTTTTCCACCTTTTCATCTTGCACAGGGACACTTCTCCCTCGAGCCACCATGTTTACAGCTTTATGCTGTGTTTCACCAGTGTTGGCTCCTGCCTGTTAACCCTATTCTTTATATGCTTTGAGCCCATGTTGTCTTTCTTTTGTTGCTCTTGCCAATATGATATCACGTATCAGCTGTGCCTGCTGTGATTGGCCGTGGCTGGACATGACCCAAGGAGGCCCCAGTGAGGCTCAGAATGAAAACTCCTAGGTCCTGGAGTATAGGCACGGCAGAGACGCCCCCAGTGCTGGCCCAGCAAGAAGTCCAAGGCCCCAGCACAGAAACTGAGCCTGGGTTACAGGCCTACCTGAATAGGGGAATTATGGCCTGCTCTCATAGTATGAGCTGGTGAGCTGGGTGCTGAATACGGGGCCAGAAAGGATATAAAATATAGCAAGCCCAAAGTTCACAACTCCCCAAACCGGATGGGTATTTCCCTCTGTGCGGGATGGCTAATCTGTAGAACTTACGGCAAGTCTCTGAGAGGTGCGTGGGAGGCCGTGGGCAGCCAAGTCGACCCTGGTAACTTTTATCTCATTTGGATCCTTCGGACAGCTGATCTACTTTGAGGGTAAGCCAAAGGAAAAGCGACCTCTAGTGTGGGCCAGATTCCCTGAGTTGGCCTCATGTAACTGGAAATCTATTGTTCCTTTTCCTATTTCCACTGCTCTGTAGACTTTAGCAGCCAGTCTATAGGATGACACTAAGAGGAAAGAGCTCTGTGGGAGACTTTGCCTCACTCCTACCTTCACACTTAGTTCCCTTCCTTACCCTCTTGATTCTAATTTCTCTGGCCAGTGATCTGATTTCCCTGGGCATGTGACTACACTCATATTGAATAAAATCAGTTATTATTTCAAGAAATATTTTTTGAGGGGCGCCTGAGGGAGAGGGAAATAGAATCTGAAGCAGACTCCACACTGAGCATGGAGCCCAATGCAGGGTTCGATCCCACGACCCTGAGATCATGACCTGAGCAGAAATCAAGAGTCGGATGCTTAACTGACTGAGCCCCCCAGGCACCCCTCCCCCAAATTTCTTTTATGTAGCAAGAAGCAAGCCTGTCACTCCCACTGGAATGGCTATAACAAGTGTCAATAAAGATGTGGAAAAATTGGAACCCTCATACATTGCTGGTGGGAATGTAAAATGATGTGACTGCTGTGGAAAAAGTTTGGTGGTTCCTCAAAAAGATAAACATAATTACCATATGACTCAGCAATTCCATTTCTAGGTTTAGACCCCAAAGACTGGAGAACGGATATTCAGACAAAAACCTGTACATGAATGTTCAAAGCAGCACTATTCACAATAACCCAAAAGTGGAAACATGCCCAATTTCCACCAACAAATAAATTAAATGTGGTATATTCATACAATGGAATATTACTCAGCCTTAAAAAGAAGTAAAGTCATGGGGCACCTGGGTGGCTCAGTTGGTTAAGCATCTGCCTTCAGCTCAGGTCATGATCCTGGAGTCCCGGGATCGAGTCCCGCATCGGGCGCCCTGCTCAGCGGGGAGTCTGCTTCTCCCTCTGACCCTCCCCCCCTCATGCTCTCTCTCTCTGTCTCATTCTTTCTCTCTAAAATAAATAAATAAAATCTTTTAAAAAAAAAAAAAAGAAGTAAAGTCATGATACATGAAACATGGGCTAACCTCAAAAACAATGTGCTAAATAAAAGCAGCCAGATACCAAATACCACATGTTGTGTGATTAAGTTGATGTGAAATGTCCAGAATGGGCAAATCCATAGAGACAGAAAGCAGATTGGTTACCTGGGCCTTGGGGTGAGAAGGCAATTTAACTGTAAATGAGCATGAACAATTTTATTAGGATAATGAAAGTGTTCTAAAACTGGAAATATGGTGACAGTTACACAACTCTATAAATTTACTAAAAAGTCATTGGACTCTGCATTTAAAATAGATAAATTTCATGGCATGTAAATTACATCTCAATGAAGCTGGGGTTTTTTTGTTGTTTTTCTTTTTTTATATATAAGAATTTTACCTATTTATTTTAGAGTGACAGAGAGAGCACAAGCAGGGGGAGGAGCAGAAGGAGAGGGACAAGCAGACTCTGCCCTGAGCGCAGAGCCCGACACAGGGCTCCATCCCACGACCCTGAGATCATGACCTGAGCGGAAATCAAGAGTCGAATACCCAACCAACTGAGCCACCCAGTCGCCCCCACCCTTTTTTTAAGAGGCAGGCCTGGCTGACTGGCATTCTCAAGATTTACTAGATTGTGAAAACTCAGGACAAGATACAAGTGAAGGGTACACTGTCCAGGGAAAAAAGTGGAACATTCTAATCACTATATTGTACACCTGAAATTAATAGTAGACTGTATGTTAACTAACTGGAATTAAATAAAAACTCTAAAAAAAGTGAAATATTCTGAGAGATAAGAGAGAGAAAGAAGGAAAAGTAAGAGGCTAGATTGCAGTGTTCCTCCCTCCTCCTCCACCCCACCATCGTAAGGATGAAACCTGAGGGGTTGAGTGAAGTTCTGACAAACACTTTACAACCAAGTGTTGGGGTAGGGGATTGAAAACAGGGTGGAATTGTGCCCAATTTGGTCTATGGAACTGTGAGACATCACTTTCCTGAATTCCCCCTCACTAACAAAGGGGTGATCATAACAGAAGAGAGATGGATACAAGGTGTATCTAGGCAGAGAGAGGAAGCCAAGTCTTCCTCAGCTCCTACTTGGCATAGGCTGATCTAGAAGTTTCCACATGTTGCCAGTGGAAGACATGGAAAATAGCTGAATGGAGAGCCAACAGACCTGCCATGGGGCCACAACTGAGGAGCAAAGTGACCGCATGGCAGAGACTGGAGGAGGACAGCCTCATTTAGGAGCTAGATGGAAAATGTGGCTGACATCCAGAAGATCTGAAAGGCAGACAGGGGCCTTGACAGCAAGGTGGTGAACAACCCTGGGTTTAAATGGGCTGAGAGCATAGACCCTATATTTCACAAGCCCTGGATTTCTGATTAGGTGCCAGCCGGGTGCCCAGTGTTGAAGGAGTGGGAGCATTACTGAGTATATTAGTATAGAGACCAATGAAGAACCACACAAAGATGCCCACATCAAATGGCTCCTCCCTCTCTGTCACATCCCGAGGAGGAAGGACATAGAGATGGGGGGTTGAAACTCTGAAACACTGAGAAGTATCCAAAAGGACTGATTAACCCAGAAGATACTATAGTAAGTGGAAGGAGACTAAGTTTCCTTCATAGTTTAGTATAGTAATAAAACAAATTGACTTAGTCCCTAACTGAGCACAGTAGACCAAGGCCTGTACTGCTCATTCCCTGTGCTGCGAAGGGCCATAGCAGAGTCTAGGAAACCAGACTGGGCTCTGCAGAGTTCTTTGTGAGCCACCAACATCTTTGTCATAGGGCATTTGAGCAAGATTTCCATAATGAGGTTAAAAGCAGGAAGATCTAAGGCCAGATTATATAGTTTTTTAAAAAAATCTTAGCCTTCATCATTCCCAAGAACCATTCATAAGGCCTAAGTTACCGTGTAATAATTCTCACCTTGCCTGGGCTTCTATCTTAAAGGAAAGTCTCCAGGAGCAGACTGACCCTCGGATAGGAGTGCTTCACAATAATCTGGTATTCAAAATGGTGCATATTTAGCACTATACTAAATACTTTTGGGGCCGCCTGGGTGGCTCAGTCAGTTAAGCATCTGCCTTCAGTTCAGGTCATGATCTTGGGGTCCTGGGATCAAGCCCTGTGTGTCGGGCTTCCTGCTCAGTGGGGAGCCTGCTTCTCCCTCTCCCTCTGCCCCTCCCCGCCCCTGCTTGTGTTCTCTCACTTGCTCTCTCTCTCAAATAAATAAATAAGATCTTTTAAAAATAAATAAGTAAATACTTTTCATTCATTTGATTCTCACAAAACATTTATGATGTGGGTATAACTATCATGTACATTTTATCAGATGATGAAACAGTCTTAGAGATGATAAACAAGTGGCCCAATGAACATACAATGAAATACACTGGTTGTGGGAATCTGAATTCGTGCAGCCACTAAATTGGTGCAGCCATTATGAAAAACAGTATGGAGATTCCTCAAAAATTAAAACTAGAACTACCATACGATCCAGCAATTCCCCATCTGAGTATTTATCCAAAAGAAATAAAACCACTGTCTCAAAGAAATAATCTTTACTCGCATGTTCACTGCAGCATTATTCACAATAGGCAAGGTATAGAAACAACCTACATGTCCATCAATGGACAAGTGGATAAAGCAAATGTGTGTGTGTGTGTGTGTGTGTGTGTAATGGAATATTATTCAGCCTTTAAAAGGGAGAAAATCCTGTCATTTTTGACAACATGGATGAATCTGGAGGGCATTATGCTAAGAGAAATAAGCCAGACACAGAAAGACAAATATTGCATGATCTCACTTATATGTGGAATCTAGGAGGGGGGAACCAAACTCATAACAGAGTAGAATGGTGGTTACCAGAGGCTTGGGGGAGGGAGTCATGGAAACTATTGTTTAATGGGTATGGATTTCAGTTTTGCAAGATGAAAAGAGTTCTATAGATGGATGGTGGTATGGTTACACACAATATAAATGTACGTAATATGACTGACGGTACGTTATAAATGATTAAGATAGTAAATTTTATGTTATGGGTATTTCACCAGAATAAAAAATTGGGGAAAAATCTGTAAATAAAAAAACCAAAATAAACAAATGGCCCATTGTCATAGATCTATTTAAGAGGTAAAATCAGTAATTGAAATCAGGTATGCCTAATACATAATCCATGTTCTTTCCACAAAAGCATATAACTATTACAATCAAATAATGTAACTGAATTGATTTATACACATAACAGTCCTTCAAAGGTACCATCTTGACCAACTCTGTTATACTCATTTCAAAATTTTGTGGGACTTGTCTTCAAGAATATCCACACAGTCTATAGATCATTAGTTTGATTCTTCTCAATGGTGGTAAATTTTAGTTCTTTGAGGGAGGATTAATTTTTGGAATCTGGTAAAATCATTTTATTGATTTAAATGTGATTAAACTGGGGGTGCCTGAGTGGCTCAGTCAATGAAGCATCTGACTCTTGATTTTGGCTCAGGTCATTATCTCAGGGTTGTGGGATGAAGCTCTGCGTCCAGCTCCATGCTGAGCATGGAGCCTGCTTAAGATTCTCTCCCTCTACCACCTCCCCCCCGCTCACATATACTCTCTCTCTCAAAAAAAAAAAAAAAAAGTGAATGTGATTAAACTGGGTAATACAATTTGAGCAGAAGTAAGTTATGTTTATAACATAACAAGTTTATTTCCATGCCTGATTTATACACTGGCTCAGTACCTAAAGATTTCATGAATTAAGGAGTAGATGGGTAAACAAATCTTCCAAGAGAATCACACTTTGACATTGAAGGTCAACACTCATTAAAAAATATGGATTCAGAAATATCTGTTTTGTTCAAATTGTCAAGTTATTTAGTCACACTATGTAGCCTCTAGGAAGAGTTCACAAAAATCAGTTGGATTAATTCAAAAGTAGCAAAAGTGGTCCTCTTAAGAGTAGGGTTCAATTTTTGTGTCATAATTCAGTCTCAATCTGACATCCTCTCAAGAGATAAAATGTGTTTAAAAGAGACTAGCCATCAACCAGAAAGATTCATGACAGCAATGTACAGAATGAATACATAAGAATAAACATACTTTAGGAGGAGTTCCTCATTTTAACTAAAGAAGATAAAGACCTCTGAATCTTTGCCCATTTTTATAATCTAATCTCTTCTTGTAAAACTTTTGGATGCTTTGTTGGGCAATACATTTCTTTTTGTCATTTTTCCACCAATTGGACCTAGAGACATATTAGTTTTCACTAATTTTAGAATCATCTGGTTTTTAGGGAAGTGAGGAATCCATAATTAAGCTATAAAAGATTCAGTACAGGTGATATTGTATGCAATATTATGTACAGAATGAGATAGAGAATAGCCTCACTACTATAAAAAATATTTGTAATATTTCAGTATAGGTATATGGAAGGAATCCAACTGAATCATGCATTTGATTACAACTGAGTGTTCTTTCTATTCACAGCATGTGTTTCTTTCTCAATGTACATTTCTATGTATTCTCCACCTCTAACCATGTAACCCTATGCCAGCATTACCCAGGCATCCTTCTTCCCAAATACCAAACTTATATCCAGTTGTCTTTTGGACATTTCTGCCTGGGTGTCCAGAGACAAGACTATTTTATACGGTTGTGCAGACCGAGTACTATACAACTCCAAAGTGAGGGGAGCCATTTATATAGACATCCGTATAAATATTCCCTCTTGGAGTTGTGCAACACAGCTACCTTGTCCACAGACAAAAAACATCCCAAATTGAACTCAGTCATTTTTCCCAGAGAAATAAAAATTTACATTCACACAAAAACATGTGCTAATAGTTATAGCAGTTTTCTTTGTGATAGCTAAAAACTGGCAACAGTCCAGACACCCTTCTGTAGGTGAATGGTTAAACCAACTGTGGCACATCCATACCATGAAATGACACTCAACAGTAAAAAGAAATTAACTACTGGGGCTCCTGGGTGGCACAGTTGGTTAAGCTTCTGATTCTTAATTATGGCTCAGGTCATGATCTCAGGGTCATGAGATCGAGCCCCACATGGGGCTCCATGCTCAGCATGGAGCCTGCTTAAGATTCTCTCTCTCCCTCTCCCTCTGCCTCTCCCCACTCTTGCCCTCTAAAAAAAAAAAAAAAAAAAGAAATGAATTATTGTTCATTCAAAATATTGTTCATGCCTGGATGAGTCTCCAGGGAATTATGCTGAGTGAAAAATGTCAATCCAAAAGGTCACATACTGTAGGATCCCATTTAAATAATATTATTGAGATAACAAAATTAGAAATAAGGATCAGATTAGTGATTGGTAGGGATAAGGAATTGGGGTGCAGGGGGTGGATGTGGCTATAAGGGGTACCATGAGGGGCTCTGGGAATGGTTCTGTATCTTGACTGTTGTGGTGGTCATGCAAATCTACACATGTGATGTAGTTGCATAGAGCTACACACACACGTGCACGCGACTGCATGGAAAACTAGTAAAACCTCAATAATCTCTGTGACCTTTACACAATTTCCTGGTTTGATATTGTACTATAGTTTTTTTTTTAAAGATTTTATTTATTCATGAGAGACGGGGGTGGGGAGGCAGAGGCAGAGGGAGAAGTAGGCTCCCCACAGAGCAGGGAACCTGACGTGGGTCTCGATCCCAGGACCCTGGGATCATGACCTGAGCCAAAGGCAGACGCTTAACTGACTGAGCCACCCAGGCACCCCCCCAATACTGTACTATAATTATACACAATGATACCATTGGGGGAGACTGGGTAAAGTGTACAGAAGATCTCTCTGTACGTGGTTTTTTTTTTAACTTTTTGTTAACGTATAATTATTCTAAAAAGCTTTTAAAATATTAAAATAGATTTTAAGCAAAAAAAAAAAAAATCCTGACTTGTTGACATTCTTCGGTTTTTATCATAAAAGCTGCCCAGTGTGAGAAAAATTTAACTGAGAAGGTGATTTAATACTACTTCTCCAATTAATGTGCACGTAGTTAGAGCTTCTTCAATGATGGAAAGGTCAGAGGTTGAAAGGGGAGCTCAGGGGGCAGTAGAAATAAAGCTGGTCAAGTAAACCAGAAGTCATGGTCATCCCTGAAAGGATGCTGATTCAGTCTGAAGATACTCAGAGTTAATAGAAAGAAGTAAATAAGGGACTAAAGAGGTAAGTGCGAATTATTAAGGCTTAATACAGAGGGTACTAAATAATGCATTGATGTTGGCATTTCATTAAAATTCTGTCTTTGAAGGCAGCCTAACCAAGGTTTGAGTACCATCTTTCCATCATTCTTTGGATAATGTATTAAAATTGAGCCTCTCTGAAGCTCTGTTTCCTCATGGGTAAAATGGAGATTAATATTATTTATTTCTTAAAGGTGCCTGTGAGAATAAAAAGGAGCAATGCATTTAAGTACATAGCATAGTTCCTGGAGCATAAGTACACAAAAAGATAGATATTATTACCTTTTCTGTTTTCCCTAAAAAGAAAGGAAGGAAGAAAAGAAAGAAAAAAGAAAAAAACTCTTTAGCAAACCAGAAATAGAAGGAAAATTTCTTGACCTGTTAAAAGTTATATATTTTTTAAAACCAATATTATAACTATTGGAGAATTATTTTTTAAATTTTTTTGTAAGATTTTATTAAGTTATGTCCACACCCAGCATGGAGCTCAAACTCACAACCCTGAGATCAAGAGTCGCATGCTCCACTGACTGAGCCAGCCAGGTGCCCATGGTGGAGAAACTTTAGATTTATCGTCTTTAAGATCAGACACAAGATCATAATTCCCATCTATCATTGCTACCATTAAGATTTTATTGTCAGCACTGACCAGTGGTATAAAGAAAAAATAAGTTAATTAAAAATGTAAGCATTGGAAAGAAGGAGATAAAACTGTCATTATTTGGGGGTGCCTGGGTGGCTCAGTCATTAAGTGTCTGCCTTCGGCTCAGGTCATGATCCCAGGGTCCTGGGATCGAGCCCCGCATCGGGCTCCCTGCTCAGCAGGAAGGCTGCTTCTCCCACTCCCACTCCCCCTGCTTGTGTTCCCTCTCTCGCTGTGTCTCTCTCTGTCAAATAAATAAATAAAATCTTTAAAAAAAAAGAAAACTGTCATTATTTGGAGAGAATATGATTATCTGAAAAACAAAAGCAACAGATTCAATAAACAAACTGAAGTACTAGAATTAATAAGAGAAATCAGCATGGTTGCCAGATAAAATATCAACCTACAAAAATTATTTATCTACACAAGTAATAACCAACTAAAAAAGATAATCAAATGTGAGACTAGTCATAATGGCAAAAAGTATGTAAATATAAAATGAGAGTAACTAATGCCTTTATGAAGAAAATCTCTCATAAAAGACATAGAAGAACACAATATTATTTAAATAAATGAAAAAATAGTCCATGCTCTTGGATGGGACAACTTATTATAAATATGCCAGTTCTCTCCAATTTAATCTATTTAACACAATACCAATCAAAATTCCAGCTGGGTTGTTTGAAAACAATAAATTTAACTAAAATTTATATTGACAAATAAATGTCTATGAATGGCTAAGTCAGCCTTATAAAAGAAGTGAGAAGGGTTGCCTTAATAATAATAGAACTATGGAATAGAGTAGCAAAACAAATCAATGAAGAAGAAAGATTATTTAACACCCCATATTGGGGAAACCAGCTCATTATTTGAAGAAAAATAGAATTGAGAACCTATCTAACTCTACATACAAAGACACATTGTATTAAAGATCTAAATAGGAAGAGTAAAACAATGATGTTAATAAAAGAAAATATAAGAGAATATGTTTATGACCTCATGATAGGGAAGAACTTCTTTTAAAAACTTGAAAAGCACAAACCATAAAGAAAAACATTGATCAGTTTGAGACATCAGAATTAAGGAGTTCTGTTCAACCAAGGACATCACTGGCAAAATTATTAGATAAAGGAATTATGGAAGGTGAAACTTTTGAAAACAAACAAGGAATTAACATCTAGAATACACAAGGGCATTCTGCAAATCACAAAGACAACAATAGCAAACCCAAAAGAAAATGAATAAAGAATATGAACAGGCAATTTATTTAAAAAACTCAAAAAACTAGCAAGTATAGGACAAGATGTTAAAAATCACTGATGATCAGAGATGTGCAAATTAAAATGGAGATCTCATTTTACACTTATTAGACTGGCAAAATTTTAAAAAGCTATAAAATACCAAATGTAGGCATATGGTGATAGGAGAACAAAAGATCTGTTGGTGGAAGAGGAGAGAAAACATTCACTTCAGAACTGTTTATGGAAACAGGAAGATGATTGGAACCAGAGGGCTCTTCATTACAAAAGTGGATAGGTAAAATGTGGTAGATATAAAACGTGGGGTTCTGATACAGCAATTAGAAGCAATGAATTAGATTCACTCATGGCAACTTGAATAGATCTCAGAAATATATTGCTGAGTAGAAAAGTAGGGACCAGAATGAAATACAATGTATAATAGGATACCATTTCCCTAGATTAAAATACATGCATATAAAAATGCTGCATATCTCTCAATAATACAAATGAAAAAACACACATTGAACACAAACAGGGGCGCCTGGGTGGCTCAGTCGGTTAAGTGACTGCCTTCAGCTCAGGTCATGATCCCAGGGTCCTGGGATCAAGCCCCGCATCGGGCTCCCTGCTCTGCGGGAAGCCTACTTCTCCCTCTCCCACTCTCCCTGCTTGTGTTCCCTCTCTCACTGTCTCTCTCTCTCTCTCTCTCTCAATTAAATAAATAAATAAAATCTTTAAAAAAAATAAAAATAAACACAAACATATTCATTTGCTACTTATCAGGTGAAGAGTAAAAGAAGAGTAGGTTGTGAGGATAAAAAGAAATTAATTAATTACCAACCAAAATTGATCAAAAAGAAAATAGAAAACCTAAGTACACTGATAATCATTAAAAAATTGAATATGGGAGTGGGGCACCTGGGTGGCTCAGTCAGTTCAGCTGCTGACTTTGGATTTTGGCTCAGGTCATGATCCTAGGGTCCTGGGATCCAGCCCTGAACTGGGCTCCCTGCTCAGTGGGGAGCCTGCTTCTCCCTCGCTCTCTGCCCTTCCTCCCAATCCCCTGCTCATGCTCTCTCTCACTTTGCTCTCTCTGTCAAATAAATAAATCTTTAAAAAAATCTTTCATCCTATATAAAAATGAGCTCAAATGAAACACAGACTTAAACATAAATCCTGAGAGAGTAAAATTCTAGAAGAAAGGATTGGAGAAAAAATATATATATTTTTAAAGATTTTATTTATTTGACAGAGAGAGAGACAGCGAGAGAGGGAACACAAACAGGGGGAGTGGGAGAGGGAGAAGCAGGCTTCCAGCAGAGCAGGGAGCCCGATGCGGGGCTCGATCCCAGGACCCTGGGATCATGACCTGAGCCGCAGGCAGACGCTTAATGACTGAGCCACCCAGGCGCCCCTTGGAGAAAATATTTTTAACCTCGGGTTAGGCAAAGTTTGCTTAGATGTGACACCAAAAGTACCGTCCATAAAAGAAAATATTGGCAAATTGAATGCCATCAAAATTTAAAACTTTTGCTTTTTGAATGACTGTTAAGATAATAAGAAAAAAACCACAGACTTGGAGAAAATATTTGCAAATCGCATTTCTGATAAAGGACTTGTATTAACGATATTATTTTATCAGTAATAGGGAAACACATGACCCAATTTAAAAATTGGACAAGATTGAACAGACACTTTACCCAAGAAAATGTATGGATAGCAAATATGCACATGAAAAAAAAATGCTGAACATCATTAGTAATTAGTTAAATGCAAATTAAAACCACACTGAGATGTTTCTATATACTCATGGCCAACCCCCCCAAAAAAATCTCTGATAATACCAAGTGCCGGTGAGAATGTTGAGCCACTAGAACTCTCATACATTGCTGGTGGGAATGCAAAATGGCACCACCATGCTGGAAAACAGTTTGACAGTTTCCTATAAAGTTAAACATATACTCACCATATGACCAGCAATCCTCCTCTTGGGTATTTCCCCACAAGAAATAAAGACCTATGCTTCACAAAAACCTATATGCAAACTTTCATAGCAGCTTCATTCATAATTGCCAAAATTTAGGAACAATCCTTCAACAAAATAGACAGTGCAGTAGATCCATACAATAGAATGCCACTCGGCATCAAAAAAGAACTACTGAAATGCATCCCATGGACGAATCTTAAACACATTATGCTCAGTCAAAGAAGCCAAACATTAAAAATATACATACTGTATAGTTCCATCTATATGACATTTGGGATAAGATGAAACTATTGGTATGGAAAATAAGTTTCCAGGGATCCTGGATAGAGAGGGATTGACTATAAAAGGGCATCCTGTCCTATATCTAGTTTTTGGTGGTGATTATGCAATTCCATGCATTTGTCAAAACTCATAAAACTGTACATCAAAAAGAATGGATTTTACTGGATATAACTTTTTAAATAATTTCTAAAAGGAAAAATGGGCAACTCAAAACCAAAGAAATCCAAATGGACAATAAACCTATGAGAAGATCTTCAACCTTCAACCTTACTTCAACCTTCAACCTAATATCAGGAAATGCAAGTAAAAAGCCCCTATGAAATAACATTTCATACTCGCAAGGTTAGCAAAAACTAAGAAATGATTTTGAGGAAAGGAAATTCTTATAAACTGCTGGTGGGTGTGTAAATTGATAAATTTTGGAGAGCCACTTGGTAATATTTTGTAAATTTGAAGATGCCCAGGCAATTCTGCTTCTTAGTTCGTATCCTAAAGAAAATCTAGCACAATACACAAGAAGACATCCATGCACAAGAATGCTAAGTGCAGTATTATTTGTAATATCAAACAGTGGGAAAAATTTATATGTGAATCAAGAGGAGAATGCCTAAATAAATCTGACATATCGATATAATGGAATGGTCCACAGCATTTGAAAGGCAGGAACAAAACCTGTGTGTATCAAATAGGCATCAATAACAAAATGTGGAGTGAACAAAACAAGTTGCAAAATAACACATATGGTATGCTATTTATATAAAGTGGGAGGACAAGCAAAACAATGTTACATCTTGTATATTGATAAATAGGTACCTGGCAGTAGTTTAAAAACTTGTAAAGGAATGATATCCACTCAATTTAGGACAGTGGCTACCTCTAAGGAGGGTTGAAAAGAAATGAGATCTGGGGGAGACCAACAAAGAGATCTTCAACTGTATATATAATGTTCTATTCCTTTAAATACAAATATGAAGTGGTGGGCTCAGTGGGTAGAGCATGCAAGTCTTGATCTTGAGGTTGTAGGTTTGAGCCCCATGTTGGGTATAGAGATTACTTAAAAAAAAAATTTTTTTTTTAAAAATAAAAATAAAATTAAAAAAAATTTTTTTAAAGATTTTTATTTATTCATTTGACAGAGACACAGCGAGAGAGGGAACACAAGCAGGGGGAGGGGGAAAGGGAGAAGCAGGCCTCCTGCAGAGCAGGGAGCCCGATGCGGGGCTCGATCCCAGGACCCTGGGATCATGACCTGAGCCGAAGGCAGACGCTTAACGACTGAGCCACGCAGGCGCCCCCCCCAAAAAATTTTCTTAAATCTTTAAAAATAAATAAACAAAAATATGAGGCAACTTAGGCAAAATGCTGAGAATTGAATTGTTTTCTTATTCCCTGTTTCACAAAAATGAATAAATAGAAATGTATTCATATAAAGATGTCCTGCACCATCTCAAATCATCTCCCATAGCAGCAGTGCTTTATGGGCCATACTTTGGAAAACAATGCTATAAAAGCTTAAAGTACAGACCACAGAACTTGGGTTCAAATATTGCCTCTACCATGTACTACTGTGCAGGCTTAGGAAAGTTGCTTGATATTTTTAAACTGCAGTTCTCTGTTGGGTTGATTGCATTAATATCTGTCTCATAATGTAGTTGTGAGAATAAAACAATGACGTAAGGAGAGTCCTGAAGGATAATGACTTCAAAACAGTACATTTTCTGGGGGCGCCTGGGTGGCGCAGTCGGTTAAGCGTTGGACTCTTGATTTCAGCTCAGGTCATGATCTCAGGTTTGTGAGATGGAGCCTGCTTAAGATTCTCTCTCTCCCTTTCCCTCTGCCCCTCTCCCCACCTCTCTCGCTCTCTCTCTCTCAAAAAAAAGGGACACTTTCTAGCTAACAGGAAGTACTAAAAAATGGGAGTTGTTGTATCATTTATTATCTAGGGGGAGAGGTCAAGAAAGACATTCTAGAAGTGACACTTGATTTGAATCTCAGAGACCTTTGAAGAATTAATCAGTTGTGCAAGGGAATCAAGGCGTGTTTTTGTACAAAAGGGACAGAATGGCATGTGGCAGAAACCTGGAGGTACACAGTCAAACTTGGGGAGCATCCATGAACAAAGCCAAGCGTTTCATTTTTGTAGCCCTAGTCTCTGATAATATTTCACCTCCAACCTTGGGTGTATCCTTTCCATGAGTGGGATAAATCAAAACACACTTTGGAGATGATGATGAATTGCTTTGAGATGAATGGAAGGAATGATGATGGACTGTGGACTTGAACAGACTGTAGTCAAATGCTAAAAACAGAACTGGAGGGAAACATGGTGAACACATCTGAAGATGATCCCCCTTTTCCCTACGTTTATTTCCCTACGCTGTTTTCCATAGCATCTCCATTTTCCAGACACACTTTCCAGATGCACTCTGGAAAACTAGTCTGTTAAAAGAGCATTACGCAAACTATAAACCTTTAAACGAGATTGCTATAACTGAAGAAATTAGCTTTTTGTTGGGGTTCAGTGGCTGAGCAATGGACTGGATCGCTGCTTGGCTGGTTGGCTGGTTGAATTACATTAATAACCGGACTGGGAACCTGAAGGTCTGGCTATTATGTTGTCTTAAGAAGCAGAACATCTTGGAATGATTCATATCAGTGCTTTAAATCTTAGACTTCATGACAGTCAAAAATTAAAATTGAACACGAAATGGCCGATGTGGCACTGTCATAGAGCTGTAACCTGACTGTAACTTTTTTCCTTATAAATAATAAAAAAAAAAATGGACCCGAGTGGGGAAAGTAATAAAATAGTGAAAGAGCCTGTGGAAGAAATTAAAATTCTGTGGCCACACTGCCACAACATTATACCCAAACTGTCTGGCCAATCATATCATATTAGCAACCATATATCAGACGGGTAAGACCAGTGAGCTTGAGCCAATTCTCTTTTCAATACCTATGTCCTCAGGAGAACAAGGAAAACCAAGACTCTCCAATCACATGTTCAGTGCTCTGAAAGGGACGGATATTGGAGCCAAGGCATTTTCCCCTTTGTTCCAAAACTCTGAAAATGATAATTGTTCAAAGATGTCAGAAATCAACAAAGAGCAAGAAGGGCGATGGTTACTCAACTAGTACCGAAGAGAACCTACCAGAACAGTTGTAAGCAAGTCAGGCATCCCAGCATCCCAAATGACACAGGATGCAATTTCACAGCTTGGCTTGCCCCGTTTCCTGAATGCTGCCATAATTTCATCTCCTAAGTATATTTGTTTGACAACCCGTGAAAGCATTCATAGAGCTGTTCTTTCAGGAAGCATAAAATGCAGATTGCTAGTTTTCAATGGGTGAAAATTTCATGAAATAATTTTTCTAAAAGGTCGCAAAGCTAATTTTACTAAAATACGTAAGTTAAAAATTTTTTTTTAATTTATAGATTAACTTTTATTTCATTCAAGCCTTAAAACGTGCCTCCCTCCTGAAAGAAGCAGTTTCCCATTTTAGATGAAAGAGACTAGCACGGAGTCCCCTCGGGTGGCTGAGGTCCGCAACCAGGGTCTGAGGTCGGAGATAACCAGATGGCCTGTGTCCAGGGTCAGCGTCGGCCCACAGTGGGGCCCTGACATCCACGGCCCTGCTGGTGGGAAAGGATCCTCTCCTGCAGGGCTGCACGCTCAAGATGTCCACAGTCCTCTCCACCAGGTCCAGGGAACCAGAGCCCTTCCCGCAGTCGCCCCTCATCCCTGGAGTTGATTTCCATAGCTTCAGTCACCCGCCATCAGCTGTGCTCCGGAAGCAGATGCTCCTCCTTGGGACGTAGTGTCAGAAGGTCACTAGTAGCCTAATGCTGCGTCACCTCGCCGACGGCCCTCCCACCTCTTCATCTCATCAGGTAGGCATTTTATCATCTCACACCATCCCCAGAAGGGTGAGTACAGTCCAGTAAGATATTTTGAGAGACAGACTACATTCACCTAACTTTTACTGCAGTATATTGTTATAATTGTTCTATTTATTATTATGGTTGTTAATCTCTTACTGTGCCTAATTTATAAATTAAGCTTTAGCATAGGTATGTATAAGAAAAAACAAAGGATGTCTAGGGTTAGGCAATATCCCAGGTTTCGGGTATCCACTGGGGGTCTTGGAATGTATTCCCCCGCAGATAAGGGGGAGGCTACTGTACGTCAAGAGGTGAATGTTGTGGAGGGACGCATCCTGCCTGGAAGTCCCAAAAAGCTCCTGCTCAGACGGTGGGGAGATTAGATTCGCCACAGAGCAGTGTCCGCACCCGGGGCTGGGAGCGGCTGCTGTGGGTCTGTCAGCTCGAGTGAAGGAAGTCCCTGCGCCCTGTGGATGCAGGAGCCTAAGGATGTCCTCAATCACTCCCCCCACTCCCGGAGGTCTAACAGATGATGAAGGGCACCCAGGCTGCTGGGAAGTGCAGGATCTGAACCCCAGGTTTGGGCCTTTCCTCGGAGGCCCCTAGCAGTAGAAGGCCTTCCCGGTCTTATTCTCATCCATATCACAATACGCAGCAACCTTCTACACCTGCTTGCCCACATTCCAGATAGTGAAAGTTGTCCCATGTCGGAGGACCCTTTCTTCCAGAAAGTGGATGTGGTGGGTCTAGACGGTGGCCTTAAGGACAGAGTTTGTGGCCATGTGGGATGATAGCAGTAAAGCACCTCCACTAGGATGACCCCAGCGACCTCTCTGAGGTGGTGGTGAAAGAATGGCAGATCCTTTAACACAGTCTGCAAGAGGGAAAGAGAAGCACCAGCCATTGCTGGTGTTTCCCCCCCATCCCATGTTGTGAATTTTTCATACCTACTATTGAATCTAAAGGCAAGCCATTTGGGGGCGCCTGGGTGGTGCAGTCGGTTGTCTGTCCAGCTCTTGGTTTTGGCTCAGGTCGTGATCTCAGGGTTGTGAGATTGAGCCCCATGTCGGGCTCTGCGCTTGGCACAGAGTCTGCTTAAGACTCACTCTCCCTTTCCCTCTGCCCCTCCCCCTGTGTGCTTGCTCGCTCTCTCTAAAATCAATCAATCAATCAATCAATCTTTAAAGGCAAGCCATTTCAGTATTAACTAGAGCCCCAGAACCCTCAAGATGAGATCCAAAACAATAGGTACAAATGTAACATTAGAACTCTTTACACTTCTTGCCCATATCTTTAATGACTTCGCAAGCACTTCACATATATATTCGTTAATTTTTGTATCTGATTCTAAGGTGGCCAGAGAAGAAAACAGAAACTGAAACAAGTAAGAGACTTTCTCACTCTCATGTTGTGGGCTCCACAACAGGAAAAAAGAGAGAAGTTAGGCAAGCCTCTTTTAGATTTCTCTGGGTGATTAGAAGAAGCAGATGGAAAAATCCTTGAAGCCTAGACATTGGGAATCAAAGAATGTGGGAAAGAATTTGAGAAAGAAAATTCTTCATACTTTTAATTAAACAAACCATATAAATCAAAAGTGCACACAGAGCTGCCAAAAGGAGAATGTGCAGTCTTGGGAGTAGAAGCTGCTTGTTTTTACTTTGTTGCCTTACAAGGGTGGTGGTGGTGGTGGGGGGGATCTGGTTTGGCAGAAATGCTAAAAGTTCAGTGTTTTGAGTTGAAACATTTTTTTCCACAACCACCCCCAACAGGAGCTTTTATACATAAAATGTTGTCTCGCATTCTTCAGTGTTTTCGGCATATTTAAACGAATCAAATGGAAAAAAATTCATTTTGGAACCACGGTCCTATTTGCTCCTTGCCATAAGCCTTTCCCATGCCATGTACATTAAGGCTGCAGTAATTCCAAAGGGGTAATCATGGGCCCTCTGATTGCAGAAAGAGAACAGGGACCATGTGCGTTGTGCTCCAAGATGTCATCTGCCACCATCTCCCAGGAAAGAAGACTGTAAACGGCTTGCAGAACCACAATAGGAGCGTTTTTGGCAATCGAGAACTAAAGCAAATATTCCTGTGCAATCCAAGACCACCAAGTAAAAGGATCTGACTGTTCCACCCTGAAGACTTGCCTTAACAGTGATTAAAGCTTGGAGTTGCCCTCCAGACTGCAATCCATCTTTTGGTCTGCTACCACCCTTCCAGCT
The DNA here is from genome assembly GCF_964656455.1 of Halichoerus grypus. Lineage (NCBI taxonomy): Eukaryota > Metazoa > Chordata > Mammalia > Carnivora > Phocidae > Halichoerus > Halichoerus grypus. The sequence continues at coordinate 33,851,940 of NC_135727.1, read as the reverse complement.
CTGCTGGGCTCTCGGACCCCTTTCCTCACTGATAGCCATGTGTCCTATCAACTCAATCATTCAACAACACAGTTCTGAAGTTGTGGAAGGCAACATCTCATACTTCACTCTACCCAAAAGGAACAAAAGTTCCTGTCCCCAAACCAGAAGGTTGGAGCCTTAAAGGCCACAACCCTTTAGTGGACTAATTTAAATATTTTGTTTATTATTCATATATTTAAACTGAATAATAAAACATTATGTTCTTGTTGTAAAAAGGAGTTCAAATACAAGAAGTATTCATTTAAAAAACAATAAAGAATATTTTCTTCCCTCAATACTGCTTCCCCAAGAAAACTTAATAGCTGGGAAATAGCCTTGGAGAGCCTCTTTAATGTTTATAAGGATACCTCTGCCTTGTCCAGATTTCTCTGTATTTAAAAAAAATAAACGGGATTGTAGTGTTCTGAAATTTACTTTTTAAAATCTCACGTCATGGGGCGCCTGGGTGGCTCAGTCGTTAAGCGCCTGCCTTCGGCTCGGGTCGTGATCCCGGGGTCCTGGGATCGAGCCCCACATCGGGCTCCCTGCTCGGCGGGAAGCCTGCTTCTCCCTCTCTCACTCCCCCCTGCTTGTGTTCCCTCTCTCGCTGTGTCTCTCTCTGTCAAATAAATAAAATAAAATCTTTAAAAAAAAAATAAAAAATAAAAAAATAAATAAATAAAATCTCACGTCATGAGCACTTTCTACATCAGTATACTTAGATGTATTTAATTTTTTAAGCTTTCATGATGTCACATGGTATGAACATACCATAATTCTTTAACTAGTCTTCAGTTGATTAATATATAGGTTGTTTGTTCAATGTTTGCTATTATAACCACAGCAGAAATGAAATATCTGTAAATTTTTGTTTAAAAATTTCTTTTTTTTTTTTTTAAATCTGATTACGAGAGTGGGATATGTTCACTATAGAAAACTTGCAGAACACAGGTCTTCATCAACTTACAATGGGGTTATGTCCCAACAAATCCATCGTAAGTTGAAAATATCATAAATTGAAAATGCATTTAATGCACCTAACCTACCAAACATTATAGCTTAGCCACACCTACCTTATACGTGCTCAGAACACTTCCATTAGCCTACAGTTGGGCAAAATCATTTAACATAAAGCCTGTTTTATAATAGTGTTGACTATTTCATGTAAATCATTGAATACTGTACCAAAAGTGAAAAGCAGAATGGTTGTATGGGTACAGAATGGGTGTAAGGATATGAGTTGTATACTCTTGAGATCACATCACAAGAAAGGATTCTACCACATATCGCTAGCCTGGGAAAAGATTAAAATTCAAAACTCCAAATATGGTTTCTACTGAATGCATAATGCTTTTGCTCCGTCGTAAAGTAGAAAAACCATAAGTCAAGCCATTGCAAGTTAGAAACTGTACAGAAAATTATAAATAAGATTAAGAACGCTTGGAATCCTACCACTAAAATATAAACATTGTTAACATTTTGGTATATAGTGCTTCAGTCTTTTATCTGGGCAAGAGAATGAAGGGATAGCTGTTTGTGTTACACTTTTTTTTTTTTTTAACTATAGTAGCACCAGATATAAGAAATCCTGTTAGGAGTCTAATATGCATTCTCTCCATCTTCCTTACTGAAGAAATCCAATTCTGTCCAGTATAGCAATGTTCCTAGCTAAAAACCAATGTTTCCCAGTGTTCTTTGAAGTTAGGGGTGATAGTGTGACAGAGTTCTAGATGAATGAGATGTAAAGGAAAGTTTACTGAAGGTTTCTAGCAACATTTGACTTGCTTCATATAGGCAGCACCAGGTTCCCCCTGCTATTTCTTTTTTTTTTTTTTTTCTGGCCTGGAGCAAGCATGTGAGGCTGGATATGGAGCAGCCACCTTGTGACCTTGAGGTGACAAGCCTGAGGACAAAAGCCACAGGCCAAGGATAGTAAATGTAAAGACAAGAAGGAGCCTGGGACATTGATGACATTGTGGAGACAAGGCACAAGCTTTGGACATCCTATCTCCACATTTTTTTGTTATATGAGAAAAAACAAAACCCTATTTGAATAACCTACTATAGTCAGCGTTCTACTAGATACAACTAAACACAATTTCTGAGATTCTGTATATGCAGGTCTCTTCATCCTACTTCAGTCACTTGACATTTCATTGTGAGCACTCCCCTCCATGCCATTAAACATTTATTAAAAGCATGACTTCTAATCCTGCATGATATGTCTTAATATGGGTATATCATTATTTATTACCATTCAATTGTTGAGCTTTTAGGTTACTTCTAATTCCTAATTTAAACTTAAAATGGAATTTATATAGATAAATATTAATTTTAGTTACACGTTTGTTTTCTTAAGATAGATTTCTAGAATAGGGATTATGATGTCAAAGAGACAAACAATTTCCATCATTTTAAGAAATATTGTTTCCTGGAATATTTTTTTCAAGTTAACTCTCCAAACTGCAGCAATGTATTAGAATAGCATTGCTTTTTTTTTTTTAAGATTTATTTATTAATTTTATTTTTTAAAAGATTTTATTTATTTATTTTTGAGAGAGAGAGCGCGTGCGCGAGGGAGGGGAGGAGCAGAGGGAGAGGGAGAGAGTAACTCAAACAGACTCTGCTGAGCATGGAGCCCATCACGGGGCTCGATCTCATGACCCATGACATCATGACCTGAGCTGAAACCGAGTCGCCCAACTGAGTCACCCAACCAACTGCATCACCCAGGCACCTCTAGAATAGCATTTCAAAACATATTCAACAACACTTAAACATGTTTTTGTTATTGACAATAGAGGAATCATGGTATTTTATTGTTGCTTTCATTTTTAGTTTTCAATTGCTAGTTACAGCATTTATGTCCCCTCCATCATTTTACTCTCTTAACACATTATAAAAGATGAGCATTTTCAAACATATTATAATCATATATTATTAAAAACAAAGTCTCCAAGTCACATTACAGCTTTCAGACACACTGCTATTAAAATTATTACAGCATCTAATGAACCCATGATTTCCCTGGATGTTTAACAAGTGAGTAAGTGATTACCCCAGTTCCGCGGTGATTACAGACTTTGTTCTGATGTCCTTCAGTCTTCACATGCACATTTATCTTCTCTGAATGCATCACTGGGATATTATTCCGAAGTAATGGTAATTTCATAATAACAAACAATATAAATGCCCACAATGAGGCAAGTGCTATCCTCCGTGCTTTTACATATATTAATTCATTCAAACTTCATAACAAGCCATGAAGCAGGTGCTATTATTATTCCCATCTTACAGATGAGGACCCTGAGGCACAGAGAGGAAAAGTAACAAGGCCCAGTTTCACGGTTTCTAAGTGGTGACACTAGCTTAGGAACTCGGTGGCCAGGGTTTAGAACCCATGCTGACCATTATTATATGATGTTGTTTTATCAGTCAGTGCTCCTGTTTTATTAGACTCATCAAACAGCTGGAGAGTCTTTTGCAATGTATTTGAATGTTATCACAACCCTGCCCTTAACAGGGTTCTCAGGGGTGGCTTTTAATCACGTTCATGAACTTGCTGTTTGAACCTAGACCAGCCCTTTAACTTCCCTGAGTCTCAGTTTCTGAGTTATATTTCTTCCAGTACAGCATGTCTGGCCATTTTGGTGGTCTTATGTCTGAAAATTATGTACTTTGTTGTGGCCCAATCAACTGTTCTGTAATCAGTATCAATTAGAAAACCCCAAATCCATCTGAAAATGATTGATTCCATAACTCATGTTGACATGGTCCTTAGTCACACGGCAGACCTCGAGGGGAGAGCTGGTTGCTCCCTAGAGCTGCGGAATTGCCAGGAGGGAGCAATAGGAAGGGGGAGCTTGACGAGAGCCCAGAGGGAGGAGAGCCCAGAGGGAGGACAGCCTAGCTGCTGAGATTGGCAAGCAAAGACGGCTTCCAGAAAGCTGTTCTATGCTGAGAAAGAGAAGTCAAGGAGTGCCTGGGTGATTCAGTCAGTGAAGCGTCTGCCTTTAGCTTGGGTCATGATCCCAGAGTCCTGGGATCAAGCCCTGTGTCAGGCTCCCTGCTCAGTGGGCAGTCTGCTTCCCCTCTCCCTCTGCCCCTCCCTCTCCGTTTGTGTTCTCTCTCTCTCAAATAAATAAATAAAATCTTTTTTTTTTTTTTTTTTTTGAAGAGAAGTCAAAACTCTCACAAGAGCATCCCTTTGTTCAGCACCGTGGCCCCACATGAGAACACTGGGAGGCTTTTAAGGACTTGGCTTTTATGAAAGTCACCATACCACAGTTCTTTCTGTACTCCAAAGCCAAGTATGTCAAGTACTGGGAAAACTTCATAGAAAAGCAATTTATTGGTTGTAATGAATAAGGTGAATGGATAATATTTTGAGGCTTCAACTTTGTTCTCAGTTTTTTCTCCCCTTCCTCTTCCCTCCATCCAAGCAGGTAGCTGGCTCCGTTCTCGTTGCCTGAAGGGAAAGAGGGAGGGCACCTCAGCAAAATATAGAAGTAGCTTGCAAGTTCGGGGATTCAAAAAGTCTAAGCTCATAGAGGAAGAAATTCCACAGGGATAGAGGTCCTTTAAAACAGAGAAAGGGAGAAGGCTTTTCTTCACACTAGAAATGGATTCTTCGAACCCAGGGGAGAGGAATGAAGTCAAACCATAAGAGATTCTTGAAGGCAACCAAGGACCTTTTACTTCATTTCATAGCACTTCTAGCAGGGAAGCATCCAGACCCTAGAAAGCAATGACTGTGAGCTGTTCTCTGCACACAGGTCTACATGCAAAGCTGGCAAAGTTTCCTGAGCCCCAAGGGCAGTAGGAAGGTAACCAAAGACCTCTGACTCAAAGGAAACACATGGGCCAGGAGAGTGGACATCTTAGCAGTAACCTATATCGACCTCTGATTGATAACTATATACCCGTCCTCTCATCACTGCTATCACCCTGATTACCCCCCAACACCTTGGCACCTACATAAGAGGTTGACAACCTTGAGAAGACCCTAAGGAGGACTGAGGTTAGTGGGGTTTTTTTCCCCAAAAGCCCCCCATCATTGAGCCCTTGATGCTCAATGTCTGAAATATAGATGTGAAGGAAAGTAGTTATATTTTTGCACAACAATATTTTGATTGAGGTCTGAGAGTCATATAGGCTGTAACCATTTTATGGGTCAATTCTCCCAGCCCCACCTTTGTTTTTTTAATCATGCAATGATTCATTGTGGTGTTTTTTGCTCTGCCCAAGAGGAAAAAAAAAAACATTCCAACAGAAAGGAATTCATCCCATATCTGATGAAAAGGCTTAAATATCTGTATCTTAAGATTTTGGCAGTAACTTTTACCCCTAACTCATATGCACATTCAGGGCTACACAAAGCTATGCCCAAACAAAAATCAATTTCGGAACGTCAAACTTATAATGAGCTGGCTTCTCCATGATTTGAACTAATGATGCCAGGAAGTTTAGTTATTCAAATCTGAAAAGAATATCACCAAGCCACACCTTTCAAAAAATGTTATTAACATATGATTCTTTCCTAAACAAGGAAGATGGGAAATCTAGTTGCATTCACAAAGAATGTATGAAGACTGCCAAGAAAGCAAATAATTTTTGGAAGTCACCCTTATTTGGAAATATTCTAGTCATAGAACCATGGTTGTTTAAACAAAAGCATCCACCATATCTCCTTTTGAAAATATGTACTTCCAAAATATATGAGAAGAATTAAATACTATGTTACTCAGTTCTCCTATGATTTACTTGAAAACAGCTTGGATTAAAAAAAAAAAAAAAAAGATAAAGCCCGCCAAGAGCTACAAGTAACTTCCTGTAGGCAATAGTGATGTAGTGGAAAACGCATAGCTTCTGGACTCAAACAGACCTGTTTTGGAAGCTTGGCTGCACTCTTAACTAGCTGGGTGACCTTGGGCAAGTAACTTTATCTTCCCTATGATTCATCTGCAAAAATAATTAAATTATATTAAATGAGAAAACAGATGTGGAAGTGCTCATTGAAGGATATCCCCCCCCCAGGCCTCAATGGAAAAACAGAATAGTTATACATGGTTATTAGGATATAAAATAATAAACAAATACATGTCTTAGTATATGTGCAAAACTATTTACATGAGTTCAAAAAGGCTTCGAACAGAACAAAACAATGGAACGTGATGTTTGGCCAAGTGCAAAATTATACACTGGAGTGAGATGCATTGAAATTAATTCTATTTATTCGACTTTAAATTGCTCCTATAAAAATCTTTTTTAAGGTCACCAGGTGCTTTATGAAATGTGCTATCGGCAAGACATCTAGAAATTCTAATGTATAAAAATGTCAGGTCTTGTTATTTCTAAGGGAATTATGAGAACAAGATCAATGAAAAAGAAATATCCACAGTTTCTACTGTTTTAGCCTCCAGCCTAAAAGGAGCAGATGAGGTGACTCTGAGTAGAATGAAGACACTAATGTCAATGGCAAAATTATAAAGTAGCCACCCTACCTCAAGGCAGTCTCTTAGTTGTCCAGTAATTTCATGATATTCCTAGCTGTGTTGAAATAATTCTGCCAAGAAACCTATGCTCTACTCTAATTAAGCGTTATAATCTAGGGGTCAGCAAACTATGGAACGTGGGCCAAATTCAAACTGCTTTGTTTTTGTAAATAAAGTTTTATTGGAACACAGCCATGACCATTCAGCTATGTGTTATGACTGCTTTCACACTACAACAAGCAGAATTAAGTAGTTGTAGCAGAGACCATCTGGCCCACAACGACTGAAATATTTACTATCTGGATCGTTACAGAAAAAGTGTGCCAACCTCAGCTCTAACCCCTAACAACCCGCTTGCTACCTAATCAAAGGCAATATATTTAACCTATCCATGGGACATTTTCATTTTAAGATGGCCATATTAACTCCATCTGTAGATTGCCTGGGAGAAAATTCTTGAGCAGAGAGAGAGAGAGAGAGAGTTCTCTTTGTGCACCTGGCTCATACTTATTCCCTTTCCAAAATAATAAAAGTCAGCGGTGTGGCACCCCACATTGCAAAGTTTGCCAAATTTTGACTTTGGGGTGACTGTAGACTTTGCATTATAGCAAAGGCATGTGGAGGCTAATCTTCAGTTAGCTGACTTTATTTTACTTAAATAAACCTTATTATAGCCAAAGTCAGCTTTGGGGAGGGGTGGGGGGCATCCACTAATCTCTAAAGAGACTTGTTCTGAAATAATATGGCTGAAACACATTAACTGTCCAACATTCTTTGTAAGATTTTGAAAACCTTGAGAATCAGAGCAGGGATATTTCTTGGAATACTGAACAATGAGCGACAGCACTGTTGAGTCTCATAAACCTTCCTCCCAAATCAGAACTGACAATCCGATTCAACCTGTAGCTCATCCTCCCAAATAATGTGGTTTGAATGATAAGGAATCCAAATGAAGTAAAACAGTGACTGAAAAACATGGAGAAAGAGGAGACAGGAGTGGGGGCAAAAATCTCCATTCTGAGTATGCAGAATTTCAAGATGGCCCCACGCTCCAATAAGTAGTTGAAAAGCTTTCACTTGCTTATGTCAGAGGGTCTTTGATACAAAAAGCTGGAGGAGAGAAAGTCAAGATTAGTCTGGCTTGCTTTCTTCTTCGTGGACATATTCCAAGGTAAAGTTCAAGCTAATACTAGTCTTGGTTTTTTAGTTTTACAATGCCTGCAACAAAAATAAAGCAGTCTCCATACTTTTCCCGAGAAGTTGCAGGTTTTAAATATATTTTCAAATAAAAGTGGTAGGGGGAAGCTTCTTTTTTTAAAAATAGGACCCAAGGGGCACCTGGCTGGCTCAGTCGGTAGAGCATGCAGCTCTTGATCTTGGGGTTGTGAGTTCAAGCCCCACACTGGGTGTAGAGTTTAATTAAAAAACAATAAGTAAAAATAGGATCTGAATAAATGTCAGCAAAGTTGAAAGTCTAGGCACTGAGGAAGGGGAAATTTTAAATGGCAAATTAGTATATCTTTAGCAACAAAGCCACATATAATGACATAGATTCATACTTTTCACAAATAGCTCTTTCTCAATTCTAAATCTGGTTCTACCATTTGGTTGGTAAAAAACTTCACTTCTCGGTTTTTCTCTGAGACAGGGAAAAAAAAAAAAACAGAATGAAAGCTATTCCTGGAACAATGTGGTAATTTGAGCACTCTAGGTTCTAAATTATGTTATACGCACATCCAGGTACGTGCTTATCCTTTTGGAGAAAAGGAAAAAGGGGCTTTTGCCACAATCACTGGGGGAGCTTTTGCAAATATGCTTTGTCAGAGCAAGGCAATAGGACAAGTCTCAGAGCATCAGGAGCCCCACCATTGACTGGGTCAGTAATTCTTTTGGAGAGCCCAAGTAATGAAATGCCACCAGGTTAACAGTGATGTAGGGACAAAGCCATCCTCCCCACAGGCTTAGGGACAAGAACCACCAGAGTTGCACAATGGGTGTGTGTCCTTAAAGCTGAGTAGGGTCCTTCCAGCCAGCCTTGGAGGAGGGGCCTTGGACCATGTCTACCAGGAAGGAAGACACGAAGACTACAACACTAAAGGCAGAGAACTGGAATCCTACTGAGTTCTCCTGGGGTCTGCACTTAAGGCCAATTTCACCTTGTCCAAAATAAGACTTAGGACTTTTCAGGAGGCCACGTCAACTGGTCATCAGGAATTGGTGGGGGGGAGCAATTTTAACCTATACACAGACAGGAGCAAGCAGAGGGCTTTTTAGACTGTGAATCACATCATGTGAACCTTTTTCAGTGGGTTCCAGTCACTTTTAGAATCAAATCCAAAATCCGAATCATGGGCCAACATGGCCCTCCATGTTTGTTATTCTGGCCACTTCTCAGACCTCATGTCTCACTGCTTTGAACACCCTGCTCCGGGCGCCCTCTTCTCCTTGTCATTGTCAGAACATGCCAAACATATTCTTGCCTCAGAACCTTCAGATTTGCTGCTCCCGTGGCCTGGAATGTTCTTGCCCTGAACCTTCGCATAGTTTACCTTTTCACTACATTGACGTCTCTCATCACACATCACCCCCTAAGAGAGGCTGCCCCTGAGCTGACATAAAATTCGCTCTATCCCCTCATCCTGCTTTAATTTTCCTTCTAATAATTATCACCACATGATGATAGGGTACCTATTTGTTGACTAATTTATTATCTATGCCTCACCAGACTGCAAGTTCCACGAGGGCAGAGACTTGGTTTTGTTCATGCCTTATCCCTGAGACTTAGAAATAGGGCCTGGCACATAGTGGGTACTCAGCTAATATTTGTTGGCTGAATAAATGAATTAAAACAGATATTCAAATGCAATCAGCTTTTGTAGAAATTTTGCTTCTAAACTGTGTGAGCCTTAAAATATCAAAAACAGTTACATAGGGGCGCCTGGGTGGTTCAGTCGTTAAGCGTCTGCCAGGGTCCTGGGATCCAGCCCCGCATTGGGCTTCCTGCTCAGCGAGGAGCCTGCTTCTCCCTCTCCCTCTGCTGCTCCCCCTGCTTGTGCTCTCTCTCTCTGTCAAATAAATAAATAAAATATTTTTTAAAAAATTGGACTACTCCCCTTTACTGACCATTCCCTGTGTTTTTCTGCCTTAATACATTTGCTCCTACTGCTCCCTCCCTTGTATTATAGGTTTTTTTCCATGTTATCTATCATAGTAAACTACATACAGTAAACTGTAAGTCCATTCATTCCCTCAAGTACAACCTCACATCAAAGAGGAAAAGAAAATAAGTACGCGAGTCTAAAGATCTGATCAGAAATTTCATTGCTAAAACATGTAGTACACCAAAGTGTCAGTTTTACTGTATGATAACTTTAAAAATACAATAACAATGTACCATCAACTAAGTATACAGCACTCTAAGACATACTCTATTTTTCCCACAATGACTATCTTGATGTCTTATATAAAATAATAAGGACCAAATTCTCCCACCCCCCCAAAAAGTTGGTGCCCCAGGTTTGCAAGCATGTGCTTAGACCGTCTATTGGGTAAACTAGCCCTGTCTAAGGAGATATACACACTGTCCCCTCTGGTTTTAGAATCCTAATGACCATTATTTTTTTAGCGCAATACAGGGCTGAGGAACATCCAGAAATAAGGTCACCTCGAGTAGAAGTGTGAAGGATATGGCTCTTACACTGGCTACCTGACTAGGCCTTCTGAGATCCAGAGAAGCCAGCCGCTGACACAATGTGATCTGAGGGGCACCCCGGGGGCAATCTGATCCTACTGACTTGTATTTCTCACCATATATTCAATCTTCATGGCGCTTCTAAAGAAGAAATGAGCAGCTTACCTAGACTGAGGCATCCTGTTATGTCAGAAAAATAACATCTGTAGGAATTTGTTTACTTAACTAAAATATACTCTTTGAGTATACGTCCAAAAGCCAGACGTAAGGCTGGTCAACCACGATGGAGTGGGAATGGGGGGCAGGAGGAGGGGAAAGCTGAAACGTGGTTCATATGAATTCTGTTTAAATGTGTTGTTAAAGTGATGCTAAGGAGTAGCTGAGTTATATAATATCAAACTATTTTTAAGGGAGAGTCTAGATCAGAAAAAAAAAATACTCTTGCATGTGTCAGATCACTTGCACAGGACCAAATGCATGGACGGCAAATAACAGATGGAAAATTTCAGGAAAGCAAAAGCAGTGGTTGAAAGACTCCCTATTCGGGGAAGGGCTGGTCAGCAGGGAGGCAGAGGAAGGGAAGGAGCAGTTTATGCTGTGGAGATGGATTAATTTTTCTGTTGTGGAGGCTTGGGGTGGTGAGACAGATTTGTCCTTGGCTTGCAGATAAAAAAAGACAGTTCTGGGAAACAGAGCCAAGATACTTAAAGCAGTCACAGTCCTTTTTCTAGGGTAGCTAAGCTCATCATGTGGAAGGGAGGGAGATAGACAGGCATTTTGCCGCTTGACTGAACTGTTAGAAGTCTAACTCAACAGCCAGAAAGGTAGAAACAGCCCAAATATTCATCAATAGATGAATGAATAAACAAAGTATGGTGTACACATGCCATGAAATATGATTCAGCCACACAAAAGGAATAAAATACAGATAGATACCTGCTACAACACGGATGAACTTGATAACATTGTTCAGTGAAAAAGCCAGACACAAAAGGTCACATGTTGTAGGATTCCGCTTCCATGAAATGTCTAGAATAGGCAAATCCAAACAAACAGAAACCAGATTAGTAGTTGCCGGGGGTTGGGGGATGGGAATTTGGGAGCGACTGCTTAATGGGGATGGGGTTTCCATTTGGGCTGATGTAAAGTTTTGGAACTAGATAGTGCCAATGGGTATACAGTATTGTAAACCACTTAATTGTTCACTCTCAAATGGTTAATTTCATGTGAATTTCCTCTCCGTAGGAAAAATATTTAAGTTTTGTTCAAATTACAGGGGGCTCTAACTCTAACATTCAATACTGAAGGTTAGTTAGTTCTTTTTAAGTTGGACTTACATCAAAATCAGAAAATAATATTGAAGGGTTAATGAGAGCCATAGCTAATTGTTTTTATTTATTTTATTATTTAAAAAAACCTTTAAATCCAGTATAGTTGACATACAGTGTTATATTAGTTTCAGGTATACAATATAGTGATTCAACAATTCTATACATGTTTTGGTGCTCATTATGGTAGGTGTACTCTTAATCCCCTTCACCTGTTTCACCCATCCCCCCACCCACCTCCCCTCTGGTAACCACCAGTTTGTTCTCTGTACTTAAGAGTCTGTTTTTTGGTTTGTCTCTTTTTTCTCCCTCTGTTCATTCATTGTTTCGTAAATTCCACCTACAAGGGAAATCATATGGTATTTGTCTTTCTCTGACTGATTTATTTCACTTACAATTATACTCTCTAAATCCATCCATGTTGTTGCAAATGGTAGATTTCATTCTTTCTTATGGCTGAGTCCATTGCATATATATACCTCGTTGTCTTTATCTATTCACCTATCAGTGGACACTTGGGCTGCTTCCATATCTTGACTATTGTAAATAATGCTGCAATAAACTTAGGGTATATATATGTGTATTTGTGAATTAGTGTTTTCATATTTGTTGGGTAAATATCCAGTAGTGGAATTACTGGATCACATGGTAATTCTATTCTTAATTTTTTTTTTTTTTTTTTTTTTTTTTTTAAAGATTTTATTTATTTATTTGAGAGAGAGAGTGAGAGAGAGAGAGAGCACAAGAGGGGGGAGCGGGAGAGGGAGAAGCAGACTCCCTGCTCAGCAGGGAGCCCGATGCGGGACTCGATCCCGGGACTCCAGGATCATGACCTGAGCCGAAGGCAGTCGCTTAACCAACTGAGCCACCCAGGCGCCCGCTATTCTTAATTTTTTTGAGGAACCTGCATACTGTTTCCCACAGTGGCTGCAATGGTTTGCATTCCCACCACCAGTGCACGAGGGTTCTTTTTTCTCCACATCCTCACCAACACTTGTTGTTTCTTGTGTTTTTTATTTTAGCCATTATGACAACTGGGAGGTGATATCTCATTGTGTTGTTGTTATTTTTTGGCTGGACTGAGTGGCTTTATTAGGGAAAGCCAGGATTACAGTGGATTTCAGAGTTGGCACTGAGGCCCTTCTTCTTGCCAAAGGTGGGCACAACATTGACAAAGTGCTGGTTGTACTCATCCACTGCTTGGCTCAGCCTGTCTTCTTCTTCCGTTTCTCCTGTCTGGCCACCTTGGGAGTCTGCCCTCTTACTTTCCCAGCACGGGCCAGGGAACCATGGACTTCACCTCCAAGCGTGGGGCCAGCTACTTCCGGGGCAATCAGAGCCTACACTCTACACTGACCCAGGATAGCCTCATCCTCTAGGGGTGTGCCTGCCAAGAGCACAACTTGATCTTCTGGAATGATGACCTCCAGTGAGGCTACATGAGCCTTTATCTGGGCAACCATCTCCTGGCTGGTCACCTTGAGGGTGTGTAGCTCCTGGGCGTGGACAAGGAGCTGCATGTCAGCTACTGACCCGTGGCCGCCACAGCCGCTACCACCTCATTGTGGCTTTGATCTGCATTTCCCTGGTGGGGAGGGACTTTGAGCATCGTTTCATGTGTCTGTTGTCCATCTGGATGTCTTCATTGCAGAAATGTCTGTTCACGTTTTCTGTGCATTTGTAAATGGGTTATTTGCGGATTTGGTGTTGAGTTGTATAAATTCTTTATACATTTTGGATACCAACCCTTTATCGGATGTGTCATTTGCAAATATCTTCTCCCATTCAGTAGGTTGTCTTTTAGTTTTGTTGTTTCCTTTGCAGTGCAGGAGCTTTTTATTTTGATATAGTCTTAATGTTTATTTTTGCTTTTGTTTCCCTTGCCTCAGGAGATATATCTAGAAAAATGTTGCTATGGCCAAAATCTGAGAAATTACTGCCTGTGCTCTCTTTTAAGATTTTTATGGTTTCAGGTCTCACATTTAAGTCTTTAATCCATTTCGATTTCATTTTTGTGTATGGCGTATGAAAGTGGTCCAGTTTCATTCTTTGGCATGTAGCTGTCCAATTTTCCCAACACCATTTGTTGAAGAGACTGTCTTTTTCCCATTGCATATTCTTGCCTCCTTTGTGGAAGATTAATTGACCATATAATAGGGGGTTTATTTCTGGGCTCTCTATTCTGTTCTATTGATCTATGTGTCTATTTTTACGCTGGTAGCATACCTGTTTTGATTACTACAGCTTTGTAGTATATCTTGAAATCTGGGATTATGATACCTCCCATTTTGTTCTTTTTCAAGATTGCTTTGGCTGTTTGGGGTCTTTTGTGGTTTCATGCAAAGTTTAGGATAATTTGTTCTAGTTCTGTGAAAAATGCTATTGGTATTTTGATAGGGATTGCATTAAATCTTTAGATTGATTTGAGTAGTATGGACACTTAAACAATATTTGTTCTTCCAATCCATGAGCATGGAATATCTTTCCATTTGTTTGTGTCATCTTCAATTTCTTTCCTCAGGGTTTTATAGTTTTCAGAGTACAGGTCTTCCACCTGCTTGGTTAAATTTATTCCTAGGTATTTCATTGATTTTGATACAATTGTAAACGGGATTATTTTCTTAATTTTTCTCTCTGCTGCTTCATTATTAGTGTATAGAAATGCAATGGATTTCTGTATATTGATTTTATATCCTGTAACCTTACTGAATTCATTTATCAGTTCTAGTTAATTATTTTTAAACCTTTCTACTTCTATAAACTTTGATTTACTTTTCTGCTTTAGTGAAAAGACCATTTTATTTAATATAGAATATGTATAATCAGTAGTGATACTCAAAATATTTAACAACTTGTACAGCATGGACCCTGACCAATCAGATACAATGCCAGTTATCAACCACCAGTGGACAAATGTCTTACTTGCTGTATCTCTAATAACCAAATGTGATGGTTAATTTTATATGTCAACCCGATGGGGTCATGCAGTGCCCATCTATCTGGTTCAACATTGTTTCTGGGTGTGTCTGTGAGAGTATTTCCAGATGAGATTAGCATTTGAATTGGTAGACTGAGTAAAGTAGACTGCTCTCCCCAATCATTCAATCTGTTGAAGGTCTGGATAGAGCAAAAGGCATAGGAAAGGAGTTTGCCCCTTCTCTGCCTGACTGCATGAGCTAAGATATGGGTCTTCTACCCTCAGATTAGGAATTAAACCATTAGCTCTGCTGGTTCTCAAGCCTTCAGTCTTGGACTGACCTATGCCAATGGCTTTCCTGGGTGTCCAGTGTGCAGATGGCAGATCATGGGACATCTCAGCCTCCATAATCATGTGAGCCAATCTCTCTCGATAGATAGATAGATAGATAGATAGATAGATAGATAGATAGATAGATAGATATCTCTTACTGGTTCTGTTTCTCTGGAGAATTCTAACTACTACACTAAACTAATAGGAAGCTTAGCTGAGCAAACAATGAAGACATAACTAAGGCTCTGCCCACCCTTATGACACTGCATCTGATTTACACACCTAGTACCCAGGGGAAAATAAATAGCTTCACCAGCACTGGTTTTAGAAGCCAGTTATGACTGCATAACAATATGGATGCACTTAATACTATTAGCTGTCCACTTAAAATGATTAGATAATAAATTTCAGGTTATGTGTTTTTTCCACAATTAAAAATGTTTTATTAAAAACTGCAAATGAGGGGCACCTGGGTGGCTCAGTCGTTAAGCATCTGCCTTCGGCTCAGGTCATGATCCCAGGGTCCTGGGATCGAGCCCCGCATTGGGCTCCCTGCTCAGCAGGAAGCCTGCTTCTCCCTCTCCCACTCCCCCCGCTTGTGTTCCTGCTCTCGCTGTTTCTCTCTCTGTCAAATAAATAAATAAAATCTTAAAAAAAAAAACTGCAAATGATGGGGCACCTGGCTAGCTCATTTGGTGGAGCATGTGACTTTGATCTCGAGGTTGTGAGTTTGAGCCCCACGTTGGGTGTAGAGATTACTTAAAACTAAAATCTTTTTTAAAAATAAATAAATAAATAAATACAAACTGCAAATGTTTTTAAAAGCCAGTCATATATGTTTGTAAAGTGTTACGGACCGAATGTTTGTGTCCCCTCAAAATTTATATATACTGAAGCCCTAACCCCCACTGTAATGGTATTTGGAGATGGGGCCTTTGGGGGGTAATTAGGGTTCAATGAGGTCATAAGGGTAGGGGCCTGGCCTGAGGGGATTAGTGACTTATTAGAGGAGACACCAGAGAGCTTGCTCTCCCTTTCCCCACCCCACTGTAACACAAAGAAGTCCTGTGAGTGCAGGGCGAGAAGGTGACCATCTGCAGACCCAGAGAAATGGCCTCAGAGCAAAACCTATCTTGTCAGTACCTTGATATTGGACTTCCAGAACTGTGAGAAATAAATTCCTGTTGTTTAAACCAAGTCTATGGCATTTTGTTATGGAAGCCCAAACTAAGACATAAAGATTCCAGTTTTTAGGGAGGCCTAGGTGGCTCAGTCAGTTAAGCTTCCAACTCCTGATTTCGGTTCAGGTCATGATCTCAGGATCGTGAGATCGAGCCCCGCCCAGCGTGGAGCCTGCTTGAGATTCTCTCTCTCCCTCTGTCCCTTTCCCTCTCCCCCTTCCTCTCTCTCTCTCTCAAAAAGAAAAAAAAAAATTCCAGTTTTCAAACTTTTCTCATTCATATGAGGCCTTTATATTTCTTATGTTTAAGGAAGTCAGAGAAGGATTTATACCCCCATCCTGATGGCATTCTGTGTATAGGCCCTTTTTCTACAGTACTTTCTTGGTTATTTTGAATATTGAGTACTCTAGTGTGCTAAAAAGACAACAGACCCTTTAGTGTTTATCCAAAGAATGATAAAGTGATCTTCTCTTTCCATGTTTTTGGAACTCTAAGTGAACATGTTAATATTTATTTCTGATAAGTTGTAGCTAACATAGGGGTTTGTTTTGTCATTCCTAAAGTTAGTTAGGAACATTGAGGTCTTTATTTTTCTAGTACATTGCTTTGAAGAAGTTGCTTTGACCTTTCTAACATATTAGTGAGTAGTTTATGGCTTGGCTTAAATGCTCTAGTGCTTTCCTTTGCATCGTCTGTAACAGACACAGTCATGAGGCTGTACATCATGCCCCACTTTCTATCGTGAAATTCAGTCAACAAATGCCAGACAAGGACCTCCGCAGACCCTTGTCTGAGGTCAAACCATGTAGACACGCCACACAGGGCTGAAGTGATAAATTTGGAAGCCCTTCTTCTTCTTTTTTTTTTAATCATCTTTTCTTCTGTTATTGTACTTGTCTCAGACAAAATACATATTTGCTCTGATTCCTATGGTTGAGACTTGGATCAAGATGACCTGATTTGCAGCAATCTGACCAGGGACATCCAAATTCCATTTAATCTGTAGAGCTTAGAATGATTTGCCCTACAAAAATAAAAGAATGGAAGTCTTTATACTTCATTTGTCTCCTACATCTTCAAGATCTAATTTCCCTTCTGTACGGAGGAAAGCAAAATTTTGGCCAAAAATCCGTAGAAGGTAGACTTGCTACACGTAGAACAATGTTACTTTGGTATAGATTTCTGAAATTAGCTTTCATCTAAAGTGCTTCAGGGGCGCCTGGGTGGCTCAGTCACTTAAGCATCTGCCTTCCGCTCAGATCATGATCCCGGGGTCCTCGGATTGAGCCCCGCGTTGGGCTCCCTGCTCAGTGGGGAGTCTGCTGTTCCCTCTTTCTGCCATTCCCCCCACTCATGCTCTCTCTTTCAAATAAATAAATAAAATCTTAAAAAAGTAAAGTGCTTTAAACCAGCGATGAACTTTTCTAATCATATTTTCGATATCATTCATTTTTTTATTTTAAAAGATCATTTACATGGCATGATGGAGTAGTCAATGTAATCCAATGGCTGACTCTCTGACCATTTTGGTAAACCTTGACAGTTAGGACAAACAGGCTGGGAGCAGTGTGCTGATCTGGGAGAAGAGAGCGTGAGGTTCTCCGTGCCGGGTTCTAGATACCCAACCCCAGAGCAGCAGACAATGCTATGTTACTATCTGAGGAGAAGGCCACATAGAAAATGAAATGAAACGATCCATGCAGATGAAATGTATGTGGGAAAAGAATAATGTACACAAATAGAAGTAAAGTATTAGTGGGTTTTGATGCTCAATGAAATGCATTAATTCAGATGAACATTTTCACTCGTATTTGGATTTCCCATTCATCTTTCAAATTGTTGCGTGGCTTTTAGCCAGCATACTTACCTTTCTGGACACAACTGCAAGCATACTGTTCTATTTTGTAATTTTAAATTATAATTTAAAAGTGTTTTAATTAATATGGATTCAAATAATAACTTTTTTAAAAGGATACTTTTATATAAAGTCTCTCAGTCAGCTGGGAGGTGGTTTGATAAGGTGCAAGGGGAACTGGCTTTGAAATCAAGGAGACATGGGGCGCCTGGCTGGCTCCGTCAGTAGATCATGTGACTCTTGATCTCAGGGTTGTGAGTTTGAGCCCCACGTTAGAGATGGCTTTAAAAAAATAAAATCTTTAAAAAAAAAAAGAAATCAGGGGCGCCTGGGTGGCTCAGTTGGTTAAGCGACTGCCTTCGGCTCAGGTCATGATCCTGGAGTCCCGGGATCGAGTCCCGCATCGGGCTCCCTGCTCGGCAGGGAGTCTGCTTCTCCCTCTGATCCTCCCCCATCTCATGCTCTCTCTCTCTGTCTCATTCTCTCTCTCAAATAAATAAATAAAATCTTTAAAAAAAAAAAAAGAAATCAGGGAGACAAGTTGTGGGGCTCAGGTAAGTGATTTAACTTCTCCATTCCTCTGTTTCTTCATCTGTAGAATGGAGACAATAATGGTATCTACCTTTTAGACCTCAAGACTGTAATATAAATGAATGCAGATAAAATGCTTGGCATGTTCCAAGCACTGAATAAATATTAATTCTTTACAAATCCCTTAGAATAAAAGTATTCTATCAGGAGTACCACTGGAGAATCTCAGTAATATTGCCGCATTTTTTTTTTTTACAGTATTTGCCGTATCTGTTATGCTTCTCTCTCCATCGCCCCCTTAATTTTTCTTGTTTATCCTCTTAGTTCTTTTTTTTTAAGATTTATTTATTTTAGAAAGAGAGAGAGAGAGAGAGAGAGAGAGAGAGAGAACGTGAGTGGGGGAGGGGCAGAGGGAGAGCAACTCAAGCAGACTCCCCATTTAGCATGGAGCCTGATGCAGGGCTCCATCCCAGGACCCCGAGATCATGACCTGAGCCAAAACCAAGAGTCAGATGCTTACCTGACAGAGCCACCCAGGCGCCCCAATCCTCTTAGTTCTTTTTAATGTATTATTTATTTACTAGTTTGATTTACCAATGTCGTGTTTATCCTCGAGGGGTACTGCTTCTTTTCTCCTTCTATCTCTGGCCTTTCATCTGCTTTTACTCAAACCTTGATTCTTCTAGGAGCTATAAGCTCTGAGGTATGTTAAGTGTTTGACAGATTCTTGTTCAGCAGTTAAAGCCCTTCAGAGGAAAGGTAATATATAAATGAAGTGAGACTAGTATATTACTTTAGTGATGTGACTGGATTTTTTTTTAAACACACTTGCCAAAACTTATTTTTCAAGTAAGTGCTGTTATAGTCAAAGTAGTCACTGTGGGATTTCATCCATTTGTCTGAAATGGCATAACTTTTATTAATAACATGAGGCTCAGGCAGTAAATATACTGTGCTCCAGCAAGTATGTTTTGTACCCCAATTCAGGGGCATCTTTTCAACCTTCACACTCCATCGACCAACTGCCTTGTGGTCCCACTTCCCAGATTCCCCATTACAGGGACCAGTCATTATAATCACTTCCTCACATTCAAGCTCAACTAGCTTACCCCTTGCCTTGTCTTACACACTTGGAAAAGCCCCCACTTCAGTTAAATCTAACTTTCTGCCTATCCTCCCCTTGCACCCCTGCTACTGAATGTAGATGCGGGAAGAAACCACAACCACCCACTTCAAATAGATCCTCAAGGCTGTTCCAGAATCAGACTACATTTCCTAGTGCATTCATTCTCCGTCTCTCATAAATATTTCCCGTTTCTACTCTCCTCGGACTGTCAACATTTCTTCTGCTGCCATTATTCTCACCTGAGAGAAAATGGAAACTAGAAAAGGACCCCCACAATCACCACCACCGTGTGGACGCAGCTACCTGCTGTGGAACTGTGTGTGTGCGCCCATGTTCCTATCTAATGCCAACCCTTCCAGGACACCCCACCCCCACTCACCTACTCCAGGACATCACCCCAGCCATTCAGCCTTCTCTCTCCTGTACCTTCCATTTTCTACTTTCTACTGAATCACTGCCATCAGTATTTTAAACATCTGTTCTTTCTCCCATCTGAAAAAAACTCTTCATTCCACATCTCCCTCTAGCAACCCCTCCCCTCATTTTGATTCTCTACCCCATAGCAAAATTCCTCAAAAATAAAAACTGTCCTTAGTCCTATTCTCTTTTTAGAAGCCACCACAGTCAAGCTTCTGCCACCATCATTCCACAAAAACTATTCTTTTCAAGATCACCAATGGCCTTCACGTTGACAAATCTGATGTTCGATTCTCAGTTTCAACCTTACTTGCTTTATGAGTAATAATTGTTGTAGTTGATCACTCTTTCTTGATTGGCTTCCAGGACCCCACGGTCTTCTGTTTCATTGGCTTCTCATTTTCTTCTTTGCTGGGTCCTCTTATTAACTTCTAGAACCTAGAGCTCAACCCTTGGTCTTAGTCTCTTCTTTATCTATTGAACCTTGGGGCACTCTTTCGTAATCTCACCCATTCTTTAAATACTATCCATATGCTGATGACTTCCAAATATATAAATCAGAAGTCTCTCCTGAACTCCAGACTCACATACCCAACTGTTTACCTACCCTCCCTATTTGGATGTCTAATGGGCTTCATACCCTTCACAGACACAAAATCAAATTCCTGATATTTCCCCTCAAACCTGTTCTTCCCACATTTTTTCCTTATCTTAGTAAAGAGCAACTCCATCTTTCCAGTTGTCCAGGCTAAAAAGAAAATCTGCTACCCTTGTTCCTCCCTTTTTTCCACTACCCACACCTTATCCATCTATGAGTCCTGCCAACAATACTTCCAAAACATATCTAGAATGCGACCACTTCTCACCACCTCCACTGCCGTGGTCTCAGTGCAAACTATTCTTTTATTTTTGGTCTGGATTACTACAATAGCCTCCTGACTGGTCTCCACGCCTCCACTTTTGCTCATCATCCCACAGAGCCTACTCTCAACACAGCAGCCAGAGGGATTCTGCAGATCTCATAACTCGTCTTCTCAAAAACCACATTTCTCACAGTAAAATCCAAAATTGTTATGATGACCCATAGGGCCCTACCAGACCTGATTCTCTGTTTCCCCTCGGAATTCATCTCCAGCCACTCACCCCCTTGCTCACTTCAGCTCATCCACACTGACCTCTTATTTCTAAAACCCCCCAGTCATTTTCTTACCCCAGATCCTCTCCCCTTGTTCTCTGAACTTGTAATATTCTTCCCACAGGCATCCACATGACTCACTCCCTCACTTCTTTCAAGTCGTTCAGTGTGACTTTCTCTGACTATCCTCTGACTACCCTATCTAAATAGGGTAGTCACCCTTTCAACCACACTTTTGCTGAATTATTTTTTTCTTCATCACCAACTAACACATATTCTACTTATTTGTGTTGTTTAATGTCTACCCACCAACTATACTGTAAGTTGATGAGGCAGAAATTTTGCCTGATTTGTTCATTGTATCTGCAGGATGTAGAACAGAGCCCAGCACATAGTAGGTGTTCAATACATTTTGTTGGATAAGTGATTTCTTCCTTGAAGACCCCCAGTAGACAACACCTCATGTTCTGAAATGTGGCATACTGATCTGAGATTCTAGGAAGGGCAGTGCTAATTTTAAAACAACAAACACAAAAACTTAGAAGTAAGATAAAGGAAATAACAGAATGGGATTCCAAGGAGAACAAGATTGCAGGGATGAGAAGCTGAGGAACAAGGGAAGACTAGGCAGTGAGGGGTGAACAGCATGAACCCTTTGATAGGGATGCAATCAGTCATCAGACCCCTAAGTCCATGGTGTGTTTTGTTAATGTCCACTTGTACTGGAGTGAGCATGGTCCAGTGTGACAGCTGGGTGGGACCAGGAATACACTGATTAAGTTAGAAATGTCTGGGAACATATCCCAGGAACCATTTGGATATGAGGATTTCCTACTCTTAATTGTGAGTTCTTGGTTGGTGGAGCCATTGAAAGAGTTACAGAGGATAGAGAGGGTCTCTCATGATTGCATTGTATAGTGAGTGGAGAAACCACACCATCTTGGATTTTTCTTTGAATTCAGAGCTTTAGAAGCCAAATAAAGCTCCCTTTTCATGAAAATTAATAATTAGGTAGGAACCGATAAGAATGTCTCCAAGTGCAGGTTTGATGGTAGAAGAGGTGGTATTTGGTAGATGTACGAATAATAAGCAATAATCTTGGGGCCCGTGGGTGGCTCAGTCAGTTAAGCATCTGCCTTCAGCTCAGGTCATGATCTTGGGGTCCTGGGATTGAGCCCTCCATCAGGCTCTCTGCTCAGTAGGGAGTCTGCTTCTCCCTCTCCCTCTGTTCTCTTTCGCTTGCTCGCTCTCTCTCAAATAAATAAATAATCTTTTTAAAAAGATTTTATTTATTTATTTGACAGAGGGAGACACAGTGAGAGAGGGAACACAAGTAGGGGGAGTGGGAGAGGGAGAAGCAGGCTTCCTGCAGAGCAGGGAGCCCGATGCGGGGCTCGATCCAAGGACCCTGGGATCATGACCTGAGCCGAAGGCAGACGCTTAACTGACTGAGCCACCCAGGCGCCCCTATTTATTTAAATTTTTAAAGAGATTATTTATTTATTTTTGAGCAAGAAAGTGGGGAGGGAGGGGCAGAAGGAGAAGCAGCCCCCCCCCCCCCCCACTGAGGAGGGAGCCCGACCTGGGACTCGATCCCAGGACCCTGGGAGTCAAAGGCAGACACTTAACTGACTGAGCCACCCAGGCACCCCTAAATAAATAATTTTTTTAAAAAAGATGAGTGGTTTCCAGGTGTTCAGGGGGAGGGAGAGATGAATAGGTAAAGCACAGGTGAGTTTTAGGGTAGGGAAACTATTCTGTATGATACTGTAATGGTAGATACATGATATTATGCATTTGTCAAAACCCATAGAACTGAACACAATGGTGAATCTTCATGTAAACTATGGACTTTAATAGTGATGTATCAATATCAACTCATTAATTGTAATGAATGTACCTCACTAATGCAAGATTTTAATAATAGGAATTGTGTATGTGTGTGAAGGTGTACATGGGAATTTTCTGTATTCTCGGCTCAACATTTCTGTTTCACACACACTAGGATGGCTATAATTAAAAAGATATAATAACAGGTGATGGTGAGGATGTGAAAAAACTGGATTCCTCGTAGCTTTATGGTGAGAAGTTAAAATGGTGCAGCCGCATTGGAAAAGCTTGACATTTCCTCGTAACGTTAAACAGAGATACAATATAACCCAGCAATCCCTCTCCGACAGATATATTCAAGAGAACTAGAAAAACATCCACTAAACACCTTGGCCACAAATGCTCCCAGCAGCGTTATGCACAACAGCTAAAAGTAAAAACAATCCAAATATCCATCACCTACTGATGGACTGACCATAGAAATATGCTAAATGAAAGAAGCCACTCACAAAGACTCTATTGTATGAGTCCATGTATTTGATCAAAAGCACGATCAAATGGGACTCTTAAATGGAACAATTCTGCCTTGAAACACCTCCTCCCTTTCCCCACTGCTCCTCTTTCCCCTCTTTGGTGGCTTCTCTTTCTCCTCCCACTCCTGACTATAGACTTCCCCCGGAGGGTTCAGTCCTTACACTCTGTAATGGATGTGAATTTGTTGGGGGTGGGGGTGCAAAGGGAAGACTGTAGGGTACTGAATAATGGTCTCCCCAAAAGATACATCCTCATCCTAATCCCCAGAAACTATGAATATTACCTTGTATGGCAAATAAGTGGATAGTAATATTATAGGACAAAAGATTCCATTAAACGAAGGATCTTGAGAGGAGGAGTTTATCCTGTATTATTTGGCTGGTCCCTTAAAGCAATCATACTTATCTTGATAAGTTGGAGGCAGACAGAGTTTGGGGACAGAAGAAGAGGTAATGTAAACACAGAGAGGCAGAGGAGGAAGAGACTGGAGTGATGTGGTCATAAACCAATGAGCTCCTAGAGCCACCAGAAGCTGGAAGAGGCAAGGACTGAAACTCCCTTGGAAACTTTAGAGAGAGCAACCCTATTAACTCCTTGATTTTGGACTTCCGCCATCCAGAACTGTGAGATAATAAATTCTTGTTGCTTCAAGCTACCCAGTTTGTGGTAATTCGTCACAACAGCCACAGAAAACTAATACACTGCCTTTTTGATTTCTGTGGACTCATTTTCTTGCTCAATAAGTCATAGCCTGTGGGCTCTAAATCTCCAGGAGCCAGCAGAATTGCAAGGAGTCCTCAGATCCTTGTATGAAACAAGCCTGGTATTAGGTCATATACATTTATCTTGCATACACATCTAATATTTTTTTCAAACATGTCCATATATGGTGCTTAATAGAATGTTAACTCATAATGTATTACTAAAGTCATAGTAGCTTTCTGTCATTATAAAATGTCTCAAATAATGAATATTGAAAGTAATACTATTATGTAAGCTTATAAATATATTTTTTTATTTAAGTTTTACTGTAAAATAAACATAACATAGGGGCGCCTGGGTGGCTCAGGTGGTTAAGCGTCTGCCTTTGGCTCAGGTCACAATCCCAGGGTCCTGGGATTGAGCCCCGTGAGCCTGTTTCTCCTTCTCTTTCTACCATTCCCTCCCGATGGTGCACTCTCTCTCTCTCAAGTAAGTTTTTTAAAAATCTTTAAAAAAATAAACATAACATTAAATTTACCTTTTAAACCATTTAAAAATGTACACTTCAGTGGCATTAAGTACATTCACAATGTAGTACAATCATCCACCATCTAGTTCCAGAACTTTTTCATCACCCCAAAAAGAAACTGCTCACCCATTATGCAGTCTTTCCACAATACCTCCTCCCTGCTGCACCTAGCAACCACCGATCTATTCTATCCCTATGGATTTGCTTATTCTAGATATTTCATTTCATTTCAATGGAATTATACTTCTATGTCCTTTTTTTGTCTGGCTTCATTCACTTAGCATGTTTTCAAGATTCATCCCTGTTGCAGCACACATCAGTACTTATTCCTTTCCATGGCTGAGTAATAGTCCATTGTATGGTGAAGGGAGGAAGGAATTTTCCTCTGTCCAAGGTTCCTCTAGGTGGACTAAGAATTAAATTTACATGAGACGGATTAACAGGAGAAACAATCCAACTTCATTACTTGCGCGTGAAGGCCCGATAGTGAAATTAAGACCTAAAGAAATGACTAAGGCAGGCAGTTTTTATACTTTTTCAAGTAAGGAATTCTAAACAGAATTTGAGCTGGACTAGTAAATTAGTAAAAAGTAACAGGATTTGTTTATACAGGCTTTTTGGCTCTAAATTCCTTATCTCTGGTAATAAGGATGCCTCTTTACCTCCAGGTACAGGGAGGGCGCCTTTCGCACAGATTTATTTCCTTTTTTCAGGGGGACAAGAGGAGGTTCTGAGTGTCCCTGCACAGGCTGTTTTTTAAGTAGCTTTAATTTATAATAATCAAAATGCCATCGTGGTACATTTGGGGGTGACCTGTCCTTGGCCCCTACAATGGATATACTAATTTTGTTTATCCATTCATCCCCTGATGAATGTTTGTGTTGTGTCCATGTTTTGACAATTGTGAATAGTGCTGCTATGAACATGGGTGTACCTGTTTTTGTTTGAACACCTGCTCTCAATTCTTTGGGGATTTATCTAGAAGTAGAATTGCTGGATTATATAGGAATTCTTTGTTCAATTTGTTGAGAAACTTCCAAACTGTTTTTCACAGTAGGTGCACCATTTTACATTCCCACAGCGATGTACCAGCGTCCTGATTACTTCACATCCTCTCCACATCCTTGTCAACACTTATTATTTTCTGGGCTTCTTTTATATTAGCCATTCTAATGGGAGTGAAGTGGTATTTTATTGTGTTTTGATTTGCATTTCCCTAATGATTAGTGATGTTGAGTGTCTCTTCGTGTGCTTGTTGAACATTTGTGTATCTTCTTTGGAGAAATGTGTGTTCAAGACTTATGGCCATATTTTAATTGGGTTGTTCTTTTTGTTGTTGAATTATAGGAGGTCTTTATATATTCTGGATCCTACTCTAATCAGATATATGATTGCAAATATTTTTTTCCATTCTGTGGTTTGCCTTTTCACTCTCTTGATCCTGCTCTTTGTTGCAGAACAGGATTTCTGTTTTTAATGATGAAATCCATTTTATTTATTTTTTTCTTTTGTTGATTGTGTGTCTGGTATCATATTGAAGAAATCTGCCAAATCCAATGCCATGAAATTTTACCACTATGTTTCATTCTACAAGCTGTATAATTTTAGCTTTTTTATTTAGGTCTTCAATTCATTTAGAGTTAATTTTAGTATCCAGTGTGAGGTAGAGGTACATCAATCTTTTGCAAGCGGATATCCAGTTGTTCCATTTTTTATATGTTTGATATTAGGAAGGGATCCTTAGAGGTACATCAATCTTTTGCAAGTGGATATCCAGTTGTTCCATTTTTTATATGTTTGATATTAGGAAGGGATCCTTAAGTGATACTCACTGCAATATTCTTTATAGTAGCAAAAAACTAGAAACACAATATATACTCAACAATAGATTAGTAAAATAAGTTGTGATGCACCCTTATAATATTATATAGAAATAAAAATAGTACTCTGGGTAAATATTTATTGTAATAGAAAGTTGTTCATAAAAATATCATAAGCGAAAAATTAGAAGTGATTAAAATGTAGTAACTGCATATGTGTGTGTGTGTGTGTGTGTGTGTGTGTGTGTATACTGCATATGCATTGAGAAAGATTTTATGGGCTGTACCCCAAGGAGCCAATTGTGGCAGTCTCTGGTGGCGATGAGTGTATTTTTTATTGTCTCAAATTTTTAGATAATGAACAATTACTTTTTCTAATTTTTCAGAAAGTTATTGTCTTATGAGTAATGAGTAATCTTCATTCTCTAAAAGGTCAGAAGTGATGGTTCT
This sequence comes from Halichoerus grypus, assembly GCF_964656455.1. NCBI lineage: Eukaryota > Metazoa > Chordata > Mammalia > Carnivora > Phocidae > Halichoerus > Halichoerus grypus. The sequence goes on along the minus strand of NC_135727.1, from coordinate 33,825,046 downwards.
AGTCTGTACAGGCCTCCAGGGCAACCTGTTCCAGCCTGTGTTAGCTGACTTCCCCATCCCTGGCATCTCGCCTATCTGATCTCTAATTTCTCTCCGATACTTCTCGTTAAAGCAGGCTACCCCGTCAAGTTTTTCTACCACACAGCCCTTGTCTGTTGAATGCATCCGGCAAGAGGACGTGTGGGGGGTGGAACACAACAGTCGCAGTGACCATCCCCCAGCTTCTGTTAGCCCTCATTTCTATTCCAAGTCTGTGGTTAAGTTGGTCAGAAGATCGGTCTTTTTTCTGAGCACACCTTCATGAACCGGGGAATTGTTACTAGGGCAAGTGGAGGTGTGGCAGAAACTTGCAGAAGCTGAAAGGAAAGAACAGAAGGAAAGGAAAAATGTCCCACCAAGATCTTTGTTTCTAGTTAAGACTGACATATGAGATCCAACATATGTAGTAGCAACAGTTGCTCTCTAACCTAGCAAACTTCTGTTCTTGCTATTTTTATGAATGCTGATTATGAAATTTTATTGCTGGATCTGCTTGCTCTTAAACAGTTCTAGTCAAATCTTTGGATATAGCATGCTGATCCGCAACCAACGTTTAGATGCTTTTCTCCTTTGTGTTTAATGGATTCCAGGAGGCCTGATCTCTTGCCAATGTTTTCTTTGTGATTCCATCCAATGACTATCAGGCAGACACAGTCAATTTCTCAGAACCTCTCTCTCTCTCCCTCCCTCCCTTTCTCCCCCCACCCTCATTCTCTCTCAAAAAGATTGTATTGATAGCATGGGCTTAGAAGTTCAACAGTGTGTGAGTTTTATTTGTTAAAAGAGATTTGTTTTTCTGAAATGATATCTCTACTATTTGAATTCATAGTTGGGATGAAATTCCGTCAGAATACATTAATCAGCAGTTTGTATCTCTTTGGCCCCTTTTCCGTTTTTTTTTTCCTTCTGGATTGCCACAGGGTGCTTCTTCCTGTTATTCGCATCTGTCAGAATCTTCGTCACAACATTTCTAGAAAGTTCCTTTTTAGCTTAAGCTCTTTTCAGCCAACATCCAGATAACTCATTTGAAGTAAGCAAGAACATCTTTGATATCGGATCCTAATTGAACTCAACCTTTGTATACAGCTTATACTCTTCATTGAAAGTTTCATATTCCCAGAAATCCACAAACTTTAGGGAGTTCTAGCTCAAGAACCATTTTTCCGTATTTTCTACTCTTTGATCTTTCTCCTGTGCCTGCTTGAAAATATAGACATAATATCTGTGTCCCTGTGGATATTTTCCCCTGAAGCTGTATTTCTTTCTCCTTTAGAAGACAATCTAATTCTTTTTGTTGAGTTCCAGTGTGTTTGGCACATGTGGGTACTAATAAATCATAAATAGGAAGCCTAATGCTCCTAAGACAGGAAAACAGTTTGTCATATGCCTATGGAAAATTACCCAGGGCATTTCTCCATAAGCTTTATTAGATTCCAGAGGAGAATAATTTTTCTCCATATTGTCCCAGTTCTGTAGATGTAACAGAACCACCTTGCCTGTGTATTTATACCCTATAGTTCAGCTCCAAGTGTAAGGGCACAAGGGGTTGCTGACTGGAGAAAACCTTGTATGTGGCACCCCTTTGGTCTTCATCATAGAAGATCATAGCCTCCTTGAAACAGTCTTCCTGGGGCACCTGGCTGGCCCAGGCAGAAGAGCACCTGACTCTTGATCTCAGGGTCGTGACTTCGAGCCCCACGTTTGGCGTAGAGATGACTTAAATAAAAAAACTGAAAAAAAAAAAAAAAAGAAACAGTCTTCCCTTCATTTCGTCCTTGATTTTACCCTCTTTCAGTTTTTTCCTTTTATCTGCTCACTCCTCTGGCATCTTTGTTGTTTCCTTCATTGTATTTATATTGTTGATTCTTCCATTTTTTAAAAAGATTTTATTTATTTATTTGAGATCGAGAGAGAGAGAGAGAGAGAGAGAGAGAGAGAACAAGCACCAGTGGGGGGAGGGGGCAGAGGGAAAGGGAGAAGCAGACTCCCCGCTGAGCAGGGAGCCCAACTCGGGGCTCAATCCCAAGACGCCAGGATCCCGGGATCATGACCCGACTTGAAGGCAGATGCTTAACCGACTGAGCCACCCAGGCACCCCGATTCTTCCATTTTTGATCAAATTTTAACTGTTGGCGTTCCTCAGGGAATGGCCCTTTCTCCTTAGATGAATTCATTCATTCCCAGGATTTCAGTTACGTGCCAGTGACACCATCCTACATTTTCATACTGAACTTAAAAGCTGCCTACCCCGGGGATCTGATAGGCACCCAAAATTCAACAGGACAACAAATATCCTCAGGACTTATACCAGCTTCCCCCAATTCCTGTTCTTCCTTCAGTGCTTTGCATTTCAGTTAAAGGCACCACCATCCACCTAATTACTAAAGTCAGAAAACCAGGAGTCAACTTCAACATTACAGTCCCTCTTCTGCCATCGAGTAATCACTAAATTCTCTTAATTCTACCTCTGACATCTCCCTCAAATCTGCCCACTTCTCTCCATCTTCATTACTAGGACTCTAGCTAGCCAACATGTATCACTGCCTCTAGCTCTACTCCTGCCCAGCCCTCCAATCCATTTTACACACTGTATATCTAATGACCTTTTTAAAAAAAAAAAAAAAAAGATTATTTATTTGAGAGAATGTGTGCGGACACAAGGGGGAGGGGCAGAGGGAGAGAAACAGACTCCCCGCTGACCCGGCCCATGCAGGGCTCAATCTCAAGACCCTGAGATCATGACCTGAGCGAAAACCAGGAATCAGATGCTTAACTGACTGAGCCACCCAGCTGCCCCTTTAATGACCTTTTCAATATGTAAATCAGATCTATACACTGTTGAACAAGAAAACCTTTCAATGGTTTCCTATGACTCTTAGGGTAAACCCAAATTCTCGCCCTTACTATCCTTGAAATAGCCTGGCCTTTTTTTTTTTTTTTTTTTTTTTTTAAGATTTATTTGTCAGCGAGAGCACAAGCGGGGGAGTGGGAGAGGGAGAAGCAGGTTCCCCGCTGAGCAGGGAGCCCGATGCAGGACTCGATCCTAGGACCCTGGGATCATGACCTGAGCTGAAGGCAGACATTTAACCCACTGAGCCACCCAGGCATCCCTAGCCTGGCCTTCTTTTACATCCTCCAACATGCCAAGTTCCTTACCAGCTCAGATCCCATGCATATGCTCTTCTATTTGGAATATTCTTCCATACCTTCTCCCCCAATTCCCAGTTTAATTTTCAAAGGAAGGAAGGAAGGAAGGAAGGAAGGAAGGAAGGAAGGAAGGCAGGCCTCTAGAAATAATACTACATAAACTATAGATGGCAGCAGTTAGGGAATTCTTTGGTTCACCTAATAGCAAACACACCACACAGAAAAATATAGAAGTCCTATAGGAAGTCCTTTCTGTTAAGGCCTGCCTCTTGGTATGAATTAACATAATCGAACTTTGTTGTTCTTGTTGGTATGGCAATAATCTCTTCTATACAGAGAAATGAATAACTGAAAAAAGATGTTTCTGCAGTGTCCACATGGCTACTGCTAAAATGTTGCATGAAAAATGGAAATTTTATTCTGTCATCATGCAGACATAAATCCAGATTTTTGACTGAACGTTTCCATTTTTATCTAAATATTTGTGGTCTGTACACATTACCTCTTTTATTAAGCTATCCACTTATTTTCAGGAATCTTTAAAATATGGTACTTATGTTATCAAACTAGATTCCTGTGGATCCGAAGCCATCTGTGAGGCTAAAGATGAAAGAATTGTTTTAATAACATCTGGATGATAAGTTTTCTCAAAATGATATTTAATGGCAAGACAGAACGTCACAAAAGGATAACAGTGAGATGGCATTTGAGTTGGATGGTGAGTAATTCAATAATTTTCTTTTTTCTTACATTATTTACATTTCATACATGTATTTTAAAAGATAAATTGCCTTTGCTTTGTGTTTAACTATATATATATTTCTTTGTCCAGTGATAGAGAAAGGATATTGCCAATAGGAAATGTTAGAACAATGCCCCATCTTATCCAAATTTATCCCTAGATTTCTCAGAGTTTAAAATAAATAAGAGGCAAATTGTCCCAGGCATGTAACCGGATACTGTCCAAGGCCTGTCTCCTACTGTAACAGGTGTGCTTTCAATGGCCTTTTATTGCTCTTTTTATCCCCCTCTTGTTCTGTTGTCCCCTAGAGTCAACAGCTGTGACTACTGTTTCGTCTCCATAGCACCCAGATTCCTTTCTTCTGTAGAGTTTCATTGATCTCATTTTCCTAATGCCTTTGTTTTCCTATTGATTACGCTGCAGTGTATAGGGCAGTAGGTCTTTGACGCTGAAGCTCTATTTAAATCTAGTTTTAATACCAGAAACTCCAGAAGTTTGTGTAAATTACACAGAAGCTAACTCTTTCTGGGCAAAGCCCAGAAACACCCTGGCTCCCTATGTCAAGCTCTATAGCCCTGTGGCCTGTTAAGAATGACCCAGGACACCAAATAAAGCAGTTACCCTAAGCCTGCCTTAGGCCAGGCATACATCCCCCTCTTCAAGCATTCATTCCTCACTCATTCAAAAGCTATTCATTGAACAACTACTTTGCGCATGGCATTGTACTAGGAAATAGAGATAAGAGATGATTAAGATATAGTCCCTGCCCTTAAGGCTTGAGTCTTGGGGCACCTGGGTGGCTCAGTCGGTTAAGCATCCGGTCATGATCTCAGGGTCATGAGATCGAGCCCCTTGTCGGGCTAGGCATGGAGCCTACTTAAGATTCTCTCTCCTTCCCTCTCCCTCTGCCCCTCCCCCTGCTCATGCTCTCTCTCTCTCTCTCCCTCAAATAAAATCTTGACTTTTTAAAAAGATTTATTTATTTTAGAGAAAGTGAGCAGAGGGAGGGGCAGAGGGAGAGGGAGAGAAATCCTCAAGCAGATTCCCCACTGAGCACAGAGCCCAATGTGAGGCTCGATCCCAGGACCCTGAGATCATAACCTGAGTTGAAATCAAGAGTTGGATGCTTAACCTATTGGGCCAGGCGCCCCAAGACTTGAGTCTTATGGTAGAGACAGACAATTATAAAATATGCTAAGTTAGGATGGAAAACTATAGGATCACAAAAGGAAAATACTATAGTGTCAGGAAAGCTTCCTAGAGGAAGTGAAATCTAAGTGGGGCTCTAAAGGATCTACGGGAATTAACTTCACTAAATACTAGAGAACAGCTATCTCAAGGCAGCATTTACAAAGGCACAAAACCTTGAGATAACATGGCTTATTGGGTGAATTAGCAGTAATTCCTCATGGCTGGGACAGAGTTTTCAAGGGAAGGGTAAGGAGCAAAGTAAAAGAAGCTGAGGAAGAAATCAGGGACAACTCAACTAGACCAATAACCATGGGCTTTATCATTGAGGGAAGTGGGGACCCACAAAATGTTGTAAGTGGGGGCATGATATCATTGGAATAGCACCTTCAGACTGGTGGCAGTATGGAGAAATAGATAGGAAAGAGTCGCAATTGGATGCCGTTGCAATAATCCACATGAGAGATGAGGATACACTGAACTAACACATTGGTAGAGGGAATGGAGAAGAAAAGGCACATTCAAGTAATATTTAGAAAGTTGAATTGCCACTATATGTAATCATATAGTTATGATACAACATGGGAAGCTCTATAATAACAGTAAATACAAAATACTACCTAAAAGAGGGCTCAGTTGGTTAAGCATCTGCCTTCAGCTCAGGTCATGATCCCAGGGTCCTGGGATCCAGCCCCACCTTGGGCCCCCTGCTCAGCAGAGAGCCTGCTTCTCCCTCTCCTCCCCACTCATGCTCTCTCTCTTGCTATCTCTCACTATCTCTCTCTCTCTCTCTCTCTCAAATAAATTTTAAAAATCTTTAAAAAATAAAGGAGATAGCAAACATTTTATGGAAGGCTTGGATGAGACTCTAATGAGAAGATGAACTTTCATGTTCCCAGGCAGAAGAAACAACATGTGCAAAGACACAAATGAGTGAAACTATGTGTTCAGTGAATGGCTTGACTGGTACACATGTATGCACGTGTGTGTGTGTGTGTGTGTGTGTGTATGTGTGTTCAGCAACAGAGCACTTTTTCCCAGCTAAATCTTTCTCTAAACCTTAATGTTTTAAAACAGAAGTGATGAATCGATTCCTCGGGCAGTTTAAAATTTTGACAAAATATGTCATAGTTTGCATAACTCTGAAGCACACTGCCCTATTAATCCTTACGGAGCCCAGTTGAAAACTTGCTGGGTCACAACTTAGTCTACTTACTGAAGGCCAGATCACTGAATAAGGCTTAATGTGATCATCAGACTATATAAACAGGAGCTACACGAGCTGCCTCATATATGTCCGTTGTTCCCTGAATCCAAGTTGTGTGCCATATACTACCTAAGGCACTTCAAAGACATGTATTTAAGCCCTGCAGTTATGGAGAATCTGGGAAACCATGTAAATGGCTGACTTCACTCATGGTACTCATCCTCTCTTTACTGTACTCAGTTCCTTTGTCCAAAGGGTCACTTGCATTTCTGCAGTCCTCCCCCACCTCCGTACCAGCCCTCTACACGTTAGTCTGAATATAAGTAAATGAATGCCTTGTCCCAAGGATGCGAGTCATGTATGCAGGTTGAGTTCTGGGTCGAGTATGAGTTTTGGGGTCCCATACCACAATGACTCAACACTGACTCTTTTTTAAAAAAGATTTATTTATTTATTTGAGAGAGAGAGGTGAGAAGGGGCAGAGGGAGAGGGAGAGAGAAACTTCAGCAGACTCCACACTCAGCATGGAGCCCAACGTGGGGCTCCATCTCATGACCCTGAGATCCCAGCCTGAGCTGAAACCAAGAGTGGGATTTTTAACCAACTGAGCCACCCAGGTGCCCCTCAACACTGACTCTTTTATTTTTTTAAAAGATTTTATTTATTTATTAGACAGAGAGAGCATAAGCAGGGGGAGAAGCAGAGGGAGAGGGAGAAGCAGGCTCCCCACTGAGCAGGGAGCCCGATGCAGGGCTCAATCCCAGGACCCTAAGATCATGACCTGAGCCAAAGGCAGACACTTAACTGACTGAGCCACCCAGGCGCCCCAACACTGACTCTTTTAAAAAAGTGTATATTATAGGGCGCCTGGGTGGCTCAGTCGGTTAAGCGACTGCCTTCGGCTCAGGTCATGATCCTGGAGTCCCGGGATCGAGTCCCACATCAGGCTCCCTGCTCAGCAGGGGGTCTGCTTCTCCCTCTGACCCTCCTCCCTCTCATGCTCTCTGTCTCTCGTTCTCTCTCTCTCAAATAAATAAATAAAATCTTTAAAAAAAAAAGTGTATATTATAGTGTCTGGATGGGATCAGTAGGGATAATGCCTTCCTCCCTACTCCAATCCCCTGCTTTTCATATTATTCTGTTTTATGGGTCAAAGTTGTTCAAACAGCACATACTTCTAGGATACATGCAGACTTTAAAGAGACACATAGCCAGGTTTTGTTGTGTGTTTGTTTTTAACCAATTACCAGATTTGTAACTTCTATTTGTACTCTTTCCTAAACTTGATCTGCATGAGAACGTACCTGACGGTTCTACTTTCCCACCCTCCCTTGTCCTTCTTTCAAAGAAAGACATGTCTCTAATTCATCTCAAGGCTTACCTTGGTATCCAAGGTGAAAAAAACCTCCTGGAGACCAGACAAAGGCACCACTGGAAATATTGGTGTAGACATTGAGAAAGTGAATTACTTTGATGATGAGATAACAAATACTTTTATAAAGACTGGTAGTTTTTAATGCCTTGCTATCAACAGAATCAGAAGAGGGCTTAACCAAGTTGTCATTTCATAGATCATTACATATAATTTTGATGATACATCATTAAGTAATTTCTTGAAATATTATTCAAAAAGTGCTAAATTGAGTGATATTATTTTAACCAAATACCATTCATTCCCGTCCAATTATGTAAAAAAAGATTTCTCAACACTTTTCTCTGTTAAAAATGCAGAACTTGGGGGGCACCTGGGTGGCTCAATCAGTTGAGCATCCGACTCTTGGTTTTGGTTCAGGTCATGATCAGGTCGTGGAATCGAGCCCCATCGGCCTCACGCTCAGCACGGAGTCTGCTTGAGATTCTTTCCCCCTCCCTGTCCTTCCCTTCCCCACTCGCTCACATGCACTCTCTCTCTCTCCAATGAATAAAATCTTTATTTAAAAAATGCTGAAATGGGTCTCATTCTAAAAATAAGCAACATTCATCCACAGATAAATGAACTACATTTTTAAAAAATCCTCTTCTACCACTTAAGTGATATATTCCCAATAATACTCTATTTTATGTTTATTAATTATAAAGTTTTATATTTGTGTTATCTTAATCAGTTGTGTACTACTGGTTATAATGAAAACAGTCTCAAAGGCTCAAAAGCCTGACAGTCACAGGAAATGAGCATTTTTCACAATGTGAGTTTATATATGCTTTTATGGCAGAAATTAGGTCGTGATGATCAAAGACTTCCAAGAATAAAAACATATTGCATTAGGATTGGGGTAGAATGAAAAGAGTTCAAGAGAAAAAGGTTGGATATAAAATTTCTGACTGTTCAAAAGGAGTTTGTTCGTGTATCTTTTAAGTGGATCATGGTGGATATCAAACCGCTATGGTATTTGGTTCCACTTAATACATTTCAAAGAGGGATGTGACAGTTTTATTTCTTAATGTCAATATTTGCAATATGCCAGAAATTACATCATTCACAATATTTGAACTTTCATAAATACCTCCATAAAAAGTTGTTAGGTGTAAACGTTAGGTTATGGGGCATATAGTTTTTCCAAAATTCCTTTAGAGGCTACGCAAGTGAAAACATTTGAAGACCACTGTCAAAAATGGAGAATTAACTAGGGGCTGCTTAAACCCACCTGCGGCTTGGGGGGTTCTTGGCCTCAAGAGTTTCCGAGGATGAAGCAAACTGGAGCCATTGTGTCACTAATTTATTCCCTTTGCAAGCCAGAAACAAGGACTCTTTCCAGGCCATCCACAGGACCATCTTTCCCACCCACTTCTCCCGTTAACCCCCCTCCCCACCTGCCCCTTCACTCCCACTGAGCCCTGTTTCAGCTACCCCTGCCTCCCCTCTCCTAATTTAGACTTCCAACAGGACCTTCTCTCCTCCCTTTGTCTGAATACAAATACTCCTATAGTTAAGGAGAGGATAAATTCAAAAGAGCTATAAGTTGATGTGTTCAGAAGTCAAGAGAGCCTTAAGGTTGCCATCCCCGGAAACATTTATAAGCAGCTGCTGTGAGTATCGGGGGCTGAGGGCTCACAGCTGCCTCTGTTCTCTGGAGAATTGCCTGGCGCTGATAGGAGCTGCTCACCAAGAAGGTGACACCCCCGCAACCTGGCCCCATTTGGAAGGGGCCCCTAGCCAGAGATTGGTAAGAGCTTCGAAAGGCTTTTCCCTTGCCTCTACAGCAAGCAACACGGCTGTGTGGTTTATGCTCCAGAACCTTCTGCCAAAAGTCAAGTCAGTGTGGGGCTGTCCTTCTCAGCTCAGAAACCAAATACACGTCTCCTTGTTGTTGATATGTTCTATCAGGCATCTTTCCCCCAAATAGGCCAGTTTTGAATACACTGAAAATCTGTTAAGATAAATACCTTCTCCCAACGCCAAACCCCTATGATCTCAACAGTAGCTGGTATCTCCAAGAACTCTAGCAACTGTGTTAGCCCTTCACCCTCTCTCAAATGCTTTTCATATTATTCTGTTTTATGGGTCAAAGTTGTTCAAACAGCACATACTTCTAGGATACATGCAGACTTTAAAGAGACACATAGCCAGGTTTTGTTGTGTGTTTGTTTTTAACCAATTACCAGATTTGTAACTTCTATTTGTACTCTTTCCTAAACTTGATCTGCATGAGAAACCTGATCTCACTTTCCTGTGTAAATTCAAAGTCCTCAGGGGTGCCTGGGTGGCTCAGTCAGTTAAGCTTCCGACTCTTGACTTCAGCTTAGGTCATGATCTCAGGGTCATGAGGTCAAGCCTCCCCAGGCTCCGCGCTGGGTGTGGAGCCTGCTTAAATTTCTCTCTCTCCCTCTCCCCCTCCTCTCTCTCTCTTTATTCCTCTCAAGAAAAAAAAAACCCACAAAAATACAGTGTAGTACTAGAAATGTATTTTCTCTTTCTTATGATTCCCTTAATAACATTTTCTTTTCTCTAGCTTACTTTATCATAAGAATACAGTATATAATACATATAACATACAAAATACATGTTAATGAACTCTTTATGTTATTGGTAAGGCTTCTGGTCAACATTAGGCTATTAGTAGTTTTGGGGGAGTAGAAAGTTATGGGCAGATTTTTCAACTGCCGGGGGCGGGGGTTGACACCTAATCCTTGAGTTCAAGGGTCAACTGTACTTAGTATGTGTAAGAGACACATACTTTGTTCACTGGATAGATATACCAGTGGACAAAGTAAAGATATACCAGTTCACTGGATAGATATACCAGTGAACAAAGTAAAGATCCTTGCCCTCATGGAGCTTACATTCCAGCAGGGGGGAACAGACAATAAACATTATAAATAGGTAGGTTATATATTTTAAGGAAATACGTGCTATAGGAAAAGAAAAGATAAAGCAGGGTAAGAGAGATTGGGAGCACCAGGGTGGAAGGTACAAGGTGGGGACTGTAGTATTAAAATAGGATCATCAGATTGAATCAATGCAAAAAGAAAAAATTTTCATCCACGGCATTTTTACCATGCTTAGCTTCTGAGTTTTTCAACAAACATCTAAACTAGCCTTCTCCTCAATTAATATTACACTAGTAGGCATATGACACTGATGCTGGGCCCTCAGTCCCACATTCACAAGATTTCCATTTCCTCAATTAATTTGCAGCTCCTTGGGGAACCTGGGCAGCTGAGTCATTTAAGCATCCGACTCTTCGTTTCAGCTCAGGTCATGATCTCAGGGTCATAGGATTGAGCCCCCCGCCACCCCGTCAGGCTCCATGCTCAGTGGGGAGTCTGCTGGAGATCCTCTCCCTCTCCTTCTGCCCCTCCCCCCCAGGCTCCTTCTTTCTCTCTCTCAAATAAATAATCTTTTTAAAAAATTGTAGCTCCTCTCCCTGATTTTTGTGGATCACAAAAGCACAGAACTTCTTACATCTTCCATAACTTGCTCTTTATCATTCATAATTGTTTCTATCACAGAAGTCATCCCATCACATACTGGTCATTTCTCACCAATTTTAAATTTTTTATTTTCGGGGTGCCTGGGTGGCTCAGTCGTTGAGCGTCTGCCTTCGGCTCAGGTCAGGATCCCAGGGTCCTGGGATTGAGCCCCACATCGGGCTCTCTGCTCAGCGGGAAGCCTGCTTCTCTCTCTCCCACTCCCCCTGCTTGTGTTCCCTCTCTCGCTGTGTCTCTCTCTGTCAAATAAATAAATAAAATCTTTTTAAAAAAATTTTTAAAAATGAATTTTTTATTTTCTACTTTTTCCATTAATTTATTTTATTTATTTTATTTTTAAATTTTTATTCTTGTAGCTGACAATGTTATATTAGTTTCAGGTATACAGCATAGTGATTCAACAATTCTATACATTACTCAATGCTGATAAATATAGTTACCATCTGTCACCATACAACATCATTACAATATTATTGACTATATTCCCTATGCTGTACTTTTCATCTCTGTGACTTATTTATTTTATAACTGGAAGTGTATACCTCTTAATCCCCTTTACCTATTTCATCCATCCACCCACCCACCTCCCCTCTGACAACTACCCAGTTTGATCTCTGTATTTATGAGTCTGTTTTGTTTTTTGTTTATTTGTTTTGTTTTGTTTTTTAGATTCCACATATAAATGAAATTGTATATTTGTCTTTCTCTATCTGATTTATCTCACTTAGCATAATACCCTCTAGATCCATCCATGTTGTTGCAAATGGCAAGATCTCATTCTTCTTTATGGCTGAATAATACTCCATTGCATATATATACCATTTCCTTATCCATTCATCTGTCAACAGACACTTGGGCTGCTTCCATATCTTGGCTACTATAAATAATACTGCAGTACACATAGAGGCACATATATCTTCAAATTAGTGTTTTCATTTTCTTTGTGCAAATGCCCAGTAGAGAAATTACTGGATCATATGCTAGTTCTATTTTTAATTTTTTGAGGAACCTGCATACTGTTTTCCACAGTGGCTGCACCAATTTACATTCCCACCAACAGTGTAAGAGGCTTCCCTTTGCTCCACAGCCTCGCCAGCACTTGTGATTTGTTGTTGTTTTGATTTTAGCCATTCTGGCAGGTGTAGGGTGACATCTCATTATGGTTTTGATCTGCATTTCTCTGATGATGAGTGATGTTGAGCATCTGTTTGTGTCTTTTGTATGTCTTCATCTGTATGTCTTTAGAAAAATGTCTATTCAAGTCTTCTGCCCATTTTTAAATTAGATTGTTTTTTGCTTTTTGGGGGTGTTGAGTTGGATAAGTTCTTTATATATTCTGGATATTAACCCTTTATCAGATCTATCATCTGGAAATCTCTTCTCCCATTCAGTAGGTTGCCTTTTCATTTTGTTGATGGCATTCATTACTTTTATTTTCATCAGGAGTACACCAATCTCGACACAACATTTTTTCTACATTTACACTCATGAAGATGTAGGATTCGCATTGCCAGATTTAGCAAACAGATTTAAATGTAAATGAGAATTTCATATAAACAATTTTTTGTATAAGTATGTCCCATACAATACTTGGGACATATTTATATATACTTTGTATTTACATTATACTTATATTACATATAAATATATATAATAGTTATATTTATACTATAAATGATTTGTTATTTATATGAAATTCAAGTTTAACTGGGCATCTATATTTTATCTGGCACTCCTATGCAGGATTTAATTAAATTCATCAAGGTGGATTGAGTGTTCATTATGAGACATTATTCTCTATGGAGCAGTGCTTCACAAAGCGTGATCCTGAGACCAGCAGCACTGGCATTACCTGGGAACTTGATACGAATTCAAATTCTTGGGTTCACATCAGGCAAGCCAAATGAAGCAGAAACTCTGAGTTTGGGGCCCAGCAGTCTCTGATTTAACAAGCCCACGGGGTGGTTCTGATAGATACTGAAGTTTGCAAACAACCGATACTGACAGGTCTGTTAGCATCCCTGCCAGGTCTCACCAGTGTGGCTTACTGCGGCTGCTCAAGAGTTGGCCGCTAACCTCTAACTCTTGGCCTCCTTTTCTGCGGAACTGCCCTCTGCTTGTCAAGAGCTGCCTCTTCCAGGAAGTTATGTCCCACATGGAGGGGGGGGGAGGAGGTCCCGTTCCTTCTGAACCACTGCTAGAGGCATAAAGGTCTGACCTCTTCAAGTGAGGACAGTTCTGTCGTGTGCTTTATACTCCAGAGCCCTAACTTTGTGGGCCAGACCAAGGCTGGACTTCTCTGAGACCACATCTTTTCCTAGTTCTTTTCCCTTCCCTGTCCTGCTTTTCTCACTCCCTTCTAGGCAAAGTTTCCTAAAGAGCATTCCCTCGACATCACCTGCAACCAAATCCCTGCTTCTGCAGAATCTGACACAAGACGGATGGAGCTAATAATGTTTCTAAAATCCCGTAAAGTTACGCCTAAACGTGGCAAATTCAGCAAGCTGACTAAATAACAAGACTAAAATCATCACATGTAACCACTGATGCTCTTTGAAGACAAGGAAAAGCTATTACGATATCTTAAGCATCAGGTTTTAAAAACCAGGATTTAGACAGTGGGAAGTAGAGAAGAAGATGAATCTAACACATTAAAAAACAACAACAACATTAGCAATATTATAATTTATTGTTTTCTACATGCCTTCATGTAAATCAGGTAAGAGTACAACTCAGAGTCTGAGTATAGAAAAAATTATAAAAATCTGAGTATAGAGCCCCCGGAGAGCTGGTACCCAGCCCTAGCACTGTGCACAGTACGTGGCTCATGGTAGATGCTCAGTCAGTGCCTATGTAATGGAAGAAAGATGTGTGTCTAAGATGACACCAAGATTTCAAGGTGGGAAACATAGATGAATACTCTCAAGAGGAAGAGAAAGCTGGGAAGAGGATGAGTTTATTTTTAAATAAAGGGTTCGAGGAGACCCAAATTTGAGAAACTCAAATAAAGACTGCTATAGACAGCTGAAAATGCTGACCTGGCAAAAAGGTGAAAGGTCAGGGCCAAATATGGATTTGAGAGAGTAGTTTCTACGACTACGTTGTCATTCACAGAAGCTCAGTCTTCATAATTTGGCACGAAGCCTAGGCATCTGATCACAGTTTCAAGAATCTAAAAAGAAAACTGCTAAACACAAATGTCTAGCTGCTTTTTCTTCTGAATGGTCTTTTAGAAATTTTATTTAAAGGAGACTTTTTGGTAAAGTACTTTCAGCTTAACAAAAGATGCTTCAGTGTAGTAAGCCATTGTGAAAGAAAGTCATTCTCACTGGGCAGCAACTTTGACGAGATTGGAACCATCCAGATAAGATGCCATTGGTATTTAATTTTTCCCTTGGGAGAACTTTGTATTTCAATTAGCCTGTGTTTTCACATTTTTTTTTTCTGACACATTAGGTTCCCCTGAAATAATTTAAACCTATACTTTATGACCCCACCACACCTGAATCTTTGCACTGAAAAATAAGATTTTTAATTCACTCCTTGAGATTTTTAATTTTTTAAGTTTTTAAAATTTTTGTACTTATTTATTTTTTGATTGAGTTTTTTTTTTTAAGTGCTGGGTTTCTTTCTTTTTTTTTTTTTTTTAAGATTTTACTTATTTATTAGAGAGATCACAAGCAGGAGGAAAGGGCAGAAGGAGAAGCAGACTCCCCGCCGAGCGGGGAGCCTGATGTGGGACTCCATCCCAGACCCTGGGATCACAACCCGAGCGGAAGGCAGATGCCAAACCAACTGAGCCACCCAGGCGCCTTTAAAGTGCTAGGTTAAAAAACAGACATTCTCTGGGGCACTTGGGTGGCTCAGTCAGTTAAGTGTCTGCCTTTGGCTCTGGTCCTGATCCCAGGGTCCCGGGATTGAGCTCCGTGCTGGGCTCACAGCCCAGTGGTAAACCTGCTTCATCCTCTGCCCCTCCCCCTGCCTGTGCTTTCTCTCTCTCTCAAATAAATAAATAAAATCTTTATTAAAAAAAAACAAACATTCCCTATAACACCCCTTCTCTCTTCTTGGGGTTTCGGTGCACATGCAATGGTCCGAGACCTCAGAGGCTTGTTTCTTTGATATTATGCACCAAGGACATTATGCACTGATGTGATGACTCGTGCCTCCCAAGAACCGTCTGTATTGTCTATGGAGATCCATTTGATCCTAAGAAAAGCAATTTTTGTATGTTGGAGAAAATACAAGCAATATGGCTGCTGGTTCATGGGCAATAAAATACAAATGTGCAAACAACATAGAATTTAAGAGGATTCTGAGTCAAGTGTAAACCATGAGAAGACACGAAGAGAAAGGACTGATGTGACAAGAACAGGCTGGAGGATAAGCAAGATGGCAAAACTGGGCGATTGACTTAAGAGCAGCTCATGTAACCTGACCTAGGTCAAATGTTCAGGCTAAGGTTTATTCAGGGTGTTTGGAGGAAAGCAGTCCAACTGGGCTGTCAGGACAGTGGCTATGTTCTAACTGGTCTAGAATCTTAGGCTTATGCCTAAAGTCCAGTCACAAAGACCTGTTTTTCTATAGTTACCAGGGGCTTCCTAGTTGCCTGGTTGGCTTGAGGGTGAAGGAGGTTGAAACTAAGACGACAAGGGGGCATCTGGGTGGCTCAGTTGGTTAATCGTTCAACTCTTGGTTTCGGCTCAGGTCATGGTCTCAGGGTCTGCGAGACCGAGCCCCGCACTGGGCTCCCTGTTCATCGAGGAGTCTGCTTGAGATTCTCTTTCCCTCTCTCTCTGCCCCTCCCCCACTCCAGAAACAAAGGAAAAGAAGAAAGAAAGACACTAAGAAGACAAACTTAGGCTTGGCTCTGGACTTATCTAGACAACTTATCATTTGTTTCCCTGGGTATGGTTTGGAACCTGAGATTTTTCACAGAATGACTACTCATGCGTCCTTCATAATGAGGCATAAAGGTCAATTCTGAGGAGCGGTACTAACATCCGGAAGGAGAAAATCTTCATCCTCTGAGGAATGGTGATGAGAAACAATGACAAAAAAGGGGGAATAGGGCACCTGGGTGGCTCAGATGGTTAAGCGTCAGCCTTCAGCTCAGGTCATGATCCCAGGGTCCTGGGATCGAGCCCTGAATCGGGCACCCTGCTCAGCGGGGAGCCTGCTTCTCCCCCTCCCTCTGCTTCTCCCCCTGCTCATGCTCTCTCTCTCTGTATCTCTGTGTCTTGAATGAATAAATTTTTTAAAAAGGCAGGGGGAATATTCTATTATTTGAGTAGTCCTGGCATTTTGGCCAAGGAAAGTGTGTTAAAAGAGAAGTCTCAGACACCCTCCTAGTTAACATCTCCAACACTCTGCTCTTTAAAACTGTGAAGATCTCAAGTTTTGTGAAGGTATTTGAAAAGGAAGGATTAAAATAAGTTGGTATTCAAAGTACAGTTTCTTGAAGTAATCAAAAGTGCACCCTTAAGAAGACCAATTCTCTTTTCCTTCTCCTATTAGCTGCTAATGGCAAACAATACATCATTTGATGTCAACTGATGCTTTTAAATGAACCTCAGAGAGATAAGGAAGTACAGCTAATTACTGTAAACAAGCCCGAGGGGACAAGACGACTGTGCTATGGTTTGCAAAGGAGTATTAATAGAATACTCAGCCAAACATTTGTACTCATGAGCTCACTGGTGAGCTCGAATCCATACTCTGGAGGATGTATTTTATACTGTCCACTTGTCATCTAATCATGTTGTCTATTAGCAAGATGATTCATAAGGGGAGGCAGTAGACACAAACTTTGAAATGCAGGATGCCAAATCGGTTTCTGTCACTTCCTGGTTGTGTGACCCTGCTCAAGTCTCTGAATGTCTCTGAGCCCCCATCTTCACATAGCACACCGGACATAGGGTTATAGGGAGAGGTGAGTAAGGCCGTGCCGGTAAAGGAATTAGCAGACTGCCTGGTACATAGTAAGTGCCCCCAGGTCGCGGGTGCTGGGATACTGCTCTTAGTTTATTCTTCTCCTTAAGTGACGGAATCAAATGAAAGAAAAAAAAAAATGCCATTTGTCAAAGCCCTGCAGAGAGCACCATGATTCCCAAGTCCTCCTGACACTTGAGCAAGTTTGAGAACGACTAGCCTCATATAGCCTAGCCTATGCCTGAATCCAAGATACTACACCTTAGAAAAAAATCGGGCTAAAAGTGAACCTTTAGATAAACAAAAGACATGACGAGGAGTCTTTAGGGAGGAAAGCCACGCGAGGAAAGATGCTGCTGGGAGAAACACCCGCATCCCAAGGTCAGAGGGTTATGAAATACAGACTCTTCAGGGAGAGTAAATATTACTGCTCTGCACCTGAGTTTCCATGATCACACTAGCTTTGCAAAAAAAAGGGAAAATCACAAGTCAATGTTTTCCGGCTCCCGTCCCATGCACTCTCTAGGAACTTCGCTCCGCATTCCATACCCACACATTCCTATATGGCCTCTCACCTGCCCTTCCCCCTCCGCCAAAAAAAAAAAAAAAAAAAAAAAATGGCGCTCTGGGAAACCAGAAAGACATCTCGCAAGTTTTCTGGGATCTGATACTCACGGTCACCACAGAGCTCGAATTCTCTTCTTTTCTTCTACAGCCTTGTGTGTATATGCTGTCATGGCCAATGGCCCTCAAAAGCAAGACTCTTCCTGGTGCTGCCAAGGGTATGACCGGTGGCCAACCGTTTTGGCAGCACCCGAGGTGCTTGCACCACTAGCTTCTGCATCGTTTTTACTGGGCACTGACAGCGAGTGCATGGACACTGTTGTTCTTTTCTTAGAGATCCTCTGCTGTAGGATTCGGGCATGAGTTCCGCGGGCCGGGCCAGATGATATCTGCGGCAGACACTGTGCTGGGCTTACAATCTAGCAACATTGCCCCTAACACTGGCAGTCAAGTTACGGCGCTCCCTTTTCACTTGGATGATTTATTTCCCTGGAGGCCTCTTAAGGTTTATGCCTTATCAAACCTCCTGCTGTGCCCAGCCAGCCGGGCCTGACTTCTGGAGTCAACACCATTCAAGTTGAAGATGGGGCCCTATGTTCTGATGGGATGGTCAGAAGACAGAGAATAGGGACAGGGAGGTGAAATGCATCGAGCAGTTCAGTTTATCAGGCCTTACTGAATACACACCATGTGCTTCCCGGCAACCCTGCCAGGCCGCCATTGTTAATACTCATTTGACAGGTATTATATTCCATTTTGCTCACTCCCACTCAGTTAAAGTAACAGGATCGAGGTCACACAAGGCAGTAAATGACAGAATTTGAAACAAGGTCTTCCTGCTCCAATTATGCCACCTGCAGTAATATTCTGTGCGTTTATCTTATCACTAGGAGTGATTATGATTGGCCATAGGGGATTAGAGATAAATGTGTGGAGGGTACAAGCGCGCACGCACGCACGCACACACACACACACACACATATACATATATATTTACCATATATATATATATATATATATATATATTATTTACCACAGAGCGTGGGCACTCTCTAATCTGGGGGCTCAGCAAACTATGGCCTGAAGGCCCACAACCAAGTTGCTGGGTTTTTTTAGATTTTATTTATTTGAGAGAGAGACAGAACTAGCAGGGGAGGGGGGCAGGGCAAAGGGAGAGAGAGAAGTAGATTCCCCACTGATCAGGGAGCCCGACGCAGGGCTGGATCCCAGGACCCCAAGATCATGACCTGACCAGAAGGCAAACGCTTAACGGACTGAGCCACCCAGGCGCCCTGGCCCACAACCAAGTTTTATAAATAAAGTTTTATGGGAACACAGCCAGGCTCGTTCATTCACTTACATATGGTCTACAACTGCAGAGATGAGTAGTTCTCACGGAGACCATATATAAGCAAGCCTGAAATATTTATTTTCTGGCCTCTTAAGAAAAAGTTTAGGGGCGCCTGGGTGGCTTAGTCGTTAAGCATCTGCCTTCGGCTCAGGTCATGGTTCCAGGGTCTTGGGATCAAGCCCCGCATCGGGCTCCCTGCTTGGCGGGAAGCCTGTTTCTCCCTCTCCCACTCCCCCTGCTTGTGTTCCCTCTCTCGCTGTGTCTCTCTCTGTCAAATAAATAAATAAAATCTTAAAAAAAAAAAAATTTTAGCGACCACTGCGAACCCATCAAAATATCCCATTGGGTTCAGGAGATGCCTTCATTAGCAAATGACATTCCCTGACCTCCCCCTCTTTAGAACCATAAGGAGTCTGAAGAAGATCTAGTCCTGTGTTTGGGGAGAAACCATCAATCCAAAGTACCCACAGAGCTAGAAATAGCACCCCGGGGCAGGGCTTTCCTAAACTGGGGCTGGTACTCATTCGCGTAAGTTTATTTTCCTGGGAATAGATCCACAGCTTTTATCATATCGAAAAATAGTTGGGAATCACTAATTGAATTATTATCAAACAGACGTAAGTTTAAGTCTAGCCTCAGGCACTGACCAGCTATGTGATTTGGGCCAATTAGTTAAATTCTTGGAACTTCTCTTTTCTTATTTGTAAAACTTATTTATTATAGACCGTCTCCTAGGATCAGGTCATCCCCTGAATGTGTGAATCTACTTGCAATTTGAGATCACTGAGAGGGTCCTAGCTTCGGTTTTCTCCCTGTTCCCCTAAACCAAATGTAACCACTTCTCATATTCTTAGACTGCATTTGTGCCTAGACCACAGGTGAAACACCCTGATATATCCATACAATGAAATACTAACCAGCAATAAGAAGGAACTGTTTATCCATGCAATATTGTGGTTAGATCTCAAGGGTCTTAGGCTGAGTAAGAAAAAGCCAGACTCAAAAGACTATAGTATATACTGTATGATTCTATTTATATGACATTTAAGACAATAGGGACAGAAATCATATCAGAGGTTGCCAAAAGCTGGAATGGAACTAAGGAATTGGTACAGAAGTTGGGAGAAACCGAATTTTGACCTCCATGATCTTCAACCCTGGTTCGACGCCCATGAATGTGTTCTGTTACATGGCAAAAAGGACTTTGCAGATGTAATTAAGGTAACTGATCAGTTAACCTTAAAATAACAAGATAAATCTGGATTATCCAGGTAGGCCTAATGTGATCACATGAGCTCTTAAAAGCAGAGGAGGAAGAGAGATTCAAAGCACAAGAAGGATTCAACTCTCTGTTGCTGCCTTGAAGACAGAGGGAGTCAAATGCCAAAGAAATGAGGACCTCAGTCCTAGAGCCACATGGGAAGGAATAATGCCAGTCACCTGAATGTGCTTGAAAGCAAACGTTCTTCCTCAGACCAAAAAGGAACTTGCCCTGGACAACACTTTGATATCAGCCTTGTGAGACCCCGAGCAAAGAGCCCCCCACACCATCCCGGACTTCTGACACAGAAGTGTGAGAAAATAAGCGGGTGTTGTTTTAACCACTAAGTTTGTGGTAATTTCTTTTGGCAACAATAGAGAACTAATACAAAAAGGCATGAAGAAACTCTTTTGGGTAGAGAAAATACTCTTTTAGATATTTTTTTCTGGTTTTATTGAAATATAATAAACATATAACATTGTATATATTTAAGGTGTACAATGTGATGATTTGATGGACGATTAGACAGTGAAATGACATTGGTTGATACATCCATCATTCCACATAGTTACCTTTTTTTGCCTGGTGAGAACTTTTAAGATGTGCTCTCTTAGCAACTTTCAAATACTCTAGATCTTGATTGTGGGGGTGGTTCTATGACTAAGTTAGTCAAAATTTATAGGACCGTATACCTAAAAAGGCTAAAATTTAATGTATGTGAATTATACCTGAATAAACCTATACAAATGAAATAAAAACTCAGCAAATTGTATTTAAATGGGTTTTACTGTATAGAAACTATGCCTGTTCAGGGTCATCTATTAGAGAACTTTTCCCTTATTCTCATCTTCCCCCACTTTATTTTTTTTAAGATTTTTGTTTTAAGATTTTATTTATTTATTTGAGAGAGAGAGAGAGAGAGAGAGGGAGAAGCAGACTCGCCGCTGAGCAGGGAGCCAGACGTGGTGTTCAATCCCGGGACCCTGGGATCATGACCTGAGCCAAAGGCAGACACCCAACTGACTAAGCCACCCAGGCGCCCCTAAAGATTTTATTTTTTAAGTAATATCTACACTCAGCGTGGGGCTCGAACCTACAACCCTGACACCAAGAGTCACACACTCCACCAACTGAGCCAGCCAGGCGCTCCCCATCTTTCCTCAGTTTAGATAATTAACCATGCTTTTCCCATCCCACTACACTTGTACTTTATTATTTATTTCTATTTTTCTTCTAATACTATATTGTCATTTTGAATTATATCTGTATTACTAGTAGACTGAGTGCAGGGACAGTGTCTTCAACTCTGGATCATGAATTCCCAGAATATAGTAGGTGTTTTATCATTTTTATTTGATTTCGACTACTGCACATGAACATATCTAAAACTTTTCAAACATCTCTTTCAGAAATTTTCTGGCTAGATCTCTTCCTGGGAGTAATAAATTCCATATATTTACTACTGGGTAAAGCTTTTCAATTTCTTAAAAATTTCAAAACCACTTCTTTAGATTTCAAGGGAGTACTCCCACATTTCTGGTATTCTTGAGGACAGTGAAATAGTGTGTGTATATCTCATCTGTTATACTTCGTAGAGTTTGCTAACATTCCCTCTTGGATACAGTTTTTCTAGAAAATAATCCAGTTAAAACTGCCCTTTCAACAATATCTATGTCCATCATAGTTGAGTTGCCAGATAAAATACATAATGCCCCATTAAATTAGAATTTCAGATAAACAAAAAATAATTTTTAGTAGAAGTATATTCCCTGCCATATTTAACTGGACATCCTTTATTATGGGAAGGGGTGGCTACATCGGACAAGCCTAATCATAGCATGCACCCATCTGTGGAAGCAAGAGTACTATTGTTCATGTAAATTTGTGTTTTAAATATGCCGAGGTTTTACAAAGTGACAATCAGTCCCACTCTAGGCCTGGGAGGCAATATGTATGTAGAGACTACTTTGAGGGAAGGAATGAGGAGAAAAAGGAATCTTGTCAATAAATTGGGTCTGGTATGAAAGGACTTCAGGCCCTTGGGAGGGCTGCAAGAGTGGCCAGAAAATTGTACATGAACGAAAGTAAGAGACTGCCACTTAGGAAAAGTTATTCAGGCAGGTAGGACTTGGGGAAGAAATATTTCATGAGGCACCAAAGGATTCCATGGGAAAGTGAAAGTTCGAAAGTTGGGGGAGTGGCTGCAGAGAGAGCAGTTTTAATTCATTCCAAAAATAAATCCCGAGCACCTGTTCAAGAGAAAAGCCCTTATCTTCACGGAGTTGACATTTCAGCTGGGGAAAGGGATGCACACGGAATATAAAGAAATGAGGAAAACATAGCATATCACTTGATGGTTAGCGCTACAGAGAAAAATTCAGAAAGGAAGGAAGATGGGGGGCACCTGGGTGGCTCAGTAGGTTAAGTGTCTCACCAGCTCAGGTCATGATCCTGGGGTCCTGGGATCGAGTCCCACATCGGGCTCCCTGCTCAGGGGGGAGTCTGCTTCTCCCTCTGCCCTCTGCCCCTCCCCGCTGCTTGTGCACACCCTCTCTCTCAAATAAACAAATAAAATCTCCTTTTTAGAAGATTATTTATTTGAGAGAAAGAGAATGAGAGAGAGAAAGAGAGCACGAGAGGGGGGAGGGTCAGAGGGAGAAGCAGACTCCCCGCTGAGCAGGGAGCCCAATGTGGGACTCGATCCTGGAACTCCAAGATCATGACCTGGGTTGAAGGCAGTCGCTCAACCAACTGAGCCACCCAGGTGCCCCAAATAAAATCTTTTTTAAAAAAAGGAAGATAAGAAATGAGGACGGGAGAAACTTAGACGATGCCTCAGTGAGAAAGTGCCATTTGAGCAGGACCTTAAATAGGCAAGAAGAAAGTCATGCTTATGTCTGGTATCACGTATTCCAACAAAGGGAACACCTATGCAAAAGCCTAGTTTTATCTAGGAAAAGCAAGAAGGTCAAATGTGACTGAAGCTCAGTGGAACTAGCAGGAGAGAATGTCATGGGGAGGGAGATGCAGAGCCTTCCTGTGAGGCCTTACAGAATAAGGTCAGGACTTTGTCTTTGCCCGGGGGGGGGGGGGGGGGGGGGAGGGGATGAGAGAGAGAGGGTGGGGGGAGGGGCAAGGGAAAGGGAGACTCTTAAGCAGGCTCCACACCCAGCATGGAGCCCGACACAGGGCTCTATCTCACAACTCTGAGATCACAACCTGAGCCAAAATCAAAAGTTGGATGCTTAACCAACTGAACCACCCAAGGCGCCCAGGACTTTGTCTTTTACTCTGACTGTTAGCCACTGGAGATTTTTAAGCAAAAGAGTGGCTTTGTACAAGGGTCACTCCAGCTGTCATGTAGAGGGTAGATCAGTAAGGGGACAAGGCCAGAAACAACACGATCCGTTTTAAGACTTAATGAGGAAGAGATTGAAGCTTCCTTCTTTGAATTATGGCTAAAGGTGGTAAAAAATAAGTTTTCATTAAACAGTAGAGGGGTGCCTGGTGGGCTCAGTCAGTAGAGCACGTGACTCTTGACCAGGGGTTGTAAGTTTGAGCCCCACATGGGGTGTCAAGATTATTTTACAATAAAATCTTAAAACAATAGAAGAAATAATTAAATGACACCAAGATGCCGTTCATTTATTTAAGCAAGAAATAGTTTTGTATAGCAGAGTTCTAATGAAACATTGGCTCAGCCAGATGCTTTATTACAAGGGCATTACCAGCTAATAGTCTATAAATTATATAACTCATCCAGGCCCACATTTTACACCAGCTTCTGCCTATCCCAAGCCTCAGACCTCTTCAGGACAGACTGGAAGCCTCTAGTCCTTACAGAGCAAATTTCCATCACACCTACGCCATTATCCCAACCCCGACACATCATCACAGCTTATGATACATTTTATCTGTTGAGCCTGGAAACAACCTCAAAAACCTTCTCAACACCATGTTTTTTTTAGACAGCCATTATCGGCTCATTGGCACTGGCACAAAAATCGACTTGTTTAGCTTCACGAGTCTCACAGCTGCTGTTATTCACGGCACCGGGGCACCTGCAGGAGAGAATGAGATGGGAAATGGGGCTGATATCCAACCCCCACCCCCTCTGTTCTTCATGGGCTGGGTCTGTGTTCTGAGGATGTCTTTTCCTAAATCACACGAAGGCACGGAATTGACTAGCTGCAGCAGTAGCTCTGTCTGGTTTAGGGGAATAAGCAGGGGGGCAGGGGTCATTGGTTGTAATTGTTGCAAATAATAAGAGAAAATATTTAGACGGGGTGAGGAGAGATGAATGGAAGCATTCATCTTTGAAGAATGGCTAAGATTTAATTTTTTACTTTCTGTTATATATAGGCAGCGATTTGTATGATGACAAGGTTAGTGTGAAAAGGGTCTAACTAAGCTACATGTTGTAAGTAAAGAGCTGCAGAAGCAGGGCTGTAAACAGTGGGGGTTGGCCTTGCCTAATGGAGATGCTTACGTAAGGGGTTATTTTCCTCTGCCTCTTGGCAATCAAATAAAGCCAACCTTGGCCTCTGAGCACGTTCGACGTCGAATGCCTTTCTGTTCGAGAAACTTAAACTAATGTAAAACCAAGAGCACTTTTCTATTTACCGATGCATTTTCATTGTTTGTTCAATCATGTTCCGTATTAAAGAAACACACATATGACATTCTGATTTTACACAATAGATAAATTAAGTGCTAAATGATTCATAGTGCCACAGTTCCCCTGGGGGGGGCGGTGTTTCTGACGTATGTAACTCGGTTGAAACACATGGAGCCTGCAAAGTCAGTCAACTGTCCTGGCAGGGGAATCAACCCAGAACCATGATGAACCGTAATGAGCTCTCTGGCTCATTCAATGAGACAGTTCACCTGCCCCTTACTGGTACACAAAGACATCCTGACATTCCCCATCCTGTAATGAGAAACTCCTGCTAAGGGTGACTGTGTTGGACTAAGGACGTTTCAGCTGAACAACATAGAGAAAAACAGAAGAACAAAACTTCAGCGCCAAGGCTGAGGCCACTTGAGGAGAAACTGTAGCGTGCATGCTCTGGCCAGGTGCCAGTCACAAAGATCGCCAGCCCCAGAGCTCTCGGGTGAGACTTCTCTTAGCCAGTTTCATGAAGAAAACTTGTCATTTTATGTGTGACCTGTCCCCACCCCCACCTTGTGTTCTCTAATCCCCTTCATTATTTGAGTTGCTTTTCCCTGCATCTTCTCCAACCCTATTATTTCTGTCTCACACACAGCCCAGAGCTACAAAAACAGCCCAGGTGCAGACACCTCCAGGATGAGCAAATTACTGCGATGACTGCTTACTGGGTTTGTTTGTTTGTTTTTTCCTGCTCTTTTTCTTAATGATATTCAACATTTTCGGGCTATGGGAAAGCTCTCCTCAGGAAACAGTCTCTAAGAACTTTTGACCCCCTTTCCCTGGATGTAATGTGACAGCTCAGAACTTGTCATTTTAAAAGCTGCTTGAAAGGGCGCCTGGGTGGCTCAGTCGGTGAAGCGTCTGCCTTCGGCTCAGGTCGTGATCTCAGGGTCCTGGGATGGAGCCCCGAATGGGGCTCTCTGCTCAGCTGGGAGTCTGCTTCTCTTTCTCTCAAATAAATAAATAAAATCTTTAAAAAAAAATAAAACATGCTTGAAGAGATGGAGAAGGGAGGAAATTGGAGAAGTGGAAATACAGGTGTGGTTTGGACAACCAGTTGGAATAGAGACAACTTGTCGGGAACATTCCTTTGGGTGGCTATTTGGAGAAAACACTTCATATTTGCATAATGCTTTATGATGAAAAAGGGTCTTTCTCATATTTCTGCGCTCAGCCCTCACAGCAACTCTGATCAGAAAGGTGAGAGGATTTTTGCAATACTGCATGGTAATTGTGCCAGGAAGCTGGTATTCGGACTGAAGTCTGGCTCCTTATTTCACGCTAGACTACTTTATTATTTGTTAGGATGCCCCAGACCACCCTGACCTCACAAAACAAATTGTGTACTGTGTATTTTAGAAAAGTTTTTATTTGAAGGAAAAATATCTAAACGTTTGTAGGGTAATATTTTAAAGAAATGTATTAGGCTGAGGGTAACCAATGGAGTAGGCATGATAGAATGCCGACCTCCCTCCAATCTGAAGAAAATGTAGGGCTCTCTTTGTGACTGCCCCGATTGTAAATTTAATCATGTTTTAGGCTCTAAAACCTCAGTGGTCATACTGCAAGGGACCCAAGGGGATTTTTATTTAAGAAAACTGTCAAAAGCAGCTACAGATGGAGGACTTCTGCGATTCTACTTCATCTGTGATGAAAGATATTTTCATTTCGGCCTGGGAGCTGTTCTTTCTCCATCACTCAGATTACTTTATGAGCCATTTGCTTTGGAAGTAGGTATTTTTACTCTTTTAATGGAATGAAATGGTATAATGTTAAGGCTCATTATCAAATTGGAATGCAGAAACAACATTGGCCTATAGTTGAAATTTGCCTCCGTAAAAACTGTAAAGAAGAAGAAGAAAAAATATATATAGATAGATATAAAATGAAGTTTGTTACTCACAAAAAACCACTGAGGAGACCTAAATATGTACAAAGCTGTCAATTTTAATGAAATATTCAAAGTCACTAAAAACGT
The DNA here is from genome assembly GCF_964656455.1 of Halichoerus grypus. Taxonomy (NCBI): domain Eukaryota; kingdom Metazoa; phylum Chordata; class Mammalia; order Carnivora; family Phocidae; genus Halichoerus; species Halichoerus grypus. The sequence goes on along the minus strand of NC_135727.1, from coordinate 33,798,037 downwards.
GCAAATGAAGCAACACACTTCATATTTCATATTTCTTGAAATGTTAACTGTCCTAAAGGTTTGACCTCTCCGAATATAAATAGAACAATCTCCCTATCTATAGGTGTCTGTGAATATTAAATTGCTTAGCAGTCATTTAGCAAACTAACTAAATATAAACAAAATTTTACCACCAGATGTAAGTAGCTGAATGGAACAAATTAACTGATATGAGTGAATGAGAAAAGAGGCTCATCCTAAATTTTACAAAAAGGACAATTATGTAGCACATCACCAATTCCAAGATTCATATTCTATATAGAATAGTGCATGCTACATCACTTTCTGTTCTTTTTTTAAATTTTTTTCATTTGAACGGAGTTGACACACAGTGTTACATTAGTTTCAGTTACACAAAATAGTGATTCAACTTCTCTATACATTATGCTCTCCTCACCAAGAGTGTAGCTCCCATCTGTCACCATACAACACTATTACAATATCATTGACTATATTCCCTATGCTGTACGTCCTATTCCTGTGACTTATTCATTCCATAACTGGAAGCCTGTATCTCCCACACCCCTTCACCCATTTTGCCCATCCCCCAACCCCCTTTCCTCTGGCAATCATCAGTTCTCTGTATTTACAGATCTGATTCTGGTTTTCATTTGTTTATTCATTTGTTTTGTTTTTTTAGATTCCACATGAGTGGAATCATATGGTATTTGTCTTTCTCAGTCTGACTTATTTCACTTAGTGTAATACCCTCTCGGCCCATCTATGTTGTTGCAGATGACACAGTCTCATCCTTTTTTATGGCTGCATAAAGTTCCATTATATAGAGACATAGATATCTATTTATCTATATATAGAGATATAGAGATAGCTCTCACATCTTCCTTATCCATTCTTTTTTTTTTAAGATTTATTTATTTATTTGAGAGAGCACGCATGTGAGTGGGGGAGGGGCAGAGGGAGGGGGAGACAGGGAATCTCAAGCAGACTCCCTGCTGAGCATGGAGCTGACCGTGGGGCTCTATTTCACAACCCTGAGATCACGACCTGAGCCGAAACCAAGAGTTGGCCACTCGACCAACTGAGACACCCAGGTGCCCCTCCATTCTTCTATTAATGGACACTTAGGTTGCTTCCATATCTTGGCTATTGTAAGTAATGCTGCAGTAAACATGGGGATGCATATATCTTTTCAAATTAGTGTTTTCATTTTCTTTGAATAAATACCCATTAGTGGAATTACTGGACCCTATGGTGTTTCTATTTTTAATTTTGTGAGGAACCTCCATACTGTTTTCCACAGTGGCTATACCAATTTACATTCCTTGCTCATGAATTGGAAGAACAAATATTGTTAAAATGTCCATAATACCCAAAGCAATCTAGAGATTCAATGCAATCCCTATAAAAATACCAACAGCATTTTTCACAGAACTAGAACAAATGGAACTAAAATTTGTATGGAACACACACACAAAAAAAACTCTGAATAACCAAAGCAATCTACAGAAAGAAGAACAAAAACGGGGGTTTCACAATTCCATATTTCAAGATCTACTTACAAAGCTGTAGTAATCAAAACAGTATGGTACTGGTCAGAAAAAAAATGGACACATTGATCAATGGAACAGAATAGAGAGCCCAGAAATAAACCCACACTTATATGGTCAATTAATCTTCCACAAAGGAGGCAAGAATATACAATGGGGAAAAGACAGTCTCTTCAATAAATGGTACTGGGAAAACTGGACAGCTACATGCAAAAGGATAAAACTGAACCACTTTCTAACACCATACACAAAAATGAAATCAAAATGGATGAAAGACCTAAATGTGAGACCTGAAACCATAGAAATCCTAGAAGAGAGCACAGGCAATAATTACTCCAACATAAGCCATAGCTACATTTTTTAGCTATGTCTCCTAGGGCAAGGGAATCAAAAGCAAAAATAAGCTATTGGGACTACATCAAAATAAAAAGCTTTTGCACAGTGAAGGGAACCATCAACAGAACTAAAAGGCAACCTACAGAATGGGAGAAGATATTTACAAATGATATATCTGATTAGGGGTTAATATCTAAAATACATAAAGAACTTACACAACTCAACACCAAAAAAAAAACAAAAACAAAAACAATCCAATTAAAACATGAGCAGAGAACCTGAATAGACATATTCCCAAAGAAGAGATACAGATGGGCGACAGACACATGAAAAGAGGCTCAACATCACTCATCATCAGGGAAATGCAAATCAAAACAACAAGGAGATATTACCTTATGCCAGTCAGAATGGCTAAAATCAGAATGAAAAGAAATAACTGTTGGTGAGGATGTGGAGAAAAAGAAATCTTCATGCACTGTTGGTGGGAACTTTATGTTCTTTTAAAAAAATATAGACATATTCAGGGGCACCTGGGTGGCTCAGTCGGTTAAGCGTCTGCCTTCGGCTCAGGTCATGATCCCAGGATTCTGGGATCGAGACCCGCATTGGCTCCCTGCTCAGCAGGAAGTCTGCTTCTGCCTCTCTCCCTGCTCTCTGTCTCTCTTTCTCTCAAATAAATAAATAAAATCTAAAAATATATATAGAGAGAGACATATTCAAAAAAAAGACTAATGATTTTAGACTACAACCCCTGAATGTGCTAAAGAAACCATTGTAGGGAAATAAAAATAACATTGTTGGTAAGGCACATAAACAGACAATTTGGCTATTTACTTGGTTGCATATAAAGCTGTATGTGTCCTCGAAAGAGAGTCCAAATATTTAGCATAAGAATAAAACTGCACATACTTTTTTTTTTAAATGCTATTTTAAAGGTCTTGCAATGATCAGTTTGTAGTCTGCCCTATGAAAGCCTTAAAAATCTAATCAGACCATAAAAACTAGTACTTTGATTACTCTTAATCCTTTGATTTGGGAAAGTGCAAAATTCGGGGGAATTTATTGGATTTTTTTATGACTAACACGCTGTGGATAGCTCTATAATGCCAATTGACAATTAAGGCAATTATCTGAAATGATTCAGACACAAAGCTCACTCTTGCCTGCATTTATAAAGCACTTTATTCTGCTCTTCGATGTTGCTTGAACTAGTGAGGCAGTATCTTAAATTTTTTATAATAGTAAGTGGGGAACTTAAGCCCAGAGAGGTGAAATGACTTGTTTAATACACAAAACTAAATGCTGGCCTATTGGAGCCCAAGTAGGTCTCCTGTTTTCCAGTCTAGTGTACTTCTGATTTCAAGAGACTGTCTCAAATTTTAATTGGTTACTGCCAGAAGTATATAATGATTTCTGTTTTATAGAACTTTCTGATTTTCAAGTGATAGCAAGAGTAACAATTCACTGAGTGCCTGGTAGGTGGCCTCTCTCCTTGCTAAATACCTTATATTATTTGGGAGAATTGATATCATGACAATATTGAGTCTTCAAACCAATGAACATGGTATATCTCCCCGTTTGTTGTTTGAGACAATATCTGACTTCTTTTGCCAGCTAAGTAAAATCATTTCCGTCTGATAACAGTTTCCTTGCCCTCAAACTATTCCAGCTTTTCAGAACACTTGCTAGGCCATTCTGCTCTTGTTTTTTTTTTTTATTATTTTAATAAAATAAGATAAAAACAGAGAGGGAGGCAAACCATAAGAGACTCTTAACTATAGGAAACAAACTGAGGGTTGCTGGAGGGGGGGATTGGGGTAACTGGGTGATGGGCATTAAGGAGGGCACTTGAGGTAATGAACACTAGGTGTCATATGCTACCGATGAATCACTAAATTCTACCCCTGAAACTAATAATACACTATATGTTAACTAAATTGCATTTAAATTAAAATTTAAAAAAAAAAATGATAACCAGTAAAATTCAGAGAAAGTACAATGTGTTCATTCAGGGGAAGCCTGTCATTTGGCTCCAAATTAACATAGAAATGCCAGCAAGTTATATGACATTAATTATGAAAGCTTTTCAGGAAAAAATATCATAAGCTGATATTTAATTTTTTAGCAACTTTATTAGGATATAATTTGATATTCAATAAACTGAATACATTTAAATTGTACAATTTAATAAGTTTTGACACATGCATATATATACAAAATCATCATCACAATCAACATAGTGAACAAATCTACCACCCCCAAAAAGTTCCCTGTGCCCCATGGTAATCCTTTGCCCATGCTCAATCCCCACCTTCCACATTCCCAGGCAATCACCGACCTGCTTTCTGTCATTATAGATTCATTTGCATATTCTAATACTTTATGTATACATAGAACATATAGTCTGAACTCTTTTTTGTCTAGTTTATTTCACTCAGCATGATTATTTTGAGATTCATCCAAATTTTTATTGTGGGACACCTGGGTGGCTCAGTCGGTTAAGCATCTGTCTTCCGCTCAGGTCATGATCCCGGGGTCCTGGGATTGAGCCCCACGTTGTGCTCCCTGCTCAACACAGAGTTGACTTCTCCCTTTCCCTCTGCCTCTCCCCCCTCCATGAACACGCATGCTCACTGTCTCTCTCTCAAATAAATGAATAAAATCTTTTTTAAAAAATTTCTTTGCAGGTATCAAAAGTTCATTTCTTTTTAGTGCTGAGTAGCACTCTATTGTATACATATTTCACAATTTGTTTATCTTTTGGTTGTCAATGGCTATTTGGGATGTTTCCTGGTTGGGGCTATTTTACAAATAAAGATGTTTTGAACATTTGCATACAAGTCTTTGTATGGACATATACTTTTTCCTTTCTTTTTTTTTAAGATTTTATTTATTTATTTGCTAGAGAGAGAGAGAGAGAGAGAGCACTCTTGAGAATGCGCACGCAAGCAGGGGGAGTGGCACACAGAGGCAGAGGGAGAAGCAGGGAGCCCAATGCGGGGCTCGATCCCAGGACCCTGGGATCACAACCAGAGCTGAAGGCAGATGTTTAACCAACTGAGCCACCCAGATGCCCCTGATTTTTCTTTAAATAATTACTTAGGAGTTGAATAGGTGTATCATATAGTATGTGTATGTTTAATTTTTTGAAAAGCTGCCAAACTGGTTGCCAAAGTGGTTGTACCATTTTACATTCCCACGAGCAGTATATGAGCATTCCAGTTCTTCCACATTCTTGCCACCATTTGGTATGGTCGGTCATTTTCATTTTATCCCTTTGAATAGATGTATAGTGGTATCTTATTGTGTCTTTAATTTTCATTTCTTTGATTACTAATGATAAACATCTTTTCATGTGCCCATTTGCCATTCATGTATTTTCTTTGGCGAATTGTCTGTTCAAATTTTGCCCATGTTTAAATTGAGCTGTTTTCTTATGATTCAGTTTTGAGAGTTCTTTACATATTCTGCATGCAAGCCTTTATCGTCTGTAATGCAGTTTCACCCAGTGATTTGTCTTTCTATTCTTTTAACACTGTCTTTCAGAGAGCAGAATTTTCTAATTTTGATGAAGTCCATTTTATCATTTTTTTGTTTTTATAGATTGTACATTTGGTGTCATGTCTAAGAAATCTTTGCCAAATCCAAGGACACAAAAATTTTCTCCTCTATTTTCTTCTAGGAGTTTTACATATGTAGATTTTACATTTAGGTCTATGATCCATTTTGAGTTAATTTTCATATATAATAAGAGGTATGGGCCCACATTCATATTTTTGCATATGGATATCTAATTGTTCTGACAGTTTGTGGAAAACACTATTCTTTCTCCACTGAATTGCATTTGATGTATTGTTAAAAATCAGCTGTCCATTTATGTGTTTATTTCTGAACTCTCTATTCTGTTCCATTGATCTACATGTTTCTAAAAATAAACCACTGTAAAGATACTAGTACCATATGGTTTTGATTACTATAGATTTATAATGAGTTCTGAAAACAGATATTCTTTTTTTTAAGATTTTATTTTTTTATTTGACAGAGAGAGAGCGAGAGCACACAAGCAGGCAGAACAGGAGGCAGAGGGAGAGGGAGAAGCAGACTCCATGCTGAGCAGGGAGCCTGACACGGCTCAATCTCAGGACCCTAAGATCATGACCTGAGCCCAAACCAAGAGTCGGATGCTTAACCCACTGAGCCACCCAAGTGATAGTGTCCTCTGATGCACAAAAGATTTTAGTTTTGATGAAATCCAATTTATATGCTTTTTCTTTTGTTTCTTATGCTTTTGGTGTCATATTTCAGAAACCATTGCCAAATCCAAGGTCATGTAGATTTCGCTTATTTGTTTTCTTCTAAAAGTTTTATAGTTTTATTTTTTACATTTAGGTCTTTGATCCATAATGAGGTAATTTTTAAATATAATGTGAGATAAAGATCCAATTTTATTCTTTTACATGTGAATATCTGGTTGCCCCGACACCATTTGTTCAAGACTCCTCTTCCCCACTGAGTAGTATTCTTGGCATCCTTGTGGAAAATCAATTGACCATAAATGTTAGGGTTTATTTCTGGGCCCTCTATTCTACTGATTGATCTACACATCTATCCTCATGTCAGCACAACACTCTTTTGATTAATGTAGCTTTGTAGTAAGTTTTAAAATCTGAAGTGTGAGTCTCCAACATTGTTCCTTTTCAAGATTGTTTTGGTTATTTGGGACCCCTTGCAAATCCATATGAATCTGAGGATTGGTTTTTACATTTCTGCAAAAAAAAAAAAAAAGCCATTGAGATTTTCATAGAGATTACATGGAATCTGTAGATCGTTTTGAAGAAAATTGCCATCTTAACAATATTAAGTCTTCTGAGCCATGAACATAGGATGTCTTTCATTTATTTAGGGCTTCTTAATTTTTGTCAGAAGTGTTTTGCAGTTTTCTGAGTATAGACCTTACCTTCTTGGTTAAATTTATTCTTAAGAATTTTATCCATGTTGTTGTTTTTGTAAATGGAATTGTTTCTTAATTTCCTTTCTGGATTGTTCATTGCTAGTGTATAGAAATACAATTAATTTTGGCATGTTGACCTCATATCCTGTAAGTTTGCTGAATTCACTTATTTTTTCTATTTTTATTATTTTTTTAAAATTCAATTAATTAACATGTATTTCTTTAAATATTTTAATTTATTTATTTGAGAGCGAGAGACAGAGATAGCACAAGTGGGGAGGAGAGGGAGAAGCAGGCTGAGTGGGGAGTCTGACGTGGGGCTCAATCCCAGGACCCTGAGATTATGACCTGAGCCTAAGGCAGATGCTTATATGACTGAGCCATCCAGGTGCCCCTAACATATAATGTATTATTTGTTTCAGGGGTACAGTCTGTGATTAATCAGTCTTATATAATACTCAGTGCTCATTACAACACATACCCTCCCCAGTGTCCATCACCCAGTTACCCCATCCCCCCACCCCCCTCACCTCCAGCAACCCTCAGTTTGTTTCCTATGATTAAGAGTCTCTTATATTTTGTCTCCCTCTCTGGTTTCGTCTTGTTTCATTTTTTCCTCTCTTCCCCTATGATCCTCTGCCTTGTTTCTTAAAGTCCACATATCAGTGAGATCATATGGTAATTGTCTTTCTATGATTGACTTATTTCGCTCAGCATAATACCCTCTTGTTCCATCCACGTCATTGCAAATGGCAAGATTTCGGTTTTGATGGCTGCGTAATACTCCATTGTATATATATACACCACATCTTCTTTATCCATTCATCTGTTGATGGACATCTAGGCTCTTTCCACAGTTTGGCTATTGTGAACATTGCTGCTATAAACACTGGGGTGCACATACCCGTTCGGGTCACTACATTTGTATCTTTGGGGTAAATACCTAGTAGTGCAATGGCTGGGTCATAGGGTAGATCTATTTTCAACTTTTTGAGGAACCCCCATACTGTTTTCCGGAGTGGCTGCACCAGCTTGCATTCCCACCAACAGTGTAGGAGGGTTCCCCTTTCTCCGCATCCCTGCCAACATCTGTCGTTTCCTGACTTCTTAATTTTAGCCATTCTGACTGGTGTGAGGTGGTATCTCACTGAGGTTTTGATTTGGATTTCCCTGATGCCAAGCAATGTTGAGCACTTTTTCATGTGTCTGTTGGCCATTTGGATGTCTTCTTTGGAAAAATGTCTGTTCATGTCTTCTGCCCATTTCTTGATTGGATTGTTCTTTGGGTGTTGAGTTTGATAAGTTCTTTATAGATTTTGGATACTAGCCCTTTATCTGATATGTCATTTGCAAATAATCTTCTTCCATTCTGTCAGTTGTCTTTTGGTTTTGTTGACTGTTTCCTTTGCTGTGCAAAAGCTTTTTATCTTGATGAAGTCCCAATAGTTCATTTTTGCCTTTGTTTCCCTTGCCTTTGGAAATGTATCTAGCAAGAAGTTGCTGCGGCTGAGATAAAAGAGGTTGCTGCCTGTGTTCTCCTCAAGGATTTTGATGGATTCCTGTCTCATATTTAGGTCTTTCATCCATTGTGAGTCTGTTTTTGTGTGTGGTGTAAGGAAATGGTCCAGTTTCATTCTTCTGCATGTGGCTGTCCAATTTTTCCAACACCATTTGTTGAAGAGACTGTCTTTTTCCATTAGACTTCTTTCCTGCTTTGTCGAAGATTAGTTGACCATATAGTTGAGGGTCCATTTCTGGGCTCTCTATTCTGTTCCTTTGATCTATGTGCCTGTTTTTCCAGTACCATAGCTGTAATCATCAAGACTGTATGGTACTGGCACAAAAGCAGACACATAGATCGTTGAATTCACTTATTAACTTTAACTTTTTTTGGTAGATTCTTTAGGATTTCCTACATGTATGGTCATGTAATCTGCAAATACCGATAACGTTATTTCTACCTTTCCAATTTGGATGCATCTTATTTCTTTCTGTCACCCAGTTTTGTCTGACTAGAACTTCTGGTTTGTTAAAATATGTGTTTTTTATCTTTGAGGATGTACACTAAGTTAAAACAAGCTAATGAATTTTTCATGCAAAGCTCTGTCAAGATTTTTTAATTGAAAAGAATATTCTATAATCAGCATATTAATATGTAATGTGTGTGAGTGTTTAATAGATTTAAAACGTTGATAAGCTGTCTCAGGGTTTCATAAAAAGGTTTTCTTATGATAGAATTAAGCAACTACTGAAAGTCTATAATCTTTCTTACAGTTTTTGTTTGATAATTTAATGTCCCTCCCAAAATTGTTATAAATTTAGAGAAGAGCCTATCTTATTCATATTCATTCAGACAACTTGTCTACTTAGAATCTGTCTTCAGGGATAGCCTGAGGTGCAGGGAGCCAATCTCCTTTATTTTTTTTAAGTAAGCTCTACACCCAATGTGGGGCTTGAACTCAGAACCCCAAGATCAAGAGCCACATGCTCTACCAACTGAGCCAGCCAGGTGCCCCCCAATCTCCTTTGAGATAAGGAGCAATTAAGGATTCCTGGAAGCTGACATCAAAGTATTCAACTGTGAAGATGTATTTTTACTTGTAAAATTAATAAGAACTAAATGCAGAATCATCAATTTTTCATACATTTTTTAACTCGGATGGATATGTGAATTGAATGTGCACTGAAATGATCAGACACTCTAGAGTTACTATTTGGAGAAGTGAGATTCTTTAGTTAAAGGAAAATCCCATGTTGAGGTCTACATTTTGGCTCACTACATGTTCATTTTGGGTGTTCTCCAAATTCTCACTTAAAATAGTTCAACTTTGGGGCACCTGGCTGGCTTGGTTGGAGGAGCATGAGACTCTTGATCTTGGGGTTGTGAGTTTGAACCCCATGTAGGGTGGAGAGATTACTTAAAAATAAAATCTTTAAAAAAATTTTTTTTAAATTAGTTCTACTTTTTTGACTCAGTTCCTAGACTCTCCCCCTCCCCCACCTCAGCCCCTACCTCTGTCTGGCTGAGCCTTCTGACCAAGAACAACAGAAAGTTGAGACATTTATAGTTGAGGCACTGCTCTAAATGATGCAACCCAGATCAGCAAGTGAAGAGCAATTGGGACAGCATAAAAAGGGGAGAAAAAAAAAAAGAGGCTTTTTTTTTTTTTTTTTTTGCAGCAGGGTGGAAGGCTTTAAAATAATTCATTTATGAAATGAATGGTCTTCTTCACAGAAGATCTTTCCATTCATTCAAATCTTGTATATTGAGGAGACATGCAGGAATAGGGAAAGATGAAAACTGGGGATTAAAAGCAAACCTGAGGGCTCCTGGGTGGCTCAGTCAGTTGAGCGTCAGACTCTGTTTCTGCTCAGGTCATGATCTTAGGGACTTGGGATTGAGTCCTGCATCAGGCTGTCCTGCTCAGCAGGGAGTCTGCTTGAAGATTCTCTCCCTCTGCCCCTCCTCCCATCTCTCTCTCACACACTCTCTCTCTTAAAAAAAACCTTAAAAAAAAAAAAAGCAAACCTGCCTCCTAAAATTTAACCAGCCCACTGGAATATTATATAATCAGGCAATGCCCCTTAAGGTTAGGGTTGTGAGATATTACATGCATCATACTTATACTAAAAAATTATTTGTTGTTTATCTCAAATTCAAATTCAACTGGGTATCCTGTAGTTTTGGGGGGGTTTGTTTGTTTTTGCTAACTCTGGCAACCCTATTAAGGGGCTACTCCATCACATCTGTGCCATTTAAAATTTAGAGTCAGGTTATATAATTGAACATTCTTTAAAGAATAAAGACTTTTTACACAGCTATGCAAAGAAAAAACTAACATTTTTTTCCCTTGACTGTAAACAAAATTTGAAATCTAACTGTCCTATTACTTTTCTAAAGGTTAGGATGGTAATAATTTCACCTACAGAACTCAGAGTCTAAGTTCTATGCAGTTTCAATATCAATGTCACAGTAAGTTCTAGGTTTATAAGTTTTCTGGCTACCCATGGATTCTCGGCCTTCTCAATCAAGGCCTTATATCTATTGATACCAGGCTTTCTGTTTCAGTGAACTTGGGGACAGGGGAAAATTCGAGGACCACTCCTTTGCTATTTGTCCTGGCTCAGTGAGCACAATGTGGGCTGTGTGTCGGTTTCATGCTTGCTGAGCAACAGAGAGTTAAAATCATTTTCAATATTGCCACTCAAATTGCTGTTTACCATCTAAAGTACAGGGTACAGAGTGAGGAGAAAGGCCACAAGGGTCATTATGCTTTGGTGGCAAAAGACCTATCATTATTTTCATCCTATTCAATGCCAACAAACCATTTATTAAAGGACAAAATTGGAAATGCTCCACTTTGCTCTTTTGGAGGACTGTTTTATTTTATTTCCACAACCTGAGGAAAAGAAAGAAGGCTTCACAGCCGAAGCACTGCAATTATCAGGGTCTTCTGGTGCCCACAGGCTGCCCTCATCCAATGACACTATACTCATTGTTGGGACAATTGAATTTCATTTTTTTCCTTACATTGACTTGAAATATTTCAAAATCTTGTCACTGAAGCTCAGCTGGCTTCATGAGACTGAAATATTTGGTCAGTCACTGAGGGAAACGAATCACATGAGGTATTCAGCCTGGAGGAATCCCTGCCTTCTCTGAAGATGCATTCTCTTTCATTTGTACCCCGCACACAACGTTCATCCCTTTATGCTGTGTAGCATGGCGGCTTGTGGTTCACCTTCCTTTCCCGACTCTGTGAGATCTCAGGCAGGCTTTAATTTAATTAATTTAATTTAACTCATTTCATCCTCCCATCCAGAACTTCACATTGGATATTGTAAGTTCTCGATAAATATTTCTTAAATGAATGAGCGTGGGAACTGTTTTTATGTTGTACTAACTCCAGCACCATCGTACCCAGATGTGTGAGGCTTCAAAGCAAATATCTCCGAAAGGAGTTTCTCCCCTTTTCACTAACTCAAAATAAGACTTTACAGCTCTATTATTGAGAGCTACTTGGATGCAGAGAGAAAGAGGAGAGAGGTTTCGCGAGTTTCCCTGCTGACAAAGTCTAAAAAGTAAGTAGTGCTCAGCACTAGAGTGACTCCTTGGTCCCCTGTGGGTCAACAGAGAGGTTTAGCTGATGTAAGTATTGACCGTAGCATAGTGTATTCTAGAGTCTCAGAACAGGTCTCTTGTCATATGCTCAAAATCAAGTGGTGAAAGCTCTAGCCTGGTTGGGATATCATTCATCATTAGTCAGATTTTCGGTCAGCGTGTTCTTACGTATCTGTAGGAAGACCTGAATGTAGCCAGAAGAGGATGACAAAACCTGAAGGGCTACAATAAGTTACTCTGGAATGGGGGGGGAGGAGATTTTCAAAAACCTGAGCTACAAAAGCAGGATAGGGCACCTGGGTGGCTCAGTCAGTTAGGCATCTGCCTTCAGCTCAGGTCATGATCTCAGGTTCCTGGGATCAAGTCCCACATCGGGCCCTCTGCTCAGTAGAGAGTCTGCTTCTCCCTCTGTGCTCTCCCTCCCTCTCTTTCTCTCTCAAATAAATAAATAAAATCTTTTTTAAAAAAACAAAAAAACAAAAGCAGGATAAATGATGCAAAATAAGCAAGTTTGAGAAGGGGCCAGGAAAAAATATGGGAGGCTAGTTGAAAAAGATTCCTCTGAGTAGAAGACCAGGAGAATATATTCATTATTCAGGAGGCTGAGGACAGAATTTTCCACCTAGAGAGAAGTGGTCCTAGATTCCAGAACAGAAAGAACCTCGCTTCCTTAGAAGTCAAGTTGGGAAGGAGGGAGGAAACTTGAAAGAGAAGGAAAAGCTAGATGATGTGAAGAAAGCTGAAGCCAGGAAGGAAGAATTGTGGGCCCCATAGGATGAGGGCTATAGCAAGCAGTTGAGGTACTATATCAGGAAATCAGATAAGAATTACTGAAATTGAAAAAAACGGTGGTTGAAATTTGATTAACCAACTGAAAAAGGACACTGCGCACTTACCGTGTACCAGTCAATACACCAGGTTCTTTTACTATTATATCTGATTGGGTTCTCAAATAATTATTTGAGTAGAAAATGTTATCTTTCTTTTCCAGATGTAAAAGATGGTGGCTCATAGACATCCTATTCAAGATCAAACAGTAAGAAACTGACAGGGAATTCCAACTCAGAAATAATTCGGGTGGTTTCCAACAGACTGAAGCCCATGCTCTTTCCACTAGACTTAATGAATGGAGTTTGCATCAGGCTGGTTCAAATAACTATGTGTATCTCTTTTTACTGCTATATAGTCTATTTATTACCCTCTGAGATTTAATAACTCTGGAATGCATTAACTTTGCAATAAAGGCAACTGAAATCCTACAGGGAAAGAAGTCAAAAAGGAAATTAGATTGTTCAGGAGCCATACTTCCCACTTCCTGGGGTTGTCACAACAAAAAAAGTACATACTTCTTGGAATCCTTCCACCTTCCCTCAACCGCCAGAGCATCCAATCCTCTAATTCTGTGAACCTCCTACAGGTGTGCCCTCACCTCATACCCTGACACGATCCTGGTTCTAAATGGGGAAGGGGAGTGGTGAAGGAACTTGGTGGCTATTAGTCACATCGCTCAGTAAGACTGAAACCCTTGAAAGAGCCTGACAGCTTTGTTCCTTCCAGTGTGGGTCTGCCAATAGTAGAGTAAAGCATAAAGGGATGAATGTTGTGTGCGGGGTACAAATGAAAGAGAATGCATCTTCAGAGAAGGCAGGGATTCCTCCAGGCTGAATACCTCATGTGATTCGTTTCCCTCAGTGACTGACCAAATATTTCAGTCTCACGAAGCCAGCTGAACTTCAGTTGATGTCCTGCCTTCTCCTTTCCCTCACCAACCCCCGCCCCAACTTCAAGTCCTTCCAGGGACAGGATTTCTTGACCCTGAACTCTACACTTGTCAACAGTGAGTCTCTGGGACCTGGTGCCACATCATCTGGATGCTGACCACCACCAGCACTTCCTCTGATTCTATCATTAACAATAAAACCTATGAATTTTGCAAAACACTGTTAAATTCTATTTCCCCTGGTCTTTACCATCTTGTATACTTGGGTACAAGTACTTCTTATCCTCATTCTATTTTTTTTAAACTCACCTTTTTTAAAAAAATAAGATTTTATTTATTTATTTGAGACAGAGAGAGAGAGAACACAAGTGGGGAGGAGGATCAGGGGGAGAGGGAGAAGCAGATGCCCCACTGGGCAGGGAGCCCGATGCAGGGGCTCGATCCCAGGACCCTGGGATCATGACCTGAGCCAAAGGCAGACGCTTAACTGACTGAGCAACCCAGGCACCCCTTATCCTCGTTTTAAAGATAAGAAGCCTGAAAAGTTGTGACTGGCCTGAGGACACAGGATATTAAGTGATTTTTCTGATGAACAGACCCGTGCTCTTTCACCTATGCCCTGTTGATTCTGACTGTCCCTTCTGCCTACTGGCTCATCTACTGGTTTGAGATCTATCTCTGAACTTAAGGTCTCACATGCTTGCATTTTGTTCTTTGCCTCCACGGATCCGCTTCTTACACTAATGTTCCTTCCTAGCCCAGAGATTCTCAAACTTTAGAGTGCACAAGAATCACCTGGGATGCTTGCTAAAATGTGGAACATTCAATCAACACAGTTGTTCACTGCAATAAAATGTCAACATATCACGTCCTTTTTTTTGTTCAAAAGACTTCTTAAGAATCACTCTCTTCGCACACGGTCCTGTTGCAAAGGAATTATAGCTGCTCCTACTTTTGTAACTAACACTTCCAAGTCTGTGTATAAAATATTTAAAAAGAACAAAGAGCAGCAATAGCTATATTTGCAGTTCTGTAGAACAAATCCAGTGCCTTCAAAACTATAAATCTGACCAATTAAAGCTAACCAAAACATCTACTGAATAAGAATGGAATTTTTAAGCATATAAGCAATGGAAGAAACCACAAATGGAAAAATCAATAGAGTTGGACTACACAAAAATGGAAAAAATTGAAGCTCAAAAGCCATTACTAAATAAGAAAACCTAAAAGACCAGCCACAGGCTAGGAAAAATATTTGCAACAGACACTAAAAAGGGATGATAGTTTTGAAATATTAAAAAGCTCACAAAAATCAAAATGGAAAATGGCTAAAGAACAGGAACAGAGATAAATACACATGACACAAGTTCAAGAACCTAGTGAATATATTTTTTAAAATGTTCAATACTTTTAAATACCGGTGATAGGGACGCCTGGCTGGCTCAGTCGGTCAAGATTATGTGACTCTTGATCTCGGGGTCATGAGTTCAAGCCCCACGTTGGGTGTACAGCATACTTAAAATAAAATGAAATAAAAAAATAAAATAAAATACCAGCAATATATACCATTCCCACTGAGCCAGCCAGGTGCCCCTCATAAGTATTTTTTGTAAAAAAAAAAAAAATCACACACTTAGACCAAGTAAGTTCCTTTGTAGGATTCTAGTCTAATGAAACAATCAGAAATTCAGACAAAGATTAAGTACAGAATTATTTTTAAGATGGAAAAATTGGAATCAAGCTGCATGTCCAACAACAAAAGGATGTTCTTTTTTAATAAATAACACATGGTATACTCATGTGACAAAATGTTATCTAGCAACTTAAAATGTTTTCAAATACCTAATGGTACTTGAAAATGTTTCAGATGTAAGGACACTTTTGAAAACCCAAGATGTAGCACTTTATATATAATAGAATCCCAATAAAAATATGTTATACACACATAAGAAAGCTGTAAGTAAATACATCAAAATGCTAACAGCTGTTATCTCTAGGTGTTGAGATTTTTATTCTCTCTCAGTACTTTTCTGTACTATCAATTCTCTACAATGACCATATGTTACGATTACAATCAGAAACTGCAACAAATGGTATTTCAAAAGTCCTTCTGAAAGCATAACATAAAGAAGGAAAAGTTGTCAACTTAATTAATTTATAGTTTGCAAGTGACGGAGAACACTCACCACTTGTTTCTGTGGCAGGCACTGGAATCCACTTATATTCTCAAGACAACTGCTTATCTGTCTCCGTCACTGAAAGAAGGGGATATGGAGTAAAGACAACAGTCTCCGGGAACAGATGTCCGAAGGGCGAGAAGACAAGTATCAGGATAAAGGAAAAGGAAAATTTTACTGACAGTCCTTAGTCTAACTACATTCTCATTTAGGACTCTGAGACTAAAAACGTTTCTCCTTGTACAATCTGATACATCAATGGATCAACATAACACCATTAATATTTATGAGGGTTATTTTTTTTAACAGAAAAGGCTTTCCTTCGGGCGCCTGGGTGGCTCAGTCGTTAAGCGTCTGCCTTCGGCTCAGGTCATGATCTCAGGGTCCTGGGATCGAGCCCCACATCAGGCTCTCTGCTCGGCGGGAAGCCTGCTTCTCCCTCTACCACTCCCCCTAATTGTGTTCCTGCTTTCGCTCTCTGTCAAATAAATAAAATCTTAAAAAAAAAAAAGAAAAGAAAAGGCTTTCCTTCAAGAATTAAAAATTGTAATCATAAGGGAAATGTCTTACTCCTTTCTTGACGACACATGCTAGGATACTTGACCACCCAATCAAAGACCAGCCTTGCATGAGACAATACTGAGGAATCTTAGGCATCCATATTAATTTTGTATTGGTCACTGGTCAACTTTGAATTGGTCAGCATGACAGACTGCTAAAACAGATAATTCTAGTATACTACTTGCTAGCTGAATACCCGCCTAGAACACAAATTTCTTCATGCGACAATCAGCATGGAAAATGATCCCTTGTTGGTTGCTGGGCAAACAAAAACGAAGTGGGGGTCACATTAGGTAAACCAAGATTTTTCTCTTAGCTCCATGGGAGGTCATGACTCGAGCATTCCCAAACTCAGAGCAGGCAATTAGACTTGATGAGGTTAATTCTCTGAATTTAAAAGGGCAAGTTCAAAACCGAGAGATTTCACAGGTTGATGCACTATCTCTAACTTACCACACCTCTGCCCAGGGCTAGACATGCCAACTAACACACTGGATGGTCACCCTATACAATGTAATTTGAAAGATATTTTAAGGATTATGCATCCAAATCTCCCCCTCCTCCCAAACAGGCTGTCGTGAAGCCAGATACACCATCACCTGCTAGGACATTTACATTACAGCTGCACTGAGGCACTAACTGGGAGGGAGAGCAAGGAGTTAGCAGAGATGAGTTTACCTAATTCAAACCTATCCTTTGGCACTTAGCAAAAGAATGCAGAAACTGAGAACAAACATGGAAAGAGATATTTTAAGGATCCTGTGAAGTGGGAGGAGGAGAGTTACTCAAATAAAGAATAGGTGGCGGGGGGCACCTGGGTGGCTCAGTCGGTTAAATGTCTGCCTTCAGCTCAGGTCATGATCCCAGGGTCCTGGGATGGAGCCCAACGTCGGGCTCCCTGCTCAGCGGGGAGCCTGCTTCTCCCCCTCCCTCTGTCGCTCCCCCTGCTTGTGCTCTCTTGCTCTCTGTCAAATAAATAAATAAAATCTTAAAAAAAAAAAAAAAAAAAAAAGAATAGGAGGAAGAGCCCTAAAGACAGATTTTGCCTACATTAATTCAACAGGCATTTATTGAGCCAGGTACTGTGTCAGTGCTGTAAATACAAGGAAAGAGGCCTTCCCTTAGATTTCGTGGTCTAGTGGGGAAAATATGTGAATTAAAAAGTATAGTCAAGGGGCACCTGGGTGGCTCAGTCGTTGAGCGTCTGCCTTTGGCTTGGGTCGTGATCCCAGGGTCCTGGGATCGAGCCCTGCGTCAGGCTCCCTGCTCTGCTGGAAGCCTGCTTCTCCCTCTCCCACTCCCCCTGCTTGTGTTCCCTCTCTCGCTGTGTCTCTCTCTGCCAAATAAATAAATAAAATCTTTAAAAAAAAAAAAAAAAGTATAGTCAAGGGGCGCCTGGCTGGCTCAGTCGCTAGAGCATGTGATTCTTGATCTTGGGGTCGTGAGTTCAAGCCCCCATTGGGTGTAGAGATTACTTAAAAAAAAAAAGTATAGTCAAATCCTACATTCTAGGAAAGCTCTGGCAGACAACTCAGTCTCTTCATCTTTCAACAAACATTTAGTCGCTCTATCATGTACCTGGAACTCCGTTAGAAAATAGAGACACAAAGCCCAATGAGGTAAAATCGAGGCCCTAAAGGAACTTCCTATACCTAGTTGGGGAAATAGACAAATTACCAATGGCAACACAGTGCTCTGAGAGGTAGGTGTAAGATGCTATGGAAATGCGGAGATGGAACCATTTGGTCTGCCTAGAAGGGCTGGAGAAATCATCTCCAAAGAAAGGACATTTGATGTGGGACGTGAAGAATGGTTAGGGATTTGCCAGTTTACAAAGGAACATGACAGCAGAACTCACAGGGGACAAAGGGGAAATGAGAAGAGGTACTATCTACCGACACTACTGTATATGTTATATTAGATGCTTCGTTCAATAGGAATTATTTGAGCACACGCTTTATACCGAGCACTGTGCTGAAGTACGAATTCTCTGAATTTTCATAAGAGGATACAAAGGCATACGGAGACTAAGTGATTTTCCCAAAGCCACACAGATAGTAAGAGGCAGATTCAAACCAAGTTCTGACTCTCTCCTAAACACACGTGTTTTCCATTCCACTCCCCCAAACTGGATTGTATAGCTATACAGGCATATTTGGGAAATGATAAAATTTCTGGTTTGGCTAGAATAGAAGGGAATGTGGGGAGGGGGTGGAAGGGACAGCAGAAAATTTGTGGACTGTTTCACTAATTTGCATGTTAAGGTTTACGTATCGGATCATTTGCATTTGATTTTAGGAGAAGGAGAAATCATTCCTTTTTTATGCCTTTCCAAGACGGTCCCGGAACAGGTACAATGATAACTTTTTAAAGTTTTTAGAAACTTATGACCCCACAATGTTGAGAGGGAAGAAAATCCAAGAAGGAATTACAATTGATTCTCAGTGCAGCCATTTTTTACTTGCAATTACTTTAAAATATCATGAATATTTATTGCTCAGCTTTCCAGACAATAAGCCAGAACCCAAGCAATGATGAGAGAACAGCAATCTGAAACAAATATGGAGAAAAGTACCAAATAAAAATGGCAACCTTGACATTGCATCATCCCTGTATTGTGTTTACATATCCTGAAAAACGTTGCCAAGATCTGCATATACCTTGAAAACTCATTTCTCACAAAATTACATCTCATTAAACGATCTAAAGATAGGTTAAGTAGTACTACAAAATAAAAGAAAATGTTTGGCAACAAAGATTGAGTTGCTGATAATACACTACATGTTAATTGATTTTAAATAATTTTTTTTTAAAAAGATTGAGTTGCTGAGTGGTGCAAACCTGTAGTCTTCAGGGCAGTAATTGAAATGACCGATCTTAGGGATCACAGAAAAGCATTGTACCCAGCACCGAGGTTTAAGATGTTGGCTTTACGTTTGTAGACATTAAATGTTTAAGCATACATTTCACTTCTGTGGAGCACCAAAGCATTATAATTAATTTAAGGGCTTTTAATTGGAATAACCGAAAACAGAGAAATTAGCTCTGAGCACTGCACTTTCATTTTAGATAAAGTAATTGGAAAAAAAAAAAAAACCTACGAATGGTTATGCATTTCTTGAATTTATATAATATTTCATGCTTTCACACACATCATACACATGTTATAAATTATGCACCAATTTCCTTTTTAGAAACTGAATTTGTATTTCTAATTATTTATAAAATGCTCAGAGACATTTGGGAAACTACTACCGATAAGCACTCAATTAGCCCGATTTTCTGACCTGCACTTTGGAGGCTGAGCTGTTCCATCCTTCAGAGAATTTTCTTTTCTCCACAGACACACAAAAAAACTGGGTTGATATAAATATTAATGGCAGTATTGATTCATTTTTTAAAAATTTATATTTGGTTCAAAATGGAAAATAAAGCATAGGAAGGACCTTAATGTTCTGAGTCATTTCTGGTAAAAAGAATGATGTATATTACTATTTTAAATATCCCAAGACAAATTTTAAAGAAGAAATCAGCCCGAACAAGCGGTTCTAGTCTTGCACATCCATTCTGTGCATCTGGGGAGCTCCGACACATAATCATATGTTGCTGGCAGGTCGGAGAGGCTGGTATTCATATTTGGGTTGAAAGGAAGTACTTCCAATTTTTTTTGCAATCTGTTACCTATACCTCTCTCCTTGGGGTATTCTGCTCTGCTGAGTTACTATTCAGGTTGCCTTTCCCTTATCTGGCCTTGTCAAACCCTCAGCTCAGATTAGGCCCTTCCTTCAAGCTGGAATTTTGCATTTCTCTTGGTTGCCAGAATTCCTGGTCTTGGTCAGTCCTGGCCCTAGTTTTGCTCTGTAAGGGGCAAGGCTCTGGAGATGCACTTATACCCCACCGGCTATTTGACTTCAGTCCGGACCCTCTCGTTGACTTCCCTGGTCCAGGAACCCCACAGCGGGAAGGGACCCCACGCTGCTCCATGGCACCAGTTATGGCAATGCCGAGCACATCTGCAAATCCACACTTAAAAGTAGAATTACATAGAAATAAAATTATAATCCACAAAATGCCACCCTAGCTCTTCCGTCCGGGTTGCCGACATGCCATCCAGACTCAGGAAGACCCGGAATCACCGGGGCCGCGGGAGCCCTGGCCACGGCCCCGTGGGCAAGCACCGGAAGCACCCAGGAGGCCGGGGCCATGCGAGCGGCACACGTCACCGCAGGATCAGCTTCCACAAGTATCACCCAGGCTACTCTGGAAGAGTTGGTCTGAGGCATCACGACCACGTAAAGAGGAACCAGAACTTCTGCCCAACTGTCAACCTTGATAAACTGTGGACCTTGGTCGGTGAGGAGACATGAGGAAATGCTGCCAAAAACAAGACTGGGGCAGCTCCTATCACTGATGTGGTGCGATCGGGCCACTACAAAGTTTTGGGGAAGGGCAAGCTCCCCAAACAGCCTGTAATCATGAAGGCCAAATTCTTCAGTAGATGCGCTGAGGAGAAGATTTAAGGCGGGGGGGGGGGGTGCCCTGTGTCCTGGTAGCTTAAAGCCAAGCGGAGGGAGGTTCATTAAATGCTAACAAGCGCTTTGCTCTTCTAAAAAATATGCTACCCTAACGTAACTTTTTTTTTTTAAAGATTTTATTTATTTATTTGACAGAGAAGACAGTGAGAGAGGGAACACAAGCAGGGGGAGTGGGAGAGGGAGAAGCAGGCTTCCCGCCAAGCAGGGAGCCCGATGCGGGGCTCGATCCCAGGACCCCGGGATCATGACCTGAGCTGAAGGCAGACCCTTAACGACTGAGCCACCCAGGTGCCCCTACCCTAAAGTAACCTTATAAAAGGATTTTGAAAGAACCAAAAGATTAAGGCAAGTCATTTTGCTGCTGTGGACCTCAGTTTTACTAATCTGTAAAGTGAGGGAGATGGTCTATAATGTAAAAATTCTATGATATAGGGGCACTTGGGTGGCTCAGTCGGTTAAGCATCTCACTTCGGCTCAGGTCATGATCCCAGGGTCCTGGGATTGAGCCCCACATCGGGCTCCCTGCTCAGCAGGGGGCCTGCTTCTCCCTCTGCCTGCCGCCCCTCCTGCTTGTGTTCTCTCTCTCTCACTGTCAAATAAATAAAATCTTTTTTAAAAATTCAATCATATTAATTATCAAATTATCTTGCTATTTAAATTTGATACTTCAAGAGACCCTATGTTAAATAAAATTAAAATGTTGGCTACATGCTACAGGTGGGTTTTTTTTTTTTTAAGGATTTATTTATTTATTTTAGAGGGAAAGAGATTGCGAGAAGGGGAGGGGCAGAGGGAGAGAGAAACCCAAGTAGACCCCTCGCTGAGCACGGAGCCAGACACGGGGCTCGATCTCAGGATCCTGAGATCACGACCTGAGCCAAAACCAAGAGTCGGGTGCTTACCGGCCGTGCCACCCAGGCGCCCCTATGCTATGGGTGTTTTTATCAACACTTATTTTAGAATATATTTCAGCTGCTAAAAACCACTCCCCACCCCCCACTCCATAAACACAATGATTTATGTGACCTGTAATTCAGAGTTCATCAGGTAAGACAACTTGGGCTGTTAATAGTGTATTTGGGGGAAAATTTGAGAAATTATGCCTCTGTCTACATCCCGCCTAGTGGATAAACTGATAATCTGCTGTTTTGTATTTGTAACAAACAAGTGGTTTGGTAAACTTTTCACTAAAATTATCCTATATTTTAAAACCCTGTAGAATATAGACTCAAAATAAAACCCTTTGCTTCCAGTCTTCATAATACTAAAACATCTTTATTATTAATCCTAGACATCACCTACAAATATTACCGAAGAGGAAGATGGAATGATATTCTTCCTGCTGCCATTGGCATACTTTGCTATTACATGGATCCACTGACTTACTCTTCAAACTTGACAGTGCCATTTGGTGGAAAGAAGACACCATGTATAGAATTATGAAAATAAATGCGAGCTATTATATACACCTAACATTAGATTAAGCATTACTGTAATAAACATGCCTGCTTACCCTAATGGGCTAACCACTTTTCCATGGCAGTGAGAAGAAGTGAAACAATCAGCAGTGTTCCTGTGTTTTATTTCTTGGGATAAAGTAGTGAACATTGCCTGTAAGACCCTATGGTTCTGATCACAGGCTGCAGAGATAGAATACTCTCCTCCCCACTCCCACACCCCACCCTGCGCCTGCATTACAAGCCAAATGACCTTATGTGAAAGTTTACTTATTCTGTAAGCCTTAGCTTTCTCATCTGAAAATGGGGATAATAATATGTCCATTCATGGAATAGTTATTAGCATTAAATGATGCAATAGACATCAAGTTCCTAGTACAAGTCCCGCCACATTGAAGAGCTCAATAAGGGATCATTGTAGATGTTGTCATTTTTTTTTCCCTCGGTGAAATTTTGTCATCGTGATTATATTCAAATTTGAAAGTTGAAAAAGAAATGAGAGTAGAATATAACCATTTGTTTATTGCTTGGTATTAAAGATTGTGAAGACCTAAGATTGTAACAAGGGAAGGGTGCTAATTTCTATCTTAATCTAGTTTCATATCCCCAGTTGTGAACCAACTTTTTTTTTTTTAAGATTTTATTTATTTATTTATTTGAGAGAGAGGGAGAGAGCGAGTGGGAGGAGCAGACGGAGAGGAACAAGCAGACTCCACACTAAGCGCAGAGCCCGACATGGGGCTCGACCCCACGACCCTGAGATCACAATCTGAGCAGAAATCAAGGGTCCGACACACAACCAACTAAGCCACCCAGGTGCCCCATGAACTAACTCTTACTTAAATATCCGTTTAAGAACACAAATACATCCAGATGCCAAACCCATATTGGAGCAAACACAGGAACGTAGACAGGGGTCCATTAGCAAACTACAACAGCCAACCCAATCTACTGCTGCTTGTTCTCGTAAATAAAGTTTTATTGGCACACCACCATGCCCATTTGTTTATTTAATGTCTGTGGCTCCTTTTGTACTACAATAGCAGAGTCGAGTAGGAACTATATGCCAAAAATATTTACTATCTGGCCCTTTATAGCTAATGAATGTTTGCTGACGCCTGAGCTAGAATATTCCTTAAGAGGCTGATCTCATTTCACATGATGTCCTTTCCAGAGGACTCCCAAATATTTCAAACTTTTTAAAAAGCTTAGTTAAGTTTAGTTAGTTATAGGCCTACTCCATTCCACCACTAAATGAGATGTATCTTCCTATAATGTTGCCCAATTGGTGAACAAGAATGCTCCTCTGAATGGATAGCTTGACATTCTGTTTACACCCTTGTCTGGGTGACCCTATGGCATTGATAAACAAACAGTGAAAGCATTCTTGGTTCTGAATTATCAGAGATGTTTGTTGATTCAAAATGAAACTTCTGTGACACTTTCTAAGGAACCTCTTGGTTATTTAGACCAGATCTCCTAACTGCAATTTGTTTTAAAAACCTTGGCATGATTTAAATCTTTAAACCAATACAGTCACGTAATTAAACTTTTCCAAAAGTATCAAAAAGAAATACATCATCTTTTGCTATCTGTGTTCTGATTCTGGCTTATTTGATTTGTTTAAAATGTTTTTGCAACATTGAAATCTCTTTTGTGGTATATCAAAGCACTTTGTCCTTCTTTCGATGACAGTGGCAAACAAGGGCTCACACTTGACCGGGAGGTAGAATCCTTTATATTCCAAAACCCTTTTGATTTCGGAGTGTAGTTTGTCTCTTGCAATACAGATCCTTACAATAAGTGTTTTCTGCCCTGACACGTCATATCCTCGTTAGTATGGTTTTCCTGTCTTTAAGCAGCCTAATTGTGTCAATCTTTTTTTTTTTTTTTAAAGATTTTATTTATTTGACAGAGAGAGACACAGCTAGAGAGGGAACACAAGCAGGGGGAGTGGGAGAGGGAGAAGCAGGCTTCCCGCCGAGCAGGGAGCCCGATGCGGGGCTTGATCCCAGGACCGCGGGATCATGACCTGAGCCGAAGGCAGATGCTTAACGACTGAGCCACCCAGGCACCCCATCAATCTCTTTTTTAATACCAGCTTTATTGAGATATAATTACAGTACCATTCAATTCACCTGCTTAAATAGTACAGATCAATGGTTTTTAGTGTATTTACAGAGTTGTACAACCATTATTGCAATCTATTTTAGAACATTTTCATGAACCCAAGAAGGAACCCCATTAGCAGTAACTCCCCATTTTCCTCCATGGATATCTCTATGGATGTTCCCTTCTTGTACATTTCATATAAATGGAATCACATGAATATGTGGTCTCTTATAACTTTCATTTAGCATGTTCTCAAAGTTCATCCATCTTGCAACACTGTCCATCTCTTTTCAAAGTCACATTTTGCATATTTAGTAGACACAGACTCAAATATTTATAGCATTTTAAAATCTAATTATATTTTCTCTCTCACACACACACACACACACACAGCCACACACACAAACATATACACACGCACTCACACACAGAGACAGACACTCCTAAATTCACCAAAATCTAGCCTAACATTTGAGAATCAAACAACCAAACATAATAGGCTAGACATTATTTATCTGCTTCTCCCTCTGACGCTCCCCCCCATGCTCTCTCTCTCTCTCTCTCAAATAAATAAATAATCTTTATTCTGAAAGTTCTCTAGTATATCTTTAACAGACCCTTCTCATAGGAAACCTTCAGTATTTGAAATTACATTCTGATGCAGGTTTAGTTTGAATGTTTCATCCAAAAGAATGCTCTTCCAACCGAGACACACAAAATAGTGAAGTCAAGATATGTATGTGAGCTAGTGCACCCACCTACCTTGCCCTGTAATTTACAGGCATGTTCATTTTCCCTCCAAAACCAAAACGTGACATGTTTGCTAGTTATGTAAACTTCACGGGAGGGCCTAACATGGTGATATCTACAACAACTGTCCAGATTACTGTAACCAAAAGCAAGACCTTCTGTAATGTGCAATTTTAATCATTGTAAAACAAGATTCAGAAGACCGTTCTGTCTCTAAAAGAAGTATAACAAATATTTTATCTTTGAAGTGGATTAAATAGATGAGATGTCAAGCCACCTTCCCCCCCCACCCCCATGTTATCACTGGACCTTTATAATAGGCAAATTCAAACCTTTCGTTTTGCAGATGGGGAAGTGGAAGCCGGTAAAGGAAGCCCAATCCCAGAAACTCACCCAAAGCTATCCTTTTGCTTTCCTCCTAGAAATGGAATGCCTTTCATTTCCACTTAGCCTTATCCAGTCTTATGCATCTTTTAAAGCCTAACTCAAGTCCCATTGCACAAAAGATGCCTTTCTGACTGCTTCAGCCTAATCATTCCCATTTTTTCCAGAATTCCTACAGCATCCCTTATATATTCTTTTTTTTAATGTTATGTTAATCACCACACATTACATCATTAGTTTTTGATGTAGTGATCCATGATTCATTGTTTGTGTATAATACCCAGTGCTCCATGCAGAACGTGCCCTCTTTAATACCCATCACCAGACTAACCCATCCTCCCACCCCCATCCCCTCTAGAACCCTTAGTTTTTCAGAGTCCATCATCTCTCACGGTTCATCTCCCCCTCCGATTCCCCCCCTTCATTCTTCCCCTGCTGCTATCTTCTTCTTCTTCTTCTTCTTTTTTAACATATAATGTATCATTTGTTTCAGAGGTACAGATCTGTGATTCAACAGTCTTACACAATTCACAGCGCTCACCGTAGCACATACCCTCCCCAATGTCTATCACCCAGCCACCCTATCCCTCCCAACACCCAAAGAACAAATGATCCTGTCAAGAAATGGGCAGAGGACATGAACAGACAGTTTTCCAAAGAAGACATCCAAATGGCCAACAGACCCATGAAAAAGTGCTCAACATCGCTCGGCATCAGGGAAATCCAAATCAAAACCTCAATGAGATATCACCTCACACCAGTCAGAATGGCTAAAATTAACAAGTCAGGAAAAGACAGATGTTGGCGGGGATGCGGAGAAAGGGGAACCCTCCTACACTGTTGGTGGGAATGCAAGCTGGTGCAGCCACTCTGGAAAACAGTATGGAGGTTCTTCAAAAAGTTGAGAATAGAGCTCCCTTATATATTCTATCCTTTGAACTGTTGTCTCAGTATTTCATCTACATTGGTTTTGCTATTGAATTATTTGACTATTAATTCCATGTGTGTTGAGACCATACTTTTTCTATGTTGCTTATAATCTTTAATTCACTTTTTAAAGATGTATTTATTTGAGGGGAGAGAGGCAGAGGGAGAGAGAAACTTTAAGCAGACTCCACACTGAGCACAGAGCCCAATGTGGCAGGCTGGGGATCCCACGACCCTGAGATCACGACCTGAGCCAAAATCAAGTGTCATCGGATGCTTAACCGACTGCGCCACCCTGGCGCCCCATAATATTTAATTCAATGCCAAGAACATAATAGGCACTTAAAAGAATATTGTCCATTAATGATATATTTGACAGGAAACCTGAGGGTGACAGTTTAATTCTGAGCATTTCCAGTGATGGATAGTGACCTTCAAAATTGGATCTACATATTAGAAGGTTAATGTTGATCAAATATATCCTAATCCTAGTAAAGACATTTCATTTGACTTTTTTGGTCTTTTGTTCTTCTTTTTAACAAGTGAAAATGTGAAAACACTCTTGGACATGCCACAGTAATTTCTTTATGAAAATGTGCTTATAAGATAATTGGCAGGTTTTAACAGACATTCAGATTGATAGATTGATAGGAACTGCTGAGACCTGGGAAATATTTGAAAATGCCTACCCAAGGAATTAACATTCATGTGTTATACATGCATACATTTTGAGTTGGAAACATGAAAACCACCTTCACTTAGTAAACAATGGAAATAACTTGCAATTATTATATTCTGGGTCAAAAAATTTTAAGAAGTTTCCAGATCTACCAAGATCACCTCCATGCCTAATATTTAAGGATAAGAGAAATCTTTAAAATCACACTTAATTAAAAAACCGTATGTCACTATTTGCTATGGATATTATCATATAAGCTGTATTTTTAACCAGATATAACATGTTGAATAAAAAGAGGAATCAAGGATCAATCCAAGAACCTAAAATATCATAATATGGAATAGAATTATCATACTAAAACATAAGATGAAAGCAAAATATATTGGTTCCTGGAAACGAACTGATAAATCAAGAAGCAATTAATTAAAATAGATTGGTACACAATTATACATTTAGACAGTGAGAAAGCAATAATGAATTAGAAGAAATTATTTGTATTGAACTGATCAGGATTCTTGATTTCTTCTATTATGTAATGATTGTGTGGCAAAATCACATTTTAATGGACTATAGAAAGGAGGCTTTAAAAAAAAATGGGTAAAAGGGAAACAGAGAATTTACGCTAAGAAATTGTCAGGAAAGAAACTCAGAATATGTGCACATAATAAATTGTGAACTGGACTGGGGAGAGCATTGGGCAGAGATATAGAAAGCAGAGCAAAGAAAAGGAGGGTATGCTTGTGGAGAGGAGGAAAGAAAGGTACATTGGACAGAGATAAAACCTAAGGGTGAGACCAGAGCCTCGTCTGACATCAAAAAAATACAGGAAAAATAAATGGTTTTCAAAATTTGGTGATATTGATTTGAAGCTATTTATTACAAAGGCCTATGGGATTGAAAATTGGGGACGGAAGGAAAGGGTGAAAACTTCGAGGTTGTTGATTCACAGGATCTGTGAGAGACCTATATATAGAGAGACTTTTTGTTTTGTTTTTAGTTTTACAAGAATAGAACCATAAAATAACCATTAGTTCAACAAACATTTACTGAACTGCTACATGCCAGGCTGCTGTGCAAGGTGCTCTAGGATGAATTAGAGCCTCTATCCTGACTATAAGCTGCTAGAAGGGACGCTGGAGATCGTCTGTGCAACGACCAATTTGGGGTTTGTAAACTGTGAATGATCCTGTGTCAGATCGACGGTGTGCAAGATCAGAAAGAAATGCAGTTTGAATAAAGCTTTTGAGTTTGAGGCTCCTTTCTGAGAAAATGTTAATCTTTGAAGAGGCCTTTTAGGTTTGGGGCAACACAAAGGTAGCTTAGTTACATCAAAATGCCTATTTTAATAATATTCATGAAAATACAGTTCTACCGGCTGCGCCTGGGTGGCTCAGTGGGTTCAGCGTCTGCCTTCCGCTCAGGTCGTGATCCCAGGGTCCTCAGATCGAGGCCCGCATCAGGCTCCCTGCTCAGTGGGGAGCCTGCTTCTCCTTCTCCCTCTGTCATTCCTCCACTTGTGTTCTCTGGCTCTGTCAAATAAATAAATAAAATCTTCAAAAAAATTTTAAAAAATGCAGTCCGACCTGGATTATACTGTTGAGCTTGTTACATAGGCATCTCAACTAGCATCCAAATAGGTGCTTCTGCGTTTGAGGCATCTTTTTTTTGTTGAGGTCAAGCAGTGCCCCACTTGGGCGCCCTGAAGCTTTGAAACTATAGACCACTGCACTTCCATTAAAGTGACGTTTCTCGACAACAAACTCTTGACTGAATTCCGACATCCGCAGTGTTAGTGGTGAACAAAGACTTTTATTAAAGTTTTGACGGAAGCTTTTCTAATTGAGAAACAAGAAAGCAAAAAGAGCATATGCATGGGATTCTTAATATTTTGACTTACTCTGAATTCCAAAACTTGAAAAATAAACTGAAATAGAAAATTAAGTAATTGAGACAAATATATCCATGCTTGAAAATTTAGCTTGCCGAGTTCCTTCAGGAAATTACTAAGTCTGTCTGTGTAAGCCTAAAAGCAGGTGGAAGCTTTCCTGGGGTGACTTACAGACAAAAGGTAGAAGTACCATATTTAGTGTGTCTAGAAATTCTGTGCAAAGAATTCCAGAAGCCATATCAAACCTCGGGACAATTATTGGAAGCCAGAAATCTCATTCTGGAGCCTATTGTAAATGTGTGTGGGGTCAGGCTAACAGCAACGTGTTGAAATAAGTATTTTTGTAGCGACCCCAACCTGAACCAGTATGAAATCTCTCATAACAGAAATGTAATGTTTCTGAAAGCAAGATTGCCCTCTCATTTCTTTTTCACCTTCCTGTGCCTTTCATAAGTCCTTCTGGTTGGTTAATCATTAATAAATATTTAACGAGGCTTTTTTCCCAGTGCCAAATCCTTCTCTGCTTATCTAGCTTTTAGGCAGTCTGTGGACTCCCCTACTCTTCCCATTTAAGGAGTCCTGGCACTCACTGCAGGTTAATTTCTCTTAGGAAATTCATAATAGCAGATCAAGTGGGAGTTTCTTTACAAGAGCATTCAATTTTTCAGGCCACTCTTAGTTTAGTATTTTCCCCAAAATGCATGGAAAATGGTATGTATTTGAACCAAGTTTAAATCTGTAAAAATAAAAAAATCCAAGTACACATTTTTTGAAACCAAATGGTTATGACTGGAACAGGAAGGGGCTTAGACTTTCTCTTGGACAGCTGTACCACAAGCCAATCACTTGACCTGACCCTGGAGAATCCCTCAAACTCTGGCCCTAGGAGCTGATTTTGGATCTGGAGTGAGCCAAAGGACTGGAACGCAGATACGGAGGGGAAACCTCCCCGTGTATTCATGCAAGAAGCCAGCTATGACATGGAGGCAATCTCATGGGCAAAGAAGAAGAAAAGGGACTCTGGGAAACAGAAAAGGTATTCCGGGAAGCAGGAGCACGTCTCCAAGTTTTCTCTGGTGTTAGGAGATTAATGAGAATTGACATCCATTTCCAAACGAGTGGAACGACGTTACTCCCACCATTCCTTCCTACCTCGACCTCTCACCCCCTTCCGCATGGACAACCCTACCTGACAGGTGATTTTGGTCAACAATTTACTTGGCACGAAACCAAAGACCCGAGAGCCCCGTCCTGCCCATATTCTGCTCCTTAGACCTCCGAAGGCAAAAGGAAAGATTGCTAAGGTGTCACACCTGGGCTGATTCGCGCAGACGAAACTACTAGTAAATGTCCCTTCTTGGGCCGAGATTCTCTTCACTATTCCGGGGAGAACCTGTACCCTCGGACTTAAACAGGGGCTTGGTGACTTGCAAACTCCCATTCCCAACAGTCCTATCTTTTCATTTATTCCTTTTTTTTTTTTCCCCTTTGCACATGACTCTGAGCCAGGCACCGTGGACTTCTAATCCCTTTTCCTTTTTAGCCAGGGAGAGGGAGAAGCAGTCGCGAGGGACCGGTCTCCGCTCCCTGCCGCAGAGTTAGAATCCCCATCCCTCCAGGGTGCCCATCCCCGAGGATTCTGCTCCCGGCTCCCCACCCAGTTGATGTGACAGGCTCGCGGCCCAATCCCCTTCCAGGTTCCCAGGCCGACTGTTAGCAGCACCCGAGCCAATGGCGGCGGCCGAGGGGCGGAGGGGGCAGGCGGGAGGGAGGGGGCGCTGGCTTTAGAACCACGGCCGCAAAGATTGCGAGAGGCAGAAGTTGTCGGAGTGCGTCGGTCGGAGGCTGTCGGGCCAGATCCGGGACTCTGCGACTTTATGTAAGTGCTTTGTGGGCACGCCGGGGCACGACGGGAGCGGGTTCCCGGGGCGTGGGCAGGCGTGGGTCCAGCGGAGAGCATCTCCGGCAACCTCAGCTGGGACGTGCCCCGCGCGGGGGGGGGGGGGGACGCGGGGCGGGGAGGGGGCTGCAGAAATTTCGGTCCCGGACCTTGCGCGCCAAAGCGGGTCGTTCGCATCCAGGATGGGTGGGAGTGACAGTGTTCCCCACTACCACCCGCCGCAAACACGTTTTCTGCTCTTAACCACCGGGATGGTGCTTTCTCGCTAGTTGCTCCTAACTTGTTGCTTACCTGGGGCTGCAGTCCTTGACGCCAACCTTGTCCTTCTCCCCTTCCGTAGCGGCGGCCGCGAAGTGGAAACCGAGCGCCGAACTTCCCTCTGTCGTTCTTCCCCAGCTACTGCCACCCCCCGGCCCCCCGCCCCCTCCCGCCCCGGACTCAGGAAATCCCGGAGGCTGCCTCCGGCCCCCGCTCGCCCGCCTCGGGTGACCTCGCGGGCTCACTCCAGTTCCGGGGCTCTGAGCGGCTGCCCTGGCCCGGGGAAGGAACCGGGCTCTGGGAGCTGCCTGCCTCCCGCTTGCTTCCCTGGCCATTAGCGAGAGCGCCGCGATCGCACCGCGTCTCCCTATGAGTAAGCACTTTTTCCCTTTCGGTAGCTCAACATCGCCGGGCCACTGGGGCAGAACCTTTCGGTTCCCCATCTCCCCGGACCCCTCGGTCCGCGCCCTGCTCGGCTCCTCTGGCTCTGCAGCCCCGAGCGCACGGTCGGGGCAGCGCGGGACCTCTCGGGGCTCCCGGGGGAGGCAGAGCGGCAGGGGCAGTGGGATGGGGGGGTGATCTCCCCTCCCCCCGCCCCCCAGCTGCACTTGCCGCTGTTGACTTTCCTCCACTCGCAGTACTTAAGCGCTCTAATAAGAGGCTGGGGGACGCTGACCACCCCCGCCCTGGCTTCTTGCCAGTCCCAAAGTTGCCGCCACCGCTGCTACCGCTCGTACCGCGCTGGCGGCTCCAACGGCCCGGCTCCAGGACAGCTAGAGGATCCCAGGCTGGGAGGTGGCGTGGGGTGAATGCTCTCTGACACTTGCGCGACGCGCTGCTTCTTGCTCCTCACCGGATCTGCACACCATCCCTACGGGTGCAGGTTGAGGTTAGAACTAACTGTGTTGGAGAGCCTCGCCATTTAGGATCCGACGGACGGGATGCCGGGGGTGCCCGGCCTGTTACGAGGGAGGGGGTGGGGGGGGAGAGCCTGGCTGGCCGCACAGCAGGTAGAAAACGTGAAGTGAAATGACAGACTCCTGAGAGGTAAGCTCTTACGCCACTTGACTGATGTCACACTGTGTTTGGGAGCCTCAACTTGATCCTGGAGATGCGGTTTACAGTGAATTCCAGCGAAGTGGCCGAAGTCCCACACTTGCTGATTGGCATCACGTGCCCCAAGTCTCTGATGCCCCTAGGGTAATGGTCACATGACTTCTTTTGCCTTGAAAACTGGAATGTAATGGCTGGAGCCCATTTTCCAAAAACTACCAGGACAAAAAAAAAAAGGAGAGGGGGAGTGTGAAACTAGCCTCTACTCCAGGGAATTCTACTTGGATTTGGAGGAGGGGAACAGAAAGGGAATTTGGTGCTCCGATTTTATCCAAAATAAAAACGGGAGCTGTTTTTAAAATAAGGGCTTGAAATCTCTTTGTGCCGGGACAAATATCTCCCCGGTGGCTTTCCTAAATTTAAAAAATATCTTAGTAATTATTTTCTAGGAAAATCGTCCTTTAATTCACACCCACTTCATCCCTAGAGGATAGTTTTGAAGCCATATTCCTTAAGATACTGTTAAAAAAAAAAAAATTAGGATTTACCCGTATTCCTGGTTCTGGCCTATATTCTGATTGAACTGTTCTCTTTATTAGGCGTCTCCTTGAAGGTGGTGGATCATTTCTTGACTAAAATTAACCACCAGTTATTTGTGGGTTGCAATTAATTGGATCAGAAATCAGGCACAAAAACAGTGGATCTTAAATCTGATAAATCTAGCTGGTTGGGTTTTTGCCTGTCAGTATCTTGATGGAATAATGAGAGGCCCCTGAAACAGCTCCCTCCTGTGATGATGACCAATACCTGCCCATGTGGCCCAAGTTAAGATTGCTTTTGGAAAAACGTGGCAGTTCTGATATTCAGATTATATTTTGCAGAGTATAGAAATGGGCAGAGGAAAAAAAAGAAAAGCAACAGGCAGAGGAGTCTCTGAGGTCAGGAGTTTAAAAGCTTTACTTATTTACAAAAATGGATCCAGTTGATACATATTCAGCCTTGAAACTAGGGCAGCTATAAATGAAACGGGAACATTTAAGAGATGTTGGCTTTGTGTGCATTAGCCAAAAAACCCCTCCGTCTACTGCAGCAACCTCGGAATGACTTGAGCACTCCATTTTTGTGCTGTGCTGGGGTTTCTGAGCCTAAAAACTAGAACTCCTTGAAAGCATATAGTTCTGAACTCAAGGCTAGCCTTGTGGCGCAGATTTGCTCAAAGTGGAATTAAGCTGCACCTGAGTTATTGTAGTTAAACTACACTGGTAGATAGACCCCCCTAGTGGAAGTGAGGTGACAACAGAATTTTAGATTGAACTCCTAATACATATTTTAACCTCAGAGAGAGAGTACCACAATCCAATGAGGTTAAAGTGGTAGGGAGATGAGCTCTTTTTAAAATATTATTAACTCACATCAAAACAGGATCATCACTAGGTTCTCAGTCTGTGGAGCATTTCATTGTCTTCAAGTGTCCACTCATTTAAAACCACTGACTGTTACTGACTTAATGGGGGGGGGGCAGCTATCATTTCATGAACTCGGGTTTTTAGTAAGATGAGGGGGTTGTGAGTCTAATTCTTAATCTCTACTGTTAGATCTAGCAATTTATCAACCTCTTTCTTTACCCGAGGTGGGGAGCCAAGCAAATTATGCTCTGCCTTGACTGAGTACAGACACTCAGCATTCAAGTCCAGGGTCTCCAGTCTGATGCCATCATTTAGAGCCCATTGCTAAAAATGTCTAGGCTTATGGCATTTGGGGTAGAAGGATTAATTATAACTGGCGAGTAATATTTTGGTTGTGATTACATCTCTTCTACAAATGGTTACATGCACATTAGACTTGACTATTTATATTGGCAGAATGTCAGTATCCAGGGCACTATCAGAAACCAAATGAAATTTTGCTCCTAGGCAAACCGCATGACTGTTGCTGAACAGAAAGGGGAGCTTGGCCATGGTGCCTGAGAACTGAAGTGATTCTGGTGAAACCCACAGGGGGAAAAAAGGAAGAAAGGCCACTTTCCATTATTCCATGTTCTGTTTTAGGCATCATTTCTACTAGCCTTCCCAAGAAATTTACTGACATGATATTCTTACCACAGATGATAAATTCAGGAATCCGCGATTGCATTTCATGAGCACAATCTAGGCGAAATGTGAATGCTAAACTCTTTTTGCTGTTTAGTACAGATTCCAAAAGTAGCTGGTGTAAAATTGAAAATGAGCATCTATCGAAAGACAACAATGTGGGTATCTGCTTTTAAAATCACTTCATATTTGCTCATGTGATAATTTTTTCTGTTGGTTAAAAGTAATCCAGAGAGGGAAAAATTTGATCTGTGAAACTAATAAAACACAGTTTGAAAGAAAACGGCTAGATCGTGTTTTGAGTCTGGGTAATTATTCTAGAGAGTGATCTACCATATATTTGTTCATTCAATGTGTTGGGAGGTTTCAGAAGCTTTTTGGATACATTACACATTGGAAGCTCTTTTTTTTAATATTTTATTTATTTATTTGAGAGAGAGAGAGAGAACAAGTGGGTGGAGGGACAGAGGGAGAAGAAGCAGACTCCCTGCTGAGCAGGGAGGCTGATGCAGGGCTCCATCCCAGGACCACAGGATCATGACCTGAGCTGAAGGCAGACGCTTCACCGACTGAGCCACCCAGGTGCCTCCTGGAAGCTCTTTTAGATACCAATGGTCAGGACTAGCTGTTCTTAGTTATGATACAGCTTTGGTTAGGTATGACTTAGAAATATAAAAAACTGTCTAATCATGAAATGTCATTCTCAGCAGGTCCTAATTCTTGGGACCAACTCACTGTAGTTATGAAGGTGAGGCACTGTCATTCAGTATGTTTAATAATATCTAATTGGCCTTAATCTTAGCACTTGAAAGACAAATGTTAGAATAAAATGTTTTAGGGAAGAAAAAACATGCTTTTAAGTGAAAATCGAAATACTAAGGGAAAAATATATTGGACTTACCTTCAAAAGAACTAGATTTTAGACATGGCTACTGACTCATAGTTCGACCTTGAGAAAGTCACTTAAAATTATTATATTGATAACTAACATCGAGTACATTATGCATCTTCTCATTTATACAGTTGAGGGCGTGGCTCAAGGTTTTTGGCTTGCCGGGATTTTTTTTTTTTTTCCCCAAATAGTTGTAGCCTGGCTTATTTCAGTTAATATTAGTTGATTTTTCAAATTTTAATGCACCTGTGTAGAACCAAGCTAACTACCTTGTTGGCAAATTGGTAGCTATGGCAGGAAGACGTTCACCAGTGGCCTATTCCATGACTCATGTTAGTTCTTTAAAATATAGAGGTACCATTAACATCATTGCTTAGCCAGGATTTTGGTGCATTAAACCTACTGATTCTGTATTACGAGAAAACTTAATTTTTCTTAACGGTCTAGAAGTTTGTTTAAGGGTAAGGAGGTAGTGTCGTTCACTGGAAAAGGCATTGAGCATGGAGTCCAAGGGCTTGGAGTCCTCTGCAGTTTGGACATCTAGGCCATCGTCGGTAAATCACACAAGTTCTCGGTGTCCAGATGTGGATTTTACTTTATTTCGCCATCTGTTTCTAATCTATGTATGTCACAGGCATGCTGAAAGGCTAAGTGAGCTGTGGATAAGTGACCCTTGGCTCTTCAGCAGACAGGTGCTATATAAAATCAAAGTACTGTAGTAGTCTATCAGAGACACACTACAACTTGAACAGGAGTTTGCAGAAATGGTAGAATCCTCATCACTTAAGTCTCGCCCCCATTTGTACTTGCCTGCAAATATTCTCCAGCCATCCAATTTTACAAGCAAAGGAGAAATAATCTAATTCTGGCTGATAACAAGAATAAAAACCTCTTAAGTAATGCTTTCTTACAGTGTTTTCCCTCAAATGTTGTGCCAGATAGCCTGTGAAAGCCATTACTGTGATGGGTTGTTTTTTTTTCCTCCTTCTTAAGTAACTACTGAGCAGTATTTTAGTGTTTGTCGGTAATCTTACAGAATCCGTTGGCTTATCCTACTTCATTCTTAGTTTTGTGACTGCCCATAATGGGAGGTCTTGTGTAAAACTCTCGAAAAAGCAAGTGCTTCTCCTTATAATTGCCCTTTAAAGGAGTGCAGGTTTGGAAAAGTTCCTAATGGAGGAGTTAATCTGTATATTTAACTGGTATGCCCTCATTAACAGAGAAAAGAGGAGAAGTTAACGTAGATCTGCGCTTGAGAATCCTGTTGGATAGCTGGCTTCTGAGGGGTCCTTTTGAACTCCCACCCTTAAAACTGTTAACCTCGAATTAATTTCCAGTGTTTATTGTCATCTTGCCAGTTCTATGACGGGTTCGTTAACTCTGTCATTCTTTGAGTTACCATGCATTTTTATCTGGTTGGTTAAAATTATGTCCTTATCCGTTAAATTCCAGCATAGTTAACATACAATGTTATATTAATTTCGGCTCTACAATATAGTGATTCAGCAGTTCTATACATTGCTCGGTGCTCATCACCATAAATATACTCTTTTTTAAAAAGATTTTATTTATTTGCCTGAGAGAGAGAGCCCAAGCGAGGGGGAGAGGCAGAGGGAGAGGGAAAAGCAGGCTCCCTGCCTGAGCAGGGAGCCCGATGCGGGGTGCGGGATGCGGGGCTCGATCCCATCATGACCTGAGCCATCCAGGTACCCCCTTCACCTTTTTCCCCCATCCGTCCTCTGGTGACCACCAGTTTGTTGTCCACATTTAAGAAACTTTCATTTCTCTTTTTTCTTTGCTCGTTTGTTTTGTTTCTTAAATTCCACACATGAGTGAAATCCTATGGTATTTGATAGTATTTGTTAAAATATCATTGGTAAAGTGATAGTACTGAATTAAAATGAAATAAGCAGAAACTTCTGAGTGAAAGGACTCTTGAAATAACCTGGTATCATGTGACTAGTTCTGAAGCATGGGTTCATTTTGCGCATAGAAGTCAGTTTCTTTTATGAAGTCTGATCTCTTCTTTCTGCTATCTTTGGTTTAAAAGATTGAATAGCAAGTTATTTTTTGTAATCTTGTAACCCGTTTATTGAAAATCTAACGCTGATTCTTTTAAGCTGCTTATAGGTACGTAATTTCTATATAATATATATAACGTTTTCCTCTTCAATAAAATTTGTGAGGTCAGTATGATAGCTTTGAATATTTATTATATGCTCTAATTACATAGTGTTGCACTCAGATTGACATTCTGCTATTGACACTGAATAATACAGTATCTTTCATAGACTAATGTAATCTGTAAGCTTTTTTTCTGTATTTCTTAACTAGCTTGTGTATTTCCAGTTTTGTCATTTCTTATCATTCTTTTTGATATTTGGGCGCTTGTATTTCAGGTCAGGGGGAATTACCATTATAGACTGCATAGTGTTTTCTAGAAGTGAACATGATAGGAAATGCTACAATAGTCAATATGTATGATTTAGTTAATTTACTAGAAAAGTATCTTAAGTAGTGCATTCTTAAAGTATTTTTAACCACTTTGCTTTGGGTTAAAAAATACAAAGTCGGGCGCCTGGGTGGCTCAGTCGTTAAGCGTCTGCCTTCGGCTCAGGTCATGATCCCAGGGTCCTGGGATCAAGTCCCACATGGGGCTCCCTGCTCGGCGGGAAGCCTGCTTCTCCCTCTCCCACTCCCCCTGCTTGTGTTTCTGCTCTCACTCTCTCTCTCTCTCTGTCAAATAAATAATAAAATCTTAAAAAAAAAAAAAAAATACAAAGTCATTGGGGCGCCTGGGTGGCTCAGTCGGTTGGGCGTCTGCCTTCGGCTCAGGTCATGATCCCAGGGTCCTGGGGATCGAGTCCGGTATCGGGATCCCTGCTCGGCGGGGAGCCTGCTTCTTCCTCTCCCTCTGTCCTGCCGCTCCCCCTGCTTGTGCTTGCACTCTCTTTCTCTCTTCAAATAAATAAATAAAATATTACCAAAAAAAATACAAAGTCATTGTAAACATTTTAGAGGAAAATAGAAAGGGATTTTTTTTTAAAAGATTTTATTTATCTGAGAGAGAGAGAGCATGAGAGAGGGGAGGGTCAGAGGGAGAAACAGACTCCCAGCCGCCGAGCAAGGAGCCCGAGCAAGGAGCCAATGCGGGATTTGATCCTGGGACTCCAGGATCATGACCCGAGCGGAAGGCAGCCGCTCAACCACCTGAGCCACCCAGGTGCCCTATAAAGGGATTTATAATGAAGAAAATTAAAATTACTCATAATTGTACCACCTGCTCATTTTTTAATCTATTTCCAGTATAGAAAGTTACATATTTTAAAAATTGGAATCATGCTATATATACAATTTGTATTCCATTCTTTTCACTTACTACTACATTTTTTCATATAATCAAATATTTTTTTAAAGATTTTATTTGAGAGAGAGAGTACACACAAGCGGGGGGAGGGGCAGAGAGAGAAGGAGAAGCCGACTCCATGCTGAGCCGGGAGCCCAAAGGGAGGCTGGATCCCAGGACCCGGAGATCACAAACTGAGCCAAAGTCAGATTCTTAAAGGACTGAGCCACCCAGGCACCCCTGTAATCAAATATTTTTGAAAATTTTAAAAATTACTATGATATTCCATATAATGGGTATTTCATAACTTCTTTCACTAATTCCAGGTTGTTGCAAGTTTATGTTGTTTCCATATCTTATAGATAATTCTTCAGTGAACATCCTTGCAAAAGCTGTTTTTGCAACTCTGATTATTTCTTTGAGATAAATATTTAGAAGAGAAATTGCAAAGATTTTTGTTTTTAAAGGTGAAGTCCTTTGACAATCTCTGAAATTTAAACATGGGCTTAAGCAAAAAAAAGGCCTTGTTTTCAAACAGTGGTATTCCAAAAAACAAAAAAAAAAGACTGTTCTTTATATAGTGTATGGTATTTGACTCTAAACTGAAGCTGGTTTAGGTAAAGTGTATGTCTTGGAAATATTTTGGTTTCCTCTGATCTACTTAACAGGTGCAGAGCAGGATAAAGGAGAATCATGTGGGGTATACAATCATAGGAAGTCTATTTTTTAAAACGGAACTGTTAATGGGGGAAGGGAGGCAGGTTTGTTAACTTGCCTTTAGATTTTAGGTTGCTCTCTAAAATGGGGCTAATACCACTTGTTTTCAGTGTTGTCCCTAAAATCAAATGAGAACATTTATATAAAGAAGCTACCAGGGCGCCTGGGTGGCTCAGTTGGTTAAGCGACTGCCATCGGCTCAGGTCATGATCCTGGAGTCCCTGGATCGAGTCCCGCATCGGGCTCCCTGCTCGGCAGGGAGTCTGCTTCTCCCTCTGACCCTCCCCCCTCTCATGTGCTCTCTCTCTCTCATTCTCTCTCTCTCAAATAAATAAAATCTTTAAAAAAAAAAAAAAGAAGCTAGCAGATAGTAGGTGCTCAATAAATACTCCCCTCTTATAGGTCATTAAATGTTGCCTTAGATGACCTTGTCAGGTAGTATCCATCTGTTCATTTTCCTCTAATTCAAACACTTTTTCCTTAAGTATCACCATTCAAGATAAATAAGATAGTTTATATTTTCTGCTTTATTTAATGGCACTGTAAAAATATTGCTTTCCATTGCTTTTTATTGTGGATAGGGACGATTTTAACAATGTTCCAGGTTGAAGAAGATTCTTGACTTAGCTAGGAAACCTGTTTACCAGTTAATTTATCCTTTTGTGAGGATATGCCACCTAATGGTTTAAAGAATTCGCCCTCAAAGGAAAATTGGAAACATTATTCATACATTACAGAAATCATTATAAACCCACTGCTACTAACAAATATAGCTTAGATCAGGGTGAAAGGTAATGATAGGTAATGTTGATCCTTGATTTGGTGGGGGCAGAGGAAAAAAAGCTTCAAAGTCTTCAGTGTTTCTCTAGTAGGAGAAATAGAAATGTGAATGTTAGGACGTTTACCTTTGTAAAAACAGGAGACAAGAGAAAATAAATTAGTGAAAACTTAAAGTGTTGGGGAAGGCAGAGGGTTATAAATGAAATCAACATCTTTCCAAGACGACATGTAGCCTTTAGAAATGGGTGAATCCAAAGCATATTAATCTTAAATTTATGATGCCCCTAGTTTCCTCTAGTGGAGGTTTTCAAAAGCAAAAACCAGGAAATGATGAAGGACACTGACACATTCAACAAATATTTTGAGCAGTTTGTGGGTCTCCAGTTTAAAGCTACAGTTGAAATCATTTTTACAAGTGACTATGAATCATTAAAATGTCATATTTTGTCATATAATAATTAAAAAACAAAGATAGCCAAATTATCATTAGTATAGATAACCAAAAAGTAGTATTGATTTGCATGTTTTAAAATGTAAGCCAACCCACACATTCGGTGTCTGATCCTAAATCAAAGCGTTCCAGCATTTTTTTTTTTTCTGGGGAAAAAAAAAAAAAGCAAACTAGAATATATTTATAGATGCAAGCCAAAGATGGGAAACTTCCCTAACCATAGATTTGTGTAAAGAGGAAGGGAAGGACGGTATGTCAAGTCAAGCACCTCGAACTATGTAAGAATTACATAAAAGAAGGCCTCTAGGCCATTTATAAATAGATGTAAACTCAGGACAACTTTCAAATGTGCCCAAAGTTCCCAAGTATATATTGAGATGGTATAAACTACAGACGAAGTGCTAGTTAACCAGGGATAGTAACGCAGACATGCCTTAATTACTCTGTGGTATGGTTTCATCATTCAACGAACAAAAAATGTCTAACAAAGACTGCTAGGTACTATCGCTGTAAAGGTGGGTGAGAGACACCTGCAGTCTAGTAGAAGCAAAAACACACAAAATATTGGATTTCATGAAACCTAAAAATATTCTTACATGTAGAAAATGAACTTAAATATGGCCCTTT
The DNA here is from genome assembly GCF_964656455.1 of Halichoerus grypus. NCBI lineage: Eukaryota > Metazoa > Chordata > Mammalia > Carnivora > Phocidae > Halichoerus > Halichoerus grypus. Next base: position 33,756,777 of record NC_135727.1, on the reverse strand, counting down.
TTCTCAACATAAAATAATTTCTAAATTTAAGCCTTGTGTGAACAAAGACATTCATTTATAACCCAATATAATCAAATCTAAACTAAGAACAAATCAAATTTAAACATTGTTATTTCTTTGCAATAATTACTGCATCCCAAAAGAAGTGCCCACTATGAGTTAATTTTACTTAAATAGAACATTGCTCAGCCTATAAATGAAGGTCAGCAGACAGCAGTGTCTTGGAATAAAATAGCCCTTTGGCAAGAAAATGAGCCACACCCCATTTAGTTTTTACAAAAATAAAATTCTTTCCAGCTTTACTAAATTGTAGATGTTGTGCACAGCGCAGAGTTCTGCAGTCACTGGATCTGCCGCTGTGGAAATAGCCATGTGTGCAGAAGCCCTGGAAAACACTGATAAGCCAGGACTCGTACCTGTGGCTCTTGTGCTTTCCGTAGCGCGGTATTCTGTTAAGTTTTATCTGACTTGGGCAGTAGCAAGTAACTACACCGTAATTTCCTTCCTTGAACTTCTTGATTGTCACAGACGTTAAAATGAGCAGGAAAAGCCAGGATTCCAAATCTCATCATCGTTTCATTTTGGTGGGAGGGCATCAGATGCTCAAGGACTCTGTCTGGAGGTACCATGGAGAGAACTGTGCTTCTAGGGAGAGAGGAAAAGAAACCCCGAGGGGAAGCCCCGCTCTTCTAGCTCTTTTCACTGTACCCGGCACAAGGCAGGTCTCCATATATACATTTAAAAGAGCGGAAACTAAGTGGCTATGAGTGGCCTTGGCTGATAAAGATTAAATTATGAAAACCTAACCAGCAAGTTCATAACTTATGAATCACACCGAATAAGATACATAATGGTGTGAACCCTACAAGAAGACTAAGCAAATGGTTTCCTTGGTTTTCTTTCTCTTTCAGCTGTTGTAAGTCAATGGTCAGGAGTGACTATGTATGGCCCTTGCATTGTGATAACTGCTTACCTTTAGACTCAAAGAAGACATACTAGGGACATACTAATATTTTTTTATGTTTTAAAGCAGTTTTATGGAGTGCAGTGTACAGTTTCAGCGGATTTTGGTATATTCAGAGAGATGAACAACCATCACCATGGTCAATTTCAAAACATTTTCATCCCCTCGGAAAGAAACCTCATACTCTTGAGCTGTCACTCTCCCCAGCCTCCCACCTCCCCAGCCTCCCACCTTCTCCCTACCTCCCCAGGCTCCCACCTTCTCCCTACCTCCCCAGCCTCCCACCTCCCCATTCTTAAGCAACCACTAATCTACTTTCTGTCTCCATCAATTGACCCATTCTGGACTTCCATATGAATGGAAAATATAGCCACGTGGTCTTTTGTGACTGGTTTCTTTCACTTGGCATAGTGTTTTCAAGGTTCGTTCCACACTGAAGGTTCATTCACACACGTACCAAGACTTCATTCCTTTTTACGGCTGCGTAATATTCCATTGTATGGATGTACCATGTTTTGTTTGTCCATTTATCTGTTGATAGACATTTGGGTTGTTTCTGCTGTTTGGCTATTAGGAAAAATTGAGAATGCTAATATTAAATGTCTAACCACAGGTCAGCTACTGAGGTAGAGGTGGTACTGACAAGATGACTTTTCGTTTATTGCTACTCTGCTGTTACTGTAAATCTTTGCTTTGATTGACTCTGAGCAATCCTGATTTCTACATCTCAATGTAGCTAATTTTTGGTTTCCTAATGTTTAGTAGTGTATTACCAACTTGTTGCCAAATCCTTTTTCCTTAGTAATATTTTCACTTGAATCATTAAAAGCCTGTAAAAGTTGTATAATCATCTTTTCTAAAACTTACTGTGTAATAGAGCTATACAAAATTTCTTGTTTATACACCTTTATTGAACACCTATTAAGTATTAAGTAGTGCACAGGTAAATGATAAACGCTTTGAAACACAATGGTTTCAGTTGACCTAGACCATTATTGAGCACATCTAGTATGTTTATTTTTTAATTTGCTTCTCAAATATGAAACAAATTCACAGAACAAAATTCAAAACTATAAAGGGACATAAAGAAAAGAAAATGAGCCTCCTGCCCCTGACCCCAGTCCCCCATTTCCCTTTCCAGGAGCTGACCATTAGAACTAGTTTCTTGTTTATCCATCCAGAAATAATATTGAATACATTTAATGCTTGCCATTTTCAGAAGAGCTTGGTGTTTTACATTTAGGAAGTCTGATGTTAAGGTTGGGGGATTCTTTACCTACTGACTTAAAATATGAGAAAAAGAGACTATCAAAGGATGATAAAAAGAATCCCCTTCAGTTTCAGATCAGAGTTTTTCTTTCAAGCACCCTTGACCACCTCAGATTCACCAGCATCAGGTCAAAATAGCTAATGATACCTAGAACACATCTCTCCCATTATGTTTTGGATTCAATCCACAGAAAAGTTTCTGGATCCAGTCTCAGTCTTTTTTTTTAAGTAGGCTACAGGCCCAGCATGGAGCCCAACGTGGGGCTTGAACTCACGACCCTGAGATCAAGACCTGAGCTGAGATTAAGAGTCGGATACTTAACCATCCAGGCACCACCCCCACCCCATCTCCTTAGTCTTATGGGCAGTGCGTATCTTGAGGGCCCTTACATAAGGATAGGCCTCCCTGAGAGAGGAGGGTTGTAGTTCAGCCAAGAAAAGATATAATTTCCAGGAGAGCCATTTAGAACTCCCTGTATAATTACTTAATTCATTTAACAGGCCTTTATTAATTATCAACAGTGTGCCATGCACTGGTATCACCAAGATAAATAAAACACTGTGCCATCGTTTGAAGAGCTCAGAGTCTAATCCAGCCACTGATTTTTATAGATGAGGTGACAGAGGTCTAGTTGATTTTGATTGCCCCCCCAGCATACCAAGGTAGAGGACAGTGATGGAAGATGGAGTCTCCTGATACCTAATTCATCACTCTTCTCACCATAAAATTAAACATCACGTCCAGAATCCAGCTTTGTTTACTGGGAAAGCCTCTTCCTCTCTGAATTAGCTTATACTAAGTGGTGTTTTCCTTCAGGTGTTAACAAAATGGCAGATGCCAAGTCATTCAAGTTGACATGAACTCTGTGAGACACACTTCACCTATAACTTAAGCAGCTTGGTTTAACTCGGCCAGCTCTTCATCGCTAATGGAAATTCATTAGCAATGGCTGTACAGTGGTGAATTGTTTTTCTAGGTCATATATTCAGTCCAGACTACTCTTAATGCTAACAAAACTGCAGTCCTAATTACTGATATTAGAAAGTTTCCTATATTGTGATGTATCCAAAGATTTTGAAAACTCTAGTGTCAGTATATTGGATATACATTCTGGGATTTGTCACTCTTGATTTCTTTTAAAGTGGCTCTTGTCACTCTGAGAGAGCCAGTATTTCTTCTTTGACTCCTCACACACACACAAAATTCCCTGTCATTCATTTATTCAAATATCTACTGAATGTCTTCTATAGGTCAGGTAGTGTACTAGGCACTGGTGATAATAACTGACTGAAACAAACAAAACTTACCACCCTTATGAGGTTTACATCCTACTAGGGGGACATAGAAAAGCAACCATGATATAGTGTATTTTTTTTTTTTTAAAGATTTTTTTTATTTATTTTTTGAGAGAGAGAGAATGAGAGAGAGAGAGCATGAGAGTGGGGAGGGTCAGAGGGAGAAGCAGACTCCCTGCCGAGCAGGGAGCCCGATGCGGGACTCGATCCAGGGACTCCAGGATCATGACCTGAGCCGAAGGCAGTTGCTTAACCAACTGAGCCACCCAGGCGCCCTAGTGTATTTTTTTTTTTTTTAAGATTTTATTTATTTGACAGAGACACAGCGAGAGAGGGAACACAAGCAGGGGGACTGGGAGAGGGAGAAGCAGGCTTCCTGCCGAGCAGGGAGCCCGATGCGGGGCTCGATCCCAGGACCCTGGGATCATGACATGAGCAGAAGGCAGGTGCTTAACGACTGAGCCACCCAGGCGCCCCAATATGAGGGTCTAGGGAGTGGGAAGAGTGGCATTGCTATTTGCAAATCAGGTGGTCACAGAAGGCTTTACTGACGGGAAGATGTTTGGGGCAAGACATGAAGGAGATCAAGGAGTGAGTCATGTGAATACCTGGGGAGAAGTGCCACTTAAGTAAATAATTCCAAGAACAGATACCTAAATTATCAACATTGATGAGTTTTAGCCCTGAAATTCTCCTTTATTTCAGCTTTTTATTTTGGTATTGAACAGAAAAAAAAAAAAACAGTATCTTTGACCCAGATTAGATACTGTAATGGAGTCATGAATTGACTGTCTATGCTAAGGCTATTATGGTAATAGTTATTGTCGGTAATGTTTCGGAAAGATTAGTGGGAATAATGTTGAAAACAGAATATGGTATTATTGCAAGTAGATGTTCTTCTCTTTTCCTTATCAATTTAATTATACTATATTCTGTGGTTAAGTCTGAATTAGATTTTTTTTTTAAATTTTACTTTGCCATAATTGTAGACATGTACTTATAAGAAAGAACTCAGAAAGATCCTGTGTACTCTTTACCCAGTTTCCCACAATGGGAATCTCCTGCAAGACCATAGTGCAGAATCAAAGCCAAGTTCCATCACTGCTAGAATCCCTTTTGTTACCCTTTTATAACAACACATACTTCCTTCCCTCCCCCCCATCTCTACCCCTGGAAACCATTAATCTGTTCTGCATTTCTGTAATTTTGTCATTTCATAAATGTATAAATGAAATCACACGGGCACCTCGGTGGCACAGTTGGGTTGAGCGACCAACTTGGTTTTGGCTCAGGTCGTGTTTCAGGGTAGTGAGATCGAGCCCCACATCAGACTCCGCACTGAGCGCGGAGTCTGCTTAAGGTTCTTTCTCCGTCTCTCTCTGCCCCTCCTGCTTGTGCTCACTCTCACTCTCTCAAGTGAATAAATAAATCTTTTGAAATCACAGAGTATGTAATTTTGGGATTTTTTTTTCCACTGGGCCTAAGTCTCTGGAGATTCATCCAAGCCGTCTGTATCAGCACTTCCTTTTTATTGCTGAGTAGTGTTCCATGGTGTAGATGTACTACAGTCTTGTGAACCACTTACCCACTGAAGAACATCTGGGCCATTTCCAATTTTGGCTATTACAAATAAAGCTGCTGTAAACATTTGTGTACAGGTTTTTGTGTGAATGTAAGTTTTTTTTTCTTTAGGATTCATGCCCAAAAAGTGCAGTTTCTGGGTTGTAGGAGAGTTGCATGTTTGGTTTTGTAAGAAACTGCCAAAATGTTTTTCCAAAGTGACTGTGCCATTTAATTTCCCACCAGCAATGTATGAGTGGTGCAGTTTTTCCACATCTTTGCCAGCATTTGGTGTTGTCACTGTTTTTTGGGGTTTTTTTAGGCATTCTGATAGGTATGTAGTGATTTCTCATTATGGTTTCATTTTGCATTTCCCAGTGGTTAACGATGTTGAACATCTTTTTATGTGTTTCTTCCCATCTTACACCTCTTTGGTGTAATATCTGTTCATGTCTTTTGCCTATTTTTCTAATTGGATTTTTTAAATGTTGAGTTGTGAGAGGTCCTTTGTCCAATATGTGGTATACAACTATTTTCTCTTAGTCTGTAACTTGTCTTTCCATCCTCTAAACAAAGGTCTTTCACAGAACAAAAGTATTTATTTTGACAAGGCCAAATTTATCACTATTTCTTTTTATGGATTGTCTTCTCCATGTCCTATCTAATACTCCTTCACCAAACATGGTTCCAGAAGAGTTTTTCAAATTTCTTTTCTAAAGTTGTATGGGGTTATGTTTCACATTTAAGTCTGTGACCCATTTTGAGTTAATTTTTGTGTAAAGGTGTGAGGTTTAGGTTGAAGTTCTTTTTTTTTTTTTTTTTTAATGGTTCTCCAATTGCCCAAGCACCACTCCTTCACTGATATGCTTCTGCACCCTTGTCACAAATCAGTTGAGCATACTCATGTAGGTCTATTTCTGGGTTCTCTGGTCTGTTCCATCATTCTGTGTCTGTTGCCCTGCCAATCCCACCTTGTCTTGGTTGCTGCAGCCACAAGATAGGATTTGACACCAAGCAGAGTGATTCCACCCACTTTATTTTTCAATGTATTTTACCTGTGCCAAGACCTATTTGTTTCCACATAAGTTTTTAGAATAAGCTCGTCTGTGACTATGCAAAACTCTGCTAGGATGTTGATAGAAATTGCATTAATGAATTAGAATTTTGAGATTGCACATGTAATGTTAATTAAGTTAAAAATGGTAATTCCAGTAAGGAAGACAATTTAATTCCTTCTGTGGTCTCATGCTAGGTCTTATATTCTACAGTCGTCCCAATTTATGTGATTTTTATTTTTTATTTATCTTTTTTAAAGATTTATTTATTTATTTAAGCAATCTCCACACCCATCGTGGGGCTCGAACTCACAACCCCGAGATCAAGAGCCACACGTTCCACCGACTGAGCCAGCCAGGCGCCCCAACTGCTGTGATTTTTAAATCATTGAATGAATATTAATTGGTCATTTCTCTTCAGACATAACTTGGATGCCTTTTTTTGATTGCCAAAATTGGAAAGTTTCCTTTTTTTCAAAGGAATGTCACATTCTTGATTTAGATACATAACTTTTAGGTTGTAAGTCATTGACCTATTTTTTAATTTAAAACTTTTTTAAAGGCTTACTTCCAGAATTTTTAAGACCCTACCCCACCCTCCCACCCCTACATTAGACTTTTATGTACAAGGTTCCTAAACCTATTGTTCTGCCTTAAGGAAATTATGGTTTGCCTCTCCTGTTGTTTTAAACAAATGCATTTCCTCAAATAGCAAAATAGAATATGCCGCTAAAGCATTGGGATTTAGGGTATTGAAGTTTGCGATGTGTTTGTTATTCACGAATAGTAAATCAAAAGTTTTAAATGAAAACTTTTGTGCATTCTCCTGCTTTGATCTTTGATTCTGCAAAAGAAAGTCTTAAAAATTACAAAAAGAATCTGGTAAACCTCTTAATTTAAATAGGACACTTGGAAACTTACTCTTAGGTGTAAGAAAAAAAGAAGGTGACTGTTAAATTGATTAGGGTTGAAGAAGAATGGAAGAGAAAATTTCACCTTGTTGCTTTTGGGTGAGGGAAAGTGAATGAGATCATGCTTTCATTTCTGTCTTGCTTTCTCAAGATAAAGCTTTTCCACCCTTCTTTCTGCTTAATGATTCAGGGTGGAGACACCAAAAAACCTCTGGCTATCTTTCCCATCCTGTTTATATTCTAGATCGGCTTTTATTGTTTTAACAAAATATATCACTGGTGGCCTATAACATTATGTATGTGGTATTAAATGGTTAGGCTTAGATAGGAATTTGAAAATCACAGTCCAACTATACTACCTTAAATACAGTTAGCAGAATTAACTTCTCAATAATGAAAACTTCCCTAAGTTAGAGCCTATGGCTCATAGTTTTAATGTAATCATTATAGTGAATTTTACCACCACTAATATCAGCCATTGTTTCTCCCCCTCACCTACACCTAACTTTGTTTAGGTAATGGCCACGGCTGCACCATAACCTTCCCTGTAATCGAAAAAGCATGTAATTTAAGGAAGAATGCAATGAAATGGTGCCTGTCATAAACGGATATTCCAATTTCTTTTTTCACATAGAGGTTATCTGCATTTGTTTGTATTTATTTGGTCTAATGAGAGGCTTAAAAGTGCATTTTTTAAAGCAGTGAATTCTCAGGGGCGCCTGGGTGGCTCAATCAGTTAAGCGTCTGCCTTTGGCTCAGGTCGTGATCCCAGGGTGCTGGGATCGAGCCCCACATCGGGCTCTCTGCTCAGCGGGAAACCTGCTTCCCCCTCTCCCTCTGCCCCCTCCCCTGCTCGTGTGCTCACTCTCTCTCTCTCAAATAAATAAAATCTTTTAAAAAATTGCAAAAAAAAAATAAAGCAATGAATTCTCAGAATCATTAAGCCTATGGCAGTCTACCCCATCAAAAGAACACTGCTAGCGGCTTTAGCCAACTTCTGAGGTAACATAGTACCAGGGAGAGGGATAAACTGAGAGACGGAAGAAGTTACCCTGGTGTGGGGGACTTTTTGCTAACAATATGATTTTTAGCAAGTGAAGGCCATACAAGCCATTTGCTTTGTGGCAGAATTATAATGAGACTTTTTAGCTGTACCAGCTAACAGATTGCCAAATAAAATATTGAGCAAGCAGCACTGGTCAGTTATAATTTGGTCTCTAAAAACCAGAGCCAGCATAGTGTAATGTTTATGGATTCAACTTCATTCTCAAAGAAATAAAATTGGGGCATCTCAGCAAAAATATAATTAATAATGTTTATGGGGCATCTCCCACATGTTTGAATAGTAAGGGCAGATAACACTCTATGAGACCACAGTATTTTTGCAGCCAGTCTTAAGGATAACCCTACATTGTGTTCAGGATTCTGTGTTGGGCTAAATTTAACAAATGACCATTATGTGTGGAAAATAGCGACCATTGTTGTTGAATTAAACTCTCTCTGGAGATGCAAAAAATCTTTTAATTAAGCTAATAAAAATTAATGGCAACATGACCAAAGAAAGTAACCATAATGGATAGAAGCAGAAAACTTTGTGCAATTGTTGAATGATACCTAGTAAAGGAACCTGGTACGTGGGGTAAAGCTGGGGACTGTGTACTTGCCTAAAAAATTCCAAAAGCATACATACACAAAAATTTGGATTTTTAAGCTAGACCTTTAAGCTGGCTGTTCATGGCAAACTTCCCAATGAAATGGAATTAATTTGTGTTGTGTTTTGAAAATGTATGTAGGTGCTTGCAAGAATTACATTGAAGGGTTAGATTCACCTAGAGTACTTGGTGGTTCTTAAAGTGAATATTGGCAACCTTAAAGATGTTTTATTAGACAATGAGGCAACAATTTTTCTCTGGGAACATGTCTCCACAGTAATAGTGGAAGTCAGAAAATATTTCACATGCAAATATATCTGAACCCCTTCATGAATGCATTTAACACTTTGAAGTGATGGCAACATCTGGTAACAAGTAGAAACCAGCGTTTTATAAACTACTGCTTCATGTTACCACTTCATCTGAATTAGTCATTTAAAGGGGTTTTATAAGTTCTTCCTAAGAACTGACAAGGTTAATCTTGGACTAGGGCAGGCAGGCAGGAAATGCTAAGGCCGCCCTTCTTTTGAAGGTTTCAGTATTCCTTGTGAGGTTGAAAAGTACTCATTTTAAAGTTTAGAAAACTATCAGCAATGGTGTCTTGACAACTAAGTGAGATTTTTCTTTCTTTGTGTGGTAAATTTGAGGGAAAAGTCGATAAAATTCAGAGTTCTTTCTACTTTCCATTCCACTTCTTTCCTCTGAAGGGCCTTTATTTCCTAAAAGCAGAGAACTTTAAGAATCCTTCCTTTCATATTTCATTATGATCGTGGATTCGGTGCCACTGGGAAGATGTCACCTACAGTTTGTTTTGCCACATTAGCTCTCAGAAATCCTCTTATTTTGTAGAGTCACCCAATGTGACAAGAGTAGATGCCTTTTATGTGTATATTTGGTTTTGCATTACAAGCGCTAAAAGTTTGTTCTTGGTTATGTAATAAACCACCATAGCAAATGAGTTTAATTCCTTTTTTTTTTTTTAGATTTAATTTATTTATTTGAGAGAGAGCGAGAGATAGCGAGAGAGCGAGCGAGAGATAGCGAGAAAGAGAACATGAGCAGGCGGGGAGAGGGAGAAGCAGGCTCCCCCCTGAGCAGGGAGCCAGATGTGGGGCTTGATCCCAGGACTCCAGGATCATGACCTGAGCCAAAGGCAGATGCTTAACTGACTGAGGCACCCAAGTGCCCCGAATTTAATTCCTTTTGGATGCAATGTCATTGTCATATATTATGTGTGCCAAGCACTGTTCTAGATGCTTGAGATAGATTGGTAAACAAAGCAGACAAATCACTGCCTTCCTAGAGCTTAATAAATATTAAATATTGAAGCAGCAGAGCAATTTTAAATCATTTAATACTCTCAGCTTTTGAAGACTTTCATTGCATAAGTCTCAAGAACTCTTACACATTTTATCTGAAATTGGAATAGGGGAAAAATTGACAATTTGTTTGGAATCCATGGCAGGAAGCTGGAACCTGATAAGGAAATAATTGATTTTTTGCTTGTCACTTTTATTTTTCATTTATTAATGTTATAATCAGATCCCTTGAGTAACTGAGGAATGTTAGTAGTTTAACGTGTGGATTTATTCTTCAGGATGGGCTTTAATTCGTGTGGAGGAAAGGGGGTGAAAAGGACACAGTAGCCCTAATGTATGGCATTTATAAACGTTGCCTTCAGTCATTTGAAGGATTCTAGAATACTTAGCGTTCTCCATGGAAAATGAATGTATCGCTCAGTTATTTTTGCCTATGTGAGTTGTACAAGAGCTGAGTCAAAGGATATGACATGATGGTTCCTGTCCTGCAGCGAAATAAGATGATGGCTTTGTGGTGGAAACATGATGTGGTCATGCCCATATTCGCTCACATCCCTCGTTCGTTTCCTTTTAGAGAGCAACACCAGAGAGGCTCTCTCGTTTCTTCGTGTCTCAGTTTCTGTTTGTATTTTCTTTTCCTGCTGTTTGTCCTTTCTCTTTTCTGCAAATTGCATTGTGATGACTGGCAATTCGGTGGGCCCAGTGTGTGCTTTGCAATAGGATAGGTCCCCCCCGAGGACGGCTGCGGCATAAGATGCCGTTATAACCATTTTAGGGAATTCATGACATATATGGACACAGATGCTCTGAGTGAGCCCTTTGCGTGTGAAAGGCATGTTTCATAACCTTTATATTTCCTGATACCATCAAGTACAGTGCCTTTTACAAAGCGGATGCTCATTTGATATTTGTCTCAGTGAATGAATATGAGGCAGGAATTTTATTTTTGCTTGCCAGTGTACTGAATACTCTCTTCTAAGCACATGGAATTTTGTAAAATGTATTTTCATGGACATTCTCAAACATACAAAGTAAAATAGCATATGTGAATTCCACCCCCCCAGCTTTAACAATCATCAAAATTTGATGTTCTTATTTCATCTTTTCTCTCGCCTTCCTTTTTATTTGTTGTTTGGGATTTACTTTAAAATACCCCATATATTATCCATAAGTACTATTGCATATCTAGTTTTAATTAATTAATTTTGGGATGCCTGGGTGGCTCAGTGGGTTGAGCGTCTGCCTTCGGCTCAGGTCATGATCCTGGGGTCCTGGGATCGAGCCCCACGTCGGGCTCCTTGCTCAGCGGGGAGCCTGCTTCTCCCTGTGCCTACCACTCCCCCTGCTTGTGCTCTCTCTCTCTGACAAATAAAGAAATAAAATCTTTAAAAAAATAAAATGAAAAAATTAATTTTTATGTATTTATTTAGTTAAAGATTTGTTTATTTGAGAGAGAGTGCATGTGCGAGTGGGGGGAGGGGCAGAGGGAGAGGGAGAAGCAGACTCCCTGCTGAGCACAGCCATGCAACGTGCACCTCCATCCCAAACCATGAGATCACAACCTGAGCCTAAACCAAAAGTCAGAAGCTTAACCACTGAGCCACCCAGGCGCCCCACAGTACACCTAGTTTTTAATATTTTCTTTTTTTATTTTTATTTTTTAAGAGTAAGCTCTAGGCCCAATGTGGGACTTGAACTCAACGACCTTGAGATCAAGAGTCACATGCTCCACTGACTGAGCCAGGCAGGTGCCCCTAGTTTTTAATATTTTAATATAGTAATACTTTATGCATTTCACACAGACTTTAACTTTCAAACCCTTTCTTTGTGTTTTAGTTTATGTCAGAAACACTTAACTGTTTATCAGAAGAAAAATCTGATTTGCCACCCATGAGCTGGGTATTTTGAAACAATTTTGTAACAAATATATTGCCATTCTTAATTTAAAAATTTATTAAAAGTTTCTCAACTACACTATCATGATAAATTCATGTCTTACAGACATGAACCTCATTCTGCAAAATGTGGCTTGGAATGGATAAGCTGTATAATGGTCCCCTCAGAATTGATATCAATGCATTAATTTTCTTCATAATTCAGCAGCCACAGAACTCGCATGAAAACCTATCCATGCAATTCTGGTAATTGTAGTCTCAGTTTTGAAATTTCTTGTCAAAACCGACACACCTGGGGCGCCTGGGTGACACAGTCGGTTGAGCATCTGACTCTTGGTTTCGGCTCAGGTCGTGATCTCGGGGTTATAAGATCGAGCCCCACGTCGGGCTCCACACACAGTGCGAAGTCTTCAGGTTCTCTCTCCCTCTCCCTCTGCCTCTCCCGCTCATGCTCTCTCTCTCTAAAATAAATAAATCTTAAAAAAAAAAACAACCTACACACTTTATGTGTTTTGTCTCTCTAAAATTCGATGACTCCATGAGAAATGTTACTAAATAAAGCACCAGTTCTCTAAAAATGCATTGGCCTACGGGCCCTTGGGGATCAAAATTACTTGCATACTGATACTAAGATGTTACTTGCTTTTTCATCTTTGTTGACATTTGCACCGCAGGTGCCAAAGCAATGGTGGTAAAACTACCTGGTGCCTTAGCAAGACGCAAAGCAGCGGCACCGCCCTATATTAGTAGTCACGAAATTCAACCCCATACCCTTAGAGTTAAAGACCTACAACATGGCTTTCATTTATGAATGTCCTTAATGAAGCAGAAAAATTAATTTTATTAACTCTGAACTCTTGGGCATACACCTTTTAATATTTAAAGTTTTTCTGCTGGATGGACACTGGTTGTCCTGAGGAAAAGTACGTGTGCAGTTGTTTGAGTTGCAAGCTAAATTAGCCGCATCTTTTCAAAATAGAAAACTGTTTTTACTTGAAAGAGTGAATGACACACTAACTGATTATTCAGACCTGAGTATTTGGCAGATATCTTATCAAAAATGAACCAAGGGAGGGGCACCTCACTGGCTCAGTCGGGAGAGCATGCGGCTCTTGATCTCAGGGTCGTGAGTTCAAACCCACATTGGGTATAGAGATTACTTAAAAACTTTTAAAAATGAACCAAGTGTGCCTGTTACTACAAGGCAAACAACTGAGAGTATTTGTTGCCAAGGATAAAATTAGAGCTCTCAAGCAAAAATTCAAAGTTTTGAAAGCTTGCATCAGCCATCAAGTGTCAATACATAGATTTTTCTGAGATCAGTGGTGTTTTTAATTAAAGTGATTTGTTAGATATTGTAAAATGAAGTGGGACAACATTTGGAAGATCTGCATTAGTCAAACAGTATTGTTCCAAATGACCCGTGCGTGATGTTACAAAATCAGGCATGGGTAAAAGGCCCATTTTTTTTTTAAAGATTTTATTCATTTATTTGACAGAGAGAGACACAGCGAGAGAGGGAACGCGAGCAGGGGGAGTGGGAGAGGGAGAAGCAGCCTTCCTGCTGAGCAGGGAGCCCGATGTGGGGCTCGATCCCAGGACCCTGGGATCGTGACCTGAGCCGAAGGCAGACGCTTAACGACTGAGCCACCCAGGCACCCCTAAAAGGCCCATTTAATGTGCATGGGAGACCAATGGATTTTAATGTAACAGAGTAGGAAAAATTCATCTGTATGGTATCAAATTCCACACTGTAACTAACATTTAAGAAACTACCACTTCTCAAGTTTCGGTGTAGCATTATAAGGAAGAATATCCATAATTATCTGAAAGGGCTCTTAAAATACTTCTTTCAACGATGTATCTGTGCGAGGCCATATTTTCTGAATACACTTGAACCTAAAACAACATTGAGTGCAGAGGCAGGTATGAAAATCCACTTGTCTTTGTATTAAGTTAAATGATAAAGCAGTTTGCAAAAATGTAAACAATAAATTTTCCACTCATTTTGGGGGGGGTGGATCTAGTGATTTTCATTAAAGATGTTACTTATGTTAACATGTGATGGTTTATTGTTACTTTAAATAAATACCTTGAAATTTTCCCAGCTGTAGTTTCTAATATGATAAATGCATTGATGGATCTAACCCTCATATCAAAAAGCTCTTTGGGGTTCTCGGGTCCTGAGACCAAAAATTTAGGAATCGTTGAGTTTTTGTTGTTTCTGGTCCTTTCCCTTTTCCTCTCCTGTTTCCTTTTCTTTCCTCTTTCCTTTTTTTTTTTTTTTTTTTGAATGAGACCCTCAGGATAGAAAGGTGTATGGCATCTGAGTTGTTCCTTTGTATGGTTTTACTATCTATGAACAGAACACAGATGGCTTTTTTCCCCCAGTGTCATTGAGATGTAATTGACATTAACATTGCATTGCATTAATTTCAGAGTACCACATAATGATTTGATGTATGTATCGATCATTTCACATCATTGTGAAATGATCCCTACAAAAAGGCTAGTTAATGTCCAACACCTCACATAGTTAGTTAGACATAGTTAGATTTTCTTATGATGAGAACTTTTAGAATTTACTCTCTTAGCAAACTTCAAATATACATTTCAGTATTGTTAACTGTAGTCACAACAGATGTCTTTTAAATCGGTTCCTTGCCCTGTCTGTAGTTCAGCTGACAATTTTTGGAGGACTCAAACACTTAAAACTACCTTCTATATATTTCAACCTTTTGTTTTAGTGCATTAGGACAAAGTATATAATTTAATGTGTAATAATAAGACATCCTATTTTAAGGTTTTGATTACTTTGTTACACAAATACAGAGCTAATACATCCTTACTGTTGAGGAGACATCCCTTGGAATACCGAAGTAATGAAGATATATTTGTAGCTTATGTTCGCCTCAAATATGAAAAGAATGATAACATAAGCCAGACACACTTGATTGTTAAAGCGGACACATCCGTGCTGCAGGAAGTTCGTGTACCTAATAACTGCTCCTAGTATAAATTTCCTAAACATTCCAATATTGTCCAAAATACAGTAGCAGTTCCCTGCCTGTAACCTCTGTACGATCCCTTTGCTTTGAAGCTTCACTCACTGTGAGTGTTATTATTTGTTTGTTCACCTTATAAGGCATGCAGATGGGTAAAATCGTGTTTCATTAGAGGACAATAGGTCAGTGTTACTGAGGTGTGTCTAAGCACAGTGGGAGAGGCCTCCAGTGTATATGTCACACATGGAAAGAATATACTCCGTACTGGGTGTGGTGGAGAGCATGACGTTTGAATGAGAGTTACCCTGATACATCTGTGAAACTCTCAGGCAACTTCGGGTGTGCCTCTTTCCTTCCTTTCCACCCTTAGGGGGGTGTGTGTGTGTGTGTGTCCGTCCACAGGTGCGCGTGTGTGAGCTTTTCACTTTATGGATCTGGTTGTACCATCTGAGTGTGCATCATGGTGGATTTGGAATGCGGCACCAATGTGGTTTTCATTGTGTGGCCTGCTTAGAAAAAACGTGGAACGTCTTCCACAACCCCTGCCGCCATTTTCTGTTCCCACACCAACTTTCACTACCCACAGTAAAAGCAGAGATTCCGTTCCCACACAAGAGTCACACGCAGGCACACGCACCAACACGCCCCCCCCCACCCCGGCCCTGCACACCCACACATGCCTTAGAGGATGAGACACTGAGGTTACAAAATGGGCCGCAGACTAAAACTGGTTCAACTACTGAGGCGGTAGAACCGTCTTTTCGAAAATGGCCTCGTAGTTCCTCAGGAGAAGATGGGCCTTTTTGAAGGGAGTATCCATCCATCCATCCATCCCGGGAACGTTCACAACCTCACGAGGTTTTGCAGTTTACCTGAGTTCTGCGATGTTGCCAATAGACTTTAAAACCAGAGACTGGGTGTTGACGGGATCTCCCTGTGATCACAGACTAGCCTTAGAGTTCACAAAGCTAGAAAGGAGACGCATTCCCCCAGATGGCCAAGGGCAGGTCAAGGGAAGCTGGTCCCAGGTAGCATTATTATTGAAGAGGTCCATAGCCCTTGAGACAGACCCATCTAAGTGGTTGGACGGGACAAGTGTGGGGCAGAGAAGGTAAGGCTGGGAAAACCCACCATTTCGGGTCTAAGGCGGATACTTTCACCTTGCCTGAGGCAATTGCACCCCCAGTTTTCTGTAAAATGCATGATAATACGCACGTGTATGTCCTTCCTTCCGGTTGGCTCCAAGTGTTCCAGACATACTTACTATGTCCTATGTTCCCTGGCAGGCTGCAGGCCGATAATGCTGTGCTCACTTTTACAAATGGAGAAATCGAGACTCCAGAACGTTGAAGGGGCTTCACGTAGTGAGTCAGCCACGGAGACAGTGGAAAAACACATCCTCTGGCTCCTGCCGCTATATTCCTTCTCTTCCGGATTTGTTGCTTTTTGATATTTCATGCAGTTTTTGTGATTGATGAAATAAAGTGCTTCCATTAAGAAGACAAAATGTAGGGGCGCCTGGGTGGCTCAGATGGTTAAGCGTCTGCCTTCGGCTCAGGTCATGATCCCAGGGTCCTGGGATCGAGCCCCGCATTGGGCTCCCTGCTTGGCGGGGAGCCTGCTTCTCCCTCACCCTCCTACTGTTCCCCCAGTTTGTGCTCTCTTGCTCTCTCTGTCAAATAAATAAAGAAAATCTTAAAAAAAAAAAAAGACAAAATGTAATCTAGGATACGCTAATGGCAGTTAGTGATGAGGGCAGGAGAACACCCTGAACCTTTTTACAAGCAAGTGCAGTCGGAGTTGCCTCCTTATTTTGAGAATTCAATATGTTGTCAGAAAATGCTTTGGTTTGCTTTCGATTATTTATAAAGGGCTGGAGTGGGGCGCCTGGGTGACTCAGGCGGTTAAGCGTCTGCCTTCAGCCCTGGTCATGATCCCAAGATCCTGGGATCGAGCCCCATGTCAGGCTCCCTGCTCCGCGGGGAGCCTGCTTCTCCCTCTGCCTGCCGCTCCCCCTGGCTTGTGTTCTCTCTCTATCTCTCTCAAATAAATAAATAAAATCTTTAAAAAAGGGGGGGGCTGGAGTGTCTCTGATCTCACTGTCCTTCGTATTAGGTAGATAGGGCAGATGGTATTACGCATGTTATATCCCAGAAAGATCATAATAATGTCTGCCGCTTAGCACCTCGCTGGAGCCAGACATTCTTTAATCATTATAGTAACCCTGTGAAGTATGTGGAATTAGCTCGATCTATATAGATACGAACCTAGGGCTCAGAGAAGCTAAGTAGTTGTGCGAGGTCATGCAGAAGTCAAGTCTGGCAGACTCCTAAGATCCTGATGCTTGCGCTGTGCCCCTTCCCTTTCAAATGATCGACTTGCCCCATGGCAGTATTAGAAATGGTCTCTTGAGCCTGGCACAGCACCCCTATGGATTTTCTCTTCTCTCGCCTAAAAGGCACTCACAGAGAACCATTTGCTTAATTTAGCAATTGACTGACTGGAATTGCTCGATTGGTTTAAAAGCAAATTTCAGTAGGAAGACTACCAATTATCACATACTCAATGCCTGCCATGTGCCAGGATATGATCTCAATTTTGAACGCATACTAGATCACTTAAGCATCCCAACAAACGTACAAGATAGTGACTATTACCTGAGGTCGTTACTATTACCCTCCCTAGATGAGAAAATAGAGGCACAGGAGCTTAAGCAACTTCCCCAAGGACTCACCCAGCCCTTAACTACTCTGTGGTACTGCCCCTGAATAGAAAATTATTCAGTTCAGCCCAGTATTGGCTTACTTCCTATGTGCCGTGCCTGTAGAAAATACAGTTCCCACACTCAATAGCTGACCTTTTCAAAAGAAAACAAGACCTAGATCCTTGGCAATAAATGCTACAACACCTAGCGTATGGAGCGTAAATGTTGTATGAAGGCATGAATAGGTATAGACTGAAATGAACAATAGAGAACGCAAGTAGTCCGAGACCGTTCATTTGCCTTTCTAAGTAATGTACTTTCCTATGGACGAGTGACTTGGGCACAGGGGAGAAGCTGGTTCCATGTGTTCTAAAATAAGCAGGTTACTTGGCTAATGTTCAAGTTCTAAATAGGTATGTGGGTTGTAGCTATTTGACCTGAACCAACTTTTAAATTCCCTTGTGTTCTTGCAGGATTTCAGCGGAGCTGGAATTTAAAAAAAAAAAAAAAAAAATTAACTTTTCCCTACATCTCGTAAAGTTAGAATTTATTAATATTTGGCAGAATACCACGAGGCTGTCAGGAAGGTGATTCGTAAGCATTGTATCATTCCTTTGTCAGGGTGTTCTCTTTTTCTAGCAGGAAGTGTTATGACTTGCTCTCCAAAGTTGCAATTGTAAGAAGAATGTTGGGTTTCCAGATTGGCTTTCTGGGCGTGGGAGGTTCCTTCTATTAGTGCTGCGAGAGGGAAAGAAACAGGTTTGCTCTCGTCGCAGAAGGGTAACTATTTTAATACTATTTTGTTAGGCTCTAACTTCTCGATGACTGAATATTTAAGCAGAAATTTATTTAAAAAGCTTGAGATTCTTACTATGTGTTTGGGTAGTTAAGCATTTGGAGATGCATTCTAAACGTTACTTACTCAAGGAGAACCAAATATAAGAGAAAATTTTTGAAGTTTTAGAATCTAAAATTATCTCTTTATATTCTGCCTTTTCATTATTTGGGGAATATTCTAGGGACTTTGTACTTTCTAAAAATTGCGTTTGAAATCTTAATTATATACCTGTGTCTATCACGTTAGGGGCTCAGAGGTTTAAATGGCAGAAACTATTAGTTTATATCTGGGGGGGGGGGAGTAGAATTTCAGATGCCTTTGATGCCTTTGATCCGTAAATGGTTTTTCAAAATTCTGTGGAAAAGATGAGGTAGCTGTCATGACAGAATAGGTTATGATTAGACCAGTATTCTGCTCTTATGAAACGACTTGTGACAAAGTTGTGTTACTGTTTGTTTATATTTTACAAGATACCTGAAAATCATTGGTGTTGAAATTTTGGTGCTATTATTGTAACATGGTAGTGATGGTGATTTCCGGTGCCCACAAACTCGTCAGGGATTTCCATCCATTGGTGATCATAGATGTTTTATTTCTCCTTGTTTCAGCAGAGCTAGATATCCGACTCTGATGTGTGTATGCAGTAAGAAGTGTTTTCTCAATTAACAAGTACTATATTTGAGAACATAGAAGCAGGGTATGTAACATTGCAGGAGACACTTTTAGAGACTAACAGATAAGCTTTCAGCTTAGCTCAAAGTCTAAGCTAAAATTGTATCTCTAGTGATTTCTGAGTTGTGCATCCTAATATTTTGTTTTGAATTGAAGCATGTTAACTAGTCTGATCTTGCCTTGTGATGTGTGTGGGTCTAGTTCACACAGAGACACATACACGCACACACCTGAAGGTTGCCCTTGGCTTCAATGTTAATTTTCCTAGGCAAGGACAATACCCCTCCGATGTGAAGGTTAGTTAATTTCTTTAGCAGCAAACGTATTTTTTCTTTTTCTTTTTTTTTTTTTTTAAAGATTTTACTTATTTATTTGACAGAGAGAGACACAGCGAGAGAGGGAACACAAGCAGGGGGAGGGGGAGAGGGAGAAGCAGGCTCCCCGCCGAGCAGGGAGCCTGATGCGGGGCTCGATCCCAGGACCCCAGGATCATGACCTGAGCCCAAGGCAGACGCTTAATGACTGAGCCACCCAGGCACCCCGCAAATGTATCTTTTCATGAATTATTCAGATATTTGGGGAAGGTGTCAATGTTTACTTCGGAAATATAGACAGGCTTAGACCTTTGTAAAGGAGAGTGTGCTGTTTCAATCTGAGGAGTTAATACAAGCTTGGCTTTTGGTGGGAGAAGGAGAGGTGTCACTTTGTTGTTTTATCTTTGGCTTTGATATGGTATTCATCACAGAGAAAGGGGCTTTTAGAATATGATTAGGACATATGTGAAATATCTGTAAAACTCTTGACTGGTAAGAATGTAAAGAATGCCTTCAGTCTGACTAAATTGAATTGAATGTTTCCTTTATTGGAAAAGTTACTAACTTATTTTTAAATAGCCATTACTTTAAGGTCTTATCTCCTTTTTTTTTTATTAAGTACAAAAAGAAGAAAGAAACGTTTACTTTAAATGGAAGTATTTGATATTCCTCCAGGAAATGACACATGATTGGGCACCCTTTGGGGTTTAAGTGACTCATAGATATTGGTACTTGAAAAAAAAGATCGATTAGAATCTAGCTTATGCCGGATTCGAGAATAGAATAGAGGTATTTCCAGAAAATGAACTCATTTCTTAAGAGAGCTATGTAGGGCAAAATCATGAGATGTCTGGGTTTGCTTTAAAATAATTCAGGAAAGTGACAGAAAAGGGAGAAGAGATGAAGCAGGTTGCAGGGAAATCCTGATCAATGTACAGTCTGGGTGGTGGGTTTATGAGTGTTTATTGTACTATTTTCTTTTTTGTGTTTATTGGAAATTTTCATAAAACATTTAAGTATAGCTAAATTTAGTTTGGGGCAATTTACATTTATTTCCAAACGTTACTTTCACCTATAAATTGCAGGTTTGTCAAAGCACGATTTGTGCCTAATGTATATTATTGGAAAGGTGAAATGTGCTACTTGATTGTCAAAATTGTAACAAGTAAAAACTGTTTCTGGGAAAAAAAAAACCTTTCTGTTTGACTTTCAGCTAAATTCAAAGGACAGGCTGCAAACATCTTGAGTAGTTTTTGTAGTATCTTGAAGCATTAAACGAGTAGATAGCTAAAGCATGCTAATAGGCCAATTGCATGTGAAGAATGCAGGAACATTATTTTGTCGTGACTGTTTTGTTCACAGCTTTCTCTAATAGAATATGCATTTTTAAAAGCACAGGAGACAACTGTTTAGTCTGCCTTGTGTTTAAAGATGTTCACTTTCCCTACTTGCCTCCATCAGAGTTTATTTATTCAACACACGTTTGGTAGGTGCTTATTGTGAGCCAAAATACAAAGTCAAATAAGATACCAGCCCTGCTTTCAAGGAGCTCCCAGACTGGTGGAAGAAATAGAGTAGGTGGTCATCCTGCAATGAAAGGGGGCGGAGCTACAGGAATTGGGTAAGGGGAGTTAGTGGTTAGCAACTAGGACGCTGTGGTGCATCTCCTTTAAACTAATGCAAACAAGGGGCGCCTGGGTGGCTCAGTCGGTTGGGCATCTGCCTTCAGCTCAGGTCATGATCCCGGGGTCCTGGGATTGAGCCTTGCCTCGGGCTCCTTGCTCAGTGGGGAGCCTGCTTCTCCCTCTGCCTCTGCCTCTCCCCCTCCCCCTGCTTGTGCGCGCGCGCGCTCTCTCTCTCTCTCTCAAAATAAATAAATAGAATCTTTAAAACAATGCAAACGAGAATTTGAGATGGCTTAATTATTTGTAGGTACTAGAGAAGTCAGAAGAGGGCTAACATGGTTTAATTAACGCTATGCAGTTGCTATGCATGACTTCCCAAGTAACAGCCATCTCTGCTTCCCTGCACTTCTTAATCAAACCTCTGTGCTTCTCTCTTGCATCTCAAGGGTTGTTGGAGCAGCATACCTGCAGGAGATACCAATCTCTCCGTCACATTAAATAGTAAGCTAATGTTTAAGTCTCCTTAAACATTCAAGGCGACCTCCAAGGCAAAGTTGCTGTTGTAGGTGGGCAGCTACGTGGGGTGGGATAAAGGGTGGAGTTAGCCTTCAGTCACTGGTGAGCCTTCCAAAGTTCATTTCTCCATCCATCTGGAGTTTGAAACCTATTTTGTCATGGAAGTAGTAGGTGAGGTTTTTCAGGTCACCTCCCAAATGTCCCTGAAATGATACACTATGTTTACCTGAAGTAATATACTCTTGCGTTCATGTTATGTTAATCCAAATGAATTATAGAAGCGTAGTTGCTAAATATAGCCAGATTTATGTTCCATCAGCCAGTTGCTTTACTCTCAAGTCCTCAATACCGTATAACCTAACGGCATATACAACTGTGCCTCATGGGAAAATGCTGTCAGTTTTATTTGGGGTCATCTAGCCGTGTCCTCTGCTCAGTTTTACCAGTTTGTGGCTGCAGCGTCAAGTAGAATTAGCAGAAGATCTAGGCCCGAAAGACAACCTCACGGAATAAAGTATGCTGTGCATGTTGAATATTGCTTTCGTAGAACTTTGCTCTCCACATCGGCTATCGGAAGCAATTTGTAATAATGCTGAACTGCTGGAATAATCGACAGTAACATCCATCACCACTTCTTTCTGCTCAAACCTTTCCTTAACTCTCAGGACTAAGAAGCTGTGATGCATGAGGGCATTTAGAGTTCGACTCACTTGTTTGACTTTCAGAGCAACAAATCATTAAATTTAGAAAGATGCACATAACCTCTTAAGCTGTCACAATTACTCCTGTACCAAGATTCCATTGAAATTTTTTTAAAGATTTTATTTATTTATTTGAGAGAAAGAGAGTGGAAGCGAGCTAGAGAGAGAGAATGAGCAGGGGGAGGGGCAGCGGGTGAGGGAGAAGCAGGCCCCTCACTGAGCAGGGAGGATGCGGGGCTCCATCCCAGGACCCCAAGATCATGACCTTAACCGACTGAGCCACCCAGGCTCCCCTCCATTGAAATTTTCTAAAAGGAAACGCACAAAGACTCCAAACCCCTTGCCCCTTGAGAAAAGTCAGCTGTTAAGTTTAAGAACTAATCACTAGGGCGCCTGGGTGGCTCAGATGGTTAAGCGTCTGCCTTCGGCTCAGGTCGTCGTGATCCCAGGGTCCTGGGATCAAGTCCCACGTCGGGCTCCCTGCTCCTTGGGAGCCTGCTTCTCCCTCTGCCTCTCTCTCTCTCTCTGTCTCTCATGAATAAATAAATAAAATCTTAAAAAAAAAAAAAAAAGAACTAATCACTAAAAAAAACAAAAAAGAGAAAAAAAAGAAACTATGGGTGCCATAGTGATGGCTTACGTATGAAAATAATTCTTAAAAAGTAAATCACATGGATACTTGAGTGTTTGGTTATGTTTATACTAAGTTATTAGCACTGATACGGTGGGAGTGGTTGTTCACAATACTTAGCATTTAGGAAGCTGAAATGAAGTCATATTTAAATCCTGTGAAGGGACGCCTGGGTGGCTCAGTCGGTTGAGCGCCTGCCTTCGGCTCGGGTCGTGATCCCAGGGTCCTGGGATCGAGCCCCGCATCAGGCTTCCTGCTCCGCGGGGAGCCTGCTTCTCCCTCTCCCTCTCCCCCTGCTTGTGTTCCCTCTCTCGCTGTCTCTCTGTCAAATAAATAAATAAAATCTTTAAATCCCATGAAGCACAAGCCTGTCAGACTGAGGAAGGAATGGGCCACAGGAGAAGGGAAACATTGGTGTCCTTTTTAAAAGTGCGGCCTGTCTTATTGTCGGCACCCGTTTAACATGAATGCTCTGAAGAAAGAACTTTGAGAATTCCACGGTATATAGTCTTTACTGAACCTGTTTCCTGTATTCTGTATGTTTTCCACAATCCATTTTAGTGATTTCAGCTCAAGGATTAAGTGAACCCCCTTATCCTTTAAGTAACAAAAACAAGTTGGTATTAGCTAGGGGAGTCACTGTCTACATTTTCTGGTAACTGCATATTTCTCAGGACCATGGTCAAATTTGTTAGGAGCCTTTCAAGGATCTTGTGTAGTCTCTAATCGGCATGAGCCTGCTTTCCACAAAGCAGTGTGTAGCCTCTTTGGTTTTGCTTTTACGGTAACAGTAGTTCATTACCTTCACCCACAGTCTTTTAATTTGACGTTTGCTGTGCAGCCTTGTGTCTTGGGCAAAGTCAAGTAATGACCCTAGACTCTTTGTTTCTTCCCTACGACGGTTTCAGTAGTCATTGGATATTGGGCATGCTGGGAATTATCACTCAAACCTTCAAAACCTTGCAGTCAGTTGGAATATTTTTTGAGCCATGTCTCTACCCGGGATCCGACAGTGGATTATTACGGTGGGAGTATAGAAGAAGAAGACGGAGTTCCGACGCTGTTCTTGAGATACAAACAGTCTCAAAATGAGACCAGCAGAGCAAGTAGTTAGACAAGCATTTGTGTGCTATTTAAAATAGTCAAAGAAGGAATCTCTTTTACTGGGGAAGATTATTCTCGAAGCAAGTTTGAGGAGCTGTGTGGAGGAGGCAGGTGAACTGAATCAAGTAGGACGACGGATGTCCCAGCCAGGCGGTCCTCACATCCTCTAACATAACTAGAGGAGGAAGGCCATAATGAAATTGCCAGATTTTGTTCCAGGATTCTCAAGCCTGTGGGATTTGAAGAGGAAGGGCGGCAGGGGGCGGAGGCACTGGGAAACATGCTTTGGGAGAGGGTGAGGCTTCTGCTGAACCTTGAAGGGTGAATAGGATTTGGATAGGGAGAGAAGAAAAATTATGAGGAGGGCATTGTAAGTGTGAGAGGTGGATACAGGAGAGGGAGTCCTTAGTGGGAGGGAGGGAAAGAGGAAGAGGGACAGGATAAAACAAAAGGTAATGACTGATGTAGGAGTTAACAGGACATGCTCAGGAGAATAATTGTGATCAAAAAGCTAATTGTGAGTCTTGTTGAAATGTAAAACTGGTTAGATGTGTCCAGTAGGACCGCTCTAGAGGACCTGAATATCAGGCAGAGATTAGACAAGCTGTTTTAGGCATAAGCAATGATAGCTTCCTAAAAGGGGATGGACATGATCGACATGGTTGTGGGCACTAGCTGTGGGCCATTTTTTTATTCAGAAGATATGTATTACAAATGCTTTGTCGGGGCACTTGGGTGGCTCAGTCAGTTAAGAGTCTGACTCTTGATTTCAGTTCAGGCCATGATCTCAGGGTTGTGAGATCGAGCCCCGCATCTGGCTCCGCATCTGGCTCCGCGCTGGGCGTATAGCCTTTTTGAGATTCTCTTCCTTTCTCTCTGCCCCTCCCCCCCCACTTGCATGCACTCTGTCTCTCTCTCTCTAAAAAAGAGAAAGAAAATGCACTGTGTTTGTGCATTATTCTAAGGGCTGTGGTGAATACAGAGATAAGTAAGCTGCATCTCCACTCTAATAAGGTTATAGTCTTGTTGGGGAAATAAATTCATTCAATAAGCTGTTGTTCGGGAGGCTGCATAGCAAAATGGTTGAGAATACTGACTTTAGTGGCAGGCAGACCTGGGTTTGAGGCCTGGCTCTACCTCTCAAGAGCTGTGTGACTTTGGGAAAGTTACCCAACCTCTCTGAGCTCACTTGCTCGTCTGCAAAATGGGAATAACAGTATCACCCAGTTTATAAAGTTTTTTTCTGAGACGTAACATACATAATGTATATAAAGCATTTCACAGAATGCACCTACAGAATAAGTCCTCCGTAAATGTCAGCTGTAATGTAAACTTACAATGGTATGTTATTATATTATCTTAATTATTATCATTACCTACTCTGTAGGCACTGTGATCAGGGCTGGGAATATGAAGATGAATGGGATATGGCCCCTTCCATCCAAGAGCTTTGTTATAAATGCTATCCTTGTGGTGACTGTATTTTCCCACTCAAACATTGGTACGTAGGCTCCGACGGTAGAACGAGATATTTAAAATCAGAGCTGCCTGAAAGAACCCTGCGCTGGTTGTCGCAGAAGAAAACGCAGCCAGTCCTGTGCAGAGAGGATTGTGATCTCAGGTGGGTTCAATCTGAAGAGACTTCCTCAAAGAAGCTTTTGTAGAGCTAGGTTAGGAGATGGGTGGAGAGCATTCCACGGAGAGAGGCACAGAGGAGAAGGAACAGGGGGTAGGAAACGGTGGCCTGCTTGGGAAATGGGATCTCTCTAGAGCGTGGGTCGAGGGGGCCGTGCACGTGATGGGAAGTGACATCGGAAAGATAGGCAGGTCTCAATACAGAACCGCGTAGGGCCTTGAATGCCGTGCAAGAGAGGCGGGACCCTGTGTTTTGTAGAATCGATCGTAGGTCTTCTCTCCAGGGAGCTAGCAGTGTGAAGATCACCTTGGAGGGACACAAGACTGGAGATAGACCAACTCAAAGGCTTTTGGACTAGGTCAGACATGAGGTGATCCAGGGGTATGATGGAAAAATCCAGACTGCTTATTTACTTCGCCCTCCCTTTGTTTCTCTGGAGACAGAGCAAAGTGGGGAACTGGAAAGGGACACCTGATTTGGCAGGGGAGATAGCTGAAAATGGGAACTAATGCAGCGGGAAGTTCAGTGTAGACACTTAGACTTTCCTGCCTGGAATCCTCCTCACTCAGCTTCCTTCTCCCTTGGACCAGAGGGTCAAGTCCAGATTTTGAGTGGAGCCCCTCTAAATATTTTTTTAAGATTGTATTTATTTGAGAGAGAGAGAGAGCACAAGCAGGGGCAGAGGCAGAGGGAGAAGCCAACTCCCCGCTGAGCAGGGAGCCCGATGCGGGACTCGATCCCAGGACCCTGGGATCCTGACCTGAGCCGAAGGCAGACGCTTCACCGACTGAGCCACCCAGGCGCCCCGAGTGTAGCCCTTCTAAAGTGGACCCTGACCTTCGGCTCCTAATCATGTCTGTCCTAAATCCCAGGCACAGTGCTCCAACCAACTGCATTTCTCCACCTCCAGAATATAATCTTCTCTTCACATCTCTGTATCTAGAATACCTTCACCAGTGATGTCTGTCCGAGGAATTCCTACTTAGGTTCTAAGATAAAGTTCAAAAGTCCTCTTTGGAAAACCTTTCCTGACCCCCACGGCTCTCACTAGTATTGTCTTTGTCTTTCTGTTTCTCCCACTAGACAGTAAGCTCTTGGGACTTTGGGTCCTAATTCCCTACTTGGGCAGCACACGACACAGTGCCTGGTACCCACTAATAAGCCTTCCATTAAGGCCTGGATATAAACGAATAAGTGAGTATATAGGGTAGACAGTCAAGTTGAAATCTTGTAGAAAGTCACTTGGAAGTACAGGTGTGGAGCTTGAGTAATCATGGGAAGAGTCGGTGAGCTCGAGCTCGGTGTTGAACACCCATGTGACCTGGAGACTAGTGCTGTTGACTTACCCGACTCGGGAGGAGACAGGGTGGCAGTTTCTGTCGGTACAGGTAAGTATGTGAAGTGTGGGTGTTCCGGAGCAGTGCCTGATTTGGACAAAGGAAGGTGACAAATACACCCCTTCTTGTTGACCGCTGTTGAATTATTCACCCTTAGCCGTGGCTGTGGGGTTTGGTTTGGTTTGGTTTGGTTTTCATTTATTGTGAAACAACGTATTCTTCCATGTTTTGTCCACCCTTTGTTGCTCTCTCCTTCGTGGCGGCTATGCGAGCTTAAATATGTGTTGCCAGATCTCTGATTTAAGTAACCAGCCTCGCTTCCCCAGTAGTATTTACCTGGCCTGCTAGTGGCTGGGATAAAGCCTCTGGTTGAATATCCCGGGTGTTTCTCCTGTAGTTCCCTTTCAGCTACCAGAAAAAGAAATACAGAGTTCATAATCAACTCCCGATTATCCACGGATGAGTTTCCCAGCGTGTGTGCCCTGCCTCCCGCCCCACGTGCTGCTGAATGACAGAGATTAGTAAATAGATTATTCAGTCGGCTGCATGCCTCCACTGAATCGCTGTAGGGGCTGAAAACAGGCACCCCTCCTCCTCTCCCATCAAATACCTTTCAGAATTTTTGACTGATAGTTTCAGGTAGTCAGTTGTACGCACACCTTTCTCAGCAAAGATTTGTGTTCAGAGTTTGAGTGTAGTTAAATGAGCCCGCGGAGTGGTTTCATAATTGCTGCATTGTTAGTCAAACTCTGTAATTAGGGATGACTTCATTGGCCTAAGATTTCTCTATGGGTGACGCCCTGAATTCAGACCCAGTCGTACACCATATCCTTTTATGAAAAAAAACAACAAACAAGGTTTTGTTTGCTTTTCGTTTTATTCCCTTTTTTTGAAAATCTGTTTTCCTTTGTCTCAGATGTTTAGGGAGAGAGAGGATCTGTGTTGTTTTCTTTTTTTTTTCCCCCTGCAGCTTTCCCTTTATAGAGGAGGCAGGCAGAGGAGCTAGGGAGGAAACAGAATTTGGGACAGATCAAAGTGCTTTGCAGATGAGAAAATTCAGAAAAATGCAGAGACCCTGGGAGCTTTTACTTTTGATTAGTATTTCATTTGTCTACATTTAAATGGAAGGAAAATATATTTCTGTGTTGTTGGTTTTTTTAATATCAGCACGCTTCCTCTCTCTCTCTCTCTCTCTTTCTGTCTATCTCTCTCTCTCCCATGTAAATAAAGTTCACTTTTGTGGGAAGACAGACTGGGGAAAAGGACATATTTCAAAAGTCAGACTTTCTTTTGGCCTGTCAATCACATACTGTGAACTTGAAGTTAAACTTTTATTCAGCAAGTAAATTTACTTTTTACCTCTTTACCTTTTACTTTTGATCGCTGATGAAAAAAAAATGTGCAGATTGGGAAGAATATGATTATATTGACAAGCTGTTAGTGATTTTTAAAAGTGGTCCCGAAATATTTAAAGTAAAATTTGCATTTGTGAGAGTATCTCCTGGCCACTCTTCAAGTTGTAGTTAGAAACTGGCCTTAATGAAGGAGCCAAATTGAGTCATGGGTGAAAAGTGGCTGACAGGTTTTCGTGGGGCCCATCCTTCTTAAATTACTTTGACTAAAGGCTTATAATTTTTATGTACACAGGACATCTTTATACTCTGGAGTCAATAATTATAGGGCAAATGGAAAAACTTTCCATACACCCCATTTAAAAGGTTCTTACTAGAACTTACGCCTATTTTTATATAGCCTCTCACAACTACTTAGACATTCATTTATTCCCCCATTTTCTTTTTTTTTTTTAAAGATTTTATTTATGTATTTGAGAGAGCGAGCACGAACAGGGGTGGGGGCTGGAGGGCAGAGGGAGAAGGAGACGCAGATGCAGACTCTGACGTGGCGCCTGATGGCAGGGCTGGATACCAGGACCCCGGGATACCATGACCCGAGCCGAAGGCAGACGCTTAACGACAGGTGCCCCTCCCCATTTTCTTTCATTAAGGATTTGAAGTTACTGTATAATATTTTATAGCTTACAGTGTGCCTTCACATAAGCCATCCTTAATCTTCATGAGGACCCTGGGGAAGGAGGTATTATTGTTGCTATTTTCAAATGAGGAGACTGAGAGCCCGATGAAATAAACTTGCTCATGGACACAACTGCTAGGAAAGAGCAAAACCAGGACCCTGCTTGATGCTTTCTGAGTCCACGTTCAAGTCTTTCCATCCTGCCATTGTAACACCCTACAACCTTGGGTGAGGAACAACTGTTGCCCGTGTACAGGGCAATAATGATGTCAAATCCTCGGTTTTGCTTCATAAGCTCCAGTCTAGGATGTTTTAGTTGCTTTGAGAGAAGAAGGCCCTAGAGTGCGATGAATGCCCCATGAAGAGGAATAGAGCATCTATAATTTTAACTTGTAAGATTTTCATTTTTAAAATCTTCATTTTATTTTATTTTTTTAAAGATTTTATTTATTTATTTGACAGAGAGAGACGCAGCGAGAGAGGGAACACAAGCAGGGGGAGTGGGAGAGAGAGAGAAGCAGGCTTCCCGCGGAGCAGGGAGCCCGATGCGGGACTCGATCCCAGGAGCCTGGGATCATGACCTGAGCCGAAGGCAGACACTTAACGACTGAGCCACCCAGGCGCCCTAAAATCTTCATTTTAAAGACCTACGGGCAGTCTTAACTAAATTACTTAAATGTGCTGTTTTTTCCCCCAAGTTAATACTTAATTGCTTAATTTCCTTAAAGATACCGTCAAATACCTACTAGTAGTCTTAAGAAAAAAACCTTTTTTTATTCATGTGGGAAAAGGCCTGCATTATATAAGCAACTTTAAAAACTGTGACTTTTGGGGCGCCTGAGTGGCTCAGTTAGTTAAGCGTTTCGTCTGCCTTCGGCTTCGGTCGTGATCCCAGGGTTCTGGGATGGAGCCCCGCATCGGGCTCCCTGCTCGGCCGGCAGTCTGCTTCTCCCTCTGCCTCTGCCTGTTCTGCCGCTGCTCTCCTTGCTTGTGCGCACTTTCTCTCTCTCTGACAAATAAATAAAATCTTTTAAAAAAAACTGTGACTTTTATCAACTAAGGTATCTATTGTGAGGCTCTTAAATTTGACTTTGTACTTCTTAGATTTAGCTCAGGTGCCTCAGGGGAGCATTTATTTCCAATAATTACAAATAAATGAAATTGCGTTTATTTAAGCAAGAGACTCCTAAATTCAACTGTTCTGTTATCCTGGACCAACTTGCCTAGAAATGTTGTTTTGGGGATATATGCATATTCCAGTTCTTTTTATTCTTATTTGGATGTGCCTCCTGAAGTCTCCTGTGAGTTATAGGTGTTGTTGGGGAGAAAACAATTTTTATTCTGCCCTTGTAGCTTCTTTGGCTGGTCTAATTAAATTGACATAAGACAGATTAACAAGAGAAAAACAACAGTTTAATAACCTGCATACCTCCTGTATCCATGGGAGAGACCCAGGAAAACTGAGTAACTCCCTAAAATGGCTGAAGCCACCACCTTAAATACCACTTTCAGCTAAAGACAAAAGAAGATGCTGGGGGTGGGGAGTCAGTTATGGGAGGTGACCAGGAAAAGCACAGTAAACAACAGTAAGCTTGTTAATGCAGATTTAAGACTGTGCCTTCCTCCATTAATAAGACTTTCTAGAGATTTAGATATTCTCTTCCTGTTAGAGCAGGGAGACACTCTGACAAATGGAGATTTCCCTTTTGAATGTAAATATTTGATACAAAAGGTTAACTTCTCAGTTTTCAGAGCTTCACCAGTGTTTGCTATTTCTTAAAAATAACCAGCTTAAAATAATCAGTGTGCCAAAGAGGCATATTTTGGGGTGGTATATTTTGCTCCCCTTCAGTGTAAAAGAAGTCACTTTAGGCTTTCGTTAAGACAGTTAGACAGGGGGGTGCCTGGGTGGCTCAGTCCATTAAGTTAAGCCTCTGCCTTCGGCTCAGGTCATGATCCCAGGGTCCTGGGATCGAGCCCCGCATGGGGCTCCTTGCTCAGCCGGGAGTCTGCTTCTCCCTCTCCCACTCCCCCTGCTTGTGTTCCCTCTCTCACTGTCTCTGTCTCTGTCAAATAAATAAATAAAATCTTAAAAAAAAAGGGGGGGGGGATATGGTAGTATGAGAATAAAATCACTTGTCTTCTTTTTTTTAAACTCATATACTTTAGATCATTACTGATGTACAAACTGCTCAAACTGTAAAGGACCTTTAGAGACAAAGGAGAGGCCACATGTTTTGGATTTTCTGAGACAGTCTCACTTTCAGACTTTGTGTCCCATTGTTCTACATGGTATAGTTCATGAGGATGGTTAATAATTTCGTATTGAAAATATGACTACTGGGGCGCCTGGGTGGCTCAGTTGGTTAAGCCTCTGCCTTCGGCTCAGGTCATGATCCCAGAGTCTTGGGATCGAGCCCCACGTTGGGCTCCCTGCTCAGTGGAGAGCCTGCTTCTCCCTCTCCCTCTGCCTGCCTCTCTGCCTACTTGTGCTCTCTCTCTCTCTGTGTCAAATAAATAAATAAAATCTTTAAAAAAAGAAAAGAAAATATGACTACTTATGTATATAAAGAAAATTGTAGTGAATCCTATATAGTATGTTTGTAATCAGAAGTGTTAAACATCGTAATAGTAAAATAAAGGATACTTTTTAAAAGTACTGCCATTAGATTACAGTTTAACATGAAAAGTAGCTTTTTACTCTTAATTTTGAAAATGCCTACTCCATATCTAACTGAAGATCTTTCTTTACCATATAGAGCCTCAGACTACTCTGAAAGGTGATTTACCCAACTTACCTACTGAGAAGTTTTTCCCTCTTTAGTGACATTTTAACATCATAGGTAAGAAAAGTTTATGAAGAAGCAAGTTCTGTTTCCTGTTTTTTAAAAGTCTTTTTTGGGGGCGCCTGGGTGGCTCAGTCGGTTAAGCATCTGCCTTCGGCTCAGGTCATGATCTCAGGGTGCTGGGATCGAGCCCCGCATCGGGCTCCCGGCTTTGCGGGGAGCCTGCTTCTCCCTCTCCCTCTGCCTCTCCCCCACCAGCTCATGCTCTCTCTCTCTCTCTCTCTCTCTCTCTCTCTAGCTCTCTCTCAAATAAATAAAATCTTTTAAAAAGTAAAATAAAATAAAAAAGATAAAAGTCTGTTTTTGGTGAGCCTGGTTGGCCCGCCAGTGGAGCGTGTGACGTGAGTTCGAGCCCCACGTTGGGGGTAGAGATTTACTTAATAAAAAATAAAATGGTTAAAAATAAATAAGTAAATAAAGGTCTTTTTACTTAATTTTTGAAAATACCAGTCATTAGAAATGTGTATTGCATTGTGGTGGTATCATATGGTCAATTTAAAACATCCCGGGGATTTGAGAAAGCTGAGTTTGAATTCCAGTTTCATGGTCCCTCTGAACCTAAGTTGTCTTATAAGAAAAAAGAGGAGAATATTTACCTCCTAAGGCTGTTGTCAGGGTCCAGGGAATTAATACAAATATGAATTTATCTAACGTAGCTTGGCACACAGTTGTTGAATGGATGAATTTAGTAAAGAACTATTATATCGAGTGCCTTACTGTGTGCCTGGGACTGTGGTAAGTTCCAGAGAGAACAACTATGGCTGTGAGAAAGACAGGTGTGGCCCAGCTCTCTCTTGATGAGTTGGTGACTAGTTTTTTTTAAAAACAAAAATACCTAAAAGGGGTAAATACGCAATCGCAAAGAGTTTGTGTTTCGTATAGATCGTGAAATTTAACATATAGAGTACTTTTTTGAAAGAGGAACACATTTAAGGCCGTGAAACTATCCTGTTTGATATTGTAACGGTAGATCCATGCCATCATGTAGTTGTCCAAACCCAGAGAATGAACTCAAAGGTAAACCGTGGACTTTGGTGAGAATGATGTGTCAGTGTAGATTCCTCGATCGTAGCAAAGGAGGATGTTGATGACGGGGTTGGCTGTGCATGTGAGGGCAGGGGGTGTGTGAGGCCGAAATCTCTGTACTTCCTGCTCAGTTTTGCTGTGAACCTAAAAGTGTTCTATAAAAGTAAAGTCCTCAAAAAAGATTGAGAAAAAGACAAAGCCAAAAAAAAATAAAACGAAAACCCAACCAAACCCAGAGAATGCATAATCATTTTCATGCCTTTTTGTCCAGAAATTGTTGATAAGTTTGTATTTGGGGATTACCCATTGTGAAACAGACCTCCTTTCTCTATTGCAGGGCTCAGTAAAGTTTTTCTGTAAAGGTCCAGATCATAAATGTTGTAGGCCAAGAGGCAAAATCAAGAATATTGTATTCTTTTTTTTTTAAGATTTTATTTATTATTTGAGAGAGAGAACGCGAGAGAGCACAAGTGGTGGAGAGGAAGAAGCAGGCTCCCCGTTGAGCAGGGAGCCCGTGGGGCTCAATCTCAGGACCCCGAGATCATGACCTGAGCCGAAGGCAGACGTTTAACTGACTGAGCCGCCCAGGCGCCCCTTCACACTGAATGATTTTTAAGTGACTTAATGGGAAAAAATGGTAACAATGTGAGGTGATGGATGTGCTAACTAACCTTATTGTAGTAAATCATTTCATGATACACTAGTATATCAAATGATCATGTTATACATCTTAAACTTACACACTATTATATGTCAATTATATCTCAATAAAGCTGGAAGAAATGGAAGTAGCCAGTAAGATAGAAAAAGAGAGATAGGGCTTAATAGAGCAGTTACATATTCCCTTAATCTTTGGTCACAAAATTTGGACTTTCAGTTTTAACATGAATAACCACAGATTTCTATTATGTATCTCTTTCCTGTCATTGCTAAGTACCTTGGTTCTTCCTTTGTAAGAATTTGTCCTTGAAAGGACGATCCAGAGCTATATTTTTTTTCTGAATAACTTTTGGTAAATAATGACTTCTCATGTGTTTGTTTTCTTTATTATGGCTTTAGCTATAAATATGGGAACGTATTGAGATGGTTTTAGCAGTTCGCAGTTCTGTTTAAATTATCTCTAAGATGAGAATTTCACAGGAATACTTATAATCATCACAAAAATCTTTCAGTCTTAAACCTTTTTGGTTTCCTCCTTAGATCTTTAAATGGAGGAGATGGCTACCACTCAGATTTCCAAAGATGAGCTTGATGAACTCAAAGAGGCCTTTGCAAAAGTTGGTAAGTAGTTTTTTATAGCTTTAACTATACTAAAGCCATCTTTGGCCCTAATGAAGGTTAATTCTCTAAAAAATTACATGAATGGTTAATCATTAATCTTAGGGCAAGGTAGTTAAAATCAACAGGATAAAGTTTTATTTATTTATTTTTTAAAGATTTTATTTATTTATTTGACAAGAGAGAGAGACACACAGCGAGAGAGGGAACACAAGCAGGGGAGTGGGAGAGAGAGAAGCAGGCTTCCTATCAAGCAGGGAGCCCGATGCGGGGCTCGATCCCAGGACCCTGGGATCATGACCTGAGCCAAAGGCAGACGCTTAATGACTGAGCCACCCAGGCGTCCCTGGGATAAAGTTTTAGAAGCTACACTTTAAACTATTATTTCTAATTACATCTGTCTACTATGGTCAAAGGTTTTTAGTCTAGGGTACCAGTCCTTAAAGGGGGGGGGCGGGGGGCTGCTGTGGCTCCTGAAGATTTTGAACAGATTTTGTGTTGTTATTGTATTGTGTATCATATTTTTCTGAGGAGAGGATTTGGAGCTTTCACCATATTCCCAGAGGGGTGTGTGACCCCTGAAAATGTTAGATGATGATTAGATGATGTTTTACCTTTGCCCCATTGGCTTGGCTTTATTGCCGCCTTCATGGATCTTCTGTGCCTTTGGACAGTGCAGCCCGTTCTGCCTTCCCACGTTACGTTCTAGTATCAGCATTAGATGGGAAGACATAGCGCGCCATTTGGTTTTTCCTTAAACCTCATTGAACGTGTCTTAGAATTTAGCAGCGATGGAAGCAGTTTATAGTATTTACATTCCAAATTTCATTGCTCAGGTCAAATCAGTAGAAGCTAGTAAGAAAACAGGGTGAGAACTGATCATTGATGCATGTACTCACATGAGTCAACACGGGCTTAGAGAGGCAAACTACTATTTGGTATCTCCTTGATTAAAAGGTACAAAGTTAGATCATAATTTGTTATTTAAATCAGACTTAAGTCTTGGACCTGTGTTGCAAATCTCATTAATGAAAAGTAAGGAAGTGTACATCTCTACTCCCATACATTCATGGCCGGCATTGTCTGTGAAGGCGTTTAGTAAGTTATAGCTTGCCTTGGGAAGAATAATGACTGCCCCCCTCCAGCCAAAGTGACTGTTCACAATCGCGTCAGAATTCCAAGTAGAAAAAAAAACGGATAGGCCTGAATCTAACACACTTTTCTGTGTGTGTATGAAAAAAAAATGCAATCTGTTAACTGGCCATAGACGCTACCTGCTGTAACAAAGAGTACTACCCAGTCTGATACAAGATTGATTACGAGAAACAGCAGGTGAATTCTTGGCTGCAACATTTTTTAAATCTCATTACTCTGTAGAAATAGCCTTATCAGAATTGTTTTAGGATTCCATATCCTTTGAACCTTCTTTTTTGTTTCTTATAATCCTCCCTCAGTGTTGGGGACAGTCTAATTTGTTTTTTGTTTTTTTTTTTAAGATTTTTATTTATTTATTTGACAGAGAGAGAGAGAGAGTGAGAGAGGGAACACAGCAGGGGGGAGTGGGGGAGGGAGAAGCAGGCTTCCCGCTGAACAGGGAGCCCGAGGCAGGGCTCGATCCCAGGACCCTGGGATCATGACCTGAGCCAAAGGCAGACACTTAACGACTGAGCCACCCAGGCGCCCCCAGTCTAATTTGTTTCTTTATGAATAGAAGTTTGGGTAAGGACCAGGACTTACTATGGCCATTATTGAATCTTACCTCGCTTCCTCAAAAAAAAAAAAAACAAAAAAGCTCATTCTTGAATATAGGCCTTGTTCTCATGGGAAGCATCTTGGAAATAATTGTATGCAGTATCTTTTTAAAATGTAAAGCTATTCAAGTATGGTTTACTTGACGGAACTGAAATACTCTTATCGGTAAAAGAGCTTCATTACTCTTTACAAACTTTAATGATATGAAGAGGATTCACCAGTTGTCTCCATGGAGGAACCAGGGTTAAATTGCACTAAGTGAGGGATCAGTTAGAGCTTGGACTGCAAGAAAGTGTCATCGTAGAATTACTCTTATTTTAAATCCTACATCTTGGAGGGGTTAGGGTAGATGAAGAGAGTCCCAAAGGCAGCACATTAGACCATACATCCTATTGATGTCCCTAACAGGCATATATTCATTCCTAAGATATGCAGGCTCTTACTACTCTACATGCTCTAAGTAGAAATTCTGGAGTCCCCGATTTCTGCCTGCCCTGCATATCATTCAGTATCTAGCTCAGTGTTGTACGCATGTTAGGTTCGCAATTGATATTTAATTGACTGAATCCCAAGGAATTATATGTAATCTTTTCACGTACTGAGACTTTGTTACCCACTGTAAACTAAAAGGGCCTTTGTTACAAAGATTTTCATCATGGTGGAATTTATTGCTAGAGGTTTTGGCCATCACGTTGTAGCACATAAAATTTATATATATATTTTTTGGCATAATAAAGGCTTGTGTGGAGTCTGTCTTTTAGAAAAGTGTTTAAAGATCCAGCTGAATCTTTTGATTTTTCCTTTAAAATCTTTGTAGTTTGTAGTTATTAGTTACGGAGCCCTCAGGCAACTGTCAAAGGTGTTATGGAAATTTTTTTTTTTTTCATTCAGGGAAACTTGATTTGAAAAACAAGCTCTAGAACTTACTTTACTGTCAAGGACGATTCTTTCTTATTGGTGGGGGGAGGGTAGGGAGGACCACTTTGTCTCTGTTCAGTTGTGACAAAATATGGAAATCATTATGTGATTTTTCCCATCTATTAACAATAATAGCCTTGATTATCTCTTTAGAAATTCAGCAAAATCATAGTGTGTGAGGAAAATCTCTGTAATTACCGCTAACCATAGGTTTTGTCCAATCAATTAATAGTGCTTTGAAATTCTCTTTACTAGCAATAAATCAAGTATTAAGATTTAAAGTTCTCCTTTCACTCACTTTCTGCACCTGCTTGGTGTTAAGCTCCAAGCAGTATATTTTCATTTAATTATTTTAATTTTCTCAACATTTGTTTCTAGTATTTCCCACTGGGATAGCAGAAGCCTTGGCTCTGTTTTTGTTTTTTTTTTCCTACTTCATAATGTTTCCGTTTTAATTTAAATGCTGCATAAGTTCTTTCTAAAGAAGAATAAATAAAACTTTCAGAACACTTAGGAAGTAAATATTTTACCAACTAGGAAACGTCTTTTACATTCTGAGAATTTAATCTTGTTATGGAAGTTAGAAGTCATTTGGATGATTACTTGTCATAAAGATAAATTCATGTAATGTAAATCTTTTCAGATTGGCAAACACTGACATCTGACTTTTTCTCTCCTAAGCAACTGCTACTGAGCTTTTAAAAAAAAAACACACACACACAAATTCAGCACTTTTGAAATAAAAGAATAACGGGGTTTCATAAATGAGTAGGAATACTGTGGGTATATTCCTTTGTGGCTGCCCACCAAACGAAGTCAAAAACTTTTAGTTGTGGTGATTTTCTCCTCTCAGGAAGTTGAGTTCTTTCAGATTACTTGATATTCTGTAGTGCATAAAAACCACATCAGGATGATGCCACGAAAGTCACAGTGGTTTAGTTTAATTTACTTTTTAGTATTCAATAAAACTACACCAGTGCATATTTGTTGAATTATGACTTAAGAAATAAAACCTATAGGCCAGCCAAAAAAATAAACTAACCAGTGCTATTTCACTGAGCCATCTGGTTAATTGTCAGTGGAATATTAGAGACGAAGGTCTTGGGATGGTCTGCAAACCATGTTTTGGTGGTGTGGAAGATTGGAGAAGTACACGTGTGTGGATGGGTGGGCTTCAGAGCAAGAGCGCATGTGTGTGAGGATGTGCTCATGTGAGCGTGTGTGGAGGTGCGTGTGTGTTTTTAAAGTGGGAGAGTGGCAGCAGGTGGGACCTGGTGGCCAAACTTGCTGGAAATTTTGAGTTGGATCGATAGACAACATTTTTGATCGCCTGGCTTCAGCCTTCTCATGTTGCCCAGCCTTCAACCATACTTGACCTCCATCTTTGAGGATCCACGATTAGAATGAACTCTTAGGGAGCGACCTCACTTCTACCCTGAGCTGGGACTCATTAAACTGCCTCTTCTATTTGCTGGAATGAGCTGCCTCAAAAGGTATAAGCTGTGAAAGGCAAACCTCATGTTCAGTGAAGCATCTGGAGATGTTTAGCATCTGCCTCTAAGGTTTTAGTGCCTAATGAAAGCTTGACTTTACTGCTTAGATCTTAGGATGGAATATAATCTAAATTCTTCAGCACAAGTCTTTTGGCCGAGTCTTCTAAATCAATATTTCACGTGCTTTCATGGGCATTCGAGATTGTGTATGTGTGCACGCACACGTGTGTAAATCCATTACTGTTAGTCACGTAGGTTCTTTTTGTGAGTTTTTTTTAAGTGCGAAAATGTTGTGGGATATGTTGGTTAAACTAAATGGAACTTTTAAACCCAGCTTTCCTGAAAGGATGTGCATCTGTACTTGATTGGTTTTCTTCTTTGGGTCCTAATGCGCACTGTCCGTGATGGGTTAGTAAAGAGGTTGCATGTGTGTTACAGATGAGAACTCACATATGCAACCTCTTTATAAAGAGAGACACTGGATTTAGACAGATTCAAGGATGGTTAAAGCAACACACACACACACACACACACACACACACAACCTGGGTGTCAAAGGAAATCCCAGTCTTTCTTACTGTCAGATTAAAAGACGAAGTAGCACCCCAAAAGATGCATTTGAAGTGATAGATTGTGCCTCATACCACCTGGACATGGGCAGTGTACAACAGCTAAAATCAAAACCACTTGAATTCTGGCTCAGCTTTCTCCAGACAAGTACTTAAAATAGCTTAAATAACAGGATGCAAGGGGAGGGAAAACATTTCCTTTTAAGGATATGCATTCTTGGTGTGATTCAAACTTCTGCAGGAACACGGCTGTATAATGAGTTTATTTACTTTAAGGTTACTTGGGGGAGGGTGTTGAGAGAGTTAACTGGCATTTAAAATAATACTTGGTACAAAAGCATAATGGGGTTTCTTTTAAGACAGAATGCAGATGTGAACCTACATGTGTCATCAGAGAGAGACACACACACACACAGAGACAGAGTGACAGAGGGAATCTGTTGTTACAAACAGTTGGTTCCTTTCTGATGAAAGGCCTCTCGGGTGCAGCACTGGGAGCCTGTTAGTGATTTTTTTTTTTAAGTGTTGTGATTTTTCTTTAAAAAGAAGAACACTTGGTCAATGGACTGAATATTCAGCTCTTTACTTTCTGCGGGAACTTTGTTCAGTGGGGAGGTGTGTGGAGTTTCTTTTTTTCCTGCCGTTTGTTAATGTTGACTCCTACTGACCATATTTTCTGAACCCCAAAGTTGAGACTTGCTTGCACAGAAGCATTAAGAATGTTCTAGATAATCCAGGCTGTATGATAGTATCTACCTTATCAGGCGGTTGAAAATAGGAGTCTTCAAAATGCAGAACCTGTTCGACCCCATGCCAATGTGTAGTTAATGAAGATGTGGCAAATGAGCCAGAAAGGGCTTCCAGAATATTGGCAGCTTTAATGAGAAAATAGAGGGCTGCCATTATGCCAGAACGTTGTGATGTTTCCAGTTGTTAAAACTATTTTCAATCTAGGTCTGTGTTTTTTGGGTCAGTTTATTATTAAATTCTCATGTTTGTGTCAAAACTCTGAATAGAAAAAGATCAGCGCCAAAGCTCGTTTTGGGCTCCTGGTTAATAATGTCACTGATAAGATGGAAGCTTTCTAAAATGCCATTGTGCTATCTCATTTTCTGGCTTTCCAAAGCACAGCGTGTTAGATCTTTGATAATAGTTTAAGGATGTGTGTGTGTGTGTGTGTGTGTGTGTGTGTGTGTGTGTTTTGGCGGGGGGGGGGGATTGGAAATAAAATTAGCATAAAACTCTTTAAAAATAATTGCACCCTATTTTGTCTTTCAAGTACTTTTCCAGCTGGGAGATTTTGTAAAATTAATTGCAAGCTGCCTTTTTAGGCTCCCTCTGCCTTTTTATTGAAATTGAAATTGTTGTCTTCAAAAAGATATGATTTAGGAGTGCTAAGAAAGGCTGGCTATAATT
Source organism: Halichoerus grypus (assembly GCF_964656455.1). Lineage (NCBI taxonomy): Eukaryota > Metazoa > Chordata > Mammalia > Carnivora > Phocidae > Halichoerus > Halichoerus grypus. The sequence goes on along the minus strand of NC_135727.1, from coordinate 33,716,444 downwards.
TACTAGTACTGACACTAAAATGTCTTTGATTAGGGGAGGTAGTACGAGCTCGATCTGCTGATAAAATATGGTAAAATAGCAGAGTAGGTAAAACTTTTAAAATATGTAAAACTAGATGCATATGTTCAATGATTCTTTTCCCCTCTCGGGAGAGGTAGTGGATAGCTAGGTATTCCATTAAAAGCCACAGTTTCAAGTAAGAACCAGAGAGAGTCCCTCCGATTAATTTCTGTCTTTGGTATCTAGCTCAGTGCCTGCCACGGAGTAGGTGCTACGCTTGCTCTGGAGGTTGCCTTCCGCCAAACAAGTGCACGCGGTATTTCTTAATACAGACAAAGCAGGTTTCTACATTTAGAACAGGAGAACAAGCCATCACTGGTTGTCTACTTGGGTACTCCTCGGTGGGTGTGTTCACTTAGAAAACCAAATTACAGATCTGAAGGCCGCCGGGTGGGGACAGGATTAGAACAAAGGGAATGAGATTGAATGTTATTTAAGGGATATTTCTGTCGTTATGGTTTCCTGGTGAATTGCCATTCGGTCTTTTAGTGCTATTTCTGTATTTTTTTTCCTTATTGTTTGTTTAATTCTGTTTTTAAAATGCTTGTTAGATTAGAGAATTCTTTTCCTGGTTAATACCTGAGAATCAATGGTCCTACAAAAATTGTTTTTTTCCCCATCGCTTGTTATATGCAAGGTACTGGGCCACGTATTGGGGTGGAGATCAAAAGATTCAGAAGAGTCTTTGTCAAGAGTCTTGCAACCTAATAAGGAAGATTGCTGTGTACTGACCAAGTCTTCCTCCTCCAACCCCCTTTAAAATGATCCTGTCAGTTATTAACAACATCTGTTTATTACTACTCTTACTTCAAAATGGAGTTTCCACATGTGGTTATTTTATGTTAGTTATATTTTAGGATGGGTACTTCCTGGCATCTTTTAATCACATCAGTGAGCTGTCTTCTAATTAATGCCCAACAGAGGTTATTTCAGAGAGGGCTCATGCAAATGCTAATTCTCCCCATTGCCTACACCTCTATTCTACCTAAGGCTAATAAACTGCCAAATGGACTAGACTCTGGGCGCTGTGGTCAGTTTCATGTAGTTTTGAATTCACAGTTCTCCAATATTTATTTTAAAAATCTCTGCCTTCTGCTTCTGTTATATCACCGAGAATACAAAAAGAACAATTAAGCCCCTGTTCTATGCTATGTCAAAACTGGAGTCAATCACAGATTAAATTATGCTCAGATACGTCATTTCAGAAGTCAGGGTAAAGTAGAATACATTTAAAAATATTTTTTAAAGATTTATTAATTTGAGAGAGAGAGAGCATGAGTGGGAGGGGCAGAGGGAGAGGGAGAGAATCCTCAAGTAGACTCCATGCTGAGTGTGGAGCCCGACACAGGGCCCGATCCCAGGACCCTGAGATCATGACCTGAGTCAAAATCAAGAGCCAGCAGCTCAACCAACTAAGCCGTCCAGGCACCCCTTAAAAATATTTTTCTATCGGGACCCCTGGGTGGCTCAGTTGTTAAGCGTCTGCCTTCGGCTCAGGTCATGATCCCAGGGTCCTGGGATCGAGCCCCGCATCGGGCTCCCTGCTCCGCGGGAAGCTTGCTTCTCCCTCTCCTGCTTCCCCTGCTTGTGTTCCCTCTCTCGCTGTGTCTCTCTCTGTCAAATAAATAAATAAAATCTTTAAAAAAAAAAAATTAAAAAATATTTTTCTATCAGAAATTGCCAAGTGGACAAAGTTTTGATAGTGGCCAGGAATAAGCTATCTTTTCCTAAAAGATCGAAAAATGAAGAGATGTTATATTTTGATAATATGATATAGTAGTGATCAGAAAGTTATTACTATATATTTGTTTTTAATATGTATTATGATTGTACCACCAATATTTTTTAAAAGTGTGTGTGTGTGTGTGTGTGTGGTTTGTGAAGTCTTGGCTACTCAAATTTAGAATCAGAGTGTGTTAGAGTCAAAAAGGGAACTTGGAGATCATTTGATCCAAAGGACTTCTTTTACAGATGGGAAAATGAAGACCTAGAGAGGTGACTTATGCAAATCCTATATCACATTACTCCCACTTGTATCCCTTCAATTATGCTGTGTATCTTTCACTATGCCACACTTACACCCTAGTAACGAGCTCTATTTTAACTTTTCTTTTTTTGAGAGAGAGAGAGAGAGAGAGGGAAAGAAAGAGCAAGAATCTTAAGCAGGTTCCACGCCCAGCACGGAGTCCAATGTGGGGCTTGATCTCACAGCCCTGAGATCATGACCTGAGCTGAAATCAAGAGTCAGTCACTTAACCGACTAAGCCACACAGGCGCCCCTCTATTTTAACTTTTTTAAATAAAACGGGAGAAACAGATTGGTTTATGCATGGGAGGAGGTATATTTAAACTCAAGAATTTCATTCATCAAAAGTTGCTAAAATCCTGCCACGGTACCATGTGGATCACTTTGTTCTTTTTAGCAATTGCAGATGTTGTTGCTGGATTGATTTCTGCATATAAACACTTAACTAGTAAAGTGTTTGATGTATGGCCTTTTATTAATTCAAAGCAAAGAAAGTAAAGATGTGCCCTAGGGAAATTAAGTGCTCTTTGTCGAAGGAAATATTCGTGATTTTCAGAAGTTTGGGGTAGTTTGAGGATGATGTTTTAGAAGTATAGATACTCTAATCAGTAGGTTTAAATGTGCCAATTACATTTAAGAGTATATTTGTTTGACTCTAGAAGTACACTTCATTAAAATTAAATATAGAATTTCATCAGCCCTCAAAATATTGGGGAAATGATTTCATATAGGATATTTAATATTTTAATAGTTGACAAAAAATGGCTAATATGAATTACACTTAGATCACACTTAGAATAAGATCCATGGGGCCCCTGGGTGACTCAGTCGGTTAGTCATCTGCCTTCGGCTCAGGTCATGATCCAGGGTCAGTCTCCCTGCCCAGTGGAGAGCCTGCTTCCTCTCTCCTCCCCACTCTTGCTCTCTCTTGCTCTTTCTGTCCTCTGTCTCTCTCTCAAATAAATAAGTGGAATCTTAAAAAAAAAAAAAAGATTCAAAGTACTTTCCATGACCTGTAAGAGTATACGTGATCAGCTCCCTGGCCTCATCCCTTACTTTCTCCTTTGTTTACTCTGCTCAAGTCCTACTGGATCTTTGCTGTTCTGAAACCGTACCAGATACTCTTCCATATCACAGACTTTCCATTTGTTCTTTCCTCTACTTGAAATGTCTTCCCCCCAGATAGCCACACAATTCGCTCCCTTACCTCACGTAAGTCTTCATTCAAATATAACCTTGTCAAAGTGGCCATCCTCGACCACTGACATTTTGAGCTACGTAATTCTGTATCGCAGGAGGGGGTCATATGCATTGTAAGGTATTTGGCAAGGCTGCACACTGGATGCCAGGAGCATCCTCACACCATCCCTCACCCTGGCCCCCAGTCATGCAACCAAAAATGTCTCCTGACATTTCTGAAGGTTCCCTGGGGGGCAAAATAGCCCCCAGTCTGACCCCCCTTTTCCTGCTTTATTTTTCATCACAGCACTTATGTTATATTTCATTATATTATATTTTATAGTCCTACCTCACCTTATATGTTATTTGCTTAGTAGTTGTCATTAGAATGTGAGCTCGTGGAGAATGTGAGCTCGCAGACAGCAGGACTTCTCTTTTGTTGGTGGCAGCATCCCCAATTTCAAGAACAGTACCCAGTATCGTTTTAAAGTAACGTATCAAATAGATTAATTTCACAATACGTTTTCTTGAACAGTGCTGTGGTTATCTTGAGTCATTTCTCTATTGAGATTGTATCCTTTTATTGCAATAATTAAATTTATGTATGAAATTCAGTGGGGACCTAAAGAATAAAAGGCGTTGTTGAACAGTAGGTATTTGAAATTGCTGGTGAAAGTCCAGTTTTCTTTACTTAAAAAAATATGCCCAAGAGATTACAACCCTTAGGACGTTAGCCCTCTTTCCCAGTAAATTAACTTTTGGTCATTGATCACTTTCCCCCCCCCATTTTTAAAAGTTTCAGACTAAGCATCATCAGCACTACATCCTCCATTAGAACTGTCCTAGCACAAAAATAAAAAGGTTATTTATAGAGTCATGGTAAACATTTGCATTACTCAGGACTGCATTTATTTTTATGAACTCTATATTTGTCTTAGATTGATGTTTATTTACATTAGCTCTTGAAAAAAATGGCGCTGAAGATGGTAGCTTAATTTCAGGTGTGCTTTGTAATATAATCAGCATCAATTCATAAAATATTCTACCAGACTAATGGAAGAATGAGGGGCTTAAAAGTCCTAAATAGATACAGTAGAAACTGTTTTATACCATGGCGGTGTTTTATTGGTACATAGTCTATTAATTATTTCTTAAAAGTCCTGTCAGCTTCGTGACTGAATAATAATTTATTAGGCAACTCTACTTTGTTAGTATTAGGGATGCTATATTTAAGTGAAGCTACTTATACACTGTTTTTAAAATATAGGAAACATGATGTAAAACCATGCTCTTTCAGTTAAAATTTGTGTTTCCCTTTTAAACTACCTTAAATACCAAACACTAAGAAGAGCAAGCCCTGTATTCAGGCGAGCTTAGGAACTGAGTCTCAGATGAAGAAAAATGCTCTGATCATAAGAATACTCTAAGAGGCTAACTTATTTCTCCTAAATTTTTTTCCTTTTTTTTACCTGCTCTCCCTTTGTACAAAGATCTCAACAGCAACGGATTCATCTGTGACTATGAACTTCATGAGCTTTTCAAGGAAGCCAATATGCCATTACCAGGATATAAAGTGAGAGAAATTATTCAAAAACTCATGCTGGATGGTGACAGGAATAAAGATGGGAAGATAAGCTTCGATGAATTTGTTTATGTAAGTATGTGAAAATCCCCCATTAGTAGGAGTCATGACTGTTCCTTTGTCTAGCGGGATCTTATAGTAATAAGTCCTATGAAGTTCCTAAATGTATCATATTAGTACTGTTACAACTAATGAAATTTCTCTCATCCCACCAAATGTAGTTAGTTCTTTTAGCCGTTAGAGTATCTTAGCAAAGGAAGTGAGAAAAAGAACACTGACCGAATCAAAGCTAAAACACACTACTCGCTGTGAAAGGCGAACCATTTCCTCTGGGGCTTCATTAAAGGGCATTTTTCAAGGTGCTAAGTGCCATCCTGGAAGTGCTCTTTCCGTCTCCCTTGGTGTCTCCCTTGGGGAATAGGGTGCTCCCAGATGTTAATGCTACACCCTGACTCACAGTCTTGGAAGCTTCCTGAGTTGAACTTTCTGATTAAAAAGAGGTTTGCGACTCTCGCCTTAGTAGTATTTAACCGGACGGTTTTCTCTAGGATGATAATTTTGATAATTAAAAGTTAGAAGCATATCTTTTTAGTCCATTGGAGGAGGCATTTAAAATTTTCGTCCTCCTCTCTAGTATCATCAGATACTCCTCAAGGTTCGGGGCTGACTTAATTCTTCTACTTCCAAGCACCTGGTTCCATGCTCAGTGCCTAGAGAGCGTACGTGTGGCACTCCTTACTAAAGCCTGACCCCTTAGCTGCTAGTGAGCAAGGTGACCGGCGCCATTTTCAGTCCATGGCCATTGACAAAGAGTATTTGAGATATAGCAGTTGCCTCTTCTTCCCTCGAGATCTTATTGGTTTGATTTATTAATTTAAGGCAGAGTTTGGCTAGATCTAATTAGGCATTCCTTTTACTGTGTTGCAAACAGGTAATTAGTTGCCTTGTATTTATCACAAACTTCCCAGCACTCTTACCCTCCTTTTCCATGGTAACTGAGGCTCACTATAGCCAGTGAAATTCTGGTTTGTTCTATCCCATTAGAATTAACTCCTTTAGAACACTGTTAAGAGCTCCAGAAGCAAATTGACTAAATAATGATGTCTACAGAGCTGAGAGCCTTTGGCGGGGCGGGGAGGGCTGGTGTTTTAAAAATGTAGACATGTGTCGTAATTATAATGGTAGCGTTCTTGCCGGCTTCTTTTGAAATACTGATTTCCTCCCCACTGTTTCTGTCTTCAGTTATTGCCAAAGCCTTTTGTTTTGAATTCTGTGTTCAATAGTAAGTTGCAATTGACTTGCAGTATGAGCGCTCGCATGTCCTCTGATGTAAACGTGCCCCCCGTGGAACTGCATGTTGAATTGTGAATTTAAAGCAGCTTAGAGCAGTAGTTAACTATGATTGCTTATTTTTGAAATAATTTACTGCCCAGAATTTTTATCTACTAGAAAGAACGTACCTAAATCATTAAGATTTGCAGTGTGGCCACTATTATTAAGGACAAAATTATGGAAGTGTCTTTGAGAAAAATGATCTTAGGGAAAGATGGAATTTTGTAGATCTTGAAATGTTGCAGATTCTTCAGAGCTGTCCGGAGGCTTTTAAGGGAGCAGGTTTGATTACCTTAGTATATTCTTAAAAAGTAAATGATGTGCATACTAATTTTGGCATCACTAGGAATTTTTAAAAAATATTAATGAGGACATTTTAGGTTAAAATGTACAATTTTTAATTGGAAGGGATTGATATGTTTATACTCTTTTCAGGAATCCAGGCTTTTGTTTTTGATTTGAAAAATGAAAGAGTATAATTAAAGAAATTTGCAATAGGAAGGACGGTAAAATAACAGCCTGAAGTTTCAGAATGATAGCACCATGACTGCACCGAAAGATGGGTGTCTGGCCAAATGTCTGTCCACTTCCATCTGCTCTGTCACCAATGAGACAGCTTAAAAATTGTCAAAATATGGGTAGATTTTAGTCATCTGTGAAAAAGGAAGCGAGTTATTCCTCTCAGGTGTTAACATAAGGAAGTAGAAATAAACATGTTCTTGCATCTTGAGGTTTTTTTTTTATTTAAATTGCTGCATAAGAGGTGTTAATTGCAAAGCAGGCTACAGACAAAATCAGTTTATGTTAATTTTGGAGAAGAATATATATAGAGAGAGCGAGCCTAAATTATATGTAAACCTCAAATGTTAAAGTTAAATTTAATACCCTGATTTTGTTTCTTCTAAATATCTCAAAACGACATTACTGGATTTTTATACCTACAAGGTAATGGTGGGGGTTTTTTTTCCTGCATCTTTAAAAAGACTGGCGTGGCACTTTCTTTCAGCAGAGATGTCTGCATTAAACTCTTTTGTTTTCACAGTGAGAAATTTGCTCTTGCATAATGGCACTAAGTTGTTGACCTGTTTTAGGACTTTTGCTAATAGCACCGATCTCATCAGATTAAATCACTTCATATAAGTAAAGCACTTAGAACAGTGCCAGGCATATAGCAAATGCTATGTAGATGTTAGCTGTTGGAAGTAGTGATTAAAAAAAAAAAAAAAGGCAGTGTTCTTTTCCTATTATTACTAAGCTTGGGCCTACAACAGATTCCAAAAAAAAAAGGAAAAAATTCAAACGTACTACTTTGGAAACACTTTGGAAGCAAGCCTCAAACCTGGAAGCCTGTCAATATTTTGCAATTCTTTCTGAAATCTTTCCTTCCTCCTAAGTCATTATGCCTCTGGATTGCTTTCGTCTGGCCACTAGTCCTTCACGGAGCTAGAAAAGGTGACGAAACTTTAAAAAGGAATAAGAAACATATATATATACACATATATTCCATAAGATGTATAGAAGCGAGCAGTGTTGCCCGGAGTCTGTTCACGCATGACAAAGCCAGTCCTTCCGCCTTGAGGGAAAACAGCACGAAACAATGAGCTCATTAGTATCACAACGGGCAGCTTTGAAAAGATTCATTGAGAAGACTTTAGCACAGTAGTTGTCCTTGTGTTATCTCTGATTTCACAGAGTCTTGTTAAGCCAAGGGCTTCTACTCAAATAGCTTTATCATCCACTGGAGCAATTTCTTCCCTAACGTAGAAAATAAAATGCAAATTCTCCTGGGGTGAATCCATTGAAGATACATAAATCTTCAATTATCCCTTTAAATTTTTTTTTAATTAATCTAAGGAACAGAGGAAAATACCATGAACCTGAAAGTTTGAGCATGGCTGAAAACATTTATTTAAAAATATGTAAAAATATGTAAAAAACGAAGGTCATATAACCTTTGTAAGGCAATTAAAAATTAACTGATTTGATTGCAACTTTGCTTTCATTCCCAAGCATGAGCTTAACTAACTACAGTGAAGTAAGTAATTGCATTAGGATATTATACAGCATTCTTTTTTTTTTTACTTATTATTTGTATTATTCCTCTTTTCCATGCTGCATATAAATTTGCATTTATTTTTCAGCTGCGGTTGTGATCATGGAAACCAACCTAATTTCTAGACGCAAACGATCTTGAGGCAAAGATAGTCCTAGTAAAAAAATAAAATAACTTTTCATAGGTCATTTCTGAAGCAATAACATTTTGGATGCTTTTTTTTTTTGGTCATGCCAGTGATTTATGGTATGTCAGTCATGAGGGAAAGCACACATTTCAGATTTTAATTACTAGACAATGTCCAGCTAAATGAAGGGGAGTTCAGAATGAGGTAGAACAGTGAATATTGCGTTTTTACTGAGCAGACACATAGTTCTCAAAGAGGAGTTACGGGGACCAAATGCATCACAGTGAAGACTGCTATATTCGCTGGTCACCCTTTTGTTGCATAATCTTGGCTCAGAAGTTGAGGTAAACTGAATGAAATTAAAGTTGGTCTTAAAAAATCAGCGTACGTAAAAATAATTTCAGTCATTCAGAAATTGCTCAGAGCGCATGAGGAGTCAGCTCTACACTACGATACTTTACAGAGTCCGTATAATGGCCAGAAAGGAGGGAAAATGATTTCAGTATTTAGTTGGTTGTGTGCAATATTTGTGTGCAATATTTAGAGTAGTCTGTGTGTATGTGTCTATAGACATATACAGACATAGACACACACGCACACGTGCACACCCGTTCTAAAATTCTACCTCTGAAATTACAGGTGGAGCAGAAAAATCACAGCTGTGGAAATTGAGTAAGCTTGATTTTGTGGAACTGAACTACTCCGTATTTTCCTAAATAAAATTGGGTTTGTAAGTCCGAGGAAAGTCAGGATTTTGGAAAGGCAAGAGGAGAACTTGACTTCGCGAGAGGACCACCCACAACACCTATAACAACTTTTACACCAGTTACAGAAAGTCTTTCTCTCTGATTTGTATCAATGGATTAGTGGATTAATGATAAAAAAAAGGTTCCCGCCTGGGAAACCTAAATATAAAAAGGCCCTCCCTGCTTTTGGCCTGACGCCGCCATCTTGTGCAGGACACAGGGCTTGGTTAGTGGCGCATGGGGCTGGATTTCAAACTTCTCCTCGTGCCTGTTCTCATAGATACAACCTGAACTGCTACATATTGTCACCCTGGTCTATGAACTTAAACATGGGCTGCACCTCCTGAGATGTGCGTGTGCGTGTGCATGTGTGTGTGTACCTATCAGTAATGCCAAAGGCCTTTGACTCCTTTTCTGTTTGTTCAGCAACTCTTCCATTAGAGTCATACATGTCCTTCTGTAAGTCCACTTATATGTGGTAAACACCTTTTTTTTTTAAAGATTTTATTTATTTGAGAGCACGTGCGCGCATGTGGGGTTGGAGGGGGCAGAGGGAGAGGGAGAAAGAATCCCAAGCAGACGCCCTGCTGAGCATGGAGCCCTACACAGGGCTCAACCCTGAGATCATGACCTGAACTGAAATCAAGAGTCAGACGCTTAACTGACTGAGCCACCCAGGTGCCCCTTTTAAAGAAATTTTTATGAAGATGCTACATCTTGCTCTCATTTTACTGGAGGTGGCTACTTTAGCCATGTGCACTGGTAGATCAGAAACAAGTTTGGGCTTAGGTGAGTTCCAGTATTTAAAAATACATAGATAGTCCTGGGGCACCTGGGTGGCTCAGTCGGTTGGGCTTCCGACTCTGGATTTCAGCTCAGGTCAATCTCAGGGTCCTGGGATCCAGCCCCACCTCAGGCTCTGTGTTCAGCGGGGAGTCTACTTGAGGATTCTCTCTCCCTCTCCTTCTACCCCTCTCCCTGCCCCCCCGACTTGGGCGCTCTCTCTAAAATAAATAAATAAATCTTTAAAAAATAGAGAGAGAGAGATAGTCCTTTAGAATGTCCATTCAGTCAGGCAGTTGGGTAGGGTATGAAATTTGCTTTGTTACCACCTGCTCTTGTACAATTAGCATGTACAGGTTCATTTTGTTAGCCATGTTCTTCATTGTGACGAGAAGCTGGATTTCATAAACACTCAAACAAGACAGTCACTGAAAAGCCTCTTTTTTGTGTTTATTCTCCAGAGTTGTCTTTTTGCTGCCAACTTAACCCATTTTTTCACCTTAGTATTCTGTAAATTTTGATTGAACAAACTCTTACCATTGTACCCCCAAAAAAGGTTTTTTTTGGTTGAGTCATAAATTTTCATCTTTCTCTGCGCTAAGAACTGTAGTTAAAGAAGGGGGATCCTTCAGCCTTTTCTCTCCAGGGAACAAACAAAGCCTTACTTGTTGGTAGAAAATTAGCAGATTTACCTATGCCTTTGAACCACACTAGTTTTTGGCTTAAAGCGGATTCAATGCATGTGGCACTTAACGTTTTTGACAAGTGTGTGCAATTGACTATCTGGCTTCATTTTCAGTTGCAGTATTGTAGTATTTGCTTAGCATCTTAAAAACTCAAGCCCAGTTTTCCATCTCCTTTAAGACTCACCACCCATGTGGGAAAATGTAGGTGAGCAGAGTCTTTTTTTTTTTTTTAATTTTTTTATTGTTATGTTAATCCCCATACATTACATCATTAGTTTTAGATATAGTGATCCATGATTCATTGTTTGTGCATAACACCCAGTGCTCCGTGCAGAACGTGCCCTCTTCAATACCCATCACCAGGCTAACCCATCCTCCCACCCTCCTCCCCTCTAGAACCCTCAGTTTGTTTTTCAGAGTCCATTGTCTCTCATGGTTCTTCTCCCCCTCCGATTTCCCCCCCTTCATTCTTCCCTTCCTGCTACATTCTTCTTCTTTTTTTCTTTCTTAACATATATTGCATTATTTGTTTCAGAGGTACAGATCTGAGATTCAACAGTCTTGCACAATTCACAGCGCTTACCAGAACACATACCCTCCCCAGTGTCCATCACCCAGTCACCCCATCCCTCCCACCCCACCCCCCACTCCAGCAACCCTCAGTTTGTTTCCTGAGATTAGGTGAGCGGAGTCTTAAAGAAGATAGAAGGGCTTTATTTAAAACGTTGCGCCTGATTTAAAACGAATGGTGAATTAACAACGTATTTTCATTTGTAGATTTTCCAAGAGGTAAAAAGCAGTGACATTGCCAAAACCTTCCGCAAAGCAATCAACAGGAAAGAAGGGATTTGTGCTCTGGGAGGCACTTCCGAGCTGTCCAGTGAAGGAACGCAGCATTCTTACTCAGGTAATAGTACGCGTTTCACATGTGTTAACATTGCTTCCTAATTAAGAATACAGCAGAAGCCCATTGTGGCACGTATTTAGACCTGGGACTAATACTTGCCATAACGGCATTGTAAGTATTTATTGTATGGCTTTGTTAGCTTGCAAGACATATTATACAATATGAGCAATGATAGGCTTTATTATAGTAGAACTCTACAGGAATATAAGTAATAATTTTTAAAGAATTTGGTTACTAACTTCTCTAAGGATCAGTTAACCCTGCTCTCTATTTTTTTGTTGTTACTTCGTAATAGCCATGTTGTATTCAAGTATCTGGGTTTCCAAAGTGGAGAACCCCGTGTTTGTGACACATTAACTTTCAGCACTACTGTACAAATTATTTTAGGCTTTAGAGTCAACCTAGAGTGTGAACTAATTTCTTGTTATTCAACATGACTATAGAGGAAGAAAAATACGCTTTTGTTAACTGGATAAACAAAGCTTTGGAAAATGATCCCGACTGCAGACATGTTATACCCATGAACCCAAATACCGACGACCTGTTCAAAGCTGTTGGTGATGGAATTGTGCTTTGGTAAGATGTTGATTTTGTGTCCCGATTTCCTAAACAGCCTTCCACATAACTGATATATTGGTTTCTGGGTGCTCGACGGCTTCAGCTCGGGAAACAGTTAGAATTGAAAGTCGTCTGGGTGTGTCCAAGAAAGTACTACCAAGATACAAATCTAAAACTCACTCATTTAGACTGGGGACCGCTTTATAAGGAAGCTACCAGCTTCCAGTTTTTCTCGTCACTTGAGCAAGCAGAACATGACAACTTTGTTGGACTTAAGTATGTCAGTGTCTACTTATTTTTAAAGTACCATAGCTTCAAAATACAAAGAGAACCTCCTCTTCAGTTCTCACTCTCCAATTACTCATTTCTGAAAAATCTTGGCAGAAAGGATGTAAGATGATCAACACGTTGTCCGTTGATGGGCTAAGAGCATGCTCCACAATCAGTCTGCCTGGGTTCGTCTTCAGCCTCTGCCACTCAGGAGCTGTGTAAGACCAACTGAGCTGCAGTCAGGATATTCAAACCCCTTTGCATTTCACCTGCATCCACTATGATCCCCGTTAAAAAGCGTAAGATAGCCCGTTTCGTCCATGTATAGGCACTAAAGAAATAATTCCCCCATGTGTTTTAATACAGAGAGAGAATCACATGATGCTATTGATTTGATATTCAAATCTGACACAGGGGCGCCTGGGTGGCTCAGTCGGTTGAGCATCTGCCTTCAACCCAGGTCATGATCCCGGGGTCCTGGGATCGAGTCCCATGTCGCATCAGGCTCCCTGCTTTGTGAGAAATGTGCTTCTCCCTCTCCCTGTTTGTGCTCTCTCTCTCTCTCAAATAAATAAAATGTTAAAAAAAAATAAATCTGGGGGCGCCTGGGTGGCTCAGTCGTTAAGGGTCTGCCTTCGGCTCAGATCATGATCCCAGGGTCCTGGGATCGAGCCCCACATCGGGCTCCCTACTCGGCGGGAAGCCTGCTTCTCCCTCTCCCGCTCCCCCTGCTTGTGTTCCCTCTCTCGCTGTGTCTCTCTCTGTCAAATAAATAAATAAAATCTTTAAATAAATAAATAAATAAATAAATAAATAAATAAATAAATCTGGCATGGAAAGAAGCATGGTTTTCCCTGTGCAGAATCATATATTTTGGGGCAGTATTAGAAACACCTAAAATGTTAGCATCTAAGTCCAAATTTTACGAAATGAGATTCGTCCAAAGAAATCACAGATTCTAGTCTAATTAGTAGAACCTTTCTGTCACCACTGGATTAGCAGCACCAAATATCATGCCTGCTCATTTAGGCTCTCAACAAATACGGTGACTGAAAGAATCTCATGCTCAACAAATTTACCTCCTGTGAATAAATGGTCATTCTTATTTGTGAATTTTACAATCGAGAAGAGACACAATTTCCGTGTGGGATTTTATCTGTTTTTAAAATGTACTCAGTAAGGTTTTTTCAATATCCAAGTTATTCATTCTTATAAAATGATGGGAATATACAAAGAAATTAAAATGAGAAAGAATGCCCCAATCCCCAACATAGAAATACCCACCTACTGTAAACATTTTGGTCTTTTTTTCATGTGCATAGTTTTTTTGTTATCAACATGATAAAAGTCACATATTGCACTGAATTTTTCGGATTACATGCGAGATATGTCATGTGCCTTAAAACATTTGTGAATATTTACAGGCTCTTTAAAAGTAAACCAATTCCTTGCTTAATTTGTGTTTCAGTAAAATGATCAACCTTTCAGTTCCTGATACAATTGATGAAAGAGCAATCAACAAGAAGAAACTGACACCCTTCATCATTCAGGTACGCATTGATCTCCCTGCCCTTTTCCAGGAAACTGCCTTGTGAGGGCCTATTCTGTAGACCATCAGTTCTGCCCTTCGTATCTTCCCATTTAATTCCTATATTAACTCTTGAGTTTAGGACTATTATCCAAATTTGACAGGAGAGCTGGGACTCAGAAAGGCTCCTGAGCTTGCCCAGGGTTAATGTTGGAACTGAAGTTCAAATCCAGGTCTAGCTCCAAAGCCCTGTGTTCTTCTCATTACACCCTGTGTTCAAGCCTGCAGAAATAAGCAAAAATATTTAAGCTCTTAATTAATTAGCATGCTTAAGCAATGGAGCATTTTTCTTTTCCATCAAGTGAGTATTAGAGATAGCAAAATTCCCTCGGGCAAGAGCACCTCTTGGGATGTGGAGAATTCAGCTTCTAGAACTTTTTCAGATGCATGGAATAGACCTCTCATTTAGGCATTTTTAGAAATACAACGACTCAGGCACCTGGGTGGCTCAGTCGGTTAAGCGTCTGCCTTCGGCTCAGGTCATGATCCCGGGGTCCTGGGATCGAGTCCCACATCAGGCTCCCTGCTCAGTGGGGAGTCTGCCTCTCCCTTTCCCTCTGCTGGTCTCTCTCTCTCTCTCTGTCAAGTAAATGAATAAATAATCTTTAAAAAATATAGAAATACAATGACTCTTGGGGCACCCGGCTGGCTCAGTTGGTAGAAGATGTGACTCTTGATCTCGGGGTTGTAAGTTTGAGTCCCATGTCGGGTGTAAAGATTGCTTAAAAATAAAATCTTTAAAAAGAAAAAAAGAAATACGACCCTTAACCTGCATGGATATCCTGACTCTAGTCACTCGACCTTTTCCTTTTGTGACAACGTCCGTGTACTTCAAAAGAGACCAAATAAAAATACCAAGTTAACTTCCCACGGAATTCTGGAAAAGACAGTAACAATAATAAGGCTGAGATTTGTTTTAGCTATGCCTTTAACACCAAAGTCTGGAGTTTGTTGCCTGGAAATTGTTTTCTGTGGATCATGTGTGACTGAAATTAATTTCCTCGTTGAGCATGATTTTCAGTAAAGGGAGTAGACTCCTTAAAAACTGGGAAGGTCAAGAAGCAAATGTGTACATTGGCTGTCTTGCAGGAAAACTTAAACTTGGCACTGAACTCTGCTTCCGCCATTGGGTGTCACGTTGTGAACATCGGTGCCGAGGATTTGCGGGCTGGGAAACCGCATCTGGTTCTGGGACTGCTTTGGCAGATCATTAAGATTGGTTTGTTCGCTGACATTGAATTAAGCAGGAATGAAGGTAATGGAACACAGTCATTATTTTGAAAGTTGTTTATTGGGTATTTTTTCCTGGTCACGCAGACTGTCGTGCTTTCACTTAATTGTGGTGATTAGATGATAACTAGAATTAACAGAAGGTAATGCTATAGTGTTGTTCTGGAAAACAGTCTAATTACAACTTTTCTTCTTTAGTAGTAATTCACATTTGCCTGGTGCTTTAGAATTCATTTTGTAATAAAGACACAAAAGCGCAGAGTTTAAGGAACATTCCCAAGGTCCCCAGACTGGGTATCTTTTCTTTTCTAATCTGCCTGCACAACTACCGCCCCATCTTCACCCCCAGATTGAAGACCTCTTCAAACTAGTCTACCCCACCCTTGATGGTCACATATTTCCTGAACTTCTTACAGCATGGGGTTTCACATCACACCATGGATTTGTAGGATGTATAAGCACGCACAATATAATTGTCATGTGTCCTGGGCAATACTACATGATCCTCTTCCTGCAAAGCTTAAAACATTAAACACCACTCCAGATAGTCTTATTTTATTCCAGAAATCGCTCTCTCAATCCTAGTTACTTCTGGGGAATATGTATTTGGGGTTCTCAGTCTTTTCAAGGCCCCAGAATGTCTGTCGACGGTCTTATTTTGCACATCAATCCATGATAAGACTTTTTTGCACTTTTGAGACTGTTACACTTGCTCTTTCAATCCACTCAGAGGTACATATATTTGAGCAAAGACAATTACTCTCGTTGCTGGCCTTCTGCACAGTGGCGTTTGTCTTGTTAAAGAAGTTGAAGTCCGTTCAGAAAGGCAAAGGGGACAGCAAAATAAAATCACATTGGCTTATGTAGTAAATCAAATGACTTTTCTTTGAAAAGGTCTCAGGTGCATAGATATCAGGCTGTTTAGTCCTCCCTAGCCTTTGACGTGGTGGAGATGGGGAGCCAAAGGAGGGTCTTGGACAAGTGACCTGCTGCTTCTGCCCTGGCTTAAATCCCTCAGCGTCAGAATGACGCGGCATGAAGCAGAGTCTGTGAAAGATGAAATTTGCCTGATAAAGGTATTGCTTAGACCTCTTCAGAAATCAGGCAGTTTCATGGGGCGCCTGGGTGGCTCAGTCGGTTAAGCGTCTGCCTTCGGCTCAGGTCATGATCTCGAGGTCCTGGGATCGAGCCCCGCATCAGGCTCCCTGCTCAGCGGGAAGCCTGCTTCTCCCTCTCACTCTTTCTCTGTGCTCTCTCTCGCTCTCTCTCTCTCTCTCTCTCTCAAATAAATAATATCTTTAAACAAAAAGAAATCAGGCAGTTTCAGTCTTCTTGTTCAAGCTAAACCTCGTTTTATTTCATGGGAGGTAATTTTTGCATTAGGACTCCACAACTTACTCCTAAAACAATGCCAAAATTTAGACTGTTCTCTCTGCAGACACCCCTGCTTCTACCTACTCCCTATAGGGAATATTTACCAGAAACCCTTGGCTGCTTCTATACATTCAATTCAACAACAAAAAGTAACAGCAGCTTTTACATGTTAGGTGCTATAGAAAACGTAAAGTTAAATTATATCCCTTTAAAAATAGATTTAACCCAGGGCACCTGGCAGGCTCAGTTGGTGGAATGTTGCAACACTTGATCTCGGGGTTGTGGGTTTGAACCCCACATTGGGTGCAGAGATTACTTTAAAAAATATTTTTAAAAATAGATTTAACCCTTTGAGAGTCAAATAATTACACTTAAATATAAATACCATAGTGTTTTGGGGTGCCTGGGTGGCTCAGTCTGTTGAGTGTCCAACTCTTGATTTTGGCTTAGGTCATGATCTCAGGGTTGTGGGATTGAGCCCCGAGGCGAGCTTTGGGGAGAGTCTGCTCGTCCCTCTCCCTCTCTTCCTCCCCGCCGCTCACACTCAGTCGCTCAAATAAATAAAATCTTTAAAAAAAAAAAAAAACAAGGACAATTTAGGTAAACATACGACATAACGTAAAATGTTTTAAAAGCTGTAACTTATTTGCCATTTGGAACATGAAGACTAATAAAATAAATTATGTATTTGCTATGTATTCTCATAACAGTGTCTTTATCTAGATCATCATGTAATTATCTACTAATATATTATCTTCTATTAGACTATCAGTACCTAAAAATGAGGAACTAGGTCAGACCAGTCATTGCACCTCTGTTACCGAACAGAGTGTCCAAAGACCGAATGAACTTGTAATGACCACTGTCATATAATATATTGGTTGTGGGGTTTGTGTGTTTGTTTTCCTTATAGCCTTGGCCGCCTTACTTCGAGATGGTGAGACTTTGGAGGAGCTTATGAAATTGTCTCCGGAAGAGCTTCTGCTCAGATGGGCAAACTTTCACTTGGAAAACTCGGGCTGGCAAAAAATCAACAACTTTAGTGCTGACATCAAGGTAACCGTGCAAAGAACCATCACGCCTTTGGAGGATACGCTGTCTTGGATGACTTCCTCCCAGTTAGACAGAGGGAAAAGTCCTGCCAGGATATCACCAGGCCTTGTTGGCCCTCGGCCCTGGTGGTAGATTTCGGGAGAGCTGAAACCTAGTGAACAGTACTAGCACCGAGTTTAACTTGCCTTCTGTGGGAAAGGGTCAAAGTATTATATAGTCCTGAGGCTTTCTGTTCTGCCGCCTGTTAAACATGGAGTATCAGAGGGTGGGCCGTGACCATTCTCTTCCTAATTGCCTTTCCCAGACCTCAGGGTACCTGTTAGTAAATCCTGGAAGAGAGAGAAAGCGCCCCAGGATTCTCCTTCCCCTTTCTTATTTGGCTTCTTTCTATCATGTGCTCCCACCTGTAGACATTGAGTTTATGAGGGTAGTGATGAACTCTTACATATGGCTGTCTCGTACCTCAGCCCCTGCCCTAGGGCCCTCCGACCAAAGCCCGCCTCCAACCACAAGACCCGCCACATAAAAGACCTACAAATATTTCTTGTGTTACATTTTGGCATTTGCTTCTCAAAGGCAGTAAGGAAAAAACTAGCAGAGGAAGGAGACATTGGTAGCTTCCCAGAGAGAGGGGGCCAAAATCACCACAGCAAAAAAATTCTCATTCATTGACTCGACTCTCTCCCAAATCCAAGTGTTTGGGACACAGGGAACACATTCAAGGATCTTCACCAGATATCACTGACCCACAGGGCTATGAAAACGATAGGCTGTGATCCTATCGATGTGCTCAGCGGGGAGAGGAAGTCGTGCGATATTTGCATTACTGATTTCACCAGGGAAAATTAAGGATAGCTCCCAAATTATAAGACCCGCAGGCCTCCCACCCCTTCTTTTAACTTACACAAGATTTTTGGCCAGGTATATTTTTGCTTTATGCACAAGATGTGTTCCCGAAAACCACTCTTAAATGGATTTTCTGTTCTGGGACCTCTTTGAAATGTACAAGAGGAAATAGTGTTAAAAAATGGAGCCTGCCTTGAATCTTTTTAAAAAAGGATTGTTCAGTAATGTGAAAAAAGGCTTCCAACTTATCTGTACTTCAAGTGTAATTTTCACCTGTAAAGCCCTTTGCAGGGTCGAAAGACACTGCTGGGTCTGCTCTTTCTCCATTCTTCTCAAGGGCATAGGATTCGATTATGAGCTGTTCATGCACCATTAAGAAGAAATTGTAAGCAAAAGCGCTTTCACGACGACGGTAATGCCCTCTTACGGGGAAGCAAATCCTGCGCCTGCTAATGGTGGGATCTGGGTTTGCAGTTCATGAATGGCTCTGAAGTCGATTTCACTCCCCTGATTTTCCCCACTGTTAGAATCATTTCTGGCATTCTGTATCCAACTCGCTTAGGTGGCTCATTTAAGATGCAGCTCCCAGAGATTTGTATTTGTTAGGTCTGGGGTTGGACCCAGTAATCTGTATATTGAACGGCTTCCCCCAGGGGGTTAAGATGCACATAATCTACAGAGTTTACTAGGAGAAACGTTCCTTTATAAGCCTGTCTGGACCGTCAGGGTTCAGTAATAGAAACTGATCACCGCTGGGAAGGTCATCTTCCAATAGAGCAGGATTAAGGAGTCTTGACTCCAGGTTCAGTCCCCTAAAGGCAGAAGTTTACTTGACATGTGTGTTGAAGACGGTTATTAAGGGTTTGCCCCAGTACAGTGGTTCTCAAGTTGTATTCTGTAGAGGGTCCACACAGCCTGATTTCACCTAGCCTACCCCCATATGAGCAGCGCCACTTTTAGTCACTGGGATTCCAAGTAAAACATTCAAACAATGAATGAGTTCAGGAGCTTAAAACAAAAAGAAAATCTTCAGGGAGCACCTGGGTGGTTCAGTCAGTGAAGCGTCCGATTCTTGATCTCAGCTCAGGTCTTGATCTCAGGGTCATGAGGTCAAGCCCCACATTGGGCTCCATGCTGGGTGGGGAGCCTACTTAAAAAAAAAAATATCTTGTTTGGTTAACTATATTCAGGTCATACAGGGTTAAATGTTATTTCACCAACTCAAGAGTTACTCATTTAAAAAATGTCATTTAAATTTACAATTAAATACATCTTTAACATAGCTAATCTCTTCTCCATAGGTTATGGTATATATTGTGTTTTGTAATGATGTAACCTGTCTGTTTTCTCTTTCCCTATGCTTCCTGGATTTCTGCTCCTACTTTCTTTTCTTGCTTGTTTTATCTACCAAGCTTATTGACTTCAGTAATTCAGTGAAGGTACAGAACTAGTTAATGTGTTTACTAGCATTATTGTATTGGTAATGTTAATCAGTTGTAAAGTCATGATAAAATCCAGTTATCCATATTCGAGACAGACATTAGGCCAGATAGATGGGCTTTTCTGGGGGAAAGATCTGTTAGATTAGAAGACAGAGATTTGTGCCATATATTCTCACAAAATCCAGTGCAAATATCCTACCAAACATGGGACAATGGGATACATTCATTCTTTGTAGATGTGATCTCACTGAGATTTTCAATTCATTTGTAGGATTCCAAAGCCTATTTCCATCTTCTCAATCAAATTGCACCAAAAGGACAGAAGGAAGGTGAACCACGGATAGATATTAACATGTCAGGTTTCAATGTAAGTATAGGTGTTCATTTGAATTCTACAGTCTTACAAAATGATTGTCAATTTCTTCTAAATAACAAGAATTTTTATAATTGCTTGTAATGGTGTTAAAAATTTTGAGCATTATTTTACAATTTATTGCTGTGGGTATAATTCAAAGGCAGAAAGAGTAGCTTTGGTGGAGTTTGATAGTTTATTAATGGGATCCATAATGATGGCACTGTTGGTTTATATTGATGGCATAAAATATGCCAAGCAAGGGTGGAGAAATAAGTGCTAGAAACTAACCTTTTCCAAGTGTTTGGATTATAATCACAGTGAGAGATGTAATGACAAGCTATTCGTATATGCATCTGTAATATCCCTGTGTTGAGAGTAACATGAATATGTTTACAAACTGCGGATCCCTGAAATCCAGCTTGGGGACTCACTCATGGACCATATTCCCTGGTTACATGACTCAGTTGTTCAGTGACCTTCCCCAAATTGGATCTCACTTTGCTCATCCATAAATTGGGCTAGACGATTTCGTCTCAAGTTTCTAGGATCCCTTGGTGCGTTCTTTGTACCCGTTAGATATAGAATGCCTTGTACTAATTTAGAGAATCCGTATTTCTAGCCTACCAGGCAGTAGGATCGAGTAGATAACACGGGCTAAACCACTTACACTGCCCTTATCAGAACTGAATTTGTAACTGACTTGTGCGCTTATATTGCTGTCTGTATGTTGGATGTGAGACTGGTTCGGGTGACTTGGTATGGATAGGGAGCTGTCCTGTGCGCTGGGGAGCTGTCTGGGCAGGCTCGCTGGGTGACTGGCAGCCAGTACACTAACTGATTCTGATTTCCAGACAGCTCTTCTCCATTCAGTCTTCCCTGGCTGATCTTCAAACACTCCTCTGACTCTTCCCTCCCCAGAATCCTTCAAGGATTCCCCATTGACTCTAGACTTTAGTCTCAAGTGTTCTGCTTAGCATTTAAGGCCCTCCACAGTCTTGCTCCAGGTCTGCTAGTGAGTGCTCTTTCCCATTAGTCTCTACCCGCATCCCCTCACCCCTGCCCCCAATACTCATTTTACCTCTGAGCCTTTGCTCCCACTTTTCCCTTGTTTTTTTTTGTTTTTTTTTTGTTTTTTTTTTGTTTTTAAAGATTTTATTTATTTATTTGAGACAGAGAGAATGAGAGAGAGAGAGAGAGCACATGAGATGGGGGAGGGTCAGAGGGAGAAGCAGGCTCCCTGCCGAGCAGGGAGCCCGATGCGGGACTCGATCCAGGGACTCCAGGATCATGACCTGAGCCGAAGGCAGTCGCTTAACCAACTGAGCCACCCAGGCGCCCCCACTTTTCCCTTGTTGGTCAGTGTCCTTCTTCATCTTTTTCAGCCTTATTACCTTCTTTAGGGCCTAACTGACTGATAATTGATTTTTTTTTTATATCCATTATCACATCAGGTTTTCTCATGACCCTTTGTAATGCCTTCCGGCCCCCATCCCAGGCAACCACTCATTTGTTTTCTTTCACTTTATATTAGTTTGAATTTTTATGAGTTTTATATAATGGACCCCTACAGTATGTATCCTTTTTTTTTGGTCTAGCTTCTTTCACTCAGCATAATATTTTGATATTCATTCATGTTGTCACATGTACCATAAATGCATTCCTTGTTTATTCCTGAATTATATGCCGGTGAATGGAGATAGCACAGATTTGTTTACACATGCACTTGCTGATGAGCATTTGGATTGTTTCCAGTTTGGGGCTCTTACAAATATAGCTGCTGTTGAGCATTCATACAGAACTCTTTGTATAAAGATATGCATTCATTTCTCTTTGGTAAATACCTAGGAATGAAATGGCTGAGTAATTGGGTATGTCTGTGTTTGACTTTTTTAGGAAGCGGCCAATTCGTTTTCCAAACTGGTTGTACCATTTTACATTGCTACCGGCAATATATATATAAAAGTTCCAGTTCATCCACATCCTCACTAACACTTTAGTGTGGTTAGTCCTTTTAACTTAAATCATTCTAACAGGTGCCGAATGATCTGTCATTGTGGTTTTAATTTGTATTTCCCTAATGACCTATGATGTTGAACATTTTTAATGTGGTTATTTGCCATCTATGTATCGTCATGTTCAAACATTTTGCCCATTTTTAATTGCATTGTTTGTTTTCTTATTAGCCAGTTTTGAGTGTTTTTATGTATTTTGGAGACAAGTCCTTGATTGGATATGTGATTTGCAAATATTTTCTCTCAATGTTTTTCAAAGAACAGACGTTCTTAATTTTGGCAAAGTCAGATTTAGTCATTTTTTCTTTTATGGATCATGCTTTTGATGTTGTATCTAAGAAATTTTAGCCTAACGCAAGGTCACAAATATTTCTTCCTATGTGTTCTCCTAGAGGTTTTATAGTTTGAGGTTTTACATTTAGAAATATAATATGTTTGGGGTTAACTTTGAATATGGTGGGAAGTGGGGCTGGAGTTATTTTTGCATATGTGTTTTTTTATTTGATTATTTTTTATTTCACTATTGTCTATTTGACTATTTAAATTTTTTTTTGTTTCTGTCTACTCTAAAGCTTCCTCCTATTCCAATATTATCAATGCTTCATTAGGAATGCCAAGATGATCAATAAAGAAAGGATTTTAAAATAAGTTGGTAAATAGCATACAGCAAACAATATTAAAGTAATAACTGACAGGTTACAAGAAATAAAATAGGCTCCATGAGAGGAACTCACTATGCTCAGAGAGAACCCTGAAGAAAGGTTGAATCCCACTCAATTGCCCATCTGCTGGTGGTTACTGATTGTTTTGCAGAAGGTAACAAACTAAATACACATTGTTCTGGAGTCCTGTACAATCAAGGCACCTCACTGGAGCTTAAAAAAACTAATTAAAGATAGCATCACCCATTGAAGACAAAGTTAAGACTGTCAAATTACACATTCTGGGCAGCTTTAGTTTAAAAGTAACATTCCTCAGGTTTCATTTATTTTATCTCTTCTTTTCCCACCAGACTGTAAAACCCTTTCTCCCATGACTCCGTTCCACAGAAGTGCTCACGTTTGCCCCGGGGCAAAACTGTATTGTGTCGATGTAGAAAGTGCCCAGAGTGCCATTCTGTTCCTTTTCAAGTGTAGGTCACTAGAAACAGAAGATCCAAAAGCACCCGTTCCTCCCGTGGCTCCAGGTTTTTCAGTTGTAGCCTTGGGAGGTGGGAATAGTGAGTGCCTGAGAAATTGTATTTTTGACATCAGGCTGAAATGATTGGATAACTTAAATTCTTCACCAAACCCTGTGTTAATCCAGAGCTGGGCATTCATCTTGGGGGGGGGGGGGCGGGTAACAAGTTAGGAGTCATGGGAATTAGTTGGAAGTAAGTATTCTTTACAGAAATGAGCAACTCTGCTTCTGCCTGGGTGGAAATGTTAAGTCAAATAAACCGTAACCAAAAAAGAAAAAAAAAAAATCCTTGCAGAGGAAAACTACAATTTGAAATACGCAATTTAAACCTGAAATTAAATTACTGGAAACTGCTAGTCTTGATGATTATTTTTTAAATATTTTCTCATAATTTCTCTATCTTTTTCAGTCTTATGCTTTCTTTAGGGCCCACTTGAAAAATCTCAACAGTTTTAGCTTTTTTCTGGAGTTTTCGCAGGGGAGATGTAATCCTATTTGAAGTAAATGCACTGTCCTCAGCTAAATGATCTGGTGCCACCTAGCGTGTTTTTTTTAGGTACTGCATGCAAATACAGCCAACTTTTTCTGCTGTTGTATTCAAAACAATTTTATAATAAGTACCATATGTTGGCCAAGAGAAAGTAGAATTGTATATCCAGCCTATCATTGTAGGGGAACATGTCTATATTTTTAGTATAGCCTTTTAAAAGATGCCTTCTTACTTTACTTCAACAGGAAACAGATGATTTGAAGAGAGCTGAGAGTATGCTTCAACAAGCAGACAAGTTGGGTTGCAGACAGTTTGTCACCCCTGCTGATGTCGTCAGTGGAAACCCCAAACTGAACTTAGCCTTTGTGGCTAACCTGTTTAATAAATACCCGGCACTAACCAAGCCCGAGAACCAGGATATTGACTGGACTCTGTTGGAAGGTAATTGAAGGTTTCTCACATTCTAATGTGCGGGACCACAGACCAGAAATACACAGGCCACGATGATTCCAGGATCTTGACTTAATAAGTTTCCTTCTCCACTTTCCCTTAGCAAATCTCTGCTGGAAGTAGACCCGAGGGCTGAGTAAAAAGTGGCAGCTGATAGAAAAGGGTGATACCGGGAAACTTGTAGTCAAGGATCACCTAGCTTAAGGCCACTTAGTAAACCATTGTTTTATTTTAATATTTTAGAAATAGATCATCTTTAAACCCCTCACCAGAAAAAGGTATATATGCATTAAATTTGACCTATCAGTTCACAGTATTATTTCATTCTTCCACAGTCAGACTAACCAGACAGCACTAGCCCCAGTTCCTTTTCTACTCATCTGCTCAAAAAATCATAATAGGGAGTGCCTGGCCGGCTCAGTCGGTAGAGCGTTCGACTCTTGATCTCAGGGTCATGAGTTAGAGCCCCACACTGGGTGTGGCGATTACTTAAAAATAAAATCTTTAAAATGATAATAATAATGGATGGCAATTATTTAAGTTTGGGGAAGGCAGAGTTTACCTTTTCCAGATTATATATGCATGAAGTATAAGATTCAAATATGAACAAATGTAATAGTCATTCCTTGACCATCCACTGGCAGGACTATAAAATCTTTACATTTTATGCTTTTCAAGTTTCACGGAACTTGTTGCTGTGATATAGGCATGTGAAAGGAGTGCTCGTGTGTAGCTTAAAATTTATAAATGTGTAGAGGGAAGGTGTAAATTCATGAGTATAGAGGGTTCATATGACCACCCCCCAAAATATTTTTGATTCGCCCCCCCCAATTTTTTTAAACGTAAAACTGATCACATCAGTTACTTTTGAGGTATGGGGACTTGGGGAGATATTGGGGAAGCCTTAGAAGGGGGAGGAGATTATAAAAAATTCATAAACCTCTAAATTGTTTGATTATAAAGTTGTATTCTTCAATTGTAAAATAAATTCAACAAATTTTTTTTTTTTTTTTTTTTTTTTTTTTTTTTTTAAAGATTTTATTTATTTATTTGAGAGAGAGAGAATGAGAGACAGAGAGCATGAGAGGGAGGAGGGTCAGAGGGAGAAGCAGACTCCCTGCTGAGCAGGGAGCCCGATGCGGGACTCGATCCCGGGACTCCAGGATCATGACCTGAGCCGAAGGCAGTTGCTTAACCAACTGAGCCACCCAGGCGCCCCCAACAAATTTTTTTAAAGAAGGCTGTACCTAGAGAGAATGTATTTAGAATGTCTGGAGATTCATATTGGAGAAAACCTCTAGGTTTGTACAGAGGAAATGAAATAATCTTAACTGAATTGATATGATATGCACATATACAAGGTGTTTAATTAATATATACATTTTGTGAATATTCTTATTAGGAGAAACTCGTGAAGAAAGAACCTTCCGTAACTGGATGAATTCTCTTGGTGTTAATCCCCATGTAAACCATCTCTATGCGTAAGCCTTTGTACTGTTATTATCTGTTAGGAACATCGTGAATGGATGCCACAGAAGGAATTACAGCTCTAAACATTTTCTAAATGTTCGTTTACACTGGATATTTAGATCGGAAGATATTGAATGGTGACATCCATTATCATTTTCCGAATACACAGAAGCCCAGATTCTTTCTTTACATGATCATTAAGTGAAAGAGTGTATGAATGTCTTTCTAACACCCTATGGAATAGCCTTTATATTTTGAAGAGAGACTGGGGAATGCCTTAAGTACACCATCCATGATGTCTTGAGGCCTTTGTACTCACTGTTCTCTCAGCCTGGAATGTTCTTTTCTGCCTCAAATGCCTTATTCCCTTACTATATTCAAGCCACTAATTCAGGCCCTGACCACCACCTAACACTCCGTAACCCTAATCCTGGTTCTTTTCATCTTCATAGCAGTTATATACATCCCCAAATCAAATTACCTATTGATCCATATACTTGTTTATTATCTCTCTCTCTCTCTCCCCCTGAGTCTAGTGTAAGGCCAAGGATTTTCATTCTATGTGCCCAGCTTCTGGAATAGTACCTTGCAAATCAGAAGCTTGCGATAAGTATTTTAAGTGAACGGGATGATGTTAGCTCTATTTTTTAGGACAGATTGATAGAAAATATGAGCCTTGGGTATTATCTGTGGTTTTATATGTTTTAGTTGCCAGTGTACTGTTATTGTTTTTAAGGAAACAAAGGCCCAGCTGTCTAAAAACACTGATTAAATTATTTTTAAATCTTTAGTGACCTGCAGGATGCCCTGGTAATCTTACAGTTGTATGAACGAATTAAAGTTCCTGTTGACTGGAGTAAGGTTAATAAACCTCCATACCCGAAACTTGGAGCCAACATGAAAAAGGTAGATCATTAAGTTGCTGTATACATTTGTCACAGGCTATTTTTATTCTGTTTGTTTCTTTTGTTTGGAAAACTCTTGCATCTGAGCTTCTTGAGAACAGGAACCGTGTCTTAACTTATTTTGATGTGCTAAGTGCCCAGCATCGTGCGTGCGTACTCACGTGTGTATCCAGATAAAGCAGATGAAAAATCCTCAACCATTGGCTTTTTGTGGGTTTACAGCTAGAAAACTGCAACTATGCTGTTGACCTGGGAAAGCATCCTGCCAAATTCTCCCTGGTTGGTATCGGAGGGCAAGACCTGAACGATGGAAACCAAACTCTGACTTTAGCTTTAGTCTGGCAGCTGATGAGAAGGTATGGTACCCAGTTTTCACTGTTCAAGCTCCGCTGTCCTAGCGGTCTGTGATCCAGCCCTTGTTATTTTCAGGTAGACGTGTCAATGACTACGCCCTGGAAACTTTTGTATTTAGACTCTAAAGTGAGCTTAGGTAACGGATAGATGCAAAAATTCTGAACAGCCCATGTATCCGTTTGAAAAAGACCTCTTGGGGCACCTGGGTGCCTCAGTCGGTTAAGCGGCTGCCTTCGGCTCAGGTCACGATCCCAGGGTCCTGGGATCGAGCCCCGCATCGGGCTCCCTGCTCGGCGGGAAGCCTGCTTCTCCCTCTCCCACTCCCCCTGCTTGTGTTCCTGCTCTCGCTATCTCTCCCTCTGTCAAATAAATAAATAAAATCTTCAAAAAAAGAAAAGAAAAGAAAAGAAAAAGACCTCTTAACTAGAATGCTGACACGCATCCATTATAACCGAGTACCAGCCAAAACAGCTTCTTTTAGGTCATTGTCACTGTCGGACTGGTACAAAAGGTGCATTTTTTTTTTTTTTCTCATGAAGTAGATTGGGACCTTTTCTTCCACTTCTCCTTCTAGATATACCCTCAATGTTCTGGAAGACCTCGGAGACGGGCAGAAAGCTAATGATGACATCATTGTCAGCTGGGTGAACAGAACATTGAGTGAAGCTGGAAAATCAACTTCCATTCAGAGTTTTAAGGTAAGACTTGCGCACATTTGATGATTAAACGTCATGTGTGCCAGAAAGGATCAATAATTTAGAAGGCCAGCCTTTGGTTGGTTTGTCAGTGATTTAATGTTGTGCTACTGGCAAGATTCTCTTCAGCCGCTGGGCTTGGTGCGTGGCAACTTGAGACAAGTAATCACATGTTAATTTGTACAAACCTGAAACTCTTGGATTTATTGTCCTTTGACACTAGGACAAGACGATCAGCTCCAGTTTGGCAGTTGTGGATTTAATTGACGCCATCCAGCCGGGCTGCATAAACTATGACCTTGTTAAGAGTGGCAATCTGACAGAAGACGACAAGCACAATAATGCCAAGTAAGAGACACTGACGATAATGATGATTAATACCCACTCTGCGTTCTTGCTCAGGTTTGGCCACTTTACGGATGGTGTCACCTAAGGGGCGCCTAGGGGGTCAGTCGGTTAAGCATCTGCCTTCGGCTCAGGTCATGAGCTTGATCCCAGGGTCCTGGGATCAAGCCCCGTGTCGGGCTCCCTGCTCATTTAGGCTTCTGCTTCTCCCTCTGGCTCGTGCTCTCTCTCTCGTTCACTCTCCCCTCAAACGAATAAAGAAAATTTAAAAATCTTAAAAAAAAAAAAAAAAAAAAGACTGGTGTCACCGGAGGAAAACCACTTGGAGCCTCAGACTCCTCATCAGTACATATGGGAGCAATAATACTTACCTTAGAGATTTTGAAATGAATAGGCACTCAGTCAGTTGTTGCTTCAGGGAATTACCAAAATAATATAGTTTATGTTCATCTTACTACAAGGAGAAAATGGGCTAAGAATATTCATGCCGTAGATAAGAATATTCTTCTGTCTCACTCTTTTTTGAAACGCGTTATTTACGGATGTCTTTTTTCACTATGCACAGATCGCCTTTACTACATATGTTGAGTTTATTATCTTGGTCCCTAAATGAGCAGGATGCTTAAGCCTCCACTGAAACTATGCCTTGAAAGTTTTTTGTGGGGTGGCGGGTAGCTCAGTTGGTGAAGCGTCTGCCTTTGGCTGAGGTCATGAACCCGGCATCTTGGGATGGAGCCCCGAGTTGGGCTTCCTGCTCAGCGGGGAGTCTGCTTCTCCCTCTGCCCCTCCCCCTGCTTGTGCTCTCTCTCTAAAATAAATAAATAAAATCTTTTTAAAAAAAGAAAGTTTTTTGCATTTCAGCAATATTGGGAAGGGCTTTTCCACCTGTCACTTCCCTTCTTCCCCAAAGACCTAGACTGTGACCTGGTTTCGCAGGCAACCCATGAAAGCTTGACTAGCATACACTGGAAATCAGCCCACTGAAAACCTTCCTTTTTCAGAAATGATCATCTTTAAAGATTTGTGTTACAAAACCCCTAGAAATGTCTCCTGTATTAAGTGAAGGGCGCTCCTGCAGATTTCCCTAGCTGGACACATCAGTTCTTTCTTCCCTTACTTTGTGTACCCTTTCCATTCCTTGCTCTGACCACTCTGTCCCCACATCTTGTAGACTCTACCCACCCCACCCCCGCCCTGACTGTATGGAAGAATTCATTGCATCTCCCAAAGCAGCTTGGATTTGAATATATGACATAGACTTCCGTCCCCTATCTCTAGGATCACACGAGAGCATCTGTTATCCCGTCAACATGCTCAATGAAAATATCAACATCGATCATACAGCCAATCTGGATAATTATATATTTTTTTTTCTCATCTTCGGTATCAGTCAGTGCTCCAAAATTAATTCTCATTGCAGAAAAGGGGTGAATAAAATCAGTCCCAAGCAGTAGGGCTGAAAAATCGGATGTCACTTAAGACTGACCTCAAAAACAAAACAGAAAACAACAAAAAGTAAAATCATGCCGCTCTGAAGTTTCAATATGAACGTTTCACATCCCAGCCAAATGACTTTACAAGAGGAAACAGATGTCTCCTATCATGTCCTTGACTAACAAGAGGTTCATCTTGATTTTTGTTTCCCTCCACCAATAGGTACGCCGTGTCAATGGCTAGAAGAATCGGAGCCAGGGTGTATGCTCTCCCCGAAGACCTTGTGGAAGTAAAGCCCAAGATGGTCATGACCGTGTTTGCGTGCTTGATGGGCAGGGGGATGAAGAGGGTGTAAAATAACCAATTCGAATAAAAACAACCTTGCTCCCAGGTGCATGATTAGCAGGTCAACTCTTTCCAGGGGAAGTGCTCATGGCTTAAGGAACTGATGGTCATTGAAAGGACTCAGAGTTTTGATGAACAAGACTCCTCATCTTGAGAGCTCACAGGGGAAGAGTTTTAATGGCAACAACTCCTCTTTCCCGTAGTCAAAGTTGGATTTGTCAGGCACCCCTGAAATGCGCTCACGGCCAAATCATTTACTCTCTCTCCTCCTAGATGGCTGCCCCTGACATTTCCCATTGCTGTATGTCGTCTCTGTGTATCTTTGCCCCCCCCTTAGAATGTCCACCTCTTGGGACTTGCTTAGATGATCGGATATGAATATTGTTAGACCATAATTTTGCGTTTCCATCCAGGATGCTAGTTCTTACTCGAGAACTGGGCTCAGAGGGTATCTGGATAGGAGTATCCTTTGCTTATCTTTGTAGTACTGAACATTGGCAGAAGTAACTGGCTGTGCAGAATGTAATAGAAGCTTTTCGTATTCTTTTATTCTTAAAATCAGTATCTTTTTACAGTATTCTTTCTACGTGATCTTTTTTGTACATTTAAGAATATTTTGATTACATTAAATGAGACTGCTGATTTTGCTACTTTTTTTAAGGGGTCTTCAAGTAAGTAAAAACCATACATTGTAGGTAGAGGAAAGGTGTCCCTTGATTTTGCATCGACCCTCTCACACCCAAGTTGTAAACAGCTGACATATTTTGTCTTCAAACACTTGGTTCCATATATGCTTATTTGTTTTAAAAGCCTGTATCATCAAACTCTCTCTTTAGATTTAAAATGCTGTTGAATATGACACTTTTGAGGAGAGAGTGTGCTCAGAATGCAGACAGGAGACGGTAGGCCAAGCATGCTAAGCGTACCATAAATTTTCTAATTTTCCACCTAAAACAAGGAGACGTGGTCACTAAAAAATAAAAATATATATGTAGGACGTAATGTACTCTTGCTTTGTCAAGCTGTTTGCTATAGTTTCCAAGATCATAATGTTACTCTAACTCTGAAAAGTGATGTAATCTGGTAGCAATGTATTAGTTCAAATAAAGGCATTTACATAATAATCAGTCTCCTCGTGTTTCCGCCCCTTCGTGGTTTGCCAGTCGAGTTTGCCAGATTTTTCCCCCCCAATATTCTCTTTTTCTGGTGTACTGTACAAAATGACGTCTGTTCAATTTAAGCTCGTGGAGCTGAATTACAGGGTCTGAATGAAGAGGAGTCCCAATGGGGTCAGAGGGTTTTCTCCAACTTACCATGATGGGGGGGATCCGGATAACCAGTGAGGGGAGATGGTTTCTGGCAGGCTTTCTTACCCTTCTCGCCCTCAACATTTTGGGGGCCGCCTAACTCTTGCTGGAGGGGGGAGGGGCTGTCCTGTGCATTGCAGGAGGTTTCGCTGGCCTCCCTGGCCTCCCTGGCCTCCCTGGCCTCTACCCCTGAGATGTCAGTAGCTCAGCCCCGGTGCGTAGAACAAATACGTCTCCAGACAACATGGCCAGAGGTCCCGTGCGGGGCAAAATCATCCCCAGTTGACCACCAGTGGTTCATGGTACCATTTTAAGGCTTTGTCTGAGTGAGTAATACGTAATCCGGTCCTTTGACAAACTGCATGGTTATGGTGTAAATAACTGTATTTATAGCTTGAGTAAGAAAGATTTTTCTGAGTATGATACAAACCCCAAAGACCTAAAATAGAAGAATAAGAAATTTGACAGTTCTGCTTTGGCAAAAAAAAAAACAAACCCACAACTATATAAATCAATACAATAAGCAAAGTCAAAATATAGATGGGCGGGGAGGGGGGGTAGTTTAGTCCCATTGCCTTAGTCCATTTGGGCCGCTATAACAAAATACAGACTAGGTAGCCTATAAACAACACATTTTTTTTTTTCACAGTTGTGCAATCTAGGAAGTCCAAGATCAAGGTGACAGATTGGCGGTGTGGTGAGGGCCTGCTTCCTGGTTCATAGAAGGCCATCTTCTAGCTATAACCTCACATGGAGGTAGGCGCAAGCGAGCTCTCTGGGGTCTCAGATGAGGGCACGAATCCCATTCACAAGGGCTCCAGTCTCATGACTTAAGGCCCCACCTCCTAATACCATCACATGAGAGATTAGACTGGGGGGAGACACAAACATTTGGTCTATAGTACCCATATGATAGGTTCATTTTCTTAATATAAAAACAGCTTTAATGAATAAATAAAAGGCAAGTCTTCTGCAAACATATACCAGAGTAACCGGTAAGGACAATCCCGTCTTAAGACCTGTCTTCTGCTAAAGAAAAAATTCCATTAGGGAAATGGGCAGGGGGGCCTGGCTGGCTCAGTCGGTGGAGCCTGCGACTCTTGATCTCGGGGGTTGTGAGTTCGAGCTGCATGTTGGGTGTCAAGATTACTGAAAAATAAAATCTTAGAAAGAAAAACGGGCAAAGGAGTTGATTACCCAATTCAAAAAATTATAATTGGCCAATGAACATAAAAAGGGAATGCTGATTCTCAGAAGTAAGGAGGGTTATGCCATTGAAACCAAGAACTGCTTTTTTTTTTTTTTTAGTCTATTTTTAGAGCAGCTTTAGGTTCAAAGCAAAATTAAGTGAAAGATACAGCGAGTTCTCAGGTACCACCCGCTGCCAACACACATGCATCAGTAAACTGATGAACCTACGGGCACCTGGGTGGCTCCGTCGGTTAAGCTGCCTTCAGCTCAGGTCATGATCCCCGGGTCCTGGGATCGAGTCCCGCATCGGGCTCCCTGCTCAGCGGGGAGTCTGCTTCTCCCTCTGCCTCTGCCCCTTCCTCCTGCTCGTACTCTCTCTCTGGCTCTCAAATAAATGAATAAATAATTCTTAAAAAATTGATGAACCTACATTGACACATCATGATCACCCAAAGTTCATAGTTGGCATTAGGGTTCCCTCTTGGTGGTGTACATTCTGTGGGTTTTGACAAATGTATAATGACCTGTCCACCATTACAGTATCCTAGAGAATAGTTTCACTGCCCTAAAAATCCTCTGTGCTCTGCCTATTCAGTCCTCCCCATCCACTAACCCCTGGGAACCACTGATCTTTTCCCTGTCTCCTTAGTTTTGCCTTTTGCAGATATCCTATTTTTAGAATCATACAGTATGTAGCCTTTTCAGATTGGTTCTTTCACTTCGTAATACACATTTAAGAGAACTGCCTTCTTTATGAACTGCCTTAAATTGATTTTTAAAAAAAGTGATTAAAATGATTGATAAATTTTCTGTTGATGAGGGTATGGGAATACGGGCATTCTCCAACACCCAGATGGAAGAATGATCAGTTTACAGTTTGTTGAAGGCAATGTGGTAATTACAGTCAAACTGAAAACTGTCCTATCCTTTCACCATCAGTTTGTTTTCTATAGTTAAGAGTCTGTTTCTTGTTTTGTCTCTTTTTCTTTGTTAGTTTGTTTCTTAAATTCCACACAGGAGTGGAATTGTATGGTATATTACATATATAATGTCAGGAGAGTTAAAATTTGGAAATATACTATTACCATAATTGGGCAAATAACAGATAACACTTTTTAACCTCCAGAGAAGTTGAATACTACAGTGAACATCTATATATTCTTCACCTACACTCACCAATTGTTAACATTTTGACATATTTGTTTTCTTTGTGTGTTTGTGTGTGTGTGTGTTTTTCCTTTGTGTGTGTCTTGCTGAACCATTTGAAAGTAAGTTGCAGACCTCGTGATGTTTTACTCCTAAATACTTAAGCATAAATCTTCCGAGAACAAGGATATTCTCCCACATAATTACAATAACATTGTCATATCTCCAAAATGTAACATAGAGGGGCGCCTGGGTGGCTCAGTCAGTTAAGCATCTGCCTTCAGTTCAGGTCATGATCCCAGGGTCCTGGGATCGAGCCCCACATTGGGCTCCCTGCTCAGTGGGGAGACTGCTTCTCCCTCTCCTGCTCCCCCTGCTTGTGTTCTCTCTGTCAAATAAATAAATAAAATCTTAAAACAACAACAACAACAACAAAATGTAACATAGATATCACACCTAATAGAGTCTACATTCAAATTTTCCAAATTATACCAAAAATATGTTTAAGGATGTTCTTAATAAAAATGCACACATTGTATTTGATTGTCAAGTCTCTGTTCTGCAAGATTTAAGATACTGGAACAATCTTGCATTTTCTTGTCTTTTGTGCCTTTGATATTTGTTAACAGTTCAGACCCATTTTGTTGTAGAATGCCCCATAATCTGGATTTGTCTGATAGTAAAAAGAAAGAAAAAAAATATTCTTGACAATTAATAAGGCAAAATAATATTTCAAAACCTGGTATAAATGAGCACCTGGTATGAGTTTGTGGGGTTTGATAAATGGGTACAGTTGAAAAGATAACATGGCTTTTTTCAGGGCTGAATTGTTTTACATTTTTATTTTGAAATGATTATAGGTTAATAGGAAGTATTAAAAAATGAACAAAAGGTCTCATAGACCCTTTATCAAGTTTCACCCAATAATAATATATAGCTACAGTACAAATATCAAGAACCAGGTGGGCAAAATGGGTGAAGGGGGTCAAGAAGTACAAACTTCCAGTTTTAAAATAAGTCATGGGGATGTAACATACAGCATGGTGACAATAGTTAAAAATAGTGTATAGCATATTTGAAAGTTGCTCAAACAGTAAATCTTCAAAGTTCTCATCACAAGAAAAACTTTGTAATTGTATGTGGTGATGGTTGTTAACTAGACATTGTGGTGATCATTTCACAATACATGCAAATATTACATCATGACATTGTGCACCTGAAAATAATATAATGTTGTCAATTAGATCTTAAAAAAACAAACAAAACAAAAAACCCCAGGAGCTAGAAAGGAGTAAACAGTGAAGACTGTGGGGGAAAAAATAACAAGAAAACGTAAGAAATTGACATTGGTGTAATCCAGAGCTTATTCATATAGCACCAGTTTTACGTGCATTCATTTGTGTGTGTGTGTGTGCGTGTGTGTGCGCGTGTGCGTGCGTGTGTGTGTGTGTCCTGTGC
Organism: Halichoerus grypus; assembly: GCF_964656455.1. Taxonomy (NCBI): domain Eukaryota; kingdom Metazoa; phylum Chordata; class Mammalia; order Carnivora; family Phocidae; genus Halichoerus; species Halichoerus grypus. The sequence continues at coordinate 33,681,466 of NC_135727.1, read as the reverse complement.
CATTGTATCATGTGTAGATTCATGGAACAACCAGCACAGTCAATGTTCCCTAGTGCTACCCCTTTAAAGCCACAACTACTACCCTTCATCCTTAACCCCGGGTCTATTTGTAAGTTCTCTATTATGTTTTATCAATCTATGTGTCTAACCCTCTGCCAATACCACACTGTCTTTATTAATGTAGCTACATAATAAGCCTTAACATCAGGTCAAGTGATTCTTCCCAGTTTATTTTTCTTTTTCGAAATTGTTTTAGCTATCCTAGATCCTTTCCTCTTCCATATACATTTTCGAATAAGCTTCTGTATGTCTACAAAAAATTTTTTGCTGGAATTTTGATAGGAATTGTGTGAGATCTATAGATCAATTTGGGGAGAAATTTGACATCCTTACTAGGTTAACTCTTCCAATCCATGAGAGCATGGTATATCTCTCCATTTATTTAGGTCTTTGATTTCTTTAATTAGCATTTTAAAAAGTTTAAGTATACAAAGTGCATACATTTTTTTTAAGTTTATACCTAAGTATTTCCTTTTATTTGGAGTGGGGCTTTGTGTAAATTTTTTGGGATTTTCTACAATCGTGTATGTAATCTGCAAATAGGAAATGTTTCCTTCCAATCTGAAAATTTATTAAGAGGGTAGATCTCAGGTTAAATGTTCTTACCACAATAAAGTCAATTTTTAAAAAAGACAAAAACAGTCATTGCTTATTTAATGGGAAGTGGTCATCTGTCCTTTATATACCTGTATATAGCTTCCTAGGAACACTACATGGGAAGGTATATTTAAAGGACCAACAAGATGGAGACGACAACCACTTACTGGAAAACATAGTATTTGTGAAAGATTTTTTGTATAAAACCATTCAACACCAGCTGGAGGAATGCAGCGACTCAGGAAGAATTTTTCAGATTTTTTTTTTCAGATTTATTTATTTTGAGAGGGGGAGAGCCTGCCTGTGGCCGCAAGAGCAGGGCAGGCAGGGGGTGGGGAGCAGAGGGCAAAGGGAGAGAGAGAATCTCAAGCAGACTCCCTACTGAACGCAGAGCCCGATGCAGGGCTCGATCTCAGGACCCTGAGATCATGACCTGAGTGAAACCAAGAGCCGGATACTTAACCAACTGAGCCACCCAGGCGCCCCAAATTTTTCAGATTTTGTTCACTTTATGAAATGTCCCTCAGTGAAGAACTTAGGACTTTAGTCTTCCTCTTTCGCCACTTTTTATTCAACACACTTCCCAAGGATGGAGAAGTTTTCAAAGTTGTATTTTTCTGTTGAGTCTACTGTTAAACTATTTTTCCTTAGTATTTAATCAATTCAACAATATAGAGACCTGCTCTAAGGCCTGAATAAAGTGAATGAAACACATTCTTTTTCTTGAGCACTACAGTTGGGTATCTGGGACACAAACACTAATCATAAAGTAAAATGTAGCAATGGAAGTTTGTATCAGGTAGGGGCACAAAGTCAGAAAGCATACATTCTGACAGTGGTAGACAGAATGGGTAGGGGTTAGGGGTGGTGGTCAGTAAAATCCCCAATATACCCGGGATCGAGTCCCGCGTCGGGCTCCCTGTTCGGCAGGGAGTCTGCTTCTCCCTCTGACCCTCCTCCCTCTCGTGCTCTCTGTCTCTCATTCTCTCTCTCAAATAAATAAATAAAATCTTTAAAAAATAAAAAAAAAAAAAAATAAAAAAAAAAAAAAAAGTAAAATCCCCAATATGAAGTGATGCTTTAGCTGGTGGTTAGTTTCTGACAAGTTGGACTGGAGACAAAAAAAAAAAAAAAAACCTGCATGTTCCTTTTTGAGGTCCCGATTTGACCCATACTCGTTTCCTGGTTTCAAAATCCTATTTCAAAACTGTGCTGCGTTCATTAGATTTCACGGAAGGGGCTCCTCATCAGGCTTGGCAGTTTAGACTTAAAATATGTATAAGACAGTCTTCTCATAGTCTCATCACCGATGAAAAATGGAAATAGCCCCTCACCTATGGGAGCTGGCCTGGCACTCACAGCTAAGCCTTGTTTCCTGTGAGCATAAACAAATTCGGGGACGGCCACATCCTCTGTGCTAGTGATGAGGGCGGACAGCACCCGAACGCGGTCCAAATCCCAGAAATGAACAAACATCGCCCCCTCCTGGTGAATATGAGACACTGCCGCGGCTTTTTCTTGACTTCACAGCGGGCTTGCTTGCTTTTTTCTTTTTTAAGATTTTATTTATTTATTTGACAGAGAGAGACACAGCGAGAGAGGGAACACAAGCAGGGGGAGCGGCGGAGGGAGAAGCAGGCTTCCCGCCGAGCAGGGAGCCCGATGCCGGGGCTTGATCCCAGGACTTCGGGATCATGACTCCACAGCTTTCAACTCGCTATAATCTAGTATAAAAGTTTTGCAATGTCGATTGTAAATAGTTCTTGTCTTTAGATACTTAAGATACTTTATATATATATCTATATATAATACTTAAGATACTTTAGATACTTAAAACCTTGACTCTAACAGCGATTCTTGATTTCGCCTTTCCCAAACCCAGGCTCCAAATTCAAAACAAATAATAACATTATTAAAATGTCTTTTGTGCTTAAACTATCTTGGGGTTTCCTGAAATGGCCATTAGAGAATACAAAGATTGCTCCTCAATCTTATACAAGAAAGGACAATGAGAATACATTTTTCTAACTTTTAATGAAGTCAAAACTGCTCTAAGAGCTTTTGTCCGTCTGTCAAATGTCCTAATGATGATGATAAACTTGACAGAAGAGTTTAACTTCCTATGCATAAATAGAATATGATAGTTCTTTTTTTTTTAAAGATTTTATTTAGTGGCGGGCTCCCTGCCCATTGGGGAGTCTGCCTCTCCTTCTCCCTCTGCCTCTCCCCTCCACTTGTTCTCCCTCTCAAATAAATAAATAAAATCTTTTTTTAAAAAAAGAGGATATTTTACATCTATAATAAATAAGATTTCAGGTTAGTTCATGATGTCAACATGGCTTAGAAGCAAAGAGATTTCCTGACCTCTCCAGGAACCCCTATAAAAGAAATAAATGCTGGGCGCCTGGGTGGCTCAGTTGGTTAAGCGACTGCCTTCGGCTCAGGTCATGATCCTGGAGTCCCGGGATCGAGTCCCGCATCGGGCTCCCTGCTCAGCAGGGAGTCTGCTTCTCCCTCTGACCCTCCCCCCTCTCATGTGCTCTCTCTCTCTCAAATAAATAAATAAAATCTTTAAAAAAATAAAAAATAAAAAAAATAAATGCTGAATGAAAAGACCTTGAGATGCTTTGCCATTGTCTAAGAAGATAACTATGATAAAAATGGATTTTAGCAAAAATGCTTCAGTGATACCACTCTCAATAGCAGAGATGATTTGGCCACAACACTCTGGTGACAGGGACACACATTTTGCTGGTATTGCCATTTCAAAATCCTTCAAAGTAGCACATCTTACTCAGAAATTCCTCTGTGCTTATCATATTCTAATTCAGAAAAAATAAAGAAAACTGATAGAGTTCTAAACTTATCATTAGCAAAGCTCTCTAAACCCTTGAACTTCCCTGACCCAGAGTACTGCATTAGGCCTTGACAGCAGTAATCTTAAACAACTCCAAGATAGTGATACTTGCGTTTTTGTAAGTATACAAAACTTCTAATTTAACGGATATACATCACTGCCTCCCACATCACTGGAATCCATTCCAACAGAAGACCTTAAACTGAAGGTCCTTAGGAATTCTCCAGAAGCTGCTGAGAGCAGAAGTGGACGACTTATGCCCAAGACAACAAAACAAGCTGCTGACTTCAGAAGTAGATAAGTTCCACCCAAGATGACAGAATGAGATTAATTTTCTGATTTTTCCAACACTCTTTTTCTGTCCTTTTCCCCTTCTACTAATATTATTATTATACTTTTATATCCTTTAGAACACTAATGTGATCTCCCTTATCTTCATCTTATTATTTTTGAACCCTATGGTCTTTTTTTTTTTAAGATTTTATTCATTTATTTTAGAGAGACAGAGAGCGCATGAGCAGGGGAGGGGCAGAGGGAGGAGACCAGCTCCAGCAGAGTCCGAGCTGAGCGAGCACAGAGGCCAGGACCCCAAGATCATGACCTGAGCCGAAACCAAGAGTCGGTCACTTAACCGACTGAGCCACCCAGGCGCCCCCCTCTATGGTCTTCTTCTGGAACTTGAGGGAAAACAAAATTCTATACCTTTTCTTCCCAGGCCATAGCAACTGCTCTGATTTTAACTAATGGCTGGATCTAACATACTCTACCAGGCCCTGCTGAGAGTAATTTAATATCAATCCCTTTAAACACCTCAGAAGGCAGATTCCTTTTTATAGGCTCCTTCTGGTACCTAATAAATTTCCCTCATATCATTAATCCTGACCTTCAGCCTCATAAAAATAGACCTTGCCTTCACATTATCAGAATGCTTCTGCTAAGGCTATTGTAATACTACCAGCAAAACCAAGCCAATCAGTAGTAGACAGTATTACTGAGGCTCACCTGACCACGAGAGTCAGCTTATTATCTTCAGAAAACACATCATTCCCTGCTTTGCTGAATTTTTAGTGTCACTGGAGAAATTTACCATTAGGGACACCAAACGGGCTTACTCCTGTTGTGATAAATGATACTTATATTCCCAATACAGTTTTTTAGATTTAATTTTATTTTATTACATTATGTTAGTCACCATACATCATTAGTTTTTTTTTTTTTTTTTAAGATTTTATTTATTTATTTGACAGAGAGAGACACAGCGAGAAAGGGAACACAAGCAGGGGGAGTGGGAGAGGGAGAAGCAGGCTTCCCGCGGAGCAGGGAGCCCGATGTGGGGCTCGATCCCAGGACCCTGGGATCATGACCTGAGCCGAAGGCAGACGCTTAATGACTGAGCCACCCAGGCGCCCCAATACATCATTAGTTTTTGATGTAGTGTTCCATGATTCTAACCCAATACAGTTTACCTCCAACTAGGGTACTACATTTTATATGGAGAGGCTTACACTGGTATGCCATACACTAATTTATCCTATGTATTCAGGATAATTGTGATATTAGATACTTTGTGTACTTTCAGATAATTGTGTACGCTTTTTTTAAGATTTTATTTATTTTTTTTGTCAGAGAGAGAGCACAAGCAGGAGGCGCGGCAGAAGCAGACCCCCACTGAGCTGGGAGCCCGATGTGGGGCTCGATCCCAGGACCCTGGGATCGTGACCTGAGCCGAAGGCAGACGCTTAACCGACTGAGCCACCCAGGCGCCCCTCACATCACAAATGTAAACGTTAAGTCAGCCTGCACTTGTGAGAAACACCTGTCAAGGAAACCGAATGTACTCCTGCCCCACTTCTCCAATTCAGCTTTAGCTACTTTACCTTGCCCCAGAAAACAGGACCCTCTAGCCTTTTCAAGGAAATCCCCCTCCTCCTTCCCCATCATGCCCTGTGTCCAAGCTGCCTCTTCTATAGAACGCTCCATGTAAGATTTACTCTTGCCCAGGAAGAATGTTCCACCGCTTGTGAGGGGCTGGCCGCCCCCAACCCGTGCATCTTTTCCCCTTGAACAAAGGACAACAGACTGGTTGCTCAATTGTTTTAGTTTTGTTGTCCGACGGTTTTGGCAACGAGGTGGAACCTGAGGCTGGCGGCTGAGGATTCCGGGATGGCCCCCAGATGCCGGTGGAGGTATTGACTCTTCAGCTCTTCTCTGGGATCTCTAGTAAGCTTCTCTCGGATCAGGCTCTGCTTCTTCTGCACTCTGAGCTCCTGTCCTAATCCTTCTGGGTGGAAGATTGGGGTGTGAGAAAGTCCAGATTTTTCATGGGGTATGAAAAATTGGGGTAGGAGAGACTCCAGATTTTTTCCAGGTGGGACTTAGTGGGCCCCAACATTTGGGTGTGTGGCTGAGCTCATCTACAAAGTAAGGAGCTTTGGAAGGTCCTCACAAGTCTCAGGAATTGTGCACAAGCAGCCAGAAACATAAGTCTGATTGAATTAGACTTATTTCAACAAGGGAAAATAATGGGTATCCCTCCATCTAAGAGCCAGATGGCAACCGTTCCGGGATTCACAAAGCCTTGAGGTAAGTCCACAGAGTAAACCACTGGGGGACTTAGGGAAATAAATTAAGACAAGAAATTCAGACTGTTTTGGGGAGCTTGGGTGGCTCAGTTGGTGAAGCATCTGCCTTCGGCTCAGGTCCGGATCCCAGGGTCCTGGGGTCGAGCCCTGTGTCGGGCTCCCTGCTCATCAGGGAGCCTGCTTCTCCCTCTGCCCCTCCCCCCTCTCATGCTCTCTCTCTCACTCTCTCTCTCAAAATAAATAAAATCTTCTTTAAAAAAAAAAGAAATCCAGACTGTTTTGACCAAAGGCACATCAAAATCTAAGTAGGCACAAGTTAGACTAGTAACATCTGCCACTGTAAAGAAATCTTTCCAGGAAAGGAATACTAGATCTTAAGAATCTCAGAAGCCAAAGCTTCACAATTGACGAGCACTGGTTGAGCACTTCAAAGTTGTTAGAGTGCTTGCCACCTAACTTCTGACTCCCAGGCTAGGATAAATTGGTCATGGAATGAGTTAGATTGATACTAGTTCAAGAAAATTTCCATGCAGGGACACCTGGGTGGCTCAGTCGGTGAAGCATCTGCCTTTGGCTCAGGTCATGATCCCAGGGTCGTGGGATCGAGTGCCGCATCGTACTCCTCGCTCGGCGGGGAGCCTGCTTCTCCCTCTGCCTGCCGCTCCCCCTGCTTGTGCTCTCTCTCTGACAAATAAATAAAATCTTAAAAAAAAAAAAAAAGATCCATGCAATCAGGTATACGACACAAAACACCGCAAAATTCCCAACCCAGTGGCACATCCTTCTAAGATATTAATTTGGCTCTGAGAGACCCAAGGCTTAGCTAAAGAAATGGGATCCTGAAATTTCAAGGAATTAAGTGCTTCACCTTCTGACACACCTGCTTATTTTATATTTAAGAACAGTGCCTGGAGGCTAGGGATATTTACAAAAATGGCAAAAATCCCACTAACACAACCAAGAATTAATCATGGGGGAACGTTCCAATTAAACAAGATTCTTCATTTAAGAAGGGCACTTGGAAGTAAGGTTCCTAGGGGCACCTGGGTGGCTCAGCTGGTTATGTTTCTGCCTTCCACTCAGGTCATGACCCAGTGGGGAGCTTGCTTCTCCCTCTCCCTCTGCAGCTTCCCCCCCCACACACACACACTCTCTCTCTCTGTCAAATAAATAAATAAAATCTTAAAAAAAAAAAAAAAGTAAGGGTTCCCAAATCAAACAAGCAGAATGGGATACCTATTTTGATTGGTATGCAAAAGCCTCTAGAAGACCTCAAAATTGCGAAATAGCTTCTTTGGATGATTTGTTGCAAGAGGCTAATGAAAAAATGAAAGATAAAAAAAGGAACGATACAAGAGGTACCTGAAACAAAGACAGTAAGGCTGATGTGACTCTTCTCCATTCTGTCCTCCCTTACCTGAGTACTCGCCAGGTGCTGATCCTCTGAATTACCTTTCCACTCCGAGGAGACTACAATATCTTAAACTCCTAGAGTTGGAAGGCCCACGAACCAGAAGCTCTGATATCTGAGGGCAGGATTAGATGGACGTCCTGACCTCAAGAAGAGACAGAGAGAATTCGCATTCCTCTGCCTTATTGTTCTATCCAGACCCTCAACAGATGGGAGGCCAGCTCACACTCCTGAGAGGGACCGAATGCACTTTTCAGTCCCTTTCCCCTCCTTGGAGGTCAGTTTCAACCTTCTAATCATGGTCTTTCTGGGCCCAGCCCTGAAGTTAACTAGAGGCCCCCAGACTGGAGTCATCTCATTAGCATATAAAAGACGCTCATCACCTGAAAGATTCCAAGGGTTATAGGAACAGTGTACCAGCAACCCAAGACAAAGACCAAGTATTTACTTCTTCTTATATCACAGCATCCTATCAAGAGCAAAGCACTAATCCTTTAAATTCTCTATAAAACCATTTCATACAAATTCAAATCCTAAATTAAGTCCTTTCTAACACCCTTTGATGGAGACAGTTCATGGTTCCTTCAATAAGCCAGAAGATCCCATCTGTCTCGCTACAGGGCTAGGTGGTCCTGGTGTTCTCACGCACTGGAAACCACAGCCTCCATCTCCATGTGGTTTGTAAGGCAAGCAATGAGAAAACGCATTCAAGATCTAACTGTGGGAATGGGAGAAGATATTTGCAAATGACACTACAGATAAAGGGCTGGTATCCAAGATCTATAAAGAACTTCTCAAACTCAACACCCAAAAAACAAATAATCAAGTGAAAAAGTGGGCAGAAGATATGAACAGACACTTCTCTGAAGAAGACATACAAATGGCTAACAGACACATGAAAAAATGTTCATCATCATTAGCCATCAGGGAAATCCAAATCAAAACCACACTGAGATACCACCTTACACCAGTTAGAATGGCAAAAATGGACAGGGAAAGAAACAACAAATGTTGGAGAGGTTGTGGAGAAAGGGGAACCCTCTTACACTGTTGGTGGGAATGCAAGTTGGTACAGCCACTTTGGAAAACAGTGTGGAGGTTCCTCAAAAATTTAAAAATAGAGCTACCCTATGACCCAGCAATTGCACTGCTGGGTATTTACCCCAAAGACACAGATGTAGTGAAAAGAAGGGCCATATGCACCCCAATGTTCATAGCAGCAATGTCCGCAATAGCCAAACTGTGGAAAGAGCCGAGATGCCCTTCAACAGATGAATGGATAAAGAAGATGTGGTCCATATATGCAATGGAATATTACTCAGCCATCAGAAAAGATGAATACCCAACTTTTACATCAACATGGATGGGACTGGAGGAGATTAGGCTAAGTGAAATAAGTCAAGCAGAGAAAGTCAATTATCATATGGTTTCACTTATTTGTGGAACATAAGGAATAACATGGAGGACATTAGGAGAAGGAAGGGAAAAATGGGGGCGGGGAATTGGAGGGAGAGATGAACCATGAGAGACTATGGACCTGAGAAACAAACAGGGTTTTAGAGGGGAGGGGGGAAGGGGGATTGGTTAGCTCGGTGATGGGTATTAAGGAGGGCACGTATTGCATGGAGCACTGGGTGTTATACGAAAACAATGAATCGTGGATCACTACATCAAAAACTAATGATGTAATGTATGGTGACTAACATAACATAATAAAATTTAAAAAAAAAAAACATTTAAGGGCACAATTGGAAAGAAAAAAAAAAAGATCTAACTGTGGGGCCCCTGGTGGACTCAGTCCAAAGAGCATGTGACTCCTGATCTTGGGGTTGTGAGTTCGAGCCCCACGTTGGGTGTAGAGATTACTTAAATAAATGTACGAATGAATGAATGAGAATAGGTTCTCTGTTAAAAAAACAAACAAAAAAACTTCCGTGGATAATTGCTCTGAATGAAATTTGGATCAGTTCTTCATGTTTGAAATCACATGAGCTCAGGAAATTTGCTTTAGGATTCCTGGAGACTTCCTTTGAAAGACATTTTTCCACAAAAGTGGAGCTTCTGTCTTTGCCCTATGTTTCCATAAAAAAATCTCCGATTTCCTTTGCTGATTAAAGTGGTTTTCCTTAGAGGGGTTCTTAAATGTGGAGACAGGATGTAAAGAGGATAGACTTATCAGTGTGGAAACCATCTAGATCAGAATTACACTTACTAACGTCATTATCAAGATAAAGATAGACTTGGGAAGACCCATACATGAAGAATTCCTTTCACCAAAACTTGGTAAATTCCTCTTGCTTTGCCTGCAGCTCGCCAGAGTGACCACTTGGGGGGGCTCTGGGCCAGTTTCTTGTTATGCTAACCTTGAACACTCCTGCCATCTAGTGGCCAAATTGCATGGTGCTACTTGCTTGTCTGAAATTGAACCGAAGGCTTACAGGACCCGCCAAGTTCACCACGCTCCTGGTGCTTGGATGAAATAATAACAAAGCCTCCTCTAAGTCAAGATGCAAGGAACACTTTAAACTTTTGGAAATAGTCTGCCTTTGGTGGGAAAACAAAAGTCTTCATCTGGGAAAATTTTTGATTTTCCCTTGAAGCTGAGGTTCCTTTGACCACAACCACGTATGATTTTATGTGTGAGTATTTGTCCTGAAATCACAATGGGATACATTCAGGCAGGAGCATTCCAAAAGCACGGCAGGTGGGCATGCAGATTTCAGGCACAGTCTGCCAGACTAGCCTCTCCAACCCCTCACAAGGGTGCAGCCAAGGTGGAGGGGGCCAGGATTTGTGTACCAGAAGGCCAGACAGAATTGTGGAATTAAAGGGGATGCAGGGGCCAGGGAAGTGAGCTTGATGCACTGAGCATTGAATTTGAAAACCAAAATCTGTCCACGGGATGCAGGGTCACCAAGTGCAATGGTCAAGAAAAATTCTTGAGACGTTTTATGGTACAAAAAGGTACTTTTATTATGGCAGGGGGACAGAAAACATGGGCAGAAAGAGCTGCGCGGTGATTGCGAGGAGTAACTGATTATATACTTTTAAGTGTGTGGAGGGAGGGAGGACAGATATAATGTCAGTTTCTAAGGAATTTCTCTATATTGAAATTGAGATTTACAGGACCTTGGAGGTCTGGCTATTGTCAAGACTATTGTTTTTAGTCTCTAATAAAACATCAACCTGGGGCGCCTGGGTGGCTCAATTGGTTAATCCTCCTACTCTTGATTTCTGCTCTGGTCATGATCTCAGGGTTGTGGGATCCAGCCCTGCATCGAGATCTGTGCTCAGCGTAGAGTCTGCTTGTCCCTCTTCCCTCTGTTCCTCCCCCTACTTGTGCTCACGCTCTCTCCCTCTCTAAAATAAATAAAATCTTTTTAAAATAACTTTTTAAAAAATCAACATTAAGGCAGCCATGAGTTCCTTAAAGAATGTCACTCTCTGCACGTCTCAGGTATTTATCAGTGGGCTGCAGTTGTAAGATTCAATTTAAGCTACATTTCTCTTGCTTTTGTTCTCCTCATCATTTCCCACCCTGAACAATTTTGACCCTTAAATCTTTAAGGTTGCCGAGGGTGGACGGTCTTACCTTCTGTAACTTCTTCCTGCCAAATAGGGGTGTAGAGATGTCCCTACCTGGGGGTCAACATTGATCATTTGTTGTTGACATCAGTTGTGGGAGTTATGAAAGGCACAGACAGCCAAATCCAAGGTAGACATCGCATATGAAGGTAGATATCTCCTTGAGTAGAAATGATCAGCTGTTGGCTTGAAGTTATGGCACGGAAGGAGTCTCGGCAGCAGGCGGAGAGCGTCGGGGACAACAAAATAAGATTAATACTATTATGAGAAAAAGAAGCCCAATAAAAAGATCCTTGACAGTTGACCAAAATCCTCTTCCAGTCCAGGAGTTTAACCAATCATTAAAAGAGAGGGAGGGATGGAGGGGCACCTGGGTGGCTCAGTGGGTTAAGTGACTGCCTTCAGCTCAGGTCATGATCCTGGAGTCCCAGAATCGAGTCCCGCAACAGGCTCCCTGCTCAGCAGGGAGTCTGCTTCTCCCTCTGATCCTCCTCCCTCTCATGTTCTTTCTCTCTCAAATAAATAAATAAAATCTTTAAAGAAAAAGAGAGGGAGGGATGGTTTAAAGCACCAATTTGAGCATTCATATCTTTTAGCAATCCTGTTACATTTTTATCATAATCTGGAATGTAGATGCAAGATTCTAGGGTTTTGTTTTGTTTTGTTTTTTAAAAAGATTTTATTTATTTGAGGGAGAGCAAGCACGAGTGCGGGGCAGAGGGAGAGGGAGAGGGAGAAGCAGGCTCCCCACGGAGCAGGGAGCCGGACGCGGGACTCGATCCCAGGACCCTGGGACCATGACCTGAGCCAAAGGCAGACACTTAACGGACTGAGCCCCCCAGGCGCCCCCATACATGAGTTTTGTGACAGTGTCTCTGAAGGTGACCTCAAGCTGTCCGGCATCCGTTTTCAGGGCTTTAGGAAAAAGGGCAGTTTTAGTTTGTAATGAGTTTAAGTCAAAACAATAGAAGAAGACTGGAAACCTGAGTTTGGAGAGCCATAGCCAGATATTTGAGGAAACCAGAAGAATTCAGGATCTAGTCTAGTTTATAATAAATAGTATTAAAATCTAATATCTACAAAGATGTGTTATCGAAACACATTTTTCTCTCTATAACCACCCTCATTTTTATCAAAGACAGCCAAATCACGACTCATTTGTGTGTAAAAACAAGTCCAGCTTTAACACACTTGGCCTAATTATTTACAGAAACTCAGCAAGAATAGTGATTGGCCAGATCTTTTAAAATCTGCTTTGCTGGAACTTTTTATAAGGAATCTCTAGATTGACCTTTTAATAGCCTCTCGAGGCCAGAAGCCAAGCCAAATATTTGTCATCAGACATGCCTGCAATACCTGAGGATTTGGGCAAATTCCATATCCTGAGGTCCCTGCACCTGCCGGGAAGTGACATTCTTTGCTCACCCAGTGAGGCTACTGGGAACCCTGTAAGCAAGGTATCAGGCCAACAGTTCCAAGGAGCTTTATTGGCTCCATAAAGTCAACCTTAATTCCTTAAAGCTGTCTGGTCATCTCTGAGTCTAGGCATGTCTCTCAAATGTGACATCCCAGGCAAAGCCTTGGTAAATTAACCCATCTTTCCAGTGGTGTCCTGTTACAAGGAGAACAGTTTCTCATTGCACTTATGCAGATATAATTGCCATGGAAGGAAGAATCCTCACTGAGAGTTTCTAAATTTCAGAGGATTCAGAGAGTTCAGGTAGGGAGAAAAGTTAAATGTTTCAATTTGTCCACAAAGGAATATTTTATCATATTTCTGCATATCATGGATATCTTAGGAGAAAGTTTCCTTAATCCAGTAGAGCAAACATTAGAGAACCAACAATGTTTCAAGTAAGAGTCTTAAAAACTCATCTTCCTCAACTCATTCAGTCCCATGTTATTAATTCTTATTCTGTGTGAATGCAGCTTTTCCATTAGTTCTGGAAATTCTTACCCAGTTTAGTTTAAGATCTTAAAGAACATAAACTTGTCTTTGTCAAAAGTCCTTTTCATGACTCTCCTTGAGGACAAAACACATTTTGCAAGGGCATCAGAACAATAACTACAAATGACAAAAGATTTTTAAAAAACGGTCACAGTTGGGGCACCTGGGTGGCTCAGTCAGTTAAGCGTCTGCCTTTGGCTCAGGTCATAATCTTGGGGTCCTTGGATCGAGCCCCGCATATGATCTCTCTCTGTCTCTCAAATAAATAAATAAAATATTTTTTTAAAAATGGTCACAGTTTAAAATCTGATATGAGAATTCATTATAATGTAGCTGACAAGGAAATCCAGTTATTTGGTGACACATAACACTTCAGTAATTAGAACGTCAAGTAACGACCTTATACCAGAACATATAAAAAAACTTTAGGAATTTCAGGGTGCCTGGCTGGCTCAGTGGGTGGAGCATGTGACTCTTGATCTCAGGATTGTGAGTTTGAGCCCCACATTGGATGTAGAGGTTACTTAAAAATAGAATCTTAAAAAAAAAAAAAAAGAACTTTAGGAATTTCACATCATTTCTAGAACAGTTATGGCATTTATCCAAAAAATACAACCACAGCTTATCATTATTTGTTTGATAGTCCTTCCAGAGTAACTTAACATACCAAATAAACAAACCTAATGAGTCAAAAAGATTTCATTTACAATTCATATCTTAGAGAAGTCTGTTGAAACCCTCAGAAAGTTTTAAAGCACATGCCTAAATAGGATTACAGATTATTATAAATTTAATATATACATTTAACCAAGGTGGCAATAAGGGATTCTACAGGAAGCTAAATAGTTGTTAGCAAAACTTAGCTCCTTTAACACTGAGAAGTTTTAACTTTCTCAAGTAATGAAAGACCTGATAAAGACAAAACATAGACGCTTTGGTTTTCTGGACGGATAAAGAAAAAAGAAAAAAAAAACCTTTATTTACATTTACTTATAGAGAGCAGACCAACAATCCAAGACAACTTTGTCTTTTTAACAAGAGAGAAATGCAGAATTTGAATTTCATACCAGTGTACTTTATTTTTTTTTAAAGATTTTATTTATTCATTTGAGACACAGAGATATAGAGAGAGAGCATGAGCAGTGGGAGAAGGAGAAGCGGACTCCCCGCTGAGCCAGGAGCCTGATGTGGGGCTCGATCTCAGGACCCTGGGATCATGGCCTGAGCCAAAGGCAGACGCTTAACAATCTGAGCCACCCAGGCGCCCCATATACCAGTGTACTTTAAAAATCCATTCATCTCAACTGTTTTATTCATTCAATCTACTTGTTTTTTTTCAACAAGCAGCCATGAAAACTTTGAGACAGACAAAATTAACCGTCATTTTATTTTTTTTAAGAATTTATTTATTTATTTGAGAGTGAGCGCACGCACAAGGCAGAGGGAGAAGCAGACTCCCCGCCCAGCAGGGAGCCTGCTGCAGGACTTGATCCCAGGACCCCGGGATCATGACCCAAGCCAAAGGCAGACACTTTTTTTTTTTAAGATTTTATTTATTTATTTATTTATTTGAGAGAGACTGAAAGTAAGAGAGATCACAGAGGGAGAAGGAGAGGGAGAAGCCGACTCGCGGCTGAGCAGGGAGCCCGATGTGGGGCTCGATCCCAGGACCCTGGGATCATGACCTGAACCAAAGGCAGACGCTTCACTGACGGAGCTAACCAGGCATCCCTTTGCTGACAAATTTTAACAGAGATAACATGAGTTTATTTGGCCATCAGTAAACCTTGGTAGAATAAAAGTTTTCTGTTTCATGCTGATAACTCTAAAGACATGTTTACCTTAATTAAACTAACAAACTTAAATTGGCTTAAATACTGAATATGTTGCACCTGGGGCCACTGAAAGTCAGTCCATTTGTTCCCCACTGTCAACTTTTACCTGGGGCACCTGTGGGGAAATCTGAAGTGGACGGTTTAAGTCCAGGGAGGGGTGCTCTCCAGTCTTTGTTAGTGGGGATAGGAGGAGCAAGAAACAATGGTGGCGGACGCACCAAGGACGGTAGATGAGCTGGTTTCGCAAGTGGTACTGACCGTGGTGCAGAAAATGGGGGGGGGGGCTGCAGAAGAGCTGAGGTGCCTCCAGCCAAAACCCCAGACAGACGAAAGAGGACTCCCAGTCCTAAAGCTGGTCAGCTCGGACAGATGAGCAGATGTGTTTTATTTCCACCAACAGAAAGGGAGAATAGGCAGTCCATGTCGGCCTGGAGAAGACAGAGACCCTCCCCAAGACAAAAGGAGTTTCAGCAGCTGCTTGGGAATATTTTGAAAAGTCCCTGTCCTGAGCTGGACTAGCCAGACAACTGGCTCCAATTATCATAGCCATTAACCCAGGAAATGAATGAGGGAGAAAAACCTCCCCTACTCAACAAGAGTCAGACCCCATTCATTCAGTCCTTTCAAGATATATTCCAGATCTGACACACGAAAGAAGCAAACAAAGAGCAGGTGAGGAACTCAGGAGAAAGAGAGAGGCCTGTACAGGATCTCTCAACAGAAATAGTACTGAAGTTTACGGACCCATTAATGGACCATTTTTCCTCGTCTCCTATGGAGTACTGAGGCCATGCGTTATTGCAGAAGAAGATGTCCCTTCTTCTTCAAATCTTGCAATCCAAATTGGCTCCAGTGGGTTAAAAGACACTCCAAGGGGGAATTCCTGGGGACTGAAGAAGAAAAGTCCATTGCCATAATCCCAACCCCCTACCCCCCACTCCTACATGGTGTCCTGCTCAGGATAATGTCAAGGGTTCCTAGTGTTCAAAGCCACCGGAAGTGTCCCTCAAAAAGTAGTTGTGATCACCAAGCTGTCCTACTGAAGGGATGTGGATGTCCCTTCACTTCCCTATTGTTTTTCCTAGGACATAATAGGTGCCAATAGATGGACTAAGAGAGCCTGCTGTTTTAACTCATGGAGATGCTAAGAATTTGCAGGGCAAAATACCTAATGTTACAATTTAGGTAGTCAGTAGGGGACATTGACCAAAAATAGTAAAGATGGAGGGGTGCCTGGCTGGCTCAGTCGGTAGAGCATGTGACTCTTGATCCCAGGGTCGAGAGTTTGAGCCCCACATTGGGTGTAGAGCCTACTTAAAATAAAAATTGAAAAAATATTGGGACGCCTGGGTGGCTCAGTTGGTTAAGCGTCTGCCTTCAGCTCAGGTCATGATCCCAGGGTCCTGGGATTGAGCCCCGCATCGGGCTCCCTGATGAGCAGGGTGTCTGCTTCTCCCTCTTCCTCTGCCCCCCCCCAGCTTGTTCTCCCTCTCTCTCTCAATCTCAAATCAATAAAGATCTTTAAAAAGATGTTTAAATATTAAAAAGAATAGTAGGGGCTCCTGGGTGGCTCAGTCGGTTAAGCGACTGCCTTCGGCTCAGGTCATGATCCTAGTGTCCTGGGATCGAGTCCCGCGTCGGGCTCTCTGCTCAGCAGGGAGTCTGCTTCTCCCTCTGCCCCTCACCCCGCTCGTGCTCACCCGCTCTCACTTTCTCTCTCTCTCAAATAAATAAAATCTTAAAAAAATAAATAAATAAAAAATAAAAAGAATAGTAAAGATGGAAATCCACCATGGTCTAAGCCACATTCCAACACATGTAGTCTTTATCGCCAACTTCCCCAGGAAACATCCCCGGTTGGGATTTAAATCAAGCAGGTACTGGTTTCAGGCAGCTCTGAACCGAGGTCTCACAGCTGGAAGTGGCTAGAGGAGAGATATGGAGGGGATCGCGTTAGACCAATGAGAAGGAGACCTTACACAGCAGTCTTATTATTGGCAACCATCCTAGTAACAAGCGGCTATCCCATGCCCAGGAAAGGCAGCTTTGTGTAAGAATAGGAATAAAGAGAGGGCATCAAGTTTCTGGGTCTTATTACCATTTCCAGCCAAAGTACTGGCTTCCAGGAAAAAGGTAGGCTTTTGTTGCTCCCTGAAGAGTGGCCATGGGGGCCAGAGGATTGCAGCCTGAGCAGCAGACTTGGAAGTGTTGCAATAAGACCTTGCTCCTGGAATAGCCTCTGAAATGAGAGTATAAAGGAGAAGAGGGAGTAACTCACTGTGTTTGCACCAAGGCTTAAGGTCCAGAAGGAAGACGCAGATTCTGCACATGGATGGGTCACCAAAAATGATGCAGGTTCACTGAGCACAACAGTCAAGAAAGAATTCGAGGGACGTTGTGTGATGCAAAAAAGGTGCACGGGGACAGGACACGTGGGCAGAAAGAGCTGCACTGTGATGGGGGAAGTGACTGAGTCTATACTTTTAAATGTGTGGAGGGAGGAGGATAGAGGTAACGGCAGTCTCTAAGGGATTTCTCAATGCGGAAAGTGGGGTTTATGAGACCGTGGAAGTCTGGCTATTGTCAAGATACGGTTGCTTTTAAGCTCTAATGAAACTTCAACATTAAGGCATGTGGGGTGACCCAATCGGGTGGAGACCCAAGGCGCGGGCGGGGAAAGAATTCACCCAAGGCAGAAAAAGGAGCTAGAACACACTACAAGGGAGGAGAAGGCAGTACAGCGGAGGACAGACGGTCTGCCCGGACGCAGTGCTGCGCGGAAGGCGAGGAGCTATGGGATCGTGTGCAATTTTCCTTCTTTGGGATCTGTGTCCAGGCGGAAGTAGCCCATTGGTCAGCTGGGGCTTCTGGGTATTTGGAGGCGGGTCCCCCTCATGGGCCTGTTTGTATTCAGCCTGGCGGCCACTGAGACCCCTTTTAGGTCGCTCAGGTGTCCAGTGCCCAAGTGGCTTGCCGCAAAACGGCCTCTACAAGGCAGCCGTGAGTTCCCTCAGGGATCAGGTCCTGCGAGTCTCAGGTATTTGTCAGTGGGTTGCACGTCGTAAGGGGGTTTGGATTCAGCTCCCTTTCTCTTGCCGTTCTTCTCATCACACAGGCCAGGAGCTAGGGCGCTGAAGTGAACTAATCCTTAAGGACCCGAGCAGAGGCAAAACAGGAGCAAATCAGCCCCAGCTCGGGATGGTCCTGACCTGGAGCTGAGAAAGGAGCTGGAGTACACGGACCTTCCCTTTCTTAGTATCGAAACACGACACTGTTTGGAGGTTTGCATGTCAAGCTGGTCTCCACCCTAAGGTGACATCAAATGTCCACCTAGAGCAAGGAGAGAGCGAAGGCTTTTACAGTATGAGAGCCCCGTGTGTATGAATGCGTCCTGTGCAGCCCTGGTTCACGAGGGCAAAGCCATTTAGACCTCGGTCTCTGGGTACAATGGGTGGTTAGTAGTTACGGAATCTGTGTCTGTCCAGGGAAGGGGGACAGAAGAAAAGGCTTTGGCTTGGATCTCTGCGTGAGGAAATGGCCCCTACTCCCTAAAGGGAAGGACAGGAAACACAGGGAGGAATCCAGAGGGGCAGCTGAGATCCAGAGGCCAGGGATGGGTCAGGTAATTCACTTTCCACTCTGCCTGGTGGGGAAGGTGAGGCAGAGCATTCACCCCTCCCTCCACCCCCTGGGAGTGGAAGGCAGCAGGGGTTTGTGAGATTTCCTGTGTTGACCTGAAATGCAGAAAGGCAGCTGCCTGACCAGGACAAAGCCCCTCAGGGTCCTCTTTGTCTTCCTTCCTTCCGGCCCTAGAAATCCCCACCCACTTCTGTCCAAACAACTAGGGAATGGGTGAGAAAAGGGGTCTGGGAGTCAGAGCCTGAGCCAGGCTGGGAGTAGCCTGGACTGGATGGTCTTGAGGGGACTATGCAGGTGTGGGCAAGGGTGACTTCAGTTCTGCCTTGAAATGCATCTGTATTCATGAAAATGTTTTCTTTTAAAAAGTAATGGAGCAAGGATTGTATTTGTCAATGAAGAGAAAAAGAGTCAACGAAGATATTTTCGCAGTCCATTGTTTACTAACCAAAGAGCTGAGGTTATCCA
The DNA here is from genome assembly GCF_964656455.1 of Halichoerus grypus. NCBI lineage: Eukaryota > Metazoa > Chordata > Mammalia > Carnivora > Phocidae > Halichoerus > Halichoerus grypus. Next base: position 33,662,487 of record NC_135727.1, on the reverse strand, counting down.
TGGGCCTAGGGAGCTCCTTAGACGATTGTTTTAAAAGATTTTTATATGCATCTCTCTCTCTCTTTCTCTCTCTCTCTCTCTCATCCTGGCCTCCCTCTCTGTTCTTAGAGAATAGCCTGCTGGGAGGATCCATGCACCAAATTAACACCCCTCATCTCGAGTGGCCACATCACCTGTTAGGTCTCTTTTCTTCTCCAAATCTACACATGTCTCCATTATAGGAACATTCTTTTGCAGGAGCATGATAAAAAGACAAGAAATAAATCTAAGCAATAACATCTAAGGCTACACATTATGGAAGAAATAGACTTTGCAGAAATAGTACAGCCAAGTCTTTCAACAAACAAACAATGGCCACACAAACAATATCAAAAACACCAAAGAAAGGAAAGAAGAGGGGGTCTTGTATCAAAGGTGGTTACAATATATTATCTTAAATGTTTGCTTTTCAAAAACAATTTGCAAAAACCAAAATAAGTGCAAAGAAAGGGTAGTGTAACCCACACACAGGAACAAGAACAGGCGATCAAAACTACCTCTGAAGAGGACCAAATGGTAGATTTAGAAGACAGACTGCAAATCAGCTCTTATATATACAATTTAAAAATTAATGGAAACCAAGCTGAAAGAAGGAAAGGAATGCATTCTAACAGCAAGTCATAAAATACAGGATATCGATAAAGAGACACTATAGAAAGAAGAAGCAAATGGATATTCTTGAGTTAAGACTTACATTAACCAAAATGAAAAAATTCACTCAAGAAGAGCTCAGCAGTGGATTTAGACAAGCAGAAGAATTAGTGAACTGGAAGACTTCTTGCAACATTGTATAATCTGAACAACAGAAAAAATAAAATCAGAATGAATCGCATGGGTCCAAAATCTTTGGGATGCAGCAAAAGCTGTTCTAAGAGGGAAGATTATAGCAATACAGGCCTACCTCAAGGAGGAAGAAGAAGAATCTCAACTAAACAACCTAACCTTACACCTAAAGGAGCTAGAAGAAGAACAACAAACAAAACCCAAAACCAGTAGAAGGAAGGAAATAATAAAGATGAGAGCAGAAATAAATGAAAGAGAAACTGAAAAAAGCAATAGAATGGATAGATGAAACCAGGAGCTGGTTCTTTGAAAAGATCAAGAAAATTGATAATCCTTGAGCCAGACGAGAGAGAGACCCCCAAACAAAATCAGAAAGAGGAGAAATAACAACACCACAGAAATACAAAAGATTATAGGAGAATATTATGAAAAATTGTATGCCTACAAACTGGACAATCTTGAAAAAATTGATAAATTTCTAGAGACATACAACCTCCAAAACTGAGTCAAGAAGAAATAGAAAATTTGAACAGACCCATTATCTGCAAGGAAATTGAATCAGTAATCAAAAAACTCCCAACAAACAAAAGCCCAGGACCAGTAGGCATCACAGGTGAATTCTGATGTGGGAAACAAAGGCAGAAGGAAATGGAAATAAAATTAAATGTCCCGATAACCTGCAGCCCACTGACAAATACTTGAGGCAGGCAGAGTATAGTGTTCCTCCAGGAAGCTCCCAACTGTCTTAATATTAATGCCTTACTAGGGAGAAAAACAACCTTAGTTTGACAATAGCAAGGCCTCAGGTTTCCTGTGAGTCTTCTTTAGCATATGAAAGTCCTTTTGAAACTTCCCTTATCTCTACTTCCCCCAACCCCAAAGCATATAATCAGCTGGTCCTCACAATCCCAGGGCAGCAGATTTCTGCCCACAGGTCCTGGTCCCCCTGCTTTCACTTAAAACCACCTTTTTGCCCTGAAGATATCTCAAGAATTCTTTCTTGGCCTTCAGCTTTGGACCTCACCAACATTCCAAAACTACATCACCACCAAAAACTTAAAGAAGAGTTAATACCTATTCTTCTCAAACTATTCCAAAAATAGAAGAGGAATGAAAGCTTACAAATTCATTCTATGAGGCCAGCATGACCCAGATACCAAAACCAGATAAAGACAGTACAAAAAAAGAAAATTACAGGCCAGTATCCCTGGTGAACATAGATGCATAAATCCTCAACAAAATATTAACAAACTGAATGCAACAATACATTAAAAAAAATCATTCTCCAAAATCAAGTGGGATTTATTCCTGGGATGCAAGTGTGGTTCAATATTCACAAATCAATCAACATGATACATGACATTAAAAAGAGAAATTATGGGGCACCTGGGTGGCTCAGTCAGTTAAGCATCCAACTCTTCATTTTGGCTCAGGTTATGATTGCAGGGTCCTAAGATCAAGCCCTGCGTTGGGCTCTGCACTGGGCATGGAACCCACTTAAGATTCTTTCTCTCCCTCTGCCCATCCCCACTTGCACTCTCTCTCTCATAAATAAATAAATAAATAGAAAGGATAAAACCCATATTATTTCAATTGAATCGGAACAAGCATTTGACGAAGTACAACATCTATTTATGATAAAAATCTTCAACAAAGTAGGTTTAGACGGAACATACCTCAACATAATAAAGGCCATATATGAAAAACCCACAGCTAATATCATATTCAATGGTGAAAAAGTGAGAGCTTTTCCCCTAAGTTCAGGAACACGGCAGGGATGTCCACTCTCACCATTTTTATTCAACATAGTACTGGAAATCCCAACCACAGCAATCAGACACACACACACACACACACACACACACACACGCATCCAAATCAATAAGGAAGAAGTAAAACTTCCACTACTTGCAGATACTAGATACAGAGAACACTAAAGACCACCAAAAAACTACTAGAACTGATAAATCAGTAAGGTCTCAGGATACAAAATCAATATACAGAAATCCATTGCATTTCTTTACACTAATAATGAGGTAGCAAAAGAGAAATTAAGAAAACAATGCCATTTACAATTGCACCAAAAAGAATAAAATACCTAGGAATAAACTTGACAAAGGAGGTAAAAGACCTGTACTCTTGAAAACTACAAAACACTGATGAGGGAAATGGAAGATGACACAAACACATAATAAGGAAAATGACACAAAATGGAAAGATATTCCATGCTCATAAGTTGGAAGAACAAATATTGTTAGAATGTCCACACTACTTGAAGCAATCTACATATTTAATGAAATCCCCATCAAAAAACCAATAGCATTTTTCATAGAACTAGAACAAATAATCCTAGGGGCATCTGGGTGGCTCAGTTGGTTGACTGTCTGCCTTTGGCTGGGGGTCATGGTCTCGGGGTCCTGGGATCGAGCCCCGCATCGGCCTCCCTGCCTGGTGGGGAGTCTGCTTCTCCCTCTCCCTCTGCTGCTCCCCCTGCTTGTGTGCTCTTTCTCTCTCTCTCTCTGTCAAATAAATAAATAAAACCTTGAAAAAAACAAACAAACAAATAATCCTAAAATTTCTGTGGGACCACAAGAAACCCCAAATACCCAAAGCAGTCTTGAAAAAAAGGGACGAAGCTGGCGGTATCACAATACCAGATTTCAAAATATACTCCAAAGCTGAAGTAATCAAGACAGTATGGTACTGGCACAAAAATAGACACATAGATCAATGGAACAGAATAGAGAGCCCAGAAATAAACCCATGATTATATGATCAATTTATGACAAAGGAGGCAAGAATATGCTATGGGAAAAGGATCGCATCTTCAACAAACAGTATTGGGAAAACTGGACAGCTACAGGCAAAAGAATTAAACTGAACAACTTTTACACCACACACAAAAATAAACTCAAAGACGTAAGTGTGAGACCTGAAACCATAAAAATCCTAGAAGAGAGCACAGGTGGTAATGTATCTGACAACAGCCGTAGCAACATTTTTCTAGCTATGTCTCCTGGGGCAAGGGAAACAAAAGCAAAAATAAGCTATTAGGACTACATCAAAATAAAAAGCTTCTGTACAGTGAAGGAAACAATCAACAAAACTAAAAAGCAACCTACAGAATGGGAGAAGGTATTTGCAAATGTCATATCCAATAAAGGGTAAGTATCCAAAATATATAAAGAACTTATACAACTCAACACCCCCCCAAAATTATTCCATTAAAAATGGGCAGAAGACATGAACAGACATTTCTCCAAAGAAGACATCCAGATGGCCAATAAAAACATGAAAAGATGCTCAACATCACTCATCATCAGGGAAATGCAAATCAAAACTACAATGAGATGTCACTTCACACCTGTCAGAATGGCTTTATAAAGTCAAAAACACAAGAAACAACAGGTGTTGGAGGATGGAATGTTCTGAATATATCTGGTAAATCCATCTGGTTCAGTGTGTCATTCAAAGCCATTGTTTCCTTGATTTTTTGTTTGGATGATCTGTCCATTGATGTAGGTGGGGTGCTAAAGTCCTCTTATTATTATTGTATTATTACTGATGAGTTCCTTTATGTTTGTTATTGACTGTTTTATGTATTTGGCTGCTCCCCTGTTGGGTGCATAAATATTTACAATTGTTATATCTTCTTATTGGATTGTCCCCTTTAATATTATATTGCATCCTTGTTTGTCTCTTGTAATGGTCTTTGTTTTAAAGTCTAGTGTTTCCAATATAAGCATTTCTACTCCGGCTTTCTTTTGACATTCATTTGCACGATAGATGATTCTCCATCCCCTCACTTTCAATCTGAAGATGTCTTTAGGCCTAAAATGGGTCTCCTGTAGGCAACATATAGATAAGTCTTGTTTTTTTTAACCATTCTGTCACCCTATGTCTTTTTTTTTTTTTAAGATTTTATTTATTTATTTGACAGAGAGAGACACAGTAAGAGAGGGAACACAAGCAGGGGAAGTGGGAGAGGGAGAAGCAGGCTTCCCGCTGAGCAGGGAGCCGGATGCGGGGCTTGATCCCAGGACCCTGGGATCATGACCTGAGCCGAAGGCAGACGCTTAACTGACTGAGTCACCCAGGCACCCCACCCTATGTCTTTTGATTGGGACATTTAGTCCACTTACATTCAAAGTAATTATTGATAGATATGTATTTATTGTCATGTATTATTCGTTTTGTGGTTGTTTCTGAAGATTTTCTCTGATGCTTTCTGGTGTTCTGTCTTTCATGGTTTGCTTGTTGTCTTTACTGATATATCTGGATTTCTTTCTCCTTATTCTTTGCATGTTTATTACAGGTTTTTGATATATGGTTACCATTAGGTGTGTATATAACCTTTTCTGCTTACAGCAGTCTATGTTAAGTTGATCGTGACTTAAGTTTGAACCCATTCTTTACTCATCTCCTCCCTACATTTTAGGTATATGTTGTCATATTATACATCCTTTTTTTGTGAGTTCTTTGATTTTTTTACAGAAATATTCATTTTTACTGCTTTTGTGTTTCCTCCCTGCATCTCTTTTGTTCTCTCCTTTCCACTCAAAGAGTCCCCTCTAATATTTCTTGCAGGGCTGGGTTAGTGGCCATGAACTCCTTTAATTTTTGGTTGTCCGGGAAACTGTTTATTTCTGCTATTCTGAGTGATAGCCTTGCTGGATAAAGGATTCTTGGCTGCAGATTTTTCCCATTCAGCACTTTGAATATTTATAATGCCACTCTCTTCTTGTTTGGGAAGTTTATGCTAAAAAAAATCCCCTGCTAGGCTTATGGGTTTTCCATTATAAGTTACTGTCTTCTTTTGTCTTGTGCTTTCAAATCTTTTTTCTTTATCACTGTATTTTGCCAATTTAATTATAATATATCTTGGTTTGGGTCTACTTTTGTTGACTTTGTTGGGGGTTCTCTGCACCTCCTGGATCTGGATATCTGTTTCCTTCTACAGATTTGGGAAGTTTTCTGCTCTTATTTCTTCAATTTTTTTGCCCCCTTTTCTCTCTTCTTCTTCTGGAACTCCTATAATATGAATATTATAACATTCGATGGAGTCACTGAGTTCCCTAAGTCTATTCTCATGTTGTATAATTCTTTTTTCTCTTTCTTTTTTTTTTTAAAGATTTTATTATTTATTTGAGAAAGAGAGTGAGATTGAGCACAAGCCAGGAGAAAGGCAGAGGGAGAGGGAGAGGGAGAAGCAGACTCCCTGCTGAGCAGGGAGCCCAAGATGGGCCTCGATCCCAGGACCCTGGGATCATGACCTGAGCCACAGGCAGACACAACCATCTGACCCACCCAGGTGTCCCTTTTTTCTCTCTTTTGTTCAGGTTGATGACTTTCCGTTACTCTCTCTTCTAGGTCATTAATTCATTACTCTGCTTCTTCCAGTCTGTTGTTCATTCCATTAAGTGTGTTTCTCAGGGCACCTGGGTGGCTCAGTTGGTTAAGTGACTGCCTTCGGCTCAGGTCATGATCCCACAGTCCTGGAATCTAGTCCCACATTGGGCTCCTTGCTCAACGGGGAGCCTGCTTCTCCCTCTCCCTCTGCCTGCTTGTGCTCTCTCTCTCAAATAAATTTTTAAAAAGTGTGTTTCTCATTTCATTTATTGAGCCCATTATCTCTCCTATGTTATTCCTTATCTCTGTGTTAAGAGTCTCACTCATGTCTTCTACTCTTTTCTCAAGTCCAGTGAGTATACTTATGATCATTGCTTTAAATATTCCATCAGGCATGTTACTTCTATCTCTTTCACTTACATCTCTGGCTGTGGCCTTGTCCTGCTCTTTTGTTTGGGATGAATTTCTGTCTTCTAATTTTGTCTAAGTCTCTGAACCTGTTTCTGTGTGTTAGGAAATTTAGCTACATCTCCTAGAGTTAATGCTCTTATGAAGAAATCCTATAGTGCCCTGCCATGTAGTGTCCACTGTTCCCCAGGGCCTGGTGCTTTTGGGATTGTCTCCAGTGTGTGCTGCATGTGCTCTCCTCTTTTGTCCTGACTCTCCTCTTGTCTGCAGAGGCTCTCTTTGCCTGCTGTGGGAAGTGTTTGGTCCCTGGCCTGAATGTGGTGCATTTTGATTAGGTATGCTCCAGTCTGCTTGTGAAATAAGACCGGTCACCACTGCCACTAGAACTGAGGCTTTGTAAAACTCCCGGATTGGGAGATGTGCTGGGAGATGTGCTGGGAGCAGGAGTCTGGTCTGGTCTTCTGGGTGAGGGGCACACAGCACTGGGACTAAGGCAAGAGAGACTGGGAAGGGCAGTTCCACCAGAGTGCAGGGGGGTGGGACTTGGTGTAAGCAATTTAGGTAGTGAGTGTGGATGCTATGCTGGTTCCCACAGGTGGCCCTGTGCTTATGCTGAGGAGTTGGGGATGGAAATGGTGCTGGTCAGTTCCTTTGTTCCCAGAGGGTCTCTCCATGAATGCTGCCTCTCTGGAACATGCTGCAAAATGAGCAAATAACCTCTCCAGTGGGTGCCCTAGGCACTCTTAAGATCCCTGTTTCCATGCTGTATGTCCACATGTTGTTTGCCTGCCTTCTCTCTAAGAGTAGTGCAGTACCCTCTGGGCTCTATCCCAGCCAAGCTTGCTGACCCTTAAAACCAGTCATGGGGCACCTGGGTGGCTCAGTCAGTTACGCATCCGCCTTCAGCTCAGGTCATGATCCCAGGGTCCTGGGATTAAGCCTCATGTCAGGCTTCCTGCTCAGCGAGGAGTCTGCTTCTCTCTCTCCCTCTGCCCCTCCCCCCACTCGGTTCTTTCTCTAGCTTGCTCTCTCTCAAATAAATAAAATCTTAAAAAAAAAAAAAAAACCCAGGCTTTAAGCCCCACTGGTTGCTAGAAGTCATAAAATTTGGCCCCACTTGCTTTCCAAGCCAGTTGCTATGGCGATTCATTTTCCCCATGCTCCCTTGTATGTTAGTCTATCTCTCATCCTTCTCCATGAGCATGGCTCTGTCCCCACCACAGTGGCCATGATCCATTTCTCTCCCAAACTGTGTCTCCACACTTCCTACCTTCTTCCGTTTGGCCTCTTATCTACCTTTAGCTGTAGAGTTTGTTCTCAGTCTTCAGGTCAGTTTTTTGCAAATGGCAAATTTCATACAGTGCTGGAGAGATTGTATATTGTGACCAAATATTTAAAGTACATTTTGGCAAACACATGTATTTTGTTTATTTGTTTGTTTTTATTATGTTCAATTAGCCAACATATAGCACATTATTAGTTTTTGATGTAGTGTTCAACGATTCATTAGTTGCATATAACACCCAGTGCTCATCACATCACATGCCCTCCTTAAAACCCATCACCCAGTTACCCCATCCCCCACTCCCCTCCCTTCTGTAACCCTCAGTTTGTTTCCCAGAGTCCAGAGTCTCTCATGATTTTTCTCCTTCTCTGATTTCTTCCCATTCAGGGGAGGTGGGTGGGGTAATGGGTGAAATATGTGACAGGGATCAAGAGTACACTCATCTTATAATGTACAGAATTGGTGAATCACTATACTGTGCACCTGAAACTAATACAACACTGTATGTTAACTATACTGGAATTAAAATTAAAAAGCATAGTGTCTTGGGGTGCCTGGGTGGCTCAGTCGTTAAGCGTCTGCCTTTGGCTCAGGTCATGATTCCAGGGTCCTGGGATCAAGCCCCACATCCGGCTCTCTGCTAGCGGGGAGCCTGCTTCTCCCTCTCCCACTCCCCCTGCTTGTGTTCCCTTTCTCACTATGTCTCTCTCTGTCAAATAAATAAAATCTTAAAAAAAAAAAAAAAAAAAGCATAGTGTCTTATCCTGGATTATCTGAATGGGCTCTAAATTCAATCACATATATCTTCATAAGAGAGGGAGGAGTTTACAGATAGACACAGAGGGGATGGCCATGTGAACATGGAGCAGAGAGAGATGCAGCCACAAGCCAAGGAATGCTAACAGCCCCGAGAAACTGGAAGAGGCAAGGGAGAGATTGTCTCCCAGAGCCTCCAGAGGGAGTGTGGTCCTGCCGACACCTTGATTTTGGACTTTTGGCCTTTAAAATTGACAGAAAAGATTTTGTTTTTAGAAGCCATCTAGTTAGTAGGCAGTTATTATGGCAACCTTAGGAAATGAATACGTTTATCCTTATACCACTTTATTGATTCTCCTTTCCTTGCTATATGAATTTTATATCTCTATGGAGTTAACTCTATGGAGTTTCCAATTGAGATACTGTCTGATAGAGAAACATAAGACAATGAGCTCACAAGGGAAATCAAGAGTCAGCAGTCTTATTCTCTAACATTATATAATACCCACAGGTATGCAGTTTTCATACATTAATGACCACTGAGGGCCAGAAGATGCTCAAGAACATTCTGTAGTCAAAGTTTTCCCATTGAGTTCATTCTTACAAAGGAGAATCAAGTCATGCACGTCAAGAATAAATACATGGAATTCAGACTGATACGTTTATTTCTGCTTTATTCTGTAAGACACAGCAAGTGGTGATTTTGGAGGAGGAGGTCCTCCAACAAAGGTGACAGTGGTGATGATGGTTTACCACTTATACTAGGTAAAGAAGTTGGAGAAGGAAGAGCAACTCCTCAGGGTAGAGAGGGTGCGGGTAGAGGGGTTCGTGGGCGTGGCCCTCCATCTGCCTATGAATGTGGTGGAAGAGATCCTGAAATCTAAGGGCAACCTGAGGGCCCATGCTCCTGTAACATAAAGAATCCAATGTTTAAATGCTGCCAATAAAATACATAGCAAATAACTCATAACAGTAGACATTTGAGTTTTCTTATACATTCAAGGTGCTAAAAGCATTTTATCATGCTTTTCATTATTTATCACCATTTGAGGACTTAACAATATAGGCAAAAGACTTCTACAGATATTTGACCAACCCAAATAATGCAAAATTAGATTTCATGGTGAGAAAATACAAAGAAGAATTAATCTCCACAGCTTGGGCTTGTTAGACTAGTTGGTTCAAATATAGATAATTAATATAAGGTCTCAAAATAGGGATGATTCCTATAAGGTCATGGCTTATTCCCCTTGGGAGCCAATTAGCTTTAAACAGAGTCTCTCTCACAGTGCCAATGACCTAGCTGTCATGTAATAATATAAGCAATAACCATTTGCACAGTCATATGCTTTTTCAGAGTTTTTACATTTCTTATCCCTTTTGATCCTCATTATAACTTTGTAACATAGGTAGGGTAAGTTTCATCTCACTTCTTGTGGATGCAGAAACTGAGACTCCCAAGATTTAAGGGACCGAACAAAGTTCATGCAGTTAGTACAAAACATGATTAGGACTTGAATGCGGTTCTTCACACACCTAATTCAGCTCCCTTTTTTTTTTTTTTAAGATTTATTTATTTGAGGGGACAGCAGAGGGAGAGAATCTCAAGCAGACTCCCCGCTGAGCATGGAGCCCCATGCGGGACTTGATCTCACAAGCCATGAGATCACGACCTGAGCCGAAACCAAGAGCTGTACGCGTAACCGACTGGGCCCCCCAGGCGCCCCTCAGCTCCCTTTTGACTACAGCAGGCTACCTCCTCATGAATGCATGTCATCTGTCACGAGCTGAGGACAAAACCTCGGGGGTAAAAAAAGAGTAACTGACTTCTCAGAGATGTGAAAAGGGAAGGAAGATAGGAAAAATAAATGTAGTGGAAAATTATAAAATATTATAGTGAAACAGGACGAACTTGGGAAAAGGCCACTAGATTGGGTTGTTTGGAGTTCGACATAAGTTTTTAGTAGAATGGTAAAAAGAGACAAATTTAAAAAACAAACACCTAGTGAGCATCTCCTCTGTTAAGATGCAGTCTTCACTTTCTGCATATTCCCTCCAAACATAAGCTGTCTTGAGGACCGTTCTCAGCCAGCTGAGGAGTTTAGACACTCTTATGAAGATGTTAAGTATACACAGATGTTTTTGTCAAAGTGAATAGATCATGTTCATAGGTTATTAAATGATGGCCGAGAGGTCTACAAAGGGCTTTGGTTAATCATGAAATTGAGGATTTTCTTTTTGAAAGGAATTATTGTGGACCCAGTTATTCACATCCTCATGGCAATTTCCTCCTGAAAACAGTTTTGCTTGCGTAATATATTCTGTCACAAAGCATTCAGTGCGGCTTAAGAAACTGATGCCTGAGTCTCTTCCACATATGAACACGGTTTACTGTCTTAGAAAATCAAATCTGGGGCGCCTGGGTGGCTCAGCCATTAAGCGTCTGCCTTCGGCTCAGGTCATGATCCCGGGTCCTGGGATCGAGTCCCATGTTGGGCTCCCTGCTCCACAGGGAACCTGCTTCTCCCTCTGCCTCTGCCTCTGCCTCTGCCTCTGCCTCTCTGTCTCTCTGTTTCTCATGAATAAATAAATAAAATCTTAAAAAAAAAAAAAGAAAAGAAAATCAAACTTGTAGGGTTACGTAAACGAAAATGTTAATTTTGCCAGGAAGTCTACTTCTGGGGCGCCTGGGTGGCTCAGTTGTTAAGCGACTGCCTTCGGCTCAGGTCATGATCCTGGAGTCCCGGGATCGAGTCCCGCATTGGGCTCCCTGCTCGGTAGGGAGTCTGCTTCTCCCTCTGACCCTCCTCCCTCTCATGCTCTCTGTCTCTCATTCTCTCTCTCTCAAATAAATAAATAAAATCTTTAAAAAAAAATTATAAAAAAAAAAAAGAAAGTCTACTTCTGGCCACACATTCTTTCCATCTACCAAAATAATTTCCTGCCATAGAACTCACCGTGACATGATACAATATGATCTAGTTTTATTACCTGGGTTCACTGTTGCCAGGATTCTGTCCCAGGCTCTTTGATCTTTTTTTTTTTTTTTTGCATCTTGGCTTAAACTTCGGTTTGGGCTCTGAATTCTTCATTTACCTGCAATGATCACCAGCATAAATGTATACTTAATCATAGTTTTAAACAATATTATGTATGAAATACAGCATTACATTTCAGATCCTCAGTCACAATTACTTTCATGACAATTAAGGATCCATGTGGGGGGTGCGGCTAGTGCTGCTGGTGGTAGTGGGTGTAGTGGAAGGAATGAAGAAATAGGTCTCCAACCAAAGACAGACAAATTCATTTTCACTTCTGGAAAAGAAAAGTTTTGCATGATTTATTACGGACATCTTTACTATTTTAATTGTTTTAGCCATCCCTACTTGAGTTCTGGAAAATGTCCCACAGTGGCTGATCCAAAACTTTTCTAGTCTATTTAAATTTCAACCCCCCCCCCCCACCACCGCCAAGAGCCTTCATGGACAGTAAATGAACTTCCCAGAAGATGGAGGACCTCCAGTGTGAGATAGTTCAACTTGACTATTATCCATGTTAAGATTTCTCTGAGTCCACACTCTCATCTCCAACCGCCCCCCCCCCGAAGTTATCTTCTCCACGTGGTTGTTTTTTTCCCCCCAAGCTTGGTGCCTATACAAGCGCACTGTCCACAATTTCCTTTTTTATGTAAATAGTTCGTTTGTACATTTTCACAGAAAAGCACTGAATCTTTCTGCTTGTAATTTAAATTGGCTAAACGATCTGTAACCACACATAAAATCGGAATCACAGGGACGCCTGGGTGGCTCAGTCGGTTGGGCGTCTGCCTCTGGCTCAGGTTATGATCCCAGGGTCCTGGGATCGAGCCCCACATCGGGCTCCTTGCTCAGCGGGGAGCCTGCTTCTCCCTCTGCCCTGCCGCCCCCCCTTCTTATGCTCACTCTCTCAAATAAACAAAATCTTTAAAAAAAATTGGAATCACACAAATCTGAAATACGTGAACGGAGGGGGCCTTATTAGAGTTCACTAATCTTATCCTCTCCTGTTAATCATGAAGAAATGAAAATCTGAGGAGTGTTAAGTGACTTACTTGAAGCCACAGTCAATTAATACCAAAGCTGAGACTTTTTCTTAGGACTTCTTGTAATTATTTTATCTTGCCACTTTAAATGACTCAGAACAAGAGAAGCCAGGCAGGGAGCCGCTGGAAGAACATATATACTTGCGTTTTAATTTTAAATGTTGGTGATGAGAATAAATCATCAAACACTGAAATTTCTTTTTCTAAAAATTATTTTTCAGTGCTGTTTTTCTTAAAATACGTGTTTTTAAAAGCTGTGACCCGGGCGCCTGGCTGGCTCAGTGGGTGGAGCGTGCGACTCTTAGTCCCAGGGTTGTGAGTTTGAGCCCCACTTTGGGTGTAGAGATTACTTAAAAAATAAAATCTTACAGAAAAGCTGTGACAGATAATCATCATTTGCTTATTGCCGACAATGCCAGCCCCAAATTAAGTTGATTCTAAGATTCTCAAAGGGAATTTTGAAGGTGCTCCTTGAAACAATAACATTTGATGCATCAAGTTCTAATAAAAAAATCCAACTTCTTTCACCAAAAAACTGACAATTTCATACAAACATTTTATACTCCAAGCTCTTAGAATTTATTCTACCCACAGAGAAACAAAGAAATCCTGAAGTAACTTCAGTGATACTCTAATTCTTGTTGAGAGAAAACTGATTACCTCCAAGATAAGCCAAACTCTCAAAAGAGAGACCACACAAGCCCTTTATGTTGCTATCAGAGGCTGAAAACTAGAGACCGTTTACACTTGTGCTCCTTTCTTACACCAACAAGAGAGAAATACTATACTGAAGTTTCATAGGATTTAAGAGAAAAAGAAATGAAACTTTTGATAGAACCTAATGGTAGTTATGCTTTCAGGAGAGAAGCAAAAGAAATCTAGATTTAAATCACATTAGCATAGTAATAATCCGGCATTTGTTCTACCTACCACATTTATATAAGTCATTCACATGGAAAGAAAAGGCAAACTCAAATTCTAGCAAGTCTACATGAGGTAGCACTATCATTTAAAAATTTTTAAAGATTTTATTCATTCATTCATTTACAGTGCGAGCAGGTGGAGGGGCAGAGGGAGAAAGAATCTCAAGCACGGAGCCAGACGCAGGCCTCGGTCTCAGGACCCCAAGATCATGAACTGAGCCAAAATCAAGAGTCGGTTGCTTAACGGACTGAGCCACCCAGGTGCCCTAAAATTTTTTAATTAAATATTTCAAGGAAACCAAGTAAGGTCACTCCAAGCAGGGAGAGAAAGGAGAGATACACCATTTTGTTGCTATCAAGAAGAGTGACATTAGAGACCATGGCAGACAGAACTAGGTTACTAGCTTGTAATTCTACAAAGAACCACCTATTCAAAGGAAATGAAACCTGAAGGGATGCAATGCAGTTTAGCCACGAAGGGGGGCACATGCAACACCCCTGTAGGGCCTAGTATTGGTGAACAAGGGACAGTGCACTCCGGGGCGCTACAGGACCTCACCTCACAAGGCCATTACTTTCAAGATCAGGAAATGTAGCTGATTTTCCTGATACATAGGAACAGACACAATGAGGAGTCAGAGGAATATGTACCAAATGAAAGAGCAGGACAAAATCACAGCAAAAGCGCAAAATGCAATGGAATGAGAAATTCAGATAAATAAAAGCTGATGGGAGTTCATTACTATTAAATCTGCCCTGCAAGAATTGCTAAAGGAAATCCTTTAGGTTGAAATAAAAGGATTCTGGACTGTAACTCAAACCCATATGAAGATCTAAAGTTCTCCCATAAGGCTTTTCGGAAACCCCAAATCCTGGAAACAATTTGAATGTCCAGCAACAGGTGGATAAACAAAATATATCCATACGATGAAATACTCAACAATAAAAATGAATGCACCATTGATGAGGATACACCATGGATGAATCTTGAAAGTGTTGTGCTGTGTAAACGAAGCCAGAAACAAAAGGATTGATTCCATGTATATGATTTTAAAAAAGGCAGAACTATATGGACAGAAATTAGATCAGTAGTTGCCAAGGGCAGGAAGTAGAATGAGGTCACAGACTACAAAGGAACCTGAGAAGACTTTTTGGAGTCATAGAAATATTCCATATCTTGATTATGATAGTGGGTACATGATGACTAAATACCTTTGTCAAAACTTGTACAATTTTGTACACTTTGAAAGTGAATTTTACAATAGGTAAATTATACCTCAATAGAAATGAAGGTATATGAAATGAAAGTTCATGCAGAGACCCACACACGTAGGTACCTAGCCTTATTTATAATGGCCAAAAGCTGGAAACACTCCAAATGTCCGTGAACAGATGAATGGACATACTATGGCATATCCATACAATGGAACACCACTCAGCAACAAAGGGAATGAACCACTGACACAAAGAGCATGGATGAATCTCACAACTCTTCTGAGTTTAAAAGGCCAGGAAAAAAAAAGAGTACATACTCTATGATTTCATTTATATAAAACTCCAGAAAATTCAAAATTTTGTAAGTGATATACAGCATATCAATGACTTTCAGGGGATGAGAGGGACAGGGATGTGTAAGGGGAGGATAACAGAGGGGAAAAGGTAATTTCAGGGGATAGTGAGTATGTTCCTTATGTTGATTTGGTGATATTATCACAGATGTGCATGTACATCAAAATTTATTAAATTTTTATTTAATTTATTAATATTTATAATTTTTAATTATAAAGCTATGTATAAAAACTTCATATTTCATGGTTGGTAAGATTGTATCACGTATTTCTTAATTTTTTTTTAAGATTTTATTTATTTGACAGAGAGAGACACAATGAGAGAGGGAACACAAGCAGGGAGAGTGGGAGAGGGAGAAGCAGGCTTCCCGCCGAGCGGGGAGCCCAATGCGGGGCTCGATCCCAGGACCCTGGGATCATGACCTGAGCCGAAGGCAGACGCTTAACGACTGAGCCACCCAGGCGCCCCTGTATCATGTATTTCTTTAAGCACAAGCACTTGCCAGTTGACAAATGTTTTGCTTGTTTACAGTCCTTCACTATCATGCTACCAAAAAAAGAAATCAGTATCTGTCGTTAAGTTTTAAATCCAGGGACACCTGGGTGACTCCATCAATTAAGCGGCTGTCTTCGGCTCAGGTCATGGTCCCAGGGTCCTGGGATCGAGCCCCGCATCGAGCCCCGCATCGGGCTCCCCACTCTGCGGGAAGCCTGCTTCTCCCTCTCCCACTCCCCTGCTTGTGTTCCCTCTCTCTCTGTCTCTCTCTGTCAAATAAAATCTTAAAAAAAAAAAAAGTTTTAAATCCACAAATATTAAGAACTGTATAACCAAAACAAAATTTCAAAGTGTCACAAAACAGAGAGTATATGTAATGTAATTAAGTTATTAAGTAAAACAACTATATCAAATATTTAGTAAGCCCTACCTTTTTGAAAATGTCCACTGCTGTTGTTGGTCGCTTTCCTCAACTTTTGCCTAGTCCACGAAGAATCTATTAAGGTTAAACACAAGCAATTAGAAATTATTGTATCATATTCCTCAGGCAAAAGGTGACTGCCAGTCTATGCTTCTATTCAGACTGTCATTTTTATGTCAATTGCCATTAAAGAGAAATTGACCTGGACCACACATAACGCATAAGCTACCACATACTGTTTCCTCAGCCGACTTACTGAGTTCAACAGTAGGCTCCTCGAGGACCATAACCAGGAATCCATGAACATATCTTAACCAAATTCTCACCATTTTTAAGGAATTCCAAATATTTTTAACTTTTATGATTATAGAATTCTATACAATTTTGTTCATAATTTCTTATGGTTGGAACTGTGCCAAAGACTCCATATTTACAATGATTAAGTCTCAAAATACCCTTAAACCAAAAGCAGTGATAGGACATACAATAACACTCATTAATTCAGGATTCCTATGACAGATTTCACTTAAATAACATTTGATCTGGGGAAGAAAGTATCAAATACATAAGAAAAAAAATTTCTCAGGTACACTCAAATACACGAGGTGCATGTTTTATAAATATATATGTAATTGCCTTAATGATAAATTATCCTTAGTTAAGCAGGAAATAAATATCTAAATAACCTCTTTGGAGCAACAATGTAGTTTTCATTACTATATGTTCCAAAGGATTATAAAACATGATGTAATGGATGTGTTCGTTACTTTGATTGTGGTGATCATTTCTCAGGTGTAACATATATCGATTTTATAAAATGTACACTTTATTTTTTTTTTAAGATTATTTATTTATTTAATTGAGAGAGAGTGTGCACGAGCTGGGCGAGGGGCAGAGGCAGAGGGAGCAGCAGAGTCCCCGCTGAGCAGGGAGCTCAGGGAGTTCCATCCCAGGACCCCGGAATCACGACCTGAGCCAAAGGCAAATGCATAACCAACTGAGCCACCCAGGCACCTCAAATTGTACACTTTAAATGGGGCAGTTTGTGTTCCGTCAATTATACCTCTATTAATAACACTTAAAAAAAAAACGCAAAAGTTGTGTGTTTGGGGCAAAGCAACCAAGGAAAAACCTGGTTAAGTAAGCAGAGCAAAGACTGGTCTGATCCAGTGTTTTGCTGGCTATGCTTGAGAATTATTTTTATGCTGATTCCAAGGGGAATTCATTTGAGTTTCGGGCAAGGGGCCTATACAATTTGAGTGATGGAAGCCACTAGAATCACAGATGAGTGAAAGTGGAAGAAGAGACATGGAGCTCCCTAAGTCCAGGTGCTCTTCAGAATGATGTCAGAGGTTTCCTTAAAGTTCCTGAAATATCTGCAAATTTGTGTATGTATGTGCACATGTGCATTTCAATTTTTTTATTGAAGTATAATTGACATATGATGTTATATTAGTTTCTGGCGTACAACATATTGATTATACAATCCTATACATTACTCAGTGCTCATCATTAAGTATAGTCACTGTCACTGTACAGCATTAATACAATATTACTGACTACATTTTCTATGCTGTACCTTTTTTTAAAAAGATTTTATTTATTTGAGAGAGAGCAGAGTGTGAGAGAGAACACACGAGTGGGGGTGAGGGGCAGAGGGAGAGGTAGAAGCAGACTCCCCACTGAGCAGGGAGTCCAATGCGGGGCTCCATCCCAGGACCCCGGGACCATGACCTAAGCAGAAGGCAGACACTTAACCGACTGAGCCTCCCAGGCGCCCCTATGCTGTACTTTTTATCTCTGTGACTTATTTAGTAACTGGAAGCCTGTACCTTTTCATTCCTTTTATCTATTTTGCCTATCCCCTCATCCACCTCCCCTCTGGCAACCACCAGTTTGTCTCTGTATTTAAGAATCTATTTTTTTAAATTTATTTGTGGGTTTTTTTTGATTCCACATATAAGTAAAATCATATGGTATTTGTCTTTCCCTGACTTATTTCACTTAGCACAATACCCTCTAGGTCCATCCAAGTTATTGCAAATGGCAAGATCTCATTCTTTTTTATGGCTGAGTAATGTTCTAGTGTGGTGTGTGTGTGTGTGTGTGTGTGTGTGTGTGTGTGCACACAGACACCACATATTCCTTATCCATTAATCTACTGAGGGACACTTGGGTTGCTTCTATATTTTGGCTACTGTAAATAATGCTTCAATAAACATAGGGGTGCATCTATCTTTTGAATTAGGGTTTTCATTTTCTTTGGGTAAATATCCAGTAGTGGAATAACTGGATCATATGGTATTTCTATTTTTAATTTTCTGAGGAACCTCTATACTGTTTTCCATAGTGGTTGTACCAACTTACATTCCCACCAATAGTGTACAAGTGTTCCCTCTTTTCTCCACATCCTTGCCAACACTTGTTATTTGTTGTCTTTTTGATTTTAGCCATTCTGACAGGTGTGAGGCTATATCTCCTTGTGGTTTTGATTTGCACTTCTCTCATGATTAGTGACCGTTACACCAAAATAAAAAGCTTTTGCACAGCAAAGGAAACCATCAACAAAACAAAAAGGCGGGGGCGCCTGGGTGGCTCAGTTGTTAAGCGTCTGCCTTCAGCTCAGGTCATGATCCCAGGGTCCTGGGATCCAGCCCCACATCGGGCTCTCTGCTCGGTGGGAAGCCTGCTTCTCCCTCTCCCACTCCCCCTGCTTGTGTTCCCTCTCTCGCTGTGTCTCTCTCTGTCAAATAAATAAAGTATTAAAAAAAAAGGGCAACCTAGTGAATGAGAGAAGATATTTACAAATAATATAGCCAATAGGGGTTAATATCCAAAATATATAAAGAACTTATACAACTCAACACAGAAAAAAAATGAATCTGCTTAAAAAATGGACTGAGGACCTCAATAGACATTTTTCCAAAGAAGATATACAGATGGCCAAGAGACACATAAGAAGATGCTCAATATGCATGTACTTTAAAATTAATTTCCACACTATTCATCAGCTTCTTGGCAAGGTCCTTGAGCACGCATTTTTAAGAACTTTTCATTTAACTGCCCCACATATTAGTTGAAGATCAAAACCTGGAGAAGTAAAGAAATTTGTTCAAAATCAGAGCTAGCAGGTTGATGAGATCACAGGGGTGTTTGGGTCCTGCCTCCCCTCTCTCTCCAGGTGCTCTCCTCTCTCCCTGCTCCAGCTGCTGATTCACAGAGCTTAGGAACTGGCACACGGTACACGAAGCCGGTGTCTGCGGAACCCTGACCCGCTCACCACGTCAGCAGGAGAGACTGTGCCGAGGATATGGTCCATAGGAGGTGATAAGCCAGTACAACCATTAGAAAACAGGCTCTTAGGACTCCTTCATCAAACTTGTAGAACGAGGGGTGCCTGGGTGACTCAGTGGGTTAAGCGTCTGCCTTTGGCTGAGGTCGTGATCCCGGGGTCTTGGGATCGAGTCCCGCATCGGGCTCCCTGCTGAGTGGGGAGCCTGCTTCTCCCTCTGCCTGCCACTCCCCCTTCCTTGTGCTCTCTCGCTGACTCGCTCTCTCAAGAAAATAAATTCTTTTAAAAAACTGGCATAACGTTCTAAATCACCTACATGTGTCTTACTGTTAAAATCACAAAAGAACACATCATCATAATAAGCTACTCATCTTTCACTATTACTCTGAGGCTGCCCTGTGCCACAGACCAAAAGAAGAACATAGAATTGGCATTCACAAGTGTAGTTTTCGTCTTACAAAGAAACGACAAACGAGTTCATGCTCGATCCTCCCCAACAGAGATTCTGATTATGTATAAATAAAACTGCTAACTAGAAGGCCCTCTAGCAGACTACATTTCACAAGGGAAGTTTCTTTAAAAAAAAAAAAAGATTTTATTTATTTGAGAGAGAGGGAGAGAGCGCACAGGCAGAGGGAGAAGCAGGCTTCCCGCTGAGCAGGGAGCCTGACGTGGGACTCGATCCCAGGACCCTGGGATCACAACCTGAGCCAAAGGCAGACCCTTAACCAACTGAGCCACCCAGGCGCCCTCACAGGGGAAGTTTCAACATCATCCTTTTCCTCAGCAGTCCAGGGAGACAAACAGGATAACCTCAAATCTTTCCTAGTTCTAGGGTTAATGAAAGTATCAGGCTACTCCGACAGCTTTAGAAGGTATCAAGGTACTGAAATAACACCACCTTTCTTTGCTCCATCTTGAGCACTAAAACCCGAGCTATAATATTAATTGAAGTCTAATGTACACATGATTCCTACAAGACTTCCATGTCACCAGTATAAACTGGATTAAAACATTTCAGAAAGTCATGCTTGTAAATATCAAGGGGATAAAACACAAGGTACAACTTACCATGAAACCAGCTCTAGTCACATCATGGCCAGATAGGTTAATATTTCCAGTCCCCCAGGCTCACGATCTCTCATGATCATCGTAATGAACCATTAGAGAGACTGAGCGTACGTGGACACAGTGCTAACCAGATATTAACAGAGGAAGTTCTGTGCGAGGCCTACTTTGAAAAAGGAGCCTATGTGCTGAAGGGGGTAGCACAGAATCAAAGTACAACTGAGCTGACTTACTTACCTATCAGAAGTGTGACGTCAGGGTCTGCTCCTCGTCTAAGCTTGAACTCTGGGTCCACACCACGGCAAGGGCAGCACGTACTGTCGATCACACTCTTCGGGTTTCTTCAAAACCGTGAGCTGAAAAGGAAAGAAATTATTTTTGATTACCCTTGCTGCGGATACAAATCAATTTCTCTAAGTAAAGATTCTGCGTGAGAAAGAGAAAAATACACCAGTCTTTTACTAGCCCTGTAACAGGAACCCTTCCAGCCACCGCACACCCTTGGGAGAAATAAGCCTAGACTTAAAGATGGTCTGGGCTTTATATGCTGTAAACCCTTTGTGATGTCATCAGCTGTGACCATTTGGTGACCTCACACTGTAATTTGCTGGGATTCAGTGGCCAGAGATACTGATCAACCTTTCTGCTTACTTAAGCTACTGTCCCTGAGGTTAATGAAATAAATATCCTGTTAGCCCTATATCCACGGATATAGAAATGTTCCCCACTTGCTACTTAATGATTCCAATGAGGGATGAATATCCTGGCACTAGGTGGCAAGGGACAGTTTGGATTTTGTACAGCTCTGTCACTCAAGTAGCTGTGAACAGCTTATAAAACTGGACTTAGCCACTTAAGATGCTAAGCAAGGAATAATTTATGCACATGTTCAAGAAAGATCCAACATATAGAAGCATACATGCTTAGTACGCATGGCTAGAGCCTCAACTTACTCAAAGTAGCAAAGGTCTTGAACCATATCTTTTTTTTTTAAGATTTTATTTTTTATTTGATAGAGAGAGAGAGAGCACAAGCAGGGGGAGCGGCCACAGAGGGAGAGAGAGGAGCAGGGAGCCTGATGCGGGGCTCGATCCGAGGACCCTGGGATCATGACCCGAGCCGAAGGCAGACGCCTAACCGTCTGAGCCACCCAGGCGCCCAACCATGTCTTGATTACATAAACCATCAAGGTAATCCTGGCCCTAAACACAGCACCTATTACATCAAAACTGGAGGGAAAATGATTATTGGTCAGGGGCTAAAAGATTTAACAGAGTAACAGCAGAAAGAGGTACAGGATATTCCCTCTCATTGCAGCTCTCATCCCCAGATCTCCACAGGGCTCTCCTCCTACTTCCTTCACGTCTTATGTCACCTTCTCAATGAGGTGTCCAATCCACCTGAAGGTGCAAATCCCCACAGCCACCCCATGCCCTACTCCCCTCTCCTGCCTTCGTGTGCTGGAAAGCTCGGATCATTATCCCTTATGATATCTATGTGTCTCATTGGTCTTATTTTTTCATTCCCCCCCACTAGAAGGTGAGCCCCATGTGAGCTGGGATTTTTTCCCCCCTTTACATGGTGTATTTCTAGCATTAAGAATGGTGCCTGACACATAGTAGGTGCTCAGCAAAAATGAGTCACCTTGACCTTCTGGGCCCTCATGTTTATGCCATTCCTACTGGTGAACCTGTTAACCATATAGTGTGTGTCTTTCAGAATTTCCTTCCACATATTTGCATTTTAATACAAGGGCCCATTAGATACCATCCTCCTCAATTAAGCTCTTGAATATGTCTACAATACAGTAATCCCTCTTATCTGTGGGAGACATGATCCAAGACCCCCAGTGGATGCCTGAAACCATGGAGAGTACCAAATCCTATATATGCCATGTTTTTTCCTGGACATACATATCTATGAGAAAGTTTAACTTACAAATTAGTTACAGTAAGAGATCAACAATAACTAATAATTAAGTAGAACCATTATGACAATATACTGTAATTAAAGTTATGTGAATAGAGTCTCTCTCTCTCAAAATATCTTATTGTACTGTACTCATTCTTCCCCTTCCTATGATGATGGGAGATGATAAAATGCCTACGTGTCAGGATGAAGTGAGAGGAATGACAGTAGGCATGGTGACATAGTGGTAGGCTACTATTGACCTTCTTAAACTATGTCAGAAGGAGCATCTGCTTCTAAACTACAGTTGTCTGCGGGTAACAAACTGGGAAAGGAAATCGTTGATAAGGGGGGACTATTGTGCTTAAAATCACTTGGGGGCACCTGGCTGGCTCAGTCAGTGGACCATGTGACTCTTGATCTTGGAGTTGTGAGTTCGAGCCCCATGTGTGGTGTGGAGTTTACTTAAAATTTGAAAACAAATTAAAAAAAATCACCTGTCTTCAGTCCTAACTGGAAACGTAACCAATTACAGATGTGTAAATGTAACCATAATCAACACTTTCAGTTTGGTATTCTGTCTATCTCAATAACATACTCAAAATATGATTATTTTATCAGTTTTGGTTGGCATAGTTGTTTTTGTGGACTTTTTAAGCTCTTTAACGTGGATCATTTGGGGCACCTGGGTGGCTCAGGTGGTTCATCATCTGCCTTCCGCTGGGGTCGTGATCCCATGGTCCTGGGATTGACTCTCACGTGGGGCTCCCTGCTTGGCGGGGAGCCTGCTTCTCCCTCTCCCTCTGCCCCCCTCCCCTGCCCCTGCTCATGCTCTTTCTCTCTCAAATAAATAAATAAAATCTTTAAAAAAATGGATCATTTCAAACAAAGCAGATATAACAATATAACAAATATTCTATGTACCAACCAGCTTCAACAAGGACCAATATTTTGCCAATTATGTTTTATTTATTTAATTTTTTTGCCTGCATATTTCAAAGCATATTCCAGATATCATATGTCCTCATGCATAAATTCAAGGAAGGTATTTCCTCCACGTACTCTATTGTACCATAAACTCTAACAAATAGGACTTTAAAAAAACATAAGCAAAATACCATCATTACATCTAACAACAATTACAATTACTCCCTGATGCCATATGAAAACATCCATGTGTAATGAACCTGTTGGACTTGAATGTGTCTTTTAAATTTGATTTGTTCTTACTGGGATGCAAACAAGGATCATACATAGCATTGGCTGAAATATGACATAATCTTCGTTATTGATAACCACTCCCACCCCGTTTTTTTTCTTGCCACGCCTTGGATGAAAAGACTGAGTTATTTGTCCTGTAGAATTACTCACATTCTAGATTTCTCTGTATGTATCTTCTTGCTGGCCATGTTCCATGAGAAAGAGAATTTCCTAAGTGACATCTATGAACTTGGTTAGATTTAGGCTCAGTTACTTTAGCCAGAACATTTTATAGTCAACACTTTGTACTCTTATTACATTATGTCAGAATGCACATGATATCTGTTGCTCACATTTTTGGTGATGTAAACATTGATCAGTGGATTGCAGTATTCTTACCTTAATTTACCCACACTGTACAATTTTCTAAAAATCTTTTACCTAAATTTTATTGAATTTATGTGCTGGTTCACATTTTTTTATTGATATGCCCTTCACATAACATGTAACTCACCACATTAAAGTATACTAGTCACTGTTTTTTAGAATACAAAGAAAAGTGTGCAGCAATCATCATGATAAATTTTAGGACATTTTCATCACCTCAAAAAGAAAGTTCATACTTATTATCAGTCTATTCCCATTCTTTTTTTTTTTAAGATTTTATTTATTGATTTGACAGAGAGAGACACAGCAAGAGAAGGAACACAAGCAGGGGGAGTGGGAGAGGGAGAAGAAGGCTTCCCGCGGAGCGGGGAGCCCGATGCGGGGCTCGATCCCAGGACCCTGGGATCATGACCTGAGCCTAAGGCAGATGCTTAATGACTGAGCCATTCAGGCACCCCATTCCCATTCTCTTGATGGGACTGATAACCCACCGGAATGGTATAAAGATAGCTTCAAAGTGAAAACACCTGAGATACAAGAGCGGCGGAAGCCTTGTCTGAATTCCTCTTATCTGGCTAAAGCAGTGGGTTGTTTTTTTTTTTAAAGACTTTATTCATTTATTTCAGAGAGAGCACAGAGGAAGAGAGAGAGGGAGAGGGAGAAGCAAACTCCCTCTGAGCAGAGAGCCCGACGTGGGGCTCGATCCCAGGACCCTGAGATCATGACCTGAGCCGAAGGCAGGTGCTCAACCGACTGAACCACCCAGGCGCCCCAGCAGAGTTTTATGAGACAGCTGCCACAACCTGCCCCCCCCCATTCAGGGGGGGGTCTCTAATCAGGGAGGTCTGGTCTTGAGCCTTAGAACATTCCAAAAGATTGCATAAGCAAACCTCATAAGAACTTTCCATCCTTTGAAGTGCACCCCCCCTTGTGAAGTTGGTATATAAACGCCTATCTCAAGCTCTTTAGGGAGCCTCTTCATCTAAAAGCTCTCACATAGTAAATAAACTTTTCTCTTGTTAATTTACTGTTAATTAATTTGCAGTCCCCAGTCACTGTACTAAATTGGTAGAGGAAAAGTTTTTCTCCCAACATCTCCCTGCCATTAGCCCTTGGCAACCAATAATGACTTTATATCTCTATAGATTTGCCTGTTCTGGATATTTTTAGTGACTGAGATCTTACTATGTGTGGTTCTTTGGTGTCTATCTTTTTTCATGTATCATGATGTTTTCAAGGTTCATCAGTGTTTTAGCTAGTATCAGTTCTTCATATTATGGCTAAATAAAAATCTATGGTATGGGGGCGCCTGGGGGTGCTCAGTGGGTTAAGCATCTGCCTTTGGCTCAAATCATGGTCTCAGGGTCCTGGGATCGAGCCCTACATCGGGCTCCCCACTCAGCGGGGAGTCTGCTGCTCTCTTTCCCTCTGCTCCTCCCCACTGCTCGTGCTCTCTCTCCCCCGCTGAAATAAATTAATAAAAAAATCTTTAAAAATCCATGGTATGGATATAACACAATTTGTTTAAACATTCATCAGTTGACGGACATTTGGGTTGTTTCCCCCTTTTGGCTTTAGGAAAAATGCTGCCACAGTCATGTACATGTTTTTGTCTGAATATCTGTTTTCAGTTCTCTGGGTATTTATACCCAGGAGTGCAATTGCTGATCATGTGGTCACTCTAAGTGTAACTTTTGGTGGACGTGCTTTCCACAGTTTTTGTACAATTTTATATTCTCACCAGCAGCGTATGGGGGCTCCAATTTCTCCACATCCTTATCACACTTATTATTTTCCATTTTTTCATTATAGCTGTCCTGGTAGGTGTGAAGGGGTATCTCCTGTGATTTTGATTTCTCTAATGATGTTGGGAATTTTTTTCGTGTGCTTTTTGGCCTTTTGCAAGGAGAGAGCAAAGGCTTTTACAGTATGAGAGCCCCGTGTGTATGAATGCGTCCTGTGCAGCCCTGGTTCACGAGGGCAAAGCCATTTAGACCTCGGTCTCTGGGTACAATGGGTGGTTAGTAGTTACGGAATCTGTGTCTGTCCAGGGAAGGGGGACAGAAGAAAAGGCTTTGGCTTGGATCTCTGCGTGAGGAAATGGCCCCTACTCCCTAAAGGGAAGGACAGGAAACACAGGGAGGAATCCAGAGGGGCAGCTGAGATCCAGAGGCCAGGGATGGGTCAGGTAATTCACTTTCCACTCTGCCTGGTGGGGAAGGTGAGGCAGAGCATTCACCCCTCCCTCCACCCCCTGGGAGTGGAAGGCAGCAGGGGTTTGTGAGATTTCCTGTGTTGACCTGAAATGCAGAAAGGCAGCTGCCTGACCAGGACAAAGCCCCTCAGGGTCCTCTTTGTCTTCCTTCCTTCCGGCCCTAGAAATCCCCACCCACTTCTGTCCAAACAACTAGGGAATGGGTGAGAAAAGGGGTCTGGGAGTCAGAGCCTGAGCCAGGCTGGGAGTAGCCTGGACTGGATGGTCTTGAGGGGACTATGCAGGTGTGGGCAAAGGTGACTTCAATTTCTCCCTTGAAATATGTCTGTATTCATGAAGATCCTTTTTCTTAAATAAGCAAGGACTCCAAACAGGAAGAGTCAACAAAATTCATTGTTTAGTAACCAAATAGCTGGAGGACCCATGAACCTGGGGAGCTGCTTCGACGACTGTTTTAAAAGATCTTTATTTGCATCCATCTGTCTGTCTCCTTAGGTTACAACCTGCTGGGAGGATCCACGCACCCAGTTAACACCCCTCCTCTCTGAGTGGCCGCACCACCTGTTAGGTTCGTGTTTCTCTCGTCATCTACACGTGTCTCCATTATGGGAGCATTCTTTTGCAAGAGCAACGTGTTCCTCTTTCAATAGTTAGGAAGAAATAAATCAAGACGGCAGTCAGGCAGGAGAGACCTGCCAGTCACTGTGATTCCTTCGGCTCCAGCACATCCGCATCCACCTAGGCGGTGTGGACACCGCCTGCGGCAGCCCCGGCCCCACTCAAGGAGCGCTGGCTCCCTAGCAGGTCCTTGGCAAAGGGCGGGAGGGAGGTGACGGGGAGGAAGGAGCGCCTGCTGTCCGGATGCCAACTCTCCCCTAGGGAGGGAGCAATTAAAGTTTTCATAACCTCAGGCATAGGAATGATGCAAACTTGTAACATCGTTTGGGAGTGTATTTATTTAAACTTCTTTTCCCTCTAAGTAGTTTTGCGACTGTTGAACGGTAAATTTACGGTTTTATTGTATCAGCACATTCATCATTTACTTTCTTGCTGGCAGAGACCCAGCAAGGGGGACAAAATTGGTTCTCCTTTGCACCTGGCCTTAGGCGGGACTCCCCGCGGACTTTCTCACGCCCGCCTCTCCCCGCCCCTTCTCGCACCCGGGACCTTCTGAGGCTGTCCCACCCCTCCGCTGGGCGGGGCTGGCGGTGTGGATACTTGATTTCTCTGACTCCCCGCGCTGCCGGAGTCTTTAAACTCTCACCCGCTCCCAGGAACAAGGAAGTGAAGTTCAGGTTTGAGGGCAAGTGATGGCTCCCTACTCCGGGTCAGAGGTGCGGCGGTGGTCCCGAAGTGTCAAGACTGAACGACCGGGTGCGACTGGGTCTTTGCCGACGGCGTGTTGCCTCCGCCAGGTGGGTCCCTTGGCCTTTGTCCCTTTGCCTTTCCTTTCCTTTCTGGAACGGGAGGGGGCCGGGGGCCGGGTTTGGGCGGCCCTTCCGGGCCCGAGGACCTTCCCTGTCCCCCAGCGTGGGGGCAGCCTGTGCCCGGTGTGCTTACCTAGGCCCTCGGTGGCTGCAGCCCCGACGGCTTGGAGGGACAGGCGGGTTGGGGGGGGGGCGAGGCGGGGCGAGGTCGGGCGTTTGGGCGAGGCTGGTCGGGCGTGAGCGCCGGGATTGGACCGCCGCCTACGTTCTAAGTTCTGTGCCCCGGCGGGGGTAGGGGGGAGAGCCTGGTCGTAGCGCCCCTGGGGCCTCCGCGGCCGGCGGGTGGGCCTGGGAGCGTTTCCCTGTGGCTGTGGGTGGGCCCGCGGATTCCTGGATTCCTTCTCCCCTCTCTCCCCTGGCCTTCCTTCCCATTTGCGTGGCCGCGGGAGGTTCCGCTTGGTCGGTTTGGATGGAGGGCTCCTTGGAACGTAGCCCAAGAGAAGTAGTATTTCCTTGAATGAATTTTTGACCTAAAAAAATTACAGCTCCATTTCCACGTGTGCATTTAACCACGGGGAAGAAAAAGCCCCCCAAATTTCAGGGGCTCTCCCCAAGTGATGGAAATGCTGGTAGTTTACTGTTTTAATCTAGTTACAGTTTTGTGAAGTAGGGGTTATCCGAAAGGAGGATGCCTTCTATTAAAGAAATAGTGAAGCTTTCTAAAGAAATAGTTTCAGGTTAGTAAAGATAATAAAAGGTAATGGTAACACAAACTATGAGTAAGGTAAACAAATGGTGTGGATTTTAAAAGTCCAAAAGGAAAACAATTAACCTGGTTACTTTTAGACCCCACCGATAAGGCTGGGGGAGGGGGGGCGTGTGCGTGGGTACACATTTGTTGCTGACAGTGAGGCGGAGGATTGGCCTTATTTCCAAAATTGAAAAATTCAAATGACTTGTTCAAAGAAATTTTGATGGCAAAGGGAGGGCAATCGAGATAGAAAAGGTCAGGGATTTTCATACGAAGGACAGTACTTTGTTTACAGGAGGATTATAACCATTTAATGGGTAAAGGGCACTTGAAACAATGCAGACCTAAGGGAGGTTGGGAAATGGAAGGTAATACAGCCCCCTCAGATGGGCAGGTCTTGGTTGGGAACTCATATAAGAAATTATACAGAAGTGTAGTTTCTGTTTGTATTTCCCTTATACCAGTGCCTGAGGAATCGTTTTGTAAATTTAAGAGTTCTGTTTTTGTGAACTGTTAATATCTTTTTCTATTTGCTAGTTGCTAATCTTTCTCTTATATGATAGCTAGGAGCTCATGCTATATATTAGGAAGACTACTAAAGTGAATTGAAAATATTTTTTCCTCTCAGTGCTTTTCTAATTTTGATTATGGTTTTTCTTCTTTAACATGGTGAATTTTATGTGTTCACATTTACCCGGTTTTTTCAACGGACTTTTGAGTCAAAGGTACCAAAGGCTTTTCCTGCTCCAGAGTTATAAAGGAATGTCCACATTATTTCCTCCAGGACTTCTGGAGTTCCATGTAGAGTTTATCCTGGTTTATTGTGAGCCTTGTGAAACTAACAGCCTATTGCAGATGGCTACCCCTTTATCCCAAGGCAGACCACTCTTACTGATTTGGGAGGCTGCCTCATTGTATACTAAATTTTTGTGTGACTTCAGGTTTCTTCGTGGATTTTGTGTTGTACTATGTATTTTCACATGTGGCAAGACCAGTTCTTACAATTGACATGGCTCTCAATTGTCATAATGCTCCAAAACATTCCTGCCTGTTTATTTTCCCTTACAAACAATGCAAACGAGCAACAAAACATTTAGAAGTCTTTTGTATTTTTCTTAGCATTAGAATAGATTGATGAGGGGCGCTTGGGTGACTCAGTCCATTAAGCATCTGCCTTTGGCTTAGGTCATGATCCCAAGGTCCTGGGATCGAGCCCTGCATCGGGCACCCTGCTCAGCGGGAAGCCTGCTTCTCCCTCTCCTTCTGCTGCTTCCCCTGCTTGTTCTCTCTGTCAAATAAATAAATAAAAATCTTAAAAAAAAAAAAAGAATAGATTGATGAATTAACTGATGAAAAATTGAAATGTTCATCAGATAAAGTCTCCTTATTCAAAAATAAAGTACAACTTTATGCTTCTTAAAGTCTACTTTTCTATCGTTCAGGAATTTTTTTTTTTTTAAAGATTTTATTTATTTGAGAGAGAGAGAATGAGAGACAGAGCACAAGAGGGAAGAGGGTCAGAGGGAGAAGCAGACCCCCTGCTGAGCAGGGAGCCCGATGCGGGACTCGATCCCAGGACTCCAGGATCATGACCTGAGCCGAAGGCAGTCGCTTAACCAACTGAGCCACCCAGGCGCCCTATCGTTCAGGAATTTTAAGGTTGCCCTTCAGTAGATTTTCATGTAACTTTTAGTTTATGCCTAAGCATGTAATCTTTGACTATTGGTATGTTAAAATCCTGTCCACTTTATTTTTAACTGGCCATTTATTCATGGAATTGGCTTTTAGAAATCAGTAAAGCCTTTGGTTACCAAGATAGTTGTTAACTTTCTCAATATCAGTGAATGGTATATTCTCCACAATATAATCGACCCTTCAAAAGATTACAACATTTTAAACCATACCCCTCTGAGGATCAGATTTTTGAGCACTGGTTGGGTAAAGTTGGGGGGAAAAAGTTATAAATCAATGTCTTTAAAAAGTTTGGCCTTATAATATTCATTCTATTTTTAAAATTTTATTTAAATTCAACTAAAAACATATAATGTATTAGTTTCAGGGATATAAGTCTGTGATTCATCAGTCTTATAAAATACCCAGTGCTCATGAACACATATCCTCCCCAATGTCCATCACCCAGTTACCCTATCCCTCTACCCCCTTCCCCTCCAGCAACCCTCATTTTCTTTCCTGTGGTTAAGAGTCTCTTATGATTTGTCTCCCTCTCTGATTTCATTTTGTTTCATTTTTCTCCTCTCTTCCCCTATGATCCTCTGCCTTGTTTCTTAAATTCCACATATCAGTGAGATCATATAATTGTCTTTCTCTGATTGACTTATTTCACTTAGCATAATACCCTCTAGTTCCATCCCCATCGTTGCAAATGGCAAGATTTCATTTTTGATGGCTGTGTAATATTCCATTTTGTGTGTGTGTGTGTGTGTGTGTGTGTGTGTGTGTGTCTATATATATATATATATATCACATCTTCTTTATCCATTCATCTGTTGATGGACATCTGGGCTCTTTCCACAGTTTGGCTATTGTGGACATTGCTGCTATAAACATTGAGGTGTAGGTGCCCCTTTGGATCACTACATTTGTATCTTTGGGGTAAATACCTTGTAGTGCAATTGCTGGGTCGTAGGGTAGCTCCATTTTCAACTTTCTGAGGAATCTCCATACCGTTTTCCAGAGTGACTGTACCAGCTTGCATTCCCACCAACAATGTAGGAGGGTTCCCCCTTCTCCACATCCTTGCCAATACTTGTCATTTCCTGACATGTTAATTTTAGCCTTTCTGACTAGTGTGAGGTGGTGTCTCATTGTGGTTTTGATTTGTATTTCCCTGATGCCAAGTGATGTTGAGCTTTTTTTCATGTGTCTGTTGGCCATTTGGATGTCTTCTTTGGAGAAATGTCTGTTCATGTCTTCTGCCTATTTCTTGATTGGATTATTTGTTCTTTTGGTGTTGAGTTTGATAAGTTCTTTATAGATTTTTGGATACTAGCCCTTTATCTGAGGTGTCATTTGCAAATATCTTCCTCCAATCTGTTGTCTTTTGGTTTTGAAGATTATAATATTCATTCTTGCACAGTTGAAATGTCACTACATTTTTTAACACCTCATTGGAGGTGGACTGAAAACTAAATCTCTCAGTTTTTATACACTTATATGATTGTAAAAATTTTGAAGGTTAATATTAAGTAGGGAAAAATGCTAAGAACTTATTTACTAAACTAGCAACAAGTTCCTGTCAGAAATGAACTCAAGGTCCCTACCCAATTCTGAGCAAGATGTTCTCAGTATATCATTTCCACCAAAATTAACAACAGGGTGTGATGAAGATAGACAATGTAGACCTCCTGTAAACAGGAGGAATTTGGAATAGACTGGAAACAAGGAAAAGAGGGCTAAATAGAGTATTATGGAAAATAAATGTGTTCAAAAGACTTTGATTCAAGGACTCCAGGAGATGAATATATCAATTCCTACTGAAAGAATGTAGATCCCATTATTAATATATAAAAGATGCATTTTAAAACTGGAACCTATGACCTAGGCATTAAAGGGGATTAAAAAAAACTTAATATACTTCTATTACGCTTATATTTCATGGACTAAAGAGATATATTTGCTACTAAAAAGAAGGTAACCTGGGCATAACCAGGACACGGATGTTCAGTCGGTGAAGTGTCTCCCTTCCGGTGTGGGTCATGGTCCCAGCGTCCTGGGATCCAGCCCCCCATGGGGCTCCTGGCTCCCTGCTCCGTGGGGAGTCAGCTTCTCCCTCTGCCTCTCCCTCTGCTTGGGCTCTCTCTCTGTCAAATCAATAAATTTATAAAAAAAAAAAAGGGTAACTACTGCTAAATAAGCTATTCCTCACTGTATTCAAATGCTACTATTGGCTGTATGATTTTCAACAATTAAATGGTATTAAAACTATTCTATGAATTTTTTCAAATACATATATATATAATGTATATATCTTATATATATATACACACACACACATTTTTAAGGAGACGGGCTTATTTATTATTGCCTAAAAAGTTGGCTTTTATATGGTGAAAATGAGGTGAATATATTAAATTCAGACCTTGAGAAAAATGAGAAAAAGACACTGACCCTCAACCCCTACTAAATCACTTTCTGGCTCTGATATATAAATCAGATGACTCCAGACAAAGCTCGCCCTGCAGACTACAAGAGGACTATTAGTGAGATTTTAAACACTTGAAAAGAAGATTCAACACCAACAACAAAAGCTAGGGTTGTTGTACCAACCTAACATAAAAAGTTGACTCTTGAGACTCCTGCAGAACTCCCTTGTAAGAGAGGCAGCCCCTGATAGGTTCATGGCAGTGCCAGGACATTGAGAATAGTCAGACAGCCGTGCGCCATGGACCTGTCCGGAGACGCAGCCTGGGCCACGCACCGGGCCGCTTTGGCGACCCTGGTGCCGCTGCCGGCTGCCCTCCGCACCGACCCGTGTGGGCCAGGGTCCACGTCGGAATCCCGTTTGTGGGGGCAGGGGCGGGACGGCGGTGAGGAGAGGCCACGGGCCATGGGCCGGGTGCTCGGGACCCCTCCGTCCTCGGGCCGTTGGAGGTGGACCTCACTGCCGACCCCACGGCCGGTGCCCGTGTTACCGCCTCCGCCGACCTTTGTGTCTGGCCGCTGCAGGCCTCAGGGTCACGCTGGCCTCTGGGGGAGTCCTGACGGAGGATCGGGCACCGACTGGCTAGGGGTGGCTGGGGCTCTGGGCCCACGAGCAGACCAGTGTGTCTCCTGAGGCGTCCTGCAGAGCTGCGCGGGTAAAGATGGAGGCCCGGAGGGGCTTATGGCCACTGCCGGGAGCCTCGGTGAACCTCGCTGGGCCTCGCTGGGCCTCGCCTTTGCTTTTCGGCAGGCTACGTGGAGCCAGAGGGGACGAGGCTCCGAGCCACGCAGCCTCAGAACCGGGAGTGTGCTCCCCCACGAGAGCAGAGCTGCGGGTGGGGGGTGGGTTTGGGGGGACGGGGACATGGGAGCCGCCATGTTGGAGCCGGTGGCCAGGGCTTGGCCTTTTTTCTTCGGCGAGGGGCGGAGGGAGAGGCCCTGGGGGAAGGGCCGGTTGGTGTCCGTGGAGCAATACTGCCATCAAGCGGAACTGGTCTGCGGGTCCCGTGAGCCCACGGCCCGTGGCGTGCCTGGGAGTGAAGTCGGAGCCCCAGGCGGGAGAGAAGGGGCCCGCGGTCCCAAGGTGCCTGGCCCTTTTGACACGCACTCCACACTGGTCCGTTGACGGCCAGCTCTGAAGCAAGCGTGGCATTGGGACGCAGAGGCAAGAGCCAGCCAGCCGGCCGTTCCTTGTCGTTGCCCTGCCCGCCCTGGTGGCGTGTTGGGGAAGGTGTGGCCCAGAACGCGAAGTGTGCAAACTCAGACGCCTCGGCCGGGCGGCTCGGCCTCGACTTGGGTGGGGGAGCACTGGGGCCCGGCCTCCGCCAGACGCCAGAGGCGGGGAAGCCCCTGCAGATGGCGGTGCAGCTGCCCTGTGTGTGTCAGGCGAGGGCTTCGTGGGCCCAGGCCTGGTTTGGGGGGGGAGGGGGCGGTTGGTGGCCGCGGGGACGGGGAAGGGGTGGGGAGAACGGCTAAGGAGGCTGCTGGTGCTTCTACTTTGGCTCGTCCCGGGATGGGCCTGTCCCTCCTGGACTCCTCTCCTCCTGGTGTCCGCCACCACTATCTTCCCCTCCCCTACCCCGCCGCCTCTGCAGACCACCTCACCCTCCAGGTCCCTGGACACCGGGTGGCTAGCCTCCACACCTGATCCTCAGAACCGGACGCAGGGACATCAGGGCCCTGGGCCCTCCCAGACCGACCCTGCTCTGGCTCCTTGGGGAAGGGGCACGGCGGCCACCCAACGCGCGTGGGCCCAAGGCCTCCCTGGCGCCCCTGGCCCGGCTGGGTGCTCCTTCCCCCTCCGGGCTGGCTTGCACCCGTCTCGTCCGCCCAGACATGGCGGCCGCCAGGGTGCCGAGCCCTGGCTTCCCGTGCCCGACCCGCAGGGCACCGGGACCTCGCGCTCTGTCCCGCTACCCGTCCGTGGAACCTCCCAGGTTGCCCTGGGGGAGCTCTGCACCTCGGGGCAGTTGCGGGGGGGGGGGTGGGATGTGGTGCCACGGAGGTAGGGCCCGTCTCCAGTCCCGCCTGGGACTCCCACGTCACTGCTGGGCCTCTCCACTCGGGGCGGGCGCAGCGCGGGGCTCACGGGACCGCCGAGGAGTTCCGCTTGATGGCAGTATTGCACCACGGATGCCAACCGTCCCTTCCCCCACGGGCCTCTCCCTCCGCCCTTTGGCGAAGAAAAAAGGCCACGCCAGAAAGAAAACAAAAAGAAAAGGCCAGGCCAGTGTCCACCCTCCCTGGCTCCAACATGGCGGCTCCCACGTCTCGGCCGCTGTGGCGGAGGGGAGCATTCCCGCTTCTGGGGCTCCAGGGAGCGGAGCCTCGTCCCCTGGGCAGCGGGCCGAACCCCGTGTGCCCAGATGGACCCACAGCCAGGCACCCGTCTGCCATGGCCACGAGGGAGGCTCCCGCTCTGGAGCACACGGGCCGACCTTAGCGGAGACCCCAGCTGTCCCAGTAGCCTCACGCGTGGAAGGAAGGTCGGGGATGGGTCGTGCCTTCCCCCGCACACGTGTGCCCAAGCATCCGCACAGGTCCACCACCACCACCCCGACCGAGTGCGTGAAGGCACCTGTTGCCCCTTCTCCTCGCGCACGTCAGCTCCCAGAAAGCCCCTTAGTGTGTGTGTGAAGGGGACCGGGGGGTGGGGGGTGCGGGGGGGGTAGGGAGGAGGACGTGAAGGGAGAGGCTGTGCATGCTCACCTCCTTCTTGGCCAGGGGCACCCCGGTGTTGACCCCCTGGCTCTCCTTGTCCCCCAGCCCTTGCCCGAGAGCCCGGCGGCGTGCACGCGCCCTTTGGGCCCCGGCGCCAGCAGCGGCCCCCGCAGAGCTTGGGTCCCCGGAACGGTCGGCCGCCCTGCTTGCCGTCTCGGGGGCCTACCCAGAGGGGAGCAACTGGTTCACCCTGGGCCCGAGGTCGAGGAGCGGGGCTTCGCTGGCCTACTCTTGACTCCAGGTGGGGAAGGTGGGTGTCGATGCGGTGAATCCGAAGGATGAGGTCCTTGAGGGTTCGAGCGGTCCCCGGGGAGGGTATCCGTGGCCTCTGTCACCATTCCCGACCTGGGCCCCGTGGGCTACCGGGGGGCCCGTGCCCGCACTGTGTCTGGCGAGCCGACCGAGAACCCAGTGCCGACCCAGCTGAGCTAGGGGGCACCTGCGTCGCCTCCCTTGGCGCGACCCCGACCGTCCGGGCGGTTGACTGCTCTCGGAGCCAGGCCCTCCCTTCCCGAGGCGGCGCATCCCCACTTGGGGGTCTTCCGTGGCTCCTGCCTGCGCTCCGAGGGTGCTCAGGCCTTTGCTTTGTGGGCGGGAGGGAATCCCTAGAGTGGGTGGCAGGCCTCGGAGAACGGAGACCGGGGGTTTCAGCCGGGCCGGGGGGGGGGGTTGGGGGGGTTGGGGGGGTGGTGGGAAACTGTGTGCCAGCCTGCTTGGAAGGCCGGGCAGGTGACAGTGTCCGGGATGACCCTTTGGACTTGAGGCCGGCCCGGGCCTAGCGCAGGTCTGGGGAGAGGAGCGTGGGGACGCAGGCGACCCCCAGAGGGGCGGTGGACGCTCTGGCTCCCTACTCGCGACCGCGCGCCGCTCTGGCTCCCTTGACGTGGGCCCGGGAGGTGGGCGGGCGGGCGGGCGTGCGTGCGTGCCTGGACCGGTGCCGCGGGCCCACTTCCGACTTGGCCCGTGCCGGGCTGTCTTGGGGTGGACGCGTCTCTTTGCGGGGCCCCGTGGCTCCATGCTGAAAGAACGGAGCCCCTCTGGTGCATCTTCCCTCTCCCCCCACCGCCAGCCCCGGTCAGGCCCCAGCCCTCGTGGCGTGAGTCTCCCAGGTCAGCAGGGTTTGTGTCCCAACAGGGTGTCGTTCAGCCAGGGTTCGCAGAACTGAGGCGTGGGAAGGGACCGGAAGGACCCTCTGGAGGTGGAGGACGGGGAGCGGGGGTGGTTTGCGAGTGGGGTGGTGTGTTGCTTGCCACGGGAGGGACCGAATGAATATCTGCTCCCTGCCCTGGGAAGAGTGAGGTGGTGGGCCGCTCGGGCCGAGTCCGGGGCGAAGCAGGGCCGGAAGCAAAAGTGTTCCCCAAGGGTTGAAGTTGGACGAGCCTCGTGCCATTCTAGAGCAGGGAGAGGGCCCCGCGTGCTCGAAAGGAGCGCCGTTATGCCCTCGGGCGCAGGGACTGGGGTAGAATCGGACACCTGTCGTTCACCTACTCGGGCGCTTGCTGTGGGTTGTGCGGGCCACCTCCTGAGGTTTGGAAAAGGGTGACCTCCAACTGTGATCCACCGTTGTTTCTGGGGGACGGTGCGTGTGTGAGCGTGTGCGTGCATGCGTCCGTTCCCGTGAAGTAGCGTGAGCGCGTGTCTGTGAGTGCAAGTGTGTTTTCGAGCGTGTTCGTAGTGTGTGTGTGTGTGTGTGTGTGTGTGTGTGTGGTTTTTCTCCCCTTCTATGCCCCAGGCACGAGAGGCGGGTTGTGAGGGCGCACTTGAGAGGGACCGTGAGGTGTCCACCCCAGGATCCGGGCCGATCGAGGGGAGAGAAGAGCAGCAGTGGGGTGCATTGGCCCGGTCCCGCTCTGCTGGGAAAGGCCCGGGTCCTGGAGAGCAGGGGCACACGTGGGGCTGGCCCGTCCCTGGCCTGCCCCCCCCGTGGGAGCTGTCCCGAGGCGCAGCCTGGGCCAGGCACCGGGCCGCTTTGGCGACCCTGGTGCCGCTGCCGGCTGCCCTCCGCACCGACCCGTGTGGGCCAGGGTCCACGTCGGAATCCCGTTTGTGGGGGGAGGGGCGGGACGGCGGTGAGGAGAGGCCACGGGCCATGGGCCGGGTGCTCGGGACCCCTCCGTCCTCGGGCCGTTGGAGGTGGACCTCACTGCCGACCCCACGGCCGGTGCCCGTGTTACCGCCTCCGCCGACCTTTGTGTCTGGCCGCTGCAGGCCTCAGGGTCACGCTGGCCTCTGGGGGAGTCCTGACGGAGGATCGGGCACCGACTGGCTAGGGGTGGCTGGGGCTCTGGGCCCACGAGCAGACCAGTGTGTCTCCTGAGGCGTCCTGCAGAGCTGCGCGGGTAAAGATGGAGGCCCGGAGGGGCTTATGGCCACCGCCGGGAGCCTCGGTGAACCTCGCTGGGCCTCGCTGGGCCTCGCCTTTGCTTTTCGGCAGGCTACGTGGAGCCAGAGGGGACGAGGCTCCGAGCCACGCAGCCTCAGAACCGGGAGTGTGCTCCCCCACGAGAGCAGAGCTGCGGGTGGGGGGTGGGTTTGGGGGGACGGGGACATGGGAGCCGCCATGTTGGAGCCGGTGGCCAGGGCTTGGCCTTTTTTCTTCGGCGAGGGGCGGAGGGAGAGGCCCTGGGGGAAGGGCCGGTTGGTGTCCGTGGAGCAATACTGCCATCAAGCGGAACTGGTCTGCGGGTCCCGTGAGCCCACGGCCCGTGGCGTGCCTGGGAGTGAAGTCGGAGCCCCAGGCGGGAGAGAAGGGGCCCGCGGTCCCAAGGTGCCTGGCCCTTTTGACACGCACTCCACACTGGTCCGTTGACGGCCAGCTCTGAAGCAAGCGTGGCATTGGGACGCAGAGGCAAGAGCCAGCCAGCCGGCCGTTCCTTGTCGTTGCCCTGCCCGCCCTGGTGGCGTGTTGGGGAAGGTGTGGCCCAGAACGCGAAGTGTGCAAACTCAGACGCCTCGGCCGGGCGGCTCGGCCTCGACTTGGGTGGGGGAGCACTGGGGCCCGGCCTCCGCCAGACGCCAGAGGCGGGGAAGCCCCTGCAGATGGCGGTGCAGCTGCCCTGTGTGTGTCAGGCGAGGGCTTCGTGGGCCCAGGCCTGGTTTGGGGGGGGAGGGGGCGGTTGGTGGCCGCGGGGACGGGGAAGGGGTGGGGAGAACGGCTAAGGAGGCTGCTGGTGCTTCTACTTTGGCTCGTCCCGGGATGGGCCTGTCCCTCCTGGACTCCTCTCCTCCTGGTGTCCGCCACCACTATCTTCCCCTCCCCTACCCCGCCGCCTCTGCAGACCACCTCACCCTCCAGGTCCCTGGACACCGGGTGGCTAGCCTCCACACCTGATCCTCAGAACCGGACGCAGGGACATCAGGGCCCTGGGCCCTCCCAGACCGACCCTGCTCTGGCTCCTTGGGGAAGGGGCACGGCGGCCACCCAACGCGCGTGGGCCCAAGGCCTCCCTGGCGCCCCTGGCCCGGCTGGGTGCTCCTTCCCCCTCCGGGCTGGCTTGCACCCGTCTCGTCCGCCCAGACATGGCGGCCGCCAGGGTGCCGAGCCCTGGCTTCCCGTGCCCGACCCGCAGGGCACCGGGACCTCGCGCTCTGTCCCGCTACCCGTCCGTGGAACCTCCCAGGTTGCCCTGGGGGAGCTCTGCACCTCGGGGCAGTTGCGGGGGGGGGGTGGGATGTGGTGCCACGGAGGTAGGGCCCGTCTCCAGTCCCGCCTGGGACTCCCACGTCACTGCTGGGCCTCTCCACTCGGGGCGGGCGCAGCGCGGGGCTCACGGGACCGCCGAGGAGTTCCGCTTGATGGCAGTATTGCACCACGGATGCCAACCGTCCCTTCCCCCACGGGCCTCTCCCTCCGCCCTTTGGCGAAGAAAAAAGGCCACGCCAGAAAGAAAACAAAAAGAAAAGGCCAGGCCAGTGTCCACCCTCCCTGGCTCCAACATGGCGGCTCCCACGTCTCGGCCGCTGTGGCGGAGGGGAGCATTCCCGCTTCTGGGGCTCCAGGGAGCGGAGCCTCGTCCCCTGGGCAGCGGGCCGAACCCCGTGTGCCCAGATGGACCCACAGCCAGGCACCCGTCTGCCATGGCCACGAGGGAGGCTCCCGCTCTGGAGCACACGGGCCGACCTTAGCGGAGACCCCAGCTGTCCCAGTAGCCTCACGCGTGGAAGGAAGGTCGGGGATGGGTCGTGCCTTCCCCCGCACACGTGTGCCCAAGCATCCGCACAGGTCCACCACCACCACCCCGACCGAGTGCGTGAAGGCACCTGTTGCCCCTTCTCCTCGCGCACGTCAGCTCCCAGAAAGCCCCTTAGTGTGTGTGTGAAGGGGACCGGGGGGTGGGGGGTGCGGGGGGGGTAGGGAGGAGGGAGGACGTGAAGGGAGAGGCTGTGCATGCTCACCTCCTTCTTGGCCAGGGGCACCCCGGTGTTGACCCCCTGGCTCTCCTTGTCCCCCAGCCCTTGCCCGAGAGCCCGGCGGCGTGCACGCGCCCTTTGGGCCCCGGCGCCAGCAGCGGCCCCCGCAGAGCTTGGGTCCCCGGAACGGTCGGCCGCCCTGCTTGCCGTCTCGGGGGCCTACCCAGAGGGGAGCAACTGGTTCACCCTGGGCCCGAGGTCGAGGAGCGGGGCTTCGCTGGCCTACTCTTGACTCCAGGTGGGGAAGGTGGGTGTCGATGCGGTGAATCCGAAGGATGAGGTCCTTGAGGGTTCGAGCGGTCCCCGGGGAGGGTATCCGTGGCCTCTGTCACCATTCCCGACCTGGGCCCCGTGGGGTACCGGGGGGCCCGTGCCCGCACTGTGTCTGGCGAGCCGACCGAGAACCCAGTGCCGACCCAGCTGAGCTAGGGGGCACCTGCGTCGCCTCCCTTGGCGCGACCCCGACCGTCCGGGCGGTTGACTGCTCTCGGAGCCAGGCCCTCCCTTCCCGAGGCGGCGCATCCCCACTTGGGGGTCTTCCGTGGCTCCTGCCTGCGCTCCGAGGGTGCTCAGGCCTTTGCTTTGTGGGCGGGAGGGAATCCCTAGAGTGGGTGGCAGGCCTCGGAGAACGGAGACCGGGGGTTTCAGCCGGGCCGGGGGGGGGGGGTTGGGGGGGTTGGGGGGGTGGTGGGAAACTGTCTGCCAGCCTGCTTGGAAGGCCGGGCAGGTGACAGTGTCCGGGATGACCCTTTGGACTTGAGGCCGGCCCGGGCCTAGCGCAGGTCTGGGGAGAGGAGCGTGGGGACGCAGGCGACCCCCAGAGGGGCGGTGGACGCTCTGGCTCCCTACTCGCGACCGCGCGCCGCTCTGGCTCCCTTGACGTGGGCCCGGGAGGTGGGCAGGCGTGCGTGCGTGCCTGGACCGGTGCCGCGGGCCCACTTCCGACTTGGCCCGTGCCGGGCTGTCTTGGGGTGGACGCGTCTCTTTGCGGGGCCCCGTGGCTCCATGCTGAAAGAACGGAGCCCCTCTGGTGCATCTTCCCTCTCCCCCCACCGCCAGCCCCGGTCAGGCCCCAGCCCTCGTGGCGTGAGTCTCCCAGGTCAGCAGGGTTTGTGTCCCAACAGGGTGTCGTTCAGCCAGGGTTCGCAGAACTGAGGCGTGGGAAGGGACCGGAAGGACCCTCTGGAGGTGGAGGACGGGGAGCGGGGGTGGTTTGCGAGTGGGGTGGTGTGTTGCTTGCCACGGGAGGGACCGAATGAATATCTGCTCCCTGCCCTGGGAAGAGTGAGGTGGTGGGCCGCTCGGGCCGAGTCCGGGGCGAAGCAGGGCCGGAAGCAAAAGTGTTCCCCAAGGGTTGAAGTTGGACGCGCCTCGTGCCATTCTAGAGCAGGGAGAGGGCCCCGCGTGCTCGAAACGAGCGCCGTTATGCCCTTGGGCGCAGGGACTGGGGTAGAATCGGACACCTGTCGTTCACCTACTCGGGCGCTTGCTGTGGGTTGTGCGGGCCACCTCCTGAGGTTTGGAAAAGGGTGACCTCCAACTGTGATCCACCGTTGTTTCTGGGGGACGGTGCGTGTGTGAGCGTGTGCGTGCATGCGTCCGTTCACGTGAAGTAGCGTGAGCGCGTGTCTGTGAGTGCAAGTGTGTTTTCGAGCGTGTTCGTAGTGTGTGTGTGTGTGTGTGTGTGTGTGTGTGTGTGTGGTTTTTCT
This sequence comes from Halichoerus grypus, assembly GCF_964656455.1. Lineage (NCBI taxonomy): Eukaryota > Metazoa > Chordata > Mammalia > Carnivora > Phocidae > Halichoerus > Halichoerus grypus. The sequence continues at coordinate 33,621,129 of NC_135727.1, read as the reverse complement.
CCCCTTCTATGCCCCAGGCACGAGAGGCGGGTTGTGAGGGCGCACTTGAGAGGGACCGTGAGGTGTCCACCCCAGGATCCGGGCCGATCGAGGGGAGAGAAGAGCAGCAGTGGGGTGCATTGGCCCGGTCCCGCTCTGCTGGGAAAGGCCCGGGTCCTGGAGAGCAGGGGCACACGTGGGGCTGGCCCGTCCCTGGCCTGCCCCCTCCTGTGGGAGCTGTCCCGAGGCGCAGCCTGGGCCAGGCACCGGGCCGCTTTGGCGACCCTGGTGCCGCTGCCGGCTGCCCTCCGCACCGACCCGTGTGGGCCAGGGTCCACGTCGGAATCCCGTTTGTGGGGGGAGGGGCGGGACGGCGGTGAGGAGAGGCCACGGGCCATGGGCCGGGTGCTCGGGACCCCTCCGTCCTCGGGCCGTTGGAGGTGGACCTCACTGCCGACCCCACGGCCGGTGCCCGTGTTACCGCCTCCGCCGACCTTTGTGTCTGGCCGCTGCAGGCCTCAGGGTCACGCTGGCCTCTGGGGGAGTCCTGACGGAGGATCGGGCACCGACTGGCTAGGGGTGGCTGGGGCTCTGGGCCCACGAGCAGACCAGTGTGTCTCCTGAGGCGTCCTGCAGAGCTGCGCGGGTAAAGATGGAGGCCCGGAGGGGCTTATGGCCACTGCCGGGAGCCTCGGTGAACCTCGCTGGGCCTCGCTGGGCCTCGCCTTTGCTTTTCGGCAGGCTACGTGGAGCCAGAGGGGACGAGGCTCCGAGCCACGCAGCCTCAGAACCGGGAGTGTGCTCCCCCACGAGAGCAGAGCTGCGGGTGGGGGGTGGGTTTGGGGGGACGGGGACATGGGAGCCGCCATGTTGGAGCCGGTGGCCAGGGCTTGGCCTTTTTTCTTCGGCGAGGGGCGGAGGGAGAGGCCCTGGGGGAAGGGCCGGTTGGTGTCCGTGGAGCAATACTGCCATCAAGCGGAACTGGTCTGCGGGTCCCGTGAGCCCACGGCCCGTGGCGTGCCTGGGAGTGAAGTCGGAGCCCCAGGCGGGAGAGAAGGGGCCCGCGGTCCCAAGGTGCCTGGCCCTTTTGACACGCACTCCACACTGGTCCGTTGACGGCCAGCTCTGAAGCAAGCGTGGCATTGGGACGCAGAGGCAAGAGCCAGCCAGCCGGCCGTTCCTTGTCGTTGCCCTGCCCGCCCTGGTGGCGTGTTGGGGAAGGTGTGGCCCAGAACGCGAAGTGTGCAAACTCAGACGCCTCGGCCGGGCGGCTCGGCCTCGACTTGGGTGGGGGAGCACTGGGGCCCGGCCTCCGCCAGACGCCAGAGGCGGGGAAGCCCCTGCAGATGGCGGTGCAGCTGCCCTGTGTGTGTCAGGCGAGGGCTTCGTGGGCCCAGGCCTGGTTTGGGGGGGGAGGGGGCGGTTGGTGGCCGCGGGGACGGGGAAGGGGTGGGGAGAACGGCTAAGGAGGCTGCTGGTGCTTCTACTTTGGCTCGTCCCGGGATGGGCCTGTCCCTCCTGGACTCCTCTCCTCCTGGTGTCCGCCACCACTATCTTCCCCTCCCCTACCCCGCCGCCTCTGCAGACCACCTCACCCTCCAGGTCCCTGGACACCGGGTGGCTAGCCTCCACACCTGATCCTCAGAACCGGACGCAGGGACATCAGGGCCCTGGGCCCTCCCAGACCGACCCTGCTCTGGCTCCTTGGGGAAGGGGCACGGCGGCCACCCAACGCGCGTGGGCCCAAGGCCTCCCTGGCGCCCCTGGCCCGGCTGGGTGCTCCTTCCCCCTCCGGGCTGGCTTGCACCCGTCTCGTCCGCCCAGACATGGCGGCCGCCAGGGTGCCGAGCCCTGGCTTCCCGTGCCCGACCCGCAGGGCACCGGGACCTCGCGCTCTGTCCCGCTACCCGTCCGTGGAACCTCCCAGGTTGCCCTGGGGGAGCTCTGCACCTCGGGGCAGTTGCGGGGGGGGGGTGGGATGTGGTGCCACGGAGGTAGGGCCCGTCTCCAGTCCCGCCTGGGACTCCCACGTCACTGCTGGGCCTCTCCACTCGGGGCGGGCGCAGCGCGGGGCTCACGGGACCGCCGAGGAGTTACGCTTGATGGCAGTATTGCACCACGGATGCCAACCGTCCCTTCCCCCACGGGCCTCTCCCTCCGCCCTTTGGCGAAGAAAAAAGGCCACGCCAGAAAGAAAACGAAAAGAAAAGGCCAGGCCAGTGTCCACCCTCCCTGGCTCCAACATGGCGGCTCCCACGTCTCGGCCGCTGTGGCGGAGGGGAGCATTCCCGCTTCTGGGGCTCCAGGGAGCGGAGCCTCGTCCCCTGGGCAGCGGGCCGAACCCCGTGTGCCCAGATGGACCCACAGCCAGGCACCCGTCTGCCATGGCCACGAGGGAGGCTCCCGCTCTGGAGCACACGGGCCGACCTTAGCGGAGACCCCAGCTGTCCCAGTAGCCTCACGCGTGGAAGGAAGGTCGGGGATGGGTCGTGCCTTCCCCCGCACACGTGTGCCCAAGCATCCGCACAGGTCCACCACCACCACCCCGACCGAGTGCGTGAAGGCACCTGTTGCCCCTTCTCCTCGCGCACGTCAGCTCCCAGAAAGCCCCTTAGTGTGTGTGTGAAGGGGACCGGGGGGTGGGGGGTGCGGGGGGGGTAGGGAGGAGGACGTGAAGGGAGAGGCTGTGCATGCTCACCTCCTTCTTGGCCAGGGGCACCCCGGTGTTGACCCCCTGGCTCTCCTTGTCCCCCAGCCCTTGCCCGAGAGCCCGGCGGCGTGCACGCGCCCTTTGGGCCCCGGCGCCAGCAGCGGCCCCCGCAGAGCTTGGGTCCCCGGAACGGTCGGCCGCCCTGCTTGCCGTCTCGGGGGCCTACCCAGAGGGGAGCAACTGGTTCACCCTGGGCCCGAGGTCGAGGAGCGGGGCTTCGCTGGCCTACTCTTGACTCCAGGTGGGGAAGGTGGGTGTCGATGCGGTGAATCCGAAGGATGAGGTCCTTGAGGGTTCGAGCGGTCCCCGGGGAGGGTATCCGTGGCCTCTGTCACCATTCCCGACCTGGGCCCCGTGGGGTACCGGGGGGCCCGTGCCCGCACTGTGTCTGGCGAGCCGACCGCGAACCCAGTGCCGACCCAGCTGAGCTAGGGGGCACCTGCGTCGCCTCCCTTGGCGCGACCCCGACCGTCCGGGCGGTTGACTGCTCTCGGAGCCAGGCCCTCCCTTCCCGAGGCGGCGCATCCCCACTTGGGGGTCTTCCGTGGCTCCTGCCTGCGCTCCGAGGGTGCTCAGGCCTTTGCTTTGTGGGCGGGAGGGAATCCCTAGAGTGGGTGGCAGGCCTCGGAGAACGGAGACCGGGGGTTTCAGCCGGGCCGGGGGGGGGGGTTGGGGGGGTTGGGGGGGTGGTGGGAAACTGTCTGCCAGCCTGCTTGGAAGGCCGGGCAGGTGACAGTGTCCGGGATGACCCTTTGGACTTGAGGCCGGCCCGGGCCTAGCGCAGGTCTGGGGAGAGGAGCGTGGGGACGCAGGCGACCCCCAGAGGGGCGGTGGACGCTCTGGCTCCCTACTCGCGACCGCGCGCCGCTCTGGCTCCCTTGACGTGGGCCCGGGAGGTGGGCGGGCGGGCGGGCGTGCGTGCGTGCCTGGACCGGTGCCGCGGGCCCACTTCCGACTTGGCCCGTGCCGGGCTGTCTTGGGGTGGACGCGTCTCTTTGCGGGGCCCCGTGGCTCCATGCTGAAAGAACGGAGCCCCTCTGGTGCATCTTCCCTCTCCCCCCACCGCCAGCCCCGGTCAGGCCCCAGCCCTCGTGGCGTGAGTCTCCCAGGTCAGCAGGGTTTGTGTCCCAACAGGGTGTCGTTCAGCCAGGGTTCGCAGAACTGAGGCGTGGGAAGGGACCGGAAGGACCCTCTGGAGGTGGAGGACGGGGAGCGGGGGTGGTTTGCGAGTGGGGTGGTGTGTTGCTTGCCACGGGAGGGACCGAATGAATATCTGCTCCCTGCCCTGGGAAGAGTGAGGTGGTGGGCCGCTCGGGCCGAGTCCGGGGCGAAGCAGGGCCGGAAGCAAAAGTGTTCCCCAAGGGTTGAAGTTGGACGAGCCTCGTGCCATTCTAGAGCAGGGAGAGGGCCCCGCGTGCTCGAAAGGAGCGCCGTTATGCCCTCGGGCGCAGGGACTGGGGTAGAATCGGACACCTGTCGTTCACCTACTCGGGCGCTTGCTGTGGGTTGTGCGGGCCACCTCCTGAGGTTTGGAAAAGGGTGACCTCCAACTGTGATCCACCGTTGTTTCTGGGGGACGGTGCGTGTGTGAGCGTGTGCGTGCATGCGTCCGTTCACGTGAAGTAGCGTGAGCGCGTGTCTGTGAGTGCAAGTGTGTTTTCGAGCGTGTTCGTAGTGTGTGTGTGTGTGTGTGTGTGTGTGTGTGTGTGTGGTTTTTCTCCCCTTCTATGCCCCAGGCACGAGAGGCGGGTTGTGAGGGCGCACTTGAGAGGGACCGTGAGGTGTCCACCCCAGGATCCGGGCCGATCGAGGGGAGAGAAGAGCAGCAGTGGGGTGCATTGGCCCGGTCCCGCTCTGCTGGGAAAGGCCCGGGTCCTGGAGAGCAGGGGCACACGTGGGGCTGGCCCGTCCCTGGCCTGCCCCCTCCCGTGGGAGCTGTCCCGAGGCGCAGCCTGGGCCAGGCACCGGGCCGCTTTGGCGACCCTGGTGCCGCTGCCGGCTGCCCTCCGCACCGACCCGTGTGGGCCAGGGTCCACGTCGGAATCCCGTTTGTGGGGGGAGGGGCGGGACGGCGGTGAGGAGAGGCCACGGGCCATGGGCCGGGTGCTCGGGACCCCTCCGTCCTCGGGCCGTTGGAGGTGGACCTCACTGCCGACCCCACGGCCGGTGCCCGTGTTACCGCCTCCGCCGACCTTTGTGTCTGGCCGCTGCAGGCCTCAGGGTCACGCTGGCCTCTGGGGGAGTCCTGACGGAGGATCGGGCACCGACTGGCTAGGGGTGGCTGGGGCTCTGGGCCCACGAGCAGACCAGTGTGTCTCCTGAGGCGTCCTGCAGAGCTGCGCGGGTAAAGATGGAGGCCCGGAGGGGCTTATGGCCACTGCCGGGAGCCTCGGTGAACCTCGCTGGGCCTCGCTGGGCCTCGCCTTTGCTTTTCGGCAGGCTACGTGGAGCCAGAGGGGACGAGGCTCCGAGCCACGCAGCCTCAGAACCGGGAGTGTGCTCCCCCACGAGAGCAGAGCTGCGGGTGGGGGGTGGGTTTGGGGGGACGGGGACATGGGAGCCGCCATGTTGGAGCCGGTGGCCAGGGCTTGGCCTTTTTTCTTCGGCGAGGGGCGGAGGGAGAGGCCCTGGGGGAAGGGCCGGTTGGTGTCCGTGGAGCAATACTGCCATCAAGCGGAACTGGTCTGCGGGTCCCGTGAGCCCACGGCCCGTGGCGTGCCTGGGAGTGAAGTCGGAGCCCCAGGCGGGAGAGAAGGGGCCCGCGGTCCCAAGGTGCCTGGCCCTTTTGACACGCACTCCACACTGGTCCGTTGACGGCCAGCTCTGAAGCAAGCGTGGCATTGGGACGCAGAGGCAAGAGCCAGCCAGCCGGCCGTTCCTTGTCGTTGCCCTGCCCGCCCTGGTGGCGTGTTGGGGAAGGTGTGGCCCAGAACGCGAAGTGTGCAAACTCAGACGCCTCGGCCGGGCGGCTCGGCCTCGACTTGGGTGGGGGAGCACTGGGGCCCGGCCTCCGCCAGACGCCAGAGGCGGGGAAGCCCCTGCAGATGGCGGTGCAGCTGCCCTGTGTGTGTCAGGCGAGGGCTTCGTGGGCCCAGGCCTGGTTTGGGGGGGGAGGGGGCGGTTGGTGGCCGCGGGGACGGGGAAGGGGTGGGGAGAACGGCTAAGGAGGCTGCTGGTGCTTCTACTTTGGCTCGTCCCGGGATGGGCCTGTCCCTCCTGGACTCCTCTCCTCCTGGTGTCCGCCACCACTATCTTCCCCTCCCCTACCCCGCCGCCTCTGCAGACCACCTCACCCTCCAGGTCCCTGGACACCGGGTGGCTAGCCTCCACACCTGATCCTCAGAACCGGACGCAGGGACATCAGGGCCCTGGGCCCTCCCAGACCGACCCTGCTCTGGCTCCTTGGGGAAGGGGCACGGCGGCCACCCAACGCGCGTGGGCCCAAGGCCTCCCTGGCGCCCCTGGCCCGGCTGGGTGCTCCTTCCCCCTCCGGGCTGGCTTGCACCCGTCTCGTCCGCCCAGACATGGCGGCCGCCAGGGTGCCGAGCCCTGGCTTCCCGTGCCCGACCCGCAGGGCACCGGGACCTCGCGCTCTGTCCCGCTACCCGTCCGTGGAACCTCCCAGGTTGCCCTGGGGGAGCTCTGCACCTCGGGGCAGTTGCGGGGGGGGGGTGGGATGTGGTGCCACGGAGGTAGGGCCCGTCTCCAGTCCCGCCTGGGACTCCCACGTCACTGCTGGGCCTCTCCACTCGGGGCGGGCGCAGCGCGGGGCTCACGGGACCGCCGAGGAGTTACGCTTGATGGCAGTATTGCACCACGGATGCCAACCGTCCCTTCCCCCACGGGCCTCTCCCTCCGCCCTTTGGCGAAGAAAAAAGGCCACGCCAGAAAGAAAACGAAAAGAAAAGGCCAGGCCAGTGTCCACCCTCCCTGGCTCCAACATGGCGGCTCCCACGTCTCGGCCGCTGTGGCGGAGGGGAGCATTCCCGCTTCTGGGGCTCCAGGGAGCGGAGCCTCGTCCCCTGGGCAGCGGGCCGAACCCCGTGTGCCCAGATGGACCCACAGCCAGGCACCCGTCTGCCATGGCCACGAGGGAGGCTCCCGCTCTGGAGCACACGGGCCGACCTTAGCGGAGACCCCAGCTGTCCCAGTAGCCTCACGCGTGGAAGGAAGGTCGGGGATGGGTCGTGCCTTCCCCCGCACACGTGTGCCCAAGCATCCGCACAGGTCCACCACCACCACCCCGACCGAGTGCGTGAAGGCACCTGTTGCCCCTTCTCCTCGCGCACGTCAGCTCCCAGAAAGCCCCTTAGTGTGTGTGTGAAGGGGACCGGGGGGTGGGGGGTGCGGGGGGGGTAGGGAGGAGGACGTGAAGGGAGAGGCTGTGCATGCTCACCTCCTTCTTGGCCAGGGGCACCCCGGTGTTGACCCCCTGGCTCTCCTTGTCCCCCAGCCCTTGCCCGAGAGCCCGGCGGCGTGCACGCGCCCTTTGGGCCCCGGCGCCAGCAGCGGCCCCCGCAGAGCTTGGGTCCCCGGAACGGTCGGCCGCCCTGCTTGCCGTCTCGGGGGCCTACCCAGAGGGGAGCAACTGGTTCACCCTGGGCCCGAGGTCGAGGAGCGGGGCTTCGCTGGCCTACTCTTGACTCCAGGTGGGGAAGGTGGGTGTCGATGCGGTGAATCCGAAGGATGAGGTCCTTGAGGGTTCGAGCGGTCCCCGGGGAGGGTATCCGTGGCCTCTGTCACCATTCCCGACCTGGGCCCCGTGGGGTACCGGGGGGCCCGTGCCCGCACTGTGTCTGGCGAGCCGACCGCGAACCCAGTGCCGACCCAGCTGAGCTAGGGGGCACCTGCGTCGCCTCCCTTGGCGCGACCCCGACCGTCCGGGCGGTTGACTGCTCTCGGAGCCAGGCCCTCCCTTCCCGAGGCGGCGCATCCCCACTTGGGGGTCTTCCGTGGCTCCTGCCTGCGCTCCGAGGGTGCTCAGGCCTTTGCTTTGTGGGCGGGAGGGAATCCCTAGAGTGGGTGGCAGGCCTCGGAGAACGGAGACCGGGGGTTTCAGCCGGGCCGGGGGGGGGGGTTGGGGGGGTTGGGGGGGTGGTGGGAAACTGTCTGCCAGCCTGCTTGGAAGGCCGGGCAGGTGACAGTGTCCGGGATGACCCTTTGGACTTGAGGCCGGCCCGGGCCTAGCGCAGGTCTGGGGAGAGGAGCGTGGGGACGCAGGCGACCCCCAGAGGGGCGGTGGACGCTCTGGCTCCCTACTCGCGACCGCGCGCCGCTCTGGCTCCCTTGACGTGGGCCCGGGAGGTGGGCGGGCGGGCGGGCGTGCGTGCGTGCCTGGACCGGTGCCGCGGGCCCACTTCCGACTTGGCCCGTGCCGGGCTGTCTTGGGGTGGACGCGTCTCTTTGCGGGGCCCCGTGGCTCCATGCTGAAAGAACGGAGCCCCTCTGGTGCATCTTCCCTCTCCCCCCACCGCCAGCCCCGGTCAGGCCCCAGCCCTCGTGGCGTGAGTCTCCCAGGTCAGCAGGGTTTGTGTCCCAACAGGGTGTCGTTCAGCCAGGGTTCGCAGAACTGAGGCGTGGGAAGGGACCGGAAGGACCCTCTGGAGGTGGAGGACGGGGAGCGGGGGTGGTTTGCGAGTGGGGTGGTGTGTTGCTTGCCACGGGAGGGACCGAATGAATATCTGCTCCCTGCCCTGGGAAGAGTGAGGTGGTGGGCCGCTCGGGCCGAGTCCGGGGCGAAGCAGGGCCGGAAGCAAAAGTGTTCCCCAAGGGTTGAAGTTGGACGAGCCTCGTGCCATTCTAGAGCAGGGAGAGGGCCCCGCGTGCTCGAAAGGAGCGCCGTTATGCCCTCGGGCGCAGGGACTGGGGTAGAATCGGACACCTGTCGTTCACCTACTCGGGCGCTTGCTGTGGGTTGTGCGGGCCACCTCCTGAGGTTTGGAAAAGGGTGACCTCCAACTGTGATCCACCGTTGTTTCTGGGGGACGGTGCGTGTGTGAGCGTGTGCGTGCATGCGTCCGTTCCCGTGAAGTAGCGTGAGCGCGTGTCTGTGAGTGCAAGTGTGTTTTCGAGCGTGTTCGTAGTGTGTGTGTGTGTGTGTGTGTGTGTGTGTGTGTGTGGTTTTTCTCCCCTTCTATGCCCCAGGCACGAGAGGCGGGTTGTGAGGGCGCACTTGAGAGGGACCGTGAGGTGTCCACCCCAGGATCCGGGCCGATCGAGGGGAGAGAAGAGCAGCAGTGGGGTGCATTGGCCCGGTCCCGCTCTGCTGGGAAAGGCCCGGGTCCTGGAGAGCAGGGGCACACGTGGGGCTGGCCCGTCCCTGGCCTGCCCCCCCCGTGGGAGCTGTCCCGAGGCGCAGCCTGGGCCAGGCACCGGGCCGCTTTGGCGACCCTGGTGCCGCTGCCGGCTGCCCTCCGCACCGACCCGTGTGGGCCAGGGTCCACGTCGGAATCCCGTTTGTGGGGGGAGGGGCGGGACGGCGGTGAGGAGAGGCCACGGGCCATGGGCCGGGTGCTCGGGACCCCTCCGTCCTCGGGCCGTTGGAGGTGGACCTCACTGCCGACCCCACGGCCGGTGCCCGTGTTACCGCCTCCGCCGACCTTTGTGTCTGGCCGCTGCAGGCCTCAGGGTCACGCTGGCCTCTGGGGGAGTCCTGACGGAGGATCGGGCACCGACTGGCTAGGGGTGGCTGGGGCTCTGGGCCCACGAGCAGACCAGTGTGTCTCCTGAGGCGTCCTGCAGAGCTGCGCGGGTAAAGATGGAGGCCCGGAGGGGCTTATGGCCACCGCCGGGAGCCTCGGTGAACCTCGCTGGGCCTCGCTGGGCCTCGCCTTTGCTTTTCGGCAGGCTACGTGGAGCCAGAGGGGACGAGGCTCCGAGCCACGCAGCCTCAGATCCGGGAGTGTGCTCCCCCACGAGAGCAGAGCTGCGGGTGGGGGGTGGGTTTGGGGGGACGGGGACATGGGAGCCGCCATGTTGGAGCCGGTGGCCAGGGCTTGGCCTTTTTTCTTCGGCGAGGGGCGGAGGGAGAGGCCCTGGGGGAAGGGCCGGTTGGTGTCCGTGGAGCAATACTGCCATCAAGCGGAACTGGTCTGCGGGTCCCGTGAGCCCACGGCCCGTGGCGTGCCTGGGAGTGAAGTCGGAGCCCCAGGCGGGAGAGAAGGGGCCCGCGGTCCCAAGGTGCCTGGCCCTTTTGACACGCACTCCACACTGGTCCGTTGACGGCCAGCTCTGAAGCAAGCGTGGCATTGGGACGCAGAGGCAAGAGCCAGCCAGCCGGCCGTTCCTTGTCGTTGCCCTGCCCGCCCTGGTGGCGTGTTGGGGAAGGTGTGGCCCAGAACGCGAAGTGTGCAAACTCAGACGCCTCGGCCGGGCGGCTCGGCCTCGACTTGGGTGGGGGAGCACTGGGGCCCGGCCTCCGCCAGACGCCAGAGGCGGGGAAGCCCCTGCAGATGGCGGTGCAGCTGCCCTGTGTGTGTCAGGCGAGGGCTTCGTGGGCCCAGGCCTGGTTTGGGGGGGGAGGGGGCGGTTGGTGGCCGCGGGGACGGGGAAGGGGTGGGGAGAACGGCTAAGGAGGCTGCTGGTGCTTCTACTTTGGCTCGTCCCGGGATGGGCCTGTCCCTCCTGGACTCCTCTCCTCCTGGTGTCCGCCACCACTATCTTCCCCTCCCCTACCCCGCCGCCTCTGCAGACCACCTCACCCTCCAGGTCCCTGGACACCGGGTGGCTAGCCTCCACACCTGATCCTCAGAACCGGACGCAGGGACATCAGGGCCCTGGGCCCTCCCAGACCGACCCTGCTCTGGCTCCTTGGGGAAGGGGCACGGCGGCCACCCAACGCGCGTGGGCCCAAGGCCTCCCTGGCGCCCCTGGCCCGGCTGGGTGCTCCTTCCCCCTCCGGGCTGGCTTGCACCCGTCTCGTCCGCCCAGACATGGCGGCCGCCAGGGTGCCGAGCCCTGGCTTCCCGTGCCCGACCCGCAGGGCACCGGGACCTCGCGCTCTGTCCCGCTACCCGTCCGTGGAACCTCCCAGGTTGCCCTGGGGGAGCTCTGCACCTCGGGGCAGTTGCGGGGGGGGGGTGGGATGTGGTGCCACGGAGGTAGGGCCCGTCTCCAGTCCCGCCTGGGACTCCCACGTCACTGCTGGGCCTCTCCACTCGGGGCGGGCGCAGCGCGGGGCTCACGGGACCGCCGAGGAGTTACGCTTGATGGCAGTATTGCACCACGGATGCCAACCGTCCCTTCCCCCACGGGCCTCTCCCTCCGCCCTTTGGCGAAGAAAAAAGGCCACGCCAGAAAGAAAACGAAAAGAAAAGGCCAGGCCAGTGTCCACCCTCCCTGGCTCCAACATGGCGGCTCCCACGTCTCGGCCGCTGTGGCGGAGGGGAGCATTCCCGCTTCTGGGGCTCCAGGGAGCGGAGCCTCGTCCCCTGGGCAGCGGGCCGAACCCCGTGTGCCCAGATGGACCCACAGCCAGGCACCCGTCTGCCATGGCCACGAGGGAGGCTCCCGCTCTGGAGCACACGGGCCGACCTTAGCGGAGACCCCAGCTGTCCCAGTAGCCTCACGCGTGGAAGGAAGGTCGGGGATGGGTCGTGCCTTCCCCCGCACACGTGTGCCCAAGCATCCGCACAGGTCCACCACCACCACCCCGACCGAGTGCGTGAAGGCACCTGTTGCCCCTTCTCCTCGCGCACGTCAGCTCCCAGAAAGCCCCTTAGTGTGTGTGTGAAGGGGACCGGGGGGTGGGGGGTGCGGGGGGGGTAGGGAGGAGGGAGGACGTGAAGGGAGAGGCTGTGCATGCTCACCTCCTTCTTGGCCAGGGGCACCCCGGTGTTGACCCCCTGGCTCTCCTTGTCCCCCAGCCCTTGCCCGAGAGCCCGGCGGCGTGCACGCGCCCTTTGGGCCCCGGCGCCAGCAGCGGCCCCCGCAGAGCTTGGGTCCCCGGAACGGTCGGCCGCCCTGCTTGCCGTCTCGGGGGCCTACCCAGAGGGGAGCAACTGGTTCACCCTGGGCCCGAGGTCGAGGAGCGGGGCTTCGCTGGCCTACTCTTGACTCCAGGTGGGGAAGGTGGGTGTCGATGCGGTGAATCCGAAGGATGAGGTCCTTGAGGGTTCGAGCGGTCCCCGGGGAGGGTATCCGTGGCCTCTGTCACCATTCCCGACCTGGGCCCCGTGGGGTACCGGGGGGCCCGTGCCCGCACTGTGTCTGGCGAGCCGACCGAGAACCCAGTGCCGACCCAGCTGAGCTAGGGGGCACCTGCGTCGCCTCCCTTGGCGCGACCCCGACCGTCCGGGCGGTTGACTGCTCTCGGAGCCAGGCCCTCCCTTCCCGAGGCGGCGCATCCCCACTTGGGGGTCTTCCGTGGCTCCTGCCTGCGCTCCGAGGGTGCTCAGGCCTTTGCTTTGTGGGCGGGAGGGAATCCCTAGAGTGGGTGGCAGGCCTCGGAGAACGGAGACCGGGGGTTTCAGCCGGGCCGGGGGGGGGGGTTGGGGGGGTTGGGGGGGTGGTGGGAAACTGTGTGCCAGCCTGCTTGGAAGGCCGGGCAGGTGACAGTGTCCGGGATGACCCTTTGGACTTGAGGCCGGCCCGGGCCTAGCGCAGGTCTGGGGAGAGGAGCGTGGGGACGCAGGCGACCCCCAGAGGGGCGGTGGACGCTCTGGCTCCCTACTCGCGACCGCGCGCCGCTCTGGCTCCCTTGACGTGGGCCCGGGAGGTGGGCGGGCGGGCGGGCGTGCGTGCGTGCCTGGACCGGTGCCGCGGGCCCACTTCCGACTTGGCCCGTGCCGGGCTGTCTTGGGGTGGACGCGTCTCTTTGCGGGGCCCCGTGGCTCCATGCTGAAAGAACGGAGCCCCTCTGGTGCATCTTCCCTCTCCCCCCACCGCCAGCCCCGGTCAGGCCCCAGCCCTCGTGGCGTGAGTCTCCCAGGTCAGCAGGGTTTGTGTCCCAACAGGGTGTCGTTCAGCCAGGGTTCGCAGAACTGAGGCGTGGGAAGGGACCGGAAGGACCCTCTGGAGGTGGAGGACGGGGAGCGGGGGTGGTTTGCGAGTGGGGTGGTGTGTTGCTTGCCACGGGAGGGACCGAATGAATATCTGCTCCCTGCCCTGGGAAGAGTGAGGTGGTGGGCCGCTCGGGCCGAGTCCGGGGCGAAGCAGGGCCGGAAGCAAAAGTGTTCCCCAAGGGTTGAAGTTGGACGAGCCTCGTGCCATTCTAGAGCAGGGAGAGGGCCCCGCGTGCTCGAAAGGAGCGCCGTTATGCCCTCGGGCGCAGGGACTGGGGTAGAATCGGACACCTGTCGTTCACCTACTCGGGCGCTTGCTGTGGGTTGTGCGGGCCACCTCCTGAGGTTTGGAAAAGGGTGACCTCCAACTGTGATCCACCGTTGTTTCTGGGGGACGGTGCGTGTGTGAGCGTGTGCGTGCATGCGTCCGTTCCCGTGAAGTAGCGTGAGCGCGTGTCTGTGAGTGCAAGTGTGTTTTCGAGCGTGTTCGTAGTGTGTGTGTGTGTGTGTGTGTGTGTGTGTGTGTGTGGTTTTTCTCCCCTTCTATGCCCCAGGCACGAGAGGCGGGTTGTGAGGGCGCACTTGAGAGGGACCGTGAGGTGTCCACCCCAGGATCCGGGCCGATCGAGGGGAGAGAAGAGCAGCAGTGGGGTGCATTGGCCCGGTCCCGCTCTGCTGGGAAAGGCCCGGGTCCTGGAGAGCAGGGGCACACGTGGGGCTGGCCCGTCCCTGGCCTGCCCCCCCCGTGGGAGCTGTCCCGAGGCGCAGCCTGGGCCAGGCACCGGGCCGCTTTGGCGACCCTGGTGCCGCTGCCGGCTGCCCTCCGCACCGACCCGTGTGGGCCAGGGTCCACGTCGGAATCCCGTTTGTGGGGGGAGGGGCGGGACGGCGGTGAGGAGAGGCCACGGGCCATGGGCCGGGTGCTCGGGACCCCTCCGTCCTCGGGCCGTTGGAGGTGGACCTCACTGCCGACCCCACGGCCGGTGCCCGTGTTACCGCCTCCGCCGACCTTTGTGTCTGGCCGCTGCAGGCCTCAGGGTCACGCTGGCCTCTGGGGGAGTCCTGACGGAGGATCGGGCACCGACTGGCTAGGGGTGGCTGGGGCTCTGGGCCCACGAGCAGACCAGTGTGTCTCCTGAGGCGTCCTGCAGAGCTGCGCGGGTAAAGATGGAGGCCCGGAGGGGCTTATGGCCACCGCCGGGAGCCTCGGTGAACCTCGCTGGGCCTCGCTGGGCCTCGCCTTTGCTTTTCGGCAGGCTACGTGGAGCCAGAGGGGACGAGGCTCCGAGCCACGCAGCCTCAGAACCGGGAGTGTGCTCCCCCACGAGAGCAGAGCTGCGGGTGGGGGGTGGGTTTGGGGGGACGGGGACATGGGAGCCGCCATGTTGGAGCCGGTGGCCAGGGCTTGGCCTTTTTTCTTCGGCGAGGGGCGGAGGGAGAGGCCCTGGGGGAAGGGCCGGTTGGTGTCCGTGGAGCAATACTGCCATCAAGCGGAACTGGTCTGCGGGTCCCGTGAGCCCACGGCCCGTGGCGTGCCTGGGAGTGAAGTCGGAGCCCCAGGCGGGAGAGAAGGGGCCCGCGGTCCCAAGGTGCCTGGCCCTTTTGACACGCACTCCACACTGGTCCGTTGACGGCCAGCTCTGAAGCAAGCGTGGCATTGGGACGCAGAGGCAAGAGCCAGCCAGCCGGCCGTTCCTTGTCGTTGCCCTGCCCGCCCTGGTGGCGTGTTGGGGAAGGTGTGGCCCAGAACGCGAAGTGTGCAAACTCAGACGCCTCGGCCGGGCGGCTCGGCCTCGACTTGGGTGGGGGAGCACTGGGGCCCGGCCTCCGCCAGACGCCAGAGGCGGGGAAGCCCCTGCAGATGGCGGTGCAGCTGCCCTGTGTGTGTCAGGCGAGGGCTTCGTGGGCCCAGGCCTGGTTTGGGGGGGGAGGGGGCGGTTGGTGGCCGCGGGGACGGGGAAGGGGTGGGGAGAACGGCTAAGGAGGCTGCTGGTGCTTCTACTTTGGCTCGTCCCGGGATGGGCCTGTCCCTCCTGGACTCCTCTCCTCCTGGTGTCCGCCACCACTATCTTCCCCTCCCCTACCCCGCCGCCTCTGCAGACCACCTCACCCTCCAGGTCCCTGGACACCGGGTGGCTAGCCTCCACACCTGATCCTCAGAACCGGACGCAGGGACATCAGGGCCCTGGGCCCTCCCAGACCGACCCTGCTCTGGCTCCTTGGGGAAGGGGCACGGCGGCCACCCAACGCGCGTGGGCCCAAGGCCTCCCTGGCGCCCCTGGCCCGGCTGGGTGCTCCTTCCCCCTCCGGGCTGGCTTGCACCCGTCTCGTCCGCCCAGACATGGCGGCCGCCAGGGTGCCGAGCCCTGGCTTCCCGTGCCCGACCCGCAGGGCACCGGGACCTCGCGCTCTGTCCCGCTACCCGTCCGTGGAACCTCCCAGGTTGCCCTGGGGGAGCTCTGCACCTCGGGGCAGTTGCGGGGGGGGGGTGGGATGTGGTGCCACGGAGGTAGGGCCCGTCTCCAGTCCCGCCTGGGACTCCCACGTCACTGCTGGGCCTCTCCACTCGGGGCGGGCGCAGCGCGGGGCTCACGGGACCGCCGAGGAGTTCCGCTTGATGGCAGTATTGCACCACGGATGCCAACCGTCCCTTCCCCCACGGGCCTCTCCCTCCGCCCTTTGGCGAAGAAAAAAGGCCACGCCAGAAAGAAAACAAAAAGAAAAGGCCAGGCCAGTGTCCACCCTCCCTGGCTCCAACATGGCGGCTCCCACGTCTCGGCCGCTGTGGCAGAGGGGAGCATTCCCGCTTCTGGGGCTCCAGGGAGCGGAGCCTCGTCCCCTGGGCAGCGGGCCGAACCCCGTGTGCCCAGATGGACCCACAGCCAGGCACCCGTCTGCCATGGCCACGAGGGAGGCTCCCGCTCTGGAGCACACGGGCCGACCTTAGCGGAGACCCCAGCTGTCCCAGTAGCCTCACGCGTGGAAGGAAGGTCGGGGATGGGTCGTGCCTTCCCCCGCACACGTGTGCCCAAGCATCCGCACAGGTCCACCACCACCACCCCGACCGAGTGCGTGAAGGCACCTGTTGCCCCTTCTCCTCGCGCACGTCAGCTCCCAGAAAGCCCCTTAGTGTGTGTGTGAAGGGGACCGGGGGGTGGGGGGTGCGGGGGGGGTAGGGAGGAGGGAGGACGTGAAGGGAGAGGCTGTGCATGCTCACCTCCTTCTTGGCCAGGGGCACCCCGGTGTTGACCCCCTGGCTCTCCTTGTCCCCCAGCCCTTGCCCGAGAGCCCGGCGGCGTGCACGCGCCCTTTGGGCCCCGGCGCCAGCAGCGGCCCCCGCAGAGCTTGGGTCCCCGGAACGGTCGGCCGCCCTGCTTGCCGTCTCGGGGGCCTACCCAGAGGGGAGCAACTGGTTCACCCTGGGCCCGAGGTCGAGGAGCGGGGCTTCGCTGGCCTACTCTTGACTCCAGGTGGGGAAGGTGGGTGTCGATGCGGTGAATCCGAAGGATGAGGTCCTTGAGGGTTCGAGCGGTCCCCGGGGAGGGTATCCGTGGCCTCTGTCACCATTCCCGACCTGGGCCCCGTGGGGTACCGGGGGGCCCGTGCCCGCACTGTGTCTGGCGAGCCGACCGCGAACCCAGTGCCGACCCAGCTGAGCTAGGGGGCACCTGCGTCGCCTCCCTTGGCGCGACCCCGACCGTCCGGGCGGTTGACTGCTCTCGGAGCCAGGCCCTCCCTTCCCGAGGCGGCGCATCCCCACTTGGGGGTCTTCCGTGGCTCCTGCCTGCGCTCCGAGGGTGCTCAGGCCTTTGCTTTGTGGGCGGGAGGGAATCCCTAGAGTGGGTGGCAGGCCTCGGAGAACGGAGACCGGGGGTTTCAGCCGGGCCGGGGGGGGGGGTTGGGGGGGTTGGGGGGGTGGTGGGAAACTGTCTGCCAGCCTGCTTGGAAGGCCGGGCAGGTGACAGTGTCCGGGATGACCCTTTGGACTTGAGGCCGGCCCGGGCCTAGCGCAGGTCTGGGGAGAGGAGCGTGGGGACGCAGGCGACCCCCAGAGGGGCGGTGGACGCTCTGGCTCCCTACTCGCGACCGCGCGCCGCTCTGGCTCCCTTGACGTGGGCCCGGGAGGTGGGCAGGCGTGCGTGCGTGCCTGGACCGGTGCCGCGGGCCCACTTCCGACTTGGCCCGTGCCGGGCTGTCTTGGGGTGGACGCGTCTCTTTGCGGGGCCCCGTGGCTCCATGCTGAAAGAACGGAGCCCCTCTGGTGCATCTTCCCTCTCCCCCCACCGCCAGCCCCGGTCAGGCCCCAGCCCTCGTGGCGTGAGTCTCCCAGGTCAGCAGGGTTTGTGTCCCAACAGGGTGTCGTTCAGCCAGGGTTCGCAGAACTGAGGCGTGGGAAGGGACCGGAAGGACCCTCTGGAGGTGGAGGACGGGGAGCGGGGGTGGTTTGCGAGTGGGGTGGTGTGTTGCTTGCCACGGGAGGGACCGAATGAATATCTGCTCCCTGCCCTGGGAAGAGTGAGGTGGTGGGCCGCTCGGGCCGAGTCCGGGGCGAAGCAGGGCCGGAAGCAAAAGTGTTCCCCAAGGGTTGAAGTTGGACGAGCCTCGTGCCATTCTAGAGCAGGGAGAGGGCCCCGCGTGCTCGAAAGGAGCGCCGTTATGCCCTCGGGCGCAGGGACTGGGGTAGAATCGGACACCTGTCGTTCACCTACTCGGGCGCTTGCTGTGGGTTGTGCGGGCCACCTCCTGAGGTTTGGAAAAGGGTGACCTCCAACTGTGATCCACCGTTGTTTCTGGGGGACGGTGCGTGTGTGAGCGTGTGCGTGCATGCGTCCGTTCACGTGAAGTAGCGTGAGCGCGTGTCTGTGAGTGCAAGTGTGTTTTCGAGCGTGTTCGTAGTGTGTGTGTGTGTGTGTGTGTGTGTGTGTGGTTTTTCTCCCCTTCTATGCCCCAGGCACGAGAGGCGGGTTGTGAGGGCGCACTTGAGAGGGACCGTGAGGTGTCCACCCCAGGATCCGGGCCGATCGAGGGGAGAGAAGAGCAGCAGTGGGGTGCATTGGCCCGGTCCCGCTCTGCTGGGAAAGGCCCGGGTCCTGGAGAGCAGGGGCACACGTGGGGCTGGCCCGTCCCTGGCCTGCCCCCTCCCGTGGGAGCTGTCCCGAGGCGCAGCCTGGGCCAGGCACCGGGCCGCTTTGGCGACCCTGGTGCCGCTGCCGGCTGCCCTCCGCACCGACCCGTGTGGGCCAGGGTCCACGTCGGAATCCCGTTTGTGGGGGGAGCGGCGGGACGGCGGTGACGAGAGGCCACGGGCCATGGGCCGGGTGCTCGGGACCCCTCCGTCCTCGGGCCGTTGGAGGTGGACCTCACTGCCGACCCCACGGCCGGTGCCCGTGTTACCGCCTCCGCCGACCTTTGTGTCTGGCCGCTGCAGGCCTCAGGGTCACGCTGGCCTCTGGGGGAGTCCTGACGGAGGATCGGGCACCGACTGGCTAGGGGTGGCTGGGGCTCTGGGCCCACGAGCAGACCAGTGTGTCTCCTGAGGCGTCCTGCAGAGCTGCGCGGGTAAAGATGGAGGCCCGGAGGGGCTTATGGCCACTGCCGGGAGCCTCGGTGAACCTCGCTGGGCCTCGCTGGGCCTCGCCTTTGCTTTTCGGCAGGCTACGTGGAGCCAGAGGGGACGAGGCTCCGAGCCACGCAGCCTCAGATCCGGGAGTGTGCTCCCGCACGAGAGCAGAGCTGCGGGTGGGGGGTGGGTTTGGGGGGACGGGGACATGGGAGCCGCCATGTTGGAGCCGGTGGCCAGGGCTTGGCCTTTTTTCTTCGGCGAGGGGCGGAGGGAGAGGCCCTGGGGGAAGGGCCGGTTGGTGTCCGTGGAGCAATACTGCCATCAAGCGGAACTGGTCTGCGGGTCCCGTGAGCCCACGGCCCGTGGCGTGCCTGGGAGTGAAGTCGGAGCCCCAGGCGGGAGAGAAGGGGCCCGCGGTCCCAAGGTGCCTGGCCCTTTTGACACGCACTCCACACTGGTCCGTTGACGGCCAGCTCTGAAGCAAGCGTGGCATTGGGACGCAGAGGCAAGAGCCAGCCAGCCGGCCGTTCCTTGTCGTTGCCCTGCCCGCCCTGGTGGCGTGTTGGGGAAGGTGTGGCCCAGAACGCGAAGTGTGCAAACTCAGACGCCTCGGCCGGGCGGCTCGGCCTCGACTTGGGTGGGGGAGCACTGGGGCCCGGCCTCCGCCAGACGCCAGAGGCGGGGAAGCCCCTGCAGATGGCGGTGCAGCTGCCCTGTGTGTGTCAGGCGAGGGCTTCGTGGGCCCAGGCCTGGTTTGGGGGGGGAGGGGGCGGTTGGTGGCCGCGGGGACGGGGAAGGGGTGGGGAGAACGGCTAAGGAGGCTGCTGGTGCTTCTACTTTGGCTCGTCCCGGGATGGGCCTGTCCCTCCTGGACTCCTCTCCTCCTGGTGTCCGCCACCACTATCTTCCCCTCCCCTACCCCGCCGCCTCTGCAGACCACCTCACCCTCCAGGTCCCTGGACACCGGGTGGCTAGCCTCCACACCTGATCCTCAGAACCGGACGCAGGGACATCAGGGCCCTGGGCCCTCCCAGACCGACCCTGCTCTGGCTCCTTGGGGAAGGGGCACGGCGGCCACCCAACGCGCGTGGGCCCAAGGCCTCCCTGGCGCCCCTGGCCCGGCTGGGTGCTCCTTCCCCCTCCGGGCTGGCTTGCACCCGTCTCGTCCGCCCAGACATGGCGGCCGCCAGGGTGCCGAGCCCTGGCTTCCCGTGCCCGACCCGCAGGGCACCGGGACCTCGCGCTCTGTCCCGCTACCCGTCCGTGGAACCTCCCAGGTTGCCCTGGGGGAGCTCTGCACCTCGGGGCAGTTGCGGGGGGGGGGTGGGATGTGGTGCCACGGAGGTAGGGCCCGTCTCCAGTCCCGCCTGGGACTCCCACGTCACTGCTGGGCCTCTCCACTCGGGGCGGGCGCAGCGCGGGGCTCACGGGACCGCCGAGGAGTTACGCTTGATGGCAGTATTGCACCACGGATGCCAACCGTCCCTTCCCCCACGGGCCTCTCCCTCCGCCCTTTGGCGAAGAAAAAAGGCCACGCCAGAAAGAAAACGAAAAGAAAAGGCCAGGCCAGTGTCCACCCTCCCTGGCTCCAACATGGCGGCTCCCACGTCTCGGCCGCTGTGGCGGAGGGGAGCATTCCCGCTTCTGGGGCTCCAGGGAGCGGAGCCTCGTCCCCTGGGCAGCGGGCCGAACCCCGTGTGCCCAGATGGACCCACAGCCAGGCACCCGTCTGCCATGGCCACGAGGGAGGCTCCCGCTCTGGAGCACACGGGCCGACCTTAGCGGAGACCCCAGCTGTCCCAGTAGCCTCACGCGTGGAAGGAAGGTCGGGGATGGGTCGTGCCTTCCCCCGCACACGTGTGCCCAAGCATCCGCACAGGTCCACCACCACCACCCCGACCGAGTGCGTGAAGGCACCTGTTGCCCCTTCTCCTCGCGCACGTCAGCTCCCAGAAAGCCCCTTAGTGTGTGTGTGAAGGGGACCGGGGGGTGGGGGGTGCGGGGGGGGTAGGGAGGAGGACGTGAAGGGAGAGGCTGTGCATGCTCACCTCCTTCTTGGCCAGGGGCACCCCGGTGTTGACCCCCTGGCTCTCCTTGTCCCCCAGCCCTTGCCCGAGAGCCCGGCGGCGTGCACGCGCCCTTTGGGCCCCGGCGCCAGCAGCGGCCCCCGCAGAGCTTGGGTCCCCGGAACGGTCGGCCGCCCTGCTTGCCGTCTCGGGGGCCTACCCAGAGGGGAGCAACTGGTTCACCCTGGGCCCGAGGTCGAGGAGCGGGGCTTCGCTGGCCTACTCTTGACTCCAGGTGGGGAAGGTGGGTGTCGATGCGGTGAATCCGAAGGATGAGGTCCTTGAGGGTTCGAGCGGTCCCCGGGGAGGGTATCCGTGGCCTCTGTCACCATTCCCGACCTGGGCCCCGTGGGGTACCGGGGGGCCCGTGCCCGCACTGTGTCTGGCGAGCCGACCGAGAACCCAGTGCCGACCCAGCTGAGCTAGGGGGCACCTGCGTCGCCTCCCTTGGCGCGACCCCGACCGTCCGGGCGGTTGACTGCTCTCGGAGCCAGGCCCTCCCTTCCCGAGGCGGCGCATCCCCACTTGGGGGTCTTCCGTGGCTCCTGCCTGCGCTCCGAGGGTGCTCAGGCCTTTGCTTTGTGGGCGGGAGGGAATCCCTAGAGTGGGTGGCAGGCCTCGGAGAACGGAGACCGGGGGTTTCAGCCGGGCCGGGGGGGGGGGTTGGGGGGGTTGGGGGGGTGGTGGGAAACTGTGTGCCAGCCTGCTTGGAAGGCCGGGCAGGTGACAGTGTCCGGGATGACCCTTTGGACTTGAGGCCGGCCCGGGCCTAGCGCAGGTCTGGGGAGAGGAGCGTGGGGACGCAGGCGACCCCCAGAGGGGCGGTGGACGCTCTGGCTCCCTACTCGCGACCGCGCGCCGCTCTGGCTCCCTTGACGTGGGCCCGGGAGGTGGGCGGGCGGGCGGGCGTGCGTGCGTGCCTGGACCGGTGCCGCGGGCCCACTTCCGACTTGGCCCGTGCCGGGCTGTCTTGGGGTGGACGCGTCTCTTTGCGGGGCCCCGTGGCTCCATGCTGAAAGAACGGAGCCCCTCTGGTGCATCTTCCCTCTCCCCCCACCGCCAGCCCCGGTCAGGCCCCAGCCCTCGTGGCGTGAGTCTCCCAGGTCAGCAGGGTTTGTGTCCCAACAGGGTGTCGTTCAGCCAGGGTTCGCAGAACTGAGGCGTGGGAAGGGACCGGAAGGACCCTCTGGAGGTGGAGGACGGGGAGCGGGGGTGGTTTGCGAGTGGGGTGGTGTGTTGCTTGCCACGGGAGGGACCGAATGAATATCTGCTCCCTGCCCTGGGAAGAGTGAGGTGGTGGGCCGCTCGGGCCGAGTCCGGGGCGAAGCAGGGCCGGAAGCAAAAGTGTTCCCCAAGGGTTGAAGTTGGACGAGCCTCGTGCCATTCTAGAGCAGGGAGAGGGCCCCGCGTGCTCGAAAGGAGCGCCGTTATGCCCTCGGGCGCAGGGACTGGGGTAGAATCGGACACCTGTCGTTCACCTACTCGGGCGCTTGCTGTGGGTTGTGCGGGCCACCTCCTGAGGTTTGGAAAAGGGTGACCTCCAACTGTGATCCACCGTTGTTTCTGGGGGACGGTGCGTGTGTGAGCGTGTGCGTGCATGCGTCCGTTCCCGTGAAGTAGCGTGAGCGCGTGTCTGTGAGTGCAAGTGTGTTTTCGAGCGTGTTCGTAGTGTGTGTGTGTGTGTGTGTGTGTGTGTGTGTGTGGTTTTTCTCCCCTTCTATGCCCCAGGCACGAGAGGCGGGTTGTGAGGGCGCACTTGAGAGGGACCGTGAGGTGTCCACCCCAGGATCCGGGCCGATCGAGGGGAGAGAAGAGCAGCAGTGGGGTGCATTGGCCCGGTCCCGCTCTGCTGGGAAAGGCCCGGGTCCTGGAGAGCAGGGGCACACGTGGGGCTGGCCCGTCCCTGGCCTGCCCCCCCCGTGGGAGCTGTCCCGAGGCGCAGCCTGGGCCAGGCACCGGGCCGCTTTGGCGACCCTGGTGCCGCTGCCGGCTGCCCTCCGCACCGACCCGTGTGGGCCAGGGTCCACGTCGGAATCCCGTTTGTGGGGGGAGGGGCGGGACGGCGGTGAGGAGAGGCCACGGGCCATGGGCCGGGTGCTCGGGACCCCTCCGTCCTCGGGCCGTTGGAGGTGGACCTCACTGCCGACCCCACGGCCGGTGCCCGTGTTACCGCCTCCGCCGACCTTTGTGTCTGGCCGCTGCAGGCCTCAGGGTCACGCTGGCCTCTGGGGGAGTCCTGACGGAGGATCGGGCACCGACTGGCTAGGGGTGGCTGGGGCTCTGGGCCCACGAGCAGACCAGTGTGTCTCCTGAGGCGTCCTGCAGAGCTGCGCGGGTAAAGATGGAGGCCCGGAGGGGCTTATGGCCACCGCCGGGAGCCTCGGTGAACCTCGCTGGGCCTCGCTGGGCCTCGCCTTTGCTTTTCGGCAGGCTACGTGGAGCCAGAGGGGACGAGGCTCCGAGCCACGCAGCCTCAGAACCGGGAGTGTGCTCCCCCACGAGAGCAGAGCTGCGGGTGGGGGGTGGGTTTGGGGGGACGGGGACATGGGAGCCGCCATGTTGGAGCCGGTGGCCAGGGCTTGGCCTTTTTTCTTCGGCGAGGGGCGGAGGGAGAGGCCCTGGGGGAAGGGCCGGTTGGTGTCCGTGGAGCAATACTGCCATCAAGCGGAACTGGTCTGCGGGTCCCGTGAGCCCACGGCCCGTGGCGTGCCTGGGAGTGAAGTCGGAGCCCCAGGCGGGAGAGAAGGGGCCCGCGGTCCCAAGGTGCCTGGCCCTTTTGACACGCACTCCACACTGGTCCGTTGACGGCCAGCTCTGAAGCAAGCGTGGCATTGGGACGCAGAGGCAAGAGCCAGCCAGCCGGCCGTTCCTTGTCGTTGCCCTGCCCGCCCTGGTGGCGTGTTGGGGAAGGTGTGGCCCAGAACGCGAAGTGTGCAAACTCAGACGCCTCGGCCGGGCGGCTCGGCCTCGACTTGGGTGGGGGAGCACTGGGGCCCGGCCTCCGCCAGACGCCAGAGGCGGGGAAGCCCCTGCAGATGGCGGTGCAGCTGCCCTGTGTGTGTCAGGCGAGGGCTTCGTGGGCCCAGGCCTGGTTTGGGGGGGGAGGGGGCGGTTGGTGGCCGCGGGGACGGGGAAGGGGTGGGGAGAACGGCTAAGGAGGCTGCTGGTGCTTCTACTTTGGCTCGTCCCGGGATGGGCCTGTCCCTCCTGGACTCCTCTCCTCCTGGTGTCCGCCACCACTATCTTCCCCTCCCCTACCCCGCCGCCTCTGCAGACCACCTCACCCTCCAGGTCCCTGGACACCGGGTGGCTAGCCTCCACACCTGATCCTCAGAACCGGACGCAGGGACATCAGGGCCCTGGGCCCTCCCAGACCGACCCTGCTCTGGCTCCTTGGGGAAGGGGCACGGCGGCCACCCAACGCGCGTGGGCCCAAGGCCTCCCTGGCGCCCCTGGCCCGGCTGGGTGCTCCTTCCCCCTCCGGGCTGGCTTGCACCCGTCTCGTCCGCCCAGACATGGCGGCCGCCAGGGTGCCGAGCCCTGGCTTCCCGTGCCCGACCCGCAGGGCACCGGGACCTCGCGCTCTGTCCCGCTACCCGTCCGTGGAACCTCCCAGGTTGCCCTGGGGGAGCTCTGCACCTCGGGGCAGTTGCGGGGGGGGGGTGGGATGTGGTGCCACGGAGGTAGGGCCCGTCTCCAGTCCCGCCTGGGACTCCCACGTCACTGCTGGGCCTCTCCACTCGGGGCGGGCGCAGCGCGGGGCTCACGGGACCGCCGAGGAGTTCCGCTTGATGGCAGTATTGCACCACGGATGCCAACCGTCCCTTCCCCCACGGGCCTCTCCCTCCGCCCTTTGGCGAAGAAAAAAGGCCACGCCAGAAAGAAAACAAAAAGAAAAGGCCAGGCCAGTGTCCACCCTCCCTGGCTCCAACATGGCGGCTCCCACGTCTCGGCCGCTGTGGCGGAGGGGAGCATTCCCGCTTCTGGGGCTCCAGGGAGCGGAGCCTCGTCCCCTGGGCAGCGGGCCGAACCCCGTGTGCCCAGATGGACCCACAGCCAGGCACCCGTCTGCCATGGCCACGAGGGAGGCTCCCGCTCTGGAGCACACGGGCCGACCTTAGCGGAGACCCCAGCTGTCCCAGTAGCCTCACGCGTGGAAGGAAGGTCGGGGATGGGTCGTGCCTTCCCCCGCACACGTGTGCCCAAGCATCCGCACAGGTCCACCACCACCACCCCGACCGAGTGCGTGAAGGCACCTGTTGCCCCTTCTCCTCGCGCACGTCAGCTCCCAGAAAGCCCCTTAGTGTGTGTGTGAAGGGGACCGGGGGGTGGGGGGTGCGGGGGGGGTAGGGAGGAGGGAGGACGTGAAGGGAGAGGCTGTGCATGCTCACCTCCTTCTTGGCCAGGGGCACCCCGGTGTTGACCCCCTGGCTCTCCTTGTCCCCCAGCCCTTGCCCGAGAGCCCGGCGGCGTGCACGCGCCCTTTGGGCCCCGGCGCCAGCAGCGGCCCCCGCAGAGCTTGGGTCCCCGGAACGGTCGGCCGCCCTGCTTGCCGTCTCGGGGGCCTACCCAGAGGGGAGCAACTGGTTCACCCTGGGCCCGAGGTCGAGGAGCGGGGCTTCGCTGGCCTACTCTTGACTCCAGGTGGGGAAGGTGGGTGTCGATGCGGTGAATCCGAAGGATGAGGTCCTTGAGGGTTCGAGCGGTCCCCGGGGAGGGTATCCGTGGCCTCTGTCACCATTCCCGACCTGGGCCCCGTGGGGTACCGGGGGGCCCGTGCCCGCACTGTGTCTGGCGAGCCGACCGAGAACCCAGTGCCGACCCAGCTGAGCTAGGGGGCACCTGCGTCGCCTCCCTTGGCGCGACCCCGACCGTCCGGGCGGTTGACTGCTCTCGGAGCCAGGCCCTCCCTTCCCGAGGCGGCGCATCCCCACTTGGGGGTCTTCCGTGGCTCCTGCCTGCGCTCCGAGGGTGCTCAGGCCTTTGCTTTGTGGGCGGGAGGGAATCCCTAGAGTGGGTGGCAGGCCTCGGAGAACGGAGACCGGGGGTTTCAGCCGGGCCGGGGGGGGGGGGGTTGGGGGGGTTGGGGGGGTGGTGGGAAACTGTCTGCCAGCCTGCTTGGAAGGCCGGGCAGGTGACAGTGTCCGGGATGACCCTTTGGACTTGAGGCCGGCCCGGGCCTAGCGCAGGTCTGGGGAGAGGAGCGTGGGGACGCAGGCGACCCCCAGAGGGGCGGTGGACGCTCTGGCTCCCTACTCGCGACCGCGCGCCGCTCTGGCTCCCTTGACGTGGGCCCGGGAGGTGGGCAGGCGTGCGTGCGTGCCTGGACCGGTGCCGCGGGCCCACTTCCGACTTGGCCCGTGCCGGGCTGTCTTGGGGTGGACGCGTCTCTTTGCGGGGCCCCGTGGCTCCATGCTGAAAGAACGGAGCCCCTCTGGTGCATCTTCCCTCTCCCCCCACCGCCAGCCCCGGTCAGGCCCCAGCCCTCGTGGCGTGAGTCTCCCAGGTCAGCAGGGTTTGTGTCCCAACAGGGTGTCGTTCAGCCAGGGTTCGCAGAACTGAGGCGTGGGAAGGGACCGGAAGGACCCTCTGGAGGTGGAGGACGGGGAGCGGGGGTGGTTTGCGAGTGGGGTGGTGTGTTGCTTGCCACGGGAGGGACCGAATGAATATCTGCTCCCTGCCCTGGGAAGAGTGAGGTGGTGGGCCGCTCGGGCCGAGTCCGGGGCGAAGCAGGGCCGGAAGCAAAAGTGTTCCCCAAGGGTTGAAGTTGGACGCGCCTCGTGCCATTCTAGAGCAGGGAGAGGGCCCCGCGTGCTCGAAACGAGCGCCGTTATGCCCTTGGGCGCAGGGACTGGGGTAGAATCGGACACCTGTCGTTCACCTACTCGGGCGCTTGCTGTGGGTTGTGCGGGCCACCTCCTGAGGTTTGGAAAAGGGTGACCTCCAACTGTGATCCACCGTTGTTTCTGGGGGACGGTGCGTGTGTGAGCGTGTGCGTGCATGCGTCCGTTCACGTGAAGTAGCGTGAGCGCGTGTCTGTGAGTGCAAGTGTGTTTTCGAGCGTGTTCGTAGTGTGTGTGTGTGTGTGTGTGTGTGTGTGTGTGTGGTTTTTCTCCCCTTCTATGCCCCAGGCACGAGAGGCGGGTTGTGAGGGCGCACTTGAGAGGGACCGTGAGGTGTCCACCCCAGGATCCGGGCCGATCGAGGGGAGAGAAGAGCAGCAGTGGGGTGCATTGGCCCGGTCCCGCTCTGCTGGGAAAGGCCCGGGTCCTGGAGAGCAGGGGCACACGTGGGGCTGGCCCGTCCCTGGCCTGCCCCCTCCTGTGGGAGCTGTCCCGAGGCGCAGCCTGGGCCAGGCACCGGGCCGCTTTGGCGACCCTGGTGCCGCTGCCGGCTGCCCTCCGCACCGACCCGTGTGGGCCAGGGTCCACGTCGGAATCCCGTTTGTGGGGGGAGGGGCGGGACGGCGGTGAGGAGAGGCCACGGGCCATGGGCCGGGTGCTCGGGACCCCTCCGTCCTCGGGCCGTTGGAGGTGGACCTCACTGCCGACCCCACGGCCGGTGCCCGTGTTACCGCCTCCGCCGACCTTTGTGTCTGGCCGCTGCAGGCCTCAGGGTCACGCTGGCCTCTGGGGGAGTCCTGACGGAGGATCGGGCACCGACTGGCTAGGGGTGGCTGGGGCTCTGGGCCCACGAGCAGACCAGTGTGTCTCCTGAGGCGTCCTGCAGAGCTGCGCGGGTAAAGATGGAGGCCCGGAGGGGCTTATGGCCACTGCCGGGAGCCTCGGTGAACCTCGCTGGGCCTCGCTGGGCCTCGCCTTTGCTTTTCGGCAGGCTACGTGGAGCCAGAGGGGACGAGGCTCCGAGCCACGCAGCCTCAGAACCGGGAGTGTGCTCCCCCACGAGAGCAGAGCTGCGGGTGGGGGGTGGGTTTGGGGGGACGGGGACATGGGAGCCGCCATGTTGGAGCCGGTGGCCAGGGCTTGGCCTTTTTTCTTCGGCGAGGGGCGGAGGGAGAGGCCCTGGGGGAAGGGCCGGTTGGTGTCCGTGGAGCAATACTGCCATCAAGCGGAACTGGTCTGCGGGTCCCGTGAGCCCACGGCCCGTGGCGTGCCTGGGAGTGAAGTCGGAGCCCCAGGCGGGAGAGAAGGGGCCCGCGGTCCCAAGGTGCCTGGCCCTTTTGACACGCACTCCACACTGGTCCGTTGACGGCCAGCTCTGAAGCAAGCGTGGCATTGGGACGCAGAGGCAAGAGCCAGCCAGCCGGCCGTTCCTTGTCGTTGCCCTGCCCGCCCTGGTGGCGTGTTGGGGAAGGTGTGGCCCAGAACGCGAAGTGTGCAAACTCAGACGCCTCGGCCGGGCGGCTCGGCCTCGACTTGGGTGGGGGAGCACTGGGGCCCGGCCTCCGCCAGACGCCAGAGGCGGGGAAGCCCCTGCAGATGGCGGTGCAGCTGCCCTGTGTGTGTCAGGCGAGGGCTTCGTGGGCCCAGGCCTGGTTTGGGGGGGGAGGGGGCGGTTGGTGGCCGCGGGGACGGGGAAGGGGTGGGGAGAACGGCTAAGGAGGCTGCTGGTGCTTCTACTTTGGCTCGTCCCGGGATGGGCCTGTCCCTCCTGGACTCCTCTCCTCCTGGTGTCCGCCACCACTATCTTCCCCTCCCCTACCCCGCCGCCTCTGCAGACCACCTCACCCTCCAGGTCCCTGGACACCGGGTGGCTAGCCTCCACACCTGATCCTCAGAACCGGACGCAGGGACATCAGGGCCCTGGGCCCTCCCAGACCGACCCTGCTCTGGCTCCTTGGGGAAGGGGCACGGCGGCCACCCAACGCGCGTGGGCCCAAGGCCTCCCTGGCGCCCCTGGCCCGGCTGGGTGCTCCTTCCCCCTCCGGGCTGGCTTGCACCCGTCTCGTCCGCCCAGACATGGCGGCCGCCAGGGTGCCGAGCCCTGGCTTCCCGTGCCCGACCCGCAGGGCACCGGGACCTCGCGCTCTGTCCCGCTACCCGTCCGTGGAACCTCCCAGGTTGCCCTGGGGGAGCTCTGCACCTCGGGGCAGTTGCGGGGGGGGGGTGGGATGTGGTGCCACGGAGGTAGGGCCCGTCTCCAGTCCCGCCTGGGACTCCCACGTCACTGCTGGGCCTCTCCACTCGGGGCGGGCGCAGCGCGGGGCTCACGGGACCGCCGAGGAGTTCCGCTTGATGGCAGTATTGCACCACGGATGCCAACCGTCCCTTCCCCCACGGGCCTCTCCCTCCGCCCTTTGGCGAAGAAAAAAGGCCACGCCAGAAAGAAAACAAAAAGAAAAGGCCAGGCCAGTGTCCACCCTCCCTGGCTCCAACATGGCGGCTCCCACGTCTCGGCCGCTGTGGCGGAGGGGAGCATTCCCGCTTCTGGGGCTCCAGGGAGCGGAGCCTCGTCCCCTGGGCAGCGGGCCGAACCCCGTGTGCCCAGATGGACCCACAGCCAGGCACCCGTCTGCCATGGCCACGAGGGAGGCTCCCGCTCTGGAGCACACGGGCCGACCTTAGCGGAGACCCCAGCTGTCCCAGTAGCCTCACGCGTGGAAGGAAGGTCGGGGATGGGTCGTGCCTTCCCCCGCACACGTGTGCCCAAGCATCCGCACAGGTCCACCACCACCACCCCGACCGAGTGCGTGAAGGCACCTGTTGCCCCTTCTCCTCGCGCACGTCAGCTCCCAGAAAGCCCCTTAGTGTGTGTGTGAAGGGGACCGGGGGGTGGGGGGTGCGGGGGGGGTAGGGAGGAGGGAGGACGTGAAGGGAGAGGCTGTGCATGCTCACCTCCTTCTTGGCCAGGGGCACCCCGGTGTTGACCCCCTGGCTCTCCTTGTCCCCCAGCCCTTGCCCGAGAGCCCGGCGGCGTGCACGCGCCCTTTGGGCCCCGGCGCCAGCAGCGGCCCCCGCAGAGCTTGGGTCCCCGGAACGGTCGGCCGCCCTGCTTGCCGTCTCGGGGGCCTACCCAGAGGGGAGCAACTGGTTCACCCTGGGCCCGAGGTCGAGGAGCGGGGCTTCGCTGGCCTACTCTTGACTCCAGGTGGGGAAGGTGGGTGTCGATGCGGTGAATCCGAAGGATGAGGTCCTTGAGGGTTCGAGCGGTCCCCGGGGAGGGTATCCGTGGCCTCTGTCACCATTCCCGACCTGGGCCCCGTGGGGTACCGGGGGGCCCGTGCCCGCACTGTGTCTGGCGAGCCGACCGCGAACCCAGTGCCGACCCAGCTGAGCTAGGGGGCACCTGCGTCGCCTCCCTTGGCGCGACCCCGACCGTCCGGGCGGTTGACTGCTCTCGGAGCCAGGCCCTCCCTTCCCGAGGCGGCGCATCCCCACTTGGGGGTCTTCCGTGGCTCCTGCCTGCGCTCCGAGGGTGCTCAGGCCTTTGCTTTGTGGGCGGGAGGGAATCCCTAGAGTGGGTGGCAGGCCTCGGAGAACGGAGACCGGGGGTTTCAGCCGGGCCGGGGGGGGGGGTTAGGGGGGTTGGGGGGGTGGTGGGAAACTGTCTGCCAGCCTGCTTGGAAGGCCGGGCAGGTGACAGTGTCCGGGATGACCCTTTGGACTTGAGGCCGGCCCGGGCCTAGCGCAGGTCTGGGGAGAGGAGCGTGGGGACGCAGGCGACCCCCAGAGGGGCGGTGGACGCTCTGGCTCCCTACTCGCGACCGCGCGCCGCTCTGGCTCCCTTGACGTGGGCCCGGGAGGTGGGCAGGCGTGCGTGCGTGCCTGGACCGGTGCCGCGGGCCCACTTCCGACTTGGCCCGTGCCGGGCTGTCTTGGGGTGGACGCGTCTCTTTGCGGGGCCCCGTGGCTCCATGCTGAAAGAACGGAGCCCCTCTGGTGCATCTTCCCTCTCCCCCCACCGCCAGCCCCGGTCAGGCCCCAGCCCTCGTGGCGTGAGTCTCCCAGGTCAGCAGGGTTTGTGTCCCAACAGGGTGTCGTTCAGCCAGGGTTCGCAGAACTGAGGCGTGGGAAGGGACCGGAAGGACCCTCTGGAGGTGGAGGACGGGGAGCGGGGGTGGTTTGCGAGTGGGGTGGTGTGTTGCTTGCCACGGGAGGGACCGAATGAATATCTGCTCCCTGCCCTGGGAAGAGTGAGGTGGTGGGCCGCTCGGGCCGAGTCCGGGGCGAAGCAGGGCCGGAAGCAAAAGTGTTCCCCAAGGGTTGAAGTTGGACGAGCCTCGTGCCATTCTAGAGCAGGGAGAGGGCCCCGCGTGCTCGAAAGGAGCGCCGTTATGCCCTCGGGCGCAGGGACTGGGGTAGAATCGGACACCTGTCGTTCACCTACTCGGGCGCTTGCTGTGGGTTGTGCGGGCCACCTCCTGAGGTTTGGAAAAGGGTGACCTCCAACTGTGATCCACCGTTGTTTCTGGGGGACGGTGCGTGTGTGAGCGTGTGCGTGCATGCGTCCGTTCACGTGAAGTAGCGTGAGCGCGTGTCTGTGAGTGCAAGTGTGTTTTCGAGCGTGTTCGTAGTGTGTGTGTGTGTGTGTGTGTGTGTGTGTGGTTTTTCTCCCCTTCTATGCCCCAGGCACGAGAGGCGGGTTGTGAGGGCGCACTTGAGAGGGACCGTGAGGTGTCCACCCCAGGATCCGGGCCGATCGAGGGGAGAGAAGAGCAGCAGTGGGGTGCATTGGCCCGGTCCCGCTCTGCTGGGAAAGGCCCGGGTCCTGGAGAGCAGGGGCACACGTGGGGCTGGCCCGTCCCTGGCCTGCCCCCTCCCGTGGGAGCTGTCCCGAGGCGCAGCCTGGGCCAGGCACCGGGCCGCTTTGGCGACCCTGGTGCCGCTGCCGGCTGCCCTCCGCACCGACCCGTGTGGGCCAGGGTCCACGTCGGAATCCCGTTTGTGGGGGGAGCGGCGGGACGGCGGTGACGAGAGGCCACGGGCCATGGGCCGGGTGCTCGGGACCCCTCCGTCCTCGGGCCGTTGGAGGTGGACCTCACTGCCGACCCCACGGCCGGTGCCCGTGTTACCGCCTCCGCCGACCTTTGTGTCTGGCCGCTGCAGGCCTCAGGGTCACGCTGGCCTCTGGGGGAGTCCTGACGGAGGATCGGGCACCGACTGGCTAGGGGTGGCTGGGGCTCTGGGCCCACGAGCAGACCAGTGTGTCTCCTGAGGCGTCCTGCAGAGCTGCGCGGGTAAAGATGGAGGCCCGGAGGGGCTTATGGCCACTGCCGGGAGCCTCGGTGAACCTCGCTGGGCCTCGCTGGGCCTCGCCTTTGCTTTTCGGCAGGCTACGTGGAGCCAGAGGGGACGAGGCTCCGAGCCACGCAGCCTCAGATCCGGGAGTGTGCTCCCGCACGAGAGCAGAGCTGCGGGTGGGGGGTGGGTTTGGGGGGACGGGGACATGGGAGCCGCCATGTTGGAGCCGGTGGCCAGGGCTTGGCCTTTTTTCTTCGGCGAGGGGCGGAGGGAGAGGCCCTGGGGGAAGGGCCGGTTGGTGTCCGTGGAGCAATACTGCCATCAAGCGGAACTGGTCTGCGGGTCCCGTGAGCCCACGGCCCGTGGCGTGCCTGGGAGTGAAGTCGGAGCCCCAGGCGGGAGAGAAGGGGCCCGCGGTCCCAAGGTGCCTGGCCCTTTTGACACGCACTCCACACTGGTCCGTTGACGGCCAGCTCTGAAGCAAGCGTGGCATTGGGACGCAGAGGCAAGAGCCAGCCAGCCGGCCGTTCCTTGTCGTTGCCCTGCCCGCCCTGGTGGCGTGTTGGGGAAGGTGTGGCCCAGAACGCGAAGTGTGCAAACTCAGACGCCTCGGCCGGGCGGCTCGGCCTCGACTTGGGTGGGGGAGCACTGGGGCCCGGCCTCCGCCAGACGCCAGAGGCGGGGAAGCCCCTGCAGATGGCGGTGCAGCTGCCCTGTGTGTGTCAGGCGAGGGCTTCGTGGGCCCAGGCCTGGTTTGGGGGGGGAGGGGGCGGTTGGTGGCCGCGGGGACGGGGAAGGGGTGGGGAGAACGGCTAAGGAGGCTGCTGGTGCTTCTACTTTGGCTCGTCCCGGGATGGGCCTGTCCCTCCTGGACTCCTCTCCTCCTGGTGTCCGCCACCACTATCTTCCCCTCCCCTACCCCGCCGCCTCTGCAGACCACCTCACCCTCCAGGTCCCTGGACACCGGGTGGCTAGCCTCCACACCTGATCCTCAGAACCGGACGCAGGGACATCAGGGCCCTGGGCCCTCCCAGACCGACCCTGCTCTGGCTCCTTGGGGAAGGGGCACGGCGGCCACCCAACGCGCGTGGGCCCAAGGCCTCCCTGGCGCCCCTGGCCCGGCTGGGTGCTCCTTCCCCCTCCGGGCTGGCTTGCACCCGTCTCGTCCGCCCAGACATGGCGGCCGCCAGGGTGCCGAGCCCTGGCTTCCCGTGCCCGACCCGCAGGGCACCGGGACCTCGCGCTCTGTCCCGCTACCCGTCCGTGGAACCTCCCAGGTTGCCCTGGGGGAGCTCTGCACCTCGGGGCAGTTGCGGGGGGGGGGTGGGATGTGGTGCCACGGAGGTAGGGCCCGTCTCCAGTCCCGCCTGGGACTCCCACGTCACTGCTGGGCCTCTCCACTCGGGGCGGGCGCAGCGCGGGGCTCACGGGACCGCCGAGGAGTTCCGCTTGATGGCAGTATTGCACCACGGATGCCAACCGTCCCTTCCCCCACGGGCCTCTCCCTCCGCCCTTTGGCGAAGAAAAAAGGCCACGCCAGAAAGAAAACGAAAAGAAAAGGCCAGGCCAGTGTCCACCCTCCCTGGCTCCAACATGGCGGCTCCCACGTCTCGGCCGCTGTGGCGGAGGGGAGCATTCCCGCTTCTGGGGCTCCAGGGAGCGGAGCCTCGTCCCCTGGGCAGCGGGCCGAACCCCGTGTGCCCAGATGGACCCACAGCCAGGCACCCGTCTGCCATGGCCACGAGGGAGGCTCCCGCTCTGGAGCACACGGGCCGACCTTAGCGGAGACCCCAGCTGTCCCAGTAGCCTCACGCGTGGAAGGAAGGTCGGGGATGGGTCGTGCCTTCCCCCGCACACGTGTGCCCAAGCATCCGCACAGGTCCACCACCACCACCCCGACCGAGTGCGTGAAGGCACCTGTTGCCCCTTCTCCTCGCGCACGTCAGCTCCCAGAAAGCCCCTTAGTGTGTGTGTGAAGGGGACCGGGGGGTGGGGGGTGCGGGGGGGGTAGGGAGGAGGACGTGAAGGGAGAGGCTGTGCATGCTCACCTCCTTCTTGGCCAGGGGCACCCCGGTGTTGACCCCCTGGCTCTCCTTGTCCCCCAGCCCTTGCCCGAGAGCCCGGCGGCGTGCACGCGCCCTTTGGGCCCCGGCGCCAGCAGCGGCCCCCGCAGAGCTTGGGTCCCCGGAACGGTCGGCCGCCCTGCTTGCCGTCTCGGGGGCCTACCCAGAGGGGAGCAACTGGTTCACCCTGGGCCCGAGGTCGAGGAGCGGGGCTTCGCTGGCCTACTCTTGACTCCAGGTGGGGAAGGTGGGTGTCGATGCGGTGAATCCGAAGGATGAGGTCCTTGAGGGTTCGAGCGGTCCCCGGGGAGGGTATCCGTGGCCTCTGTCACCATTCCCGACCTGGGCCCCGTGGGGTACCGGGGGGCCCGTGCCCGCACTGTGTCTGGCGAGCCGACCGAGAACCCAGTGCCGACCCAGCTGAGCTAGGGGGCACCTGCGTCGCCTCCCTTGGCGCGACCCCGACCGTCCGGGCGGTTGACTGCTCTCGGAGCCAGGCCCTCCCTTCCCGAGGCGGCGCATCCCCACTTGGGGGTCTTCCGTGGCTCCTGCCTGCGCTCCGAGGGTGCTCAGGCCTTTGCTTTGTGGGCGGGAGGGAATCCCTAGAGTGGGTGGCAGGCCTCGGAGAACGGAGACCGGGGGTTTCAGCCGGGCCGGGGGGGGGGGTTGGGGGGGTTGGGGGGGTGGTGGGAAACTGTGTGCCAGCCTGCTTGGAAGGCCGGGCAGGTGACAGTGTCCGGGATGACCCTTTGGACTTGAGGCCGGCCCGGGCCTAGCGCAGGTCTGGGGAGAGGAGCGTGGGGACGCAGGCGACCCCCAGAGGGGCGGTGGACGCTCTGGCTCCCTACTCGCGACCGCGCGCCGCTCTGGCTCCCTTGACGTGGGCCCGGGAGGTGGGCGGGCGGGCGGGCGTGCGTGCGTGCCTGGACCGGTGCCGCGGGCCCACTTCCGACTTGGCCCGTGCCGGGCTGTCTTGGGGTGGACGCGTCTCTTTGCGGGGCCCCGTGGCTCCATGCTGAAAGAACGGAGCCCCTCTGGTGCATCTTCCCTCTCCCCCCACCGCCAGCCCCGGTCAGGCCCCAGCCCTCGTGGCGTGAGTCTCCCAGGTCAGCAGGGTTTGTGTCCCAACAGGGTGTCGTTCAGCCAGGGTTCGCAGAACTGAGGCGTGGGAAGGGACCGGAAGGACCCTCTGGAGGTGGAGGACGGGGAGCGGGGGTGGTTTGCGAGTGGGGTGGTGTGTTGCTTGCCACGGGAGGGACCGAATGAATATCTGCTCCCTGCCCTGGGAAGAGTGAGGTGGTGGGCCGCTCGGGCCGAGTCCGGGGCGAAGCAGGGCCGGAAGCAAAAGTGTTCCCCAAGGGTTGAAGTTGGACGAGCCTCGTGCCATTCTAGAGCAGGGAGAGGGCCCCGCGTGCTCGAAAGGAGCGCCGTTATGCCCTCGGGCGCAGGGACTGGGGTAGAATCGGACACCTGTCGTTCACCTACTCGGGCGCTTGCTGTGGGTTGTGCGGGCCACCTCCTGAGGTTTGGAAAAGGGTGACCTCCAACTGTGATCCACCGTTGTTTCTGGGGGACGGTGCGTGTGTGAGCGTGTGCGTGCATGCGTCCGTTCCCGTGAAGTAGCGTGAGCGCGTGTCTGTGAGTGCAAGTGTGTTTTCGAGCGTGTTCGTAGTGTGTGTGTGTGTGTGTGTGTGTGTGTGTGTGTGGTTTTTCTCCCCTTCTATGCCCCAGGCACGAGAGGCGGGTTGTGAGGGCGCACTTGAGAGGGACCGTGAGGTGTCCACCCCAGGATCCGGGCCGATCGAGGGGAGAGAAGAGCAGCAGTGGGGTGCATTGGCCCGGTCCCGCTCTGCTGGGAAAGGCCCGGGTCCTGGAGAGCAGGGGCACACGTGGGGCTGGCCCGTCCCTGGCCTGCCCCCCCCGTGGGAGCTGTCCCGAGGCGCAGCCTGGGCCAGGCACCGGGCCGCTTTGGCGACCCTGGTGCCGCTGCCGGCTGCCCTCCGCACCGACCCGTGTGGGCCAGGGTCCACGTCGGAATCCCGTTTGTGGGGGGAGGGGCGGGACGGCGGTGAGGAGAGGCCACGGGCCATGGGCCGGGTGCTCGGGACCCCTCCGTCCTCGGGCCGTTGGAGGTGGACCTCACTGCCGACCCCACGGCCGGTGCCCGTGTTACCGCCTCCGCCGACCTTTGTGTCTGGCCGCTGCAGGCCTCAGGGTCACGCTGGCCTCTGGGGGAGTCCTGACGGAGGATCGGGCACCGACTGGCTAGGGGTGGCTGGGGCTCTGGGCCCACGAGCAGACCAGTGTGTCTCCTGAGGCGTCCTGCAGAGCTGCGCGGGTAAAGATGGAGGCCCGGAGGGGCTTATGGCCACCGCCGGGAGCCTCGGTGAACCTCGCTGGGCCTCGCTGGGCCTCGCCTTTGCTTTTCGGCAGGCTACGTGGAGCCAGAGGGGACGAGGCTCCGAGCCACGCAGCCTCAGAACCGGGAGTGTGCTCCCCCACGAGAGCAGAGCTGCGGGTGGGGGGTGGGTTTGGGGGGACGGGGACATGGGAGCCGCCATGTTGGAGCCGGTGGCCAGGGCTTGGCCTTTTTTCTTCGGCGAGGGGCGGAGGGAGAGGCCCTGGGGGAAGGGCCGGTTGGTGTCCGTGGAGCAATACTGCCATCAAGCGGAACTGGTCTGCGGGTCCCGTGAGCCCACGGCCCGTGGCGTGCCTGGGAGTGAAGTCGGAGCCCCAGGCGGGAGAGAAGGGGCCCGCGGTCCCAAGGTGCCTGGCCCTTTTGACACGCACTCCACACTGGTCCGTTGACGGCCAGCTCTGAAGCAAGCGTGGCATTGGGACGCAGAGGCAAGAGCCAGCCAGCCGGCCGTTCCTTGTCGTTGCCCTGCCCGCCCTGGTGGCGTGTTGGGGAAGGTGTGGCCCAGAACGCGAAGTGTGCAAACTCAGACGCCTCGGCCGGGCGGCTCGGCCTCGACTTGGGTGGGGGAGCACTGGGGCCCGGCCTCCGCCAGACGCCAGAGGCGGGGAAGCCCCTGCAGATGGCGGTGCAGCTGCCCTGTGTGTGTCAGGCGAGGGCTTCGTGGGCCCAGGCCTGGTTTGGGGGGGGAGGGGGCGGTTGGTGGCCGCGGGGACGGGGAAGGGGTGGGGAGAACGGCTAAGGAGGCTGCTGGTGCTTCTACTTTGGCTCGTCCCGGGATGGGCCTGTCCCTCCTGGACTCCTCTCCTCCTGGTGTCCGCCACCACTATCTTCCCCTCCCCTACCCCGCCGCCTCTGCAGACCACCTCACCCTCCAGGTCCCTGGACACCGGGTGGCTAGCCTCCACACCTGATCCTCAGAACCGGACGCAGGGACATCAGGGCCCTGGGCCCTCCCAGACCGACCCTGCTCTGGCTCCTTGGGGAAGGGGCACGGCGGCCACCCAACGCGCGTGGGCCCAAGGCCTCCCTGGCGCCCCTGGCCCGGCTGGGTGCTCCTTCCCCCTCCGGGCTGGCTTGCACCCGTCTCGTCCGCCCAGACATGGCGGCCGCCAGGGTGCCGAGCCCTGGCTTCCCGTGCCCGACCCGCAGGGCACCGGGACCTCGCGCTCTGTCCCGCTACCCGTCCGTGGAACCTCCCAGGTTGCCCTGGGGGAGCTCTGCACCTCGGGGCAGTTGCGGGGGGGGGGTGGGATGTGGTGCCACGGAGGTAGGGCCCGTCTCCAGTCCCGCCTGGGACTCCCACGTCACTGCTGGGCCTCTCCACTCGGGGCGGGCGCAGCGCGGGGCTCACGGGACCGCCGAGGAGTTCCGCTTGATGGCAGTATTGCACCACGGATGCCAACCGTCCCTTCCCCCACGGGCCTCTCCCTCCGCCCTTTGGCGAAGAAAAAAGGCCACGCCAGAAAGAAAACAAAAAGAAAAGGCCAGGCCAGTGTCCACCCTCCCTGGCTCCAACATGGCGGCTCCCACGTCTCGGCCGCTGTGGCGGAGGGGAGCATTCCCGCTTCTGGGGCTCCAGGGAGCGGAGCCTCGTCCCCTGGGCAGCGGGCCGAACCCCGTGTGCCCAGATGGACCCACAGCCAGGCACCCGTCTGCCATGGCCACGAGGGAGGCTCCCGCTCTGGAGCACACGGGCCGACCTTAGCGGAGACCCCAGCTGTCCCAGTAGCCTCACGCGTGGAAGGAAGGTCGGGGATGGGTCGTGCCTTCCCCCGCACACGTGTGCCCAAGCATCCGCACAGGTCCACCACCACCACCCCGACCGAGTGCGTGAAGGCACCTGTTGCCCCTTCTCCTCGCGCACGTCAGCTCCCAGAAAGCCCCTTAGTGTGTGTGTGAAGGGGACCGGGGGGTGGGGGGTGCGGGGGGGGTAGGGAGGAGGGAGGACGTGAAGGGAGAGGCTGTGCATGCTCACCTCCTTCTTGGCCAGGGGCACCCCGGTGTTGACCCCCTGGCTCTCCTTGTCCCCCAGCCCTTGCCCGAGAGCCCGGCGGCGTGCACGCGCCCTTTGGGCCCCGGCGCCAGCAGCGGCCCCCGCAGAGCTTGGGTCCCCGGAACGGTCGGCCGCCCTGCTTGCCGTCTCGGGGGCCTACCCAGAGGGGAGCAACTGGTTCACCCTGGGCCCGAGGTCGAGGAGCGGGGCTTCGCTGGCCTACTCTTGACTCCAGGTGGGGAAGGTGGGTGTCGATGCGGTGAATCCGAAGGATGAGGTCCTTGAGGGTTCGAGCGGTCCCCGGGGAGGGTATCCGTGGCCTCTGTCACCATTCCCGACCTGGGCCCCGTGGGGTACCGGGGGGCCCGTGCCCGCACTGTGTCTGGCGAGCCGACCGAGAACCCAGTGCCGACCCAGCTGAGCTAGGGGGCACCTGCGTCGCCTCCCTTGGCGCGACCCCGACCGTCCGGGCGGTTGACTGCTCTCGGAGCCAGGCCCTCCCTTCCCGAGGCGGCGCATCCCCACTTGGGGGTCTTCCGTGGCTCCTGCCTGCGCTCCGAGGGTGCTCAGGCCTTTGCTTTGTGGGCGGGAGGGAATCCCTAGAGTGGGTGGCAGGCCTCGGAGAACGGAGACCGGGGGTTTCAGCCGGGCCGGGGGGGGGGGGTTGGGGGGGTTGGGGGGGTGGTGGGAAACTGTCTGCCAGCCTGCTTGGAAGGCCGGGCAGGTGACAGTGTCCGGGATGACCCTTTGGACTTGAGGCCGGCCCGGGCCTAGCGCAGGTCTGGGGAGAGGAGCGTGGGGACGCAGGCGACCCCCAGAGGGGCGGTGGACGCTCTGGCTCCCTACTCGCGACCGCGCGCCGCTCTGGCTCCCTTGACGTGGGCCCGGGAGGTGGGCAGGCGTGCGTGCGTGCCTGGACCGGTGCCGCGGGCCCACTTCCGACTTGGCCCGTGCCGGGCTGTCTTGGGGTGGACGCGTCTCTTTGCGGGGCCCCGTGGCTCCATGCTGAAAGAACGGAGCCCCTCTGGTGCATCTTCCCTCTCCCCCCACCGCCAGCCCCGGTCAGGCCCCAGCCCTCGTGGCGTGAGTCTCCCAGGTCAGCAGGGTTTGTGTCCCAACAGGGTGTCGTTCAGCCAGGGTTCGCAGAACTGAGGCGTGGGAAGGGACCGGAAGGACCCTCTGGAGGTGGAGGACGGGGAGCGGGGGTGGTTTGCGAGTGGGGTGGTGTGTTGCTTGCCACGGGAGGGACCGAATGAATATCTGCTCCCTGCCCTGGGAAGAGTGAGGTGGTGGGCCGCTCGGGCCGAGTCCGGGGCGAAGCAGGGCCGGAAGCAAAAGTGTTCCCCAAGGGTTGAAGTTGGACGCGCCTCGTGCCATTCTAGAGCAGGGAGAGGGCCCCGCGTGCTCGAAACGAGCGCCGTTATGCCCTTGGGCGCAGGGACTGGGGTAGAATCGGACACCTGTCGTTCACCTACTCGGGCGCTTGCTGTGGGTTGTGCGGGCCACCTCCTGAGGTTTGGAAAAGGGTGACCTCCAACTGTGATCCACCGTTGTTTCTGGGGGACGGTGCGTGTGTGAGCGTGTGCGTGCATGCGTCCGTTCACGTGAAGTAGCGTGAGCGCGTGTCTGTGAGTGCAAGTGTGTTTTCGAGCGTGTTCGTAGTGTGTGTGTGTGTGTGTGTGTGTGTGTGTGTGTGTGGTTTTTCTCCCCTTCTATGCCCCAGGCACGAGAGGCGGGTTGTGAGGGCGCACTTGAGAGGGACCGTGAGGTGTCCACCCCAGGATCCGGGCCGATCGAGGGGAGAGAAGAGCAGCAGTGGGGTGCATTGGCCCGGTCCCGCTCTGCTGGGAAAGGCCCGGGTCCTGGAGAGCAGGGGCACACGTGGGGCTGGCCCGTCCCTGGCCTGCCCCCTCCTGTGGGAGCTGTCCCGAGGCGCAGCCTGGGCCAGGCACCGGGCCGCTTTGGCGACCCTGGTGCCGCTGCCGGCTGCCCTCCGCACCGACCCGTGTGGGCCAGGGTCCACGTCGGAATCCCGTTTGTGGGGGGAGGGGCGGGACGGCGGTGAGGAGAGGCCACGGGCCATGGGCCGGGTGCTCGGGACCCCTCCGTCCTCGGGCCGTTGGAGGTGGACCTCACTGCCGACCCCACGGCCGGTGCCCGTGTTACCGCCTCCGCCGACCTTTGTGTCTGGCCGCTGCAGGCCTCAGGGTCACGCTGGCCTCTGGGGGAGTCCTGACGGAGGATCGGGCACCGACTGGCTAGGGGTGGCTGGGGCTCTGGGCCCACGAGCAGACCAGTGTGTCTCCTGAGGCGTCCTGCAGAGCTGCGCGGGTAAAGATGGAGGCCCGGAGGGGCTTATGGCCACTGCCGGGAGCCTCGGTGAACCTCGCTGGGCCTCGCTGGGCCTCGCCTTTGCTTTTCGGCAGGCTACGTGGAGCCAGAGGGGACGAGGCTCCGAGCCACGCAGCCTCAGAACCGGGAGTGTGCTCCCCCACGAGAGCAGAGCTGCGGGTGGGGGGTGGGTTTGGGGGGACGGGGACATGGGAGCCGCCATGTTGGAGCCGGTGGCCAGGGCTTGGCCTTTTTTCTTCGGCGAGGGGCGGAGGGAGAGGCCCTGGGGGAAGGGCCGGTTGGTGTCCGTGGAGCAATACTGCCATCAAGCGGAACTGGTCTGCGGGTCCCGTGAGCCCACGGCCCGTGGCGTGCCTGGGAGTGAAGTCGGAGCCCCAGGCGGGAGAGAAGGGGCCCGCGGTCCCAAGGTGCCTGGCCCTTTTGACACGCACTCCACACTGGTCCGTTGACGGCCAGCTCTGAAGCAAGCGTGGCATTGGGACGCAGAGGCAAGAGCCAGCCAGCCGGCCGTTCCTTGTCGTTGCCCTGCCCGCCCTGGTGGCGTGTTGGGGAAGGTGTGGCCCAGAACGCGAAGTGTGCAAACTCAGACGCCTCGGCCGGGCGGCTCGGCCTCGACTTGGGTGGGGGAGCACTGGGGCCCGGCCTCCGCCAGACGCCAGAGGCGGGGAAGCCCCTGCAGATGGCGGTGCAGCTGCCCTGTGTGTGTCAGGCGAGGGCTTCGTGGGCCCAGGCCTGGTTTGGGGGGGGAGGGGGCGGTTGGTGGCCGCGGGGACGGGGAAGGGGTGGGGAGAACGGCTAAGGAGGCTGCTGGTGCTTCTACTTTGGCTCGTCCCGGGATGGGCCTGTCCCTCCTGGACTCCTCTCCTCCTGGTGTCCGCCACCACTATCTTCCCCTCCCCTACCCCGCCGCCTCTGCAGACCACCTCACCCTCCAGGTCCCTGGACACCGGGTGGCTAGCCTCCACACCTGATCCTCAGAACCGGACGCAGGGACATCAGGGCCCTGGGCCCTCCCAGACCGACCCTGCTCTGGCTCCTTGGGGAAGGGGCACGGCGGCCACCCAACGCGCGTGGGCCCAAGGCCTCCCTGGCGCCCCTGGCCCGGCTGGGTGCTCCTTCCCCCTCCGGGCTGGCTTGCACCCGTCTCGTCCGCCCAGACATGGCGGCCGCCAGGGTGCCGAGCCCTGGCTTCCCGTGCCCGACCCGCAGGGCACCGGGACCTCGCGCTCTGTCCCGCTACCCGTCCGTGGAACCTCCCAGGTTGCCCTGGGGGAGCTCTGCACCTCGGGGCAGTTGCGGGGGGGGGGTGGGATGTGGTGCCACGGAGGTAGGGCCCGTCTCCAGTCCCGCCTGGGACTCCCACGTCACTGCTGGGCCTCTCCACTCGGGGCGGGCGCAGCGCGGGGCTCACGGGACCGCCGAGGAGTTCCGCTTGATGGCAGTATTGCACCACGGATGCCAACCGTCCCTTCCCCCACGGGCCTCTCCCTCCGCCCTTTGGCGAAGAAAAAAGGCCACGCCAGAAAGAAAACAAAAAGAAAAGGCCAGGCCAGTGTCCACCCTCCCTGGCTCCAACATGGCGGCTCCCACGTCTCGGCCGCTGTGGCGGAGGGGAGCATTCCCGCTTCTGGGGCTCCAGGGAGCGGAGCCTCGTCCCCTGGGCAGCGGGCCGAACCCCGTGTGCCCAGATGGACCCACAGCCAGGCACCCGTCTGCCATGGCCACGAGGGAGGCTCCCGCTCTGGAGCACACGGGCCGACCTTAGCGGAGACCCCAGCTGTCCCAGTAGCCTCACGCGTGGAAGGAAGGTCGGGGATGGGTCGTGCCTTCCCCCGCACACGTGTGCCCAAGCATCCGCACAGGTCCACCACCACCACCCCGACCGAGTGCGTGAAGGCACCTGTTGCCCCTTCTCCTCGCGCACGTCAGCTCCCAGAAAGCCCCTTAGTGTGTGTGTGAAGGGGACCGGGGGGTGGGGGGTGCGGGGGGGGTAGGGAGGAGGGAGGACGTGAAGGGAGAGGCTGTGCATGCTCACCTCCTTCTTGGCCAGGGGCACCCCGGTGTTGACCCCCTGGCTCTCCTTGTCCCCCAGCCCTTGCCCGAGAGCCCGGCGGCGTGCACGCGCCCTTTGGGCCCCGGCGCCAGCAGCGGCCCCCGCAGAGCTTGGGTCCCCGGAACGGTCGGCCGCCCTGCTTGCCGTCTCGGGGGCCTACCCAGAGGGGAGCAACTGGTTCACCCTGGGCCCGAGGTCGAGGAGCGGGGCTTCGCTGGCCTACTCTTGACTCCAGGTGGGGAAGGTGGGTGTCGATGCGGTGAATCCGAAGGATGAGGTCCTTGAGGGTTCGAGCGGTCCCCGGGGAGGGTATCCGTGGCCTCTGTCACCATTCCCGACCTGGGCCCCGTGGGGTACCGGGGGGCCCGTGCCCGCACTGTGTCTGGCGAGCCGACCGAGAACCCAGTGCCGACCCAGCTGAGCTAGGGGGCACCTGCGTCGCCTCCCTTGGCGCGACCCCGACCGTCCGGGCGGTTGACTGCTCTCGGAGCCAGGCCCTCCCTTCCCGAGGCGGCGCATCCCCACTTGGGGGTCTTCCGTGGCTCCTGCCTGCGCTCCGAGGGTGCTCAGGCCTTTGCTTTGTGGGCGGGAGGGAATCCCTAGAGTGGGTGGCAGGCCTCGGAGAACGGAGACCGGGGGTTTCAGCCGGGCCGGGGGGGGGGGGGTTGGGGGGGTTGGGGGGGTGGTGGGAAACTGTCTGCCAGCCTGCTTGGAAGGCCGGGCAGGTGACAGTGTCCGGGATGACCCTTTGGACTTGAGGCCGGCCCGGGCCTAGCGCAGGTCTGGGGAGAGGAGCGTGGGGACGCAGGCGACCCCCAGAGGGGCGGTGGACGCTCTGGCTCCCTACTCGCGACCGCGCGCCGCTCTGGCTCCCTTGACGTGGGCCCGGGAGGTGGGCAGGCGTGCGTGCGTGCCTGGACCGGTGCCGCGGGCCCACTTCCGACTTGGCCCGTGCCGGGCTGTCTTGGGGTGGACGCGTCTCTTTGCGGGGCCCCGTGGCTCCATGCTGAAAGAACGGAGCCCCTCTGGTGCATCTTCCCTCTCCCCCCACCGCCAGCCCCGGTCAGGCCCCAGCCCTCGTGGCGTGAGTCTCCCAGGTCAGCAGGGTTTGTGTCCCAACAGGGTGTCGTTCAGCCAGGGTTCGCAGAACTGAGGCGTGGGAAGGGACCGGAAGGACCCTCTGGAGGTGGAGGACGGGGAGCGGGGGTGGTTTGCGAGTGGGGTGGTGTGTTGCTTGCCACGGGAGGGACCGAATGAATATCTGCTCCCTGCCCTGGGAAGAGTGAGGTGGTGGGCCGCTCGGGCCGAGTCCGGGGCGAAGCAGGGCCGGAAGCAAAAGTGTTCCCCAAGGGTTGAAGTTGGACGCGCCTCGTGCCATTCTAGAGCAGGGAGAGGGCCCCGCGTGCTCGAAACGAGCGCCGTTATGCCCTTGGGCGCAGGGACTGGGGTAGAATCGGACACCTGTCGTTCACCTACTCGGGCGCTTGCTGTGGGTTGTGCG
Organism: Halichoerus grypus; assembly: GCF_964656455.1. NCBI lineage: Eukaryota > Metazoa > Chordata > Mammalia > Carnivora > Phocidae > Halichoerus > Halichoerus grypus. The sequence goes on along the minus strand of NC_135727.1, from coordinate 33,577,288 downwards.
GGCCACCTCCTGAGGTTTGGAAAAGGGTGACCTCCAACTGTGATCCACCGTTGTTTCTGGGGGACGGTGCGTGTGTGAGCGTGTGCGTGCATGCGTCCGTTCACGTGAAGTAGCGTGAGCGCGTGTCTGTGAGTGCAAGTGTGTTTTCGAGCGTGTTCGTAGTGTGTGTGTGTGTGTGTGTGTGTGTGTGTGTGTGTGGTTTTTCTCCCCTTCTATGCCCCAGGCACGAGAGGCGGGTTGTGAGGGCGCACTTGAGAGGGACCGTGAGGTGTCCACCCCAGGATCCGGGCCGATCGAGGGGAGAGAAGAGCAGCAGTGGGGTGCATTGGCCCGGTCCCGCTCTGCTGGGAAAGGCCCGGGTCCTGGAGAGCAGGGGCACACGTGGGGCTGGCCCGTCCCTGGCCTGCCCCCTCCTGTGGGAGCTGTCCCGAGGCGCAGCCTGGGCCAGGCACCGGGCCGCTTTGGCGACCCTGGTGCCGCTGCCGGCTGCCCTCCGCACCGACCCGTGTGGGCCAGGGTCCACGTCGGAATCCCGTTTGTGGGGGGAGGGGCGGGACGGCGGTGAGGAGAGGCCACGGGCCATGGGCCGGGTGCTCGGGACCCCTCCGTCCTCGGGCCGTTGGAGGTGGACCTCACTGCCGACCCCACGGCCGGTGCCCGTGTTACCGCCTCCGCCGACCTTTGTGTCTGGCCGCTGCAGGCCTCAGGGTCACGCTGGCCTCTGGGGGAGTCCTGACGGAGGATCGGGCACCGACTGGCTAGGGGTGGCTGGGGCTCTGGGCCCACGAGCAGACCAGTGTGTCTCCTGAGGCGTCCTGCAGAGCTGCGCGGGTAAAGATGGAGGCCCGGAGGGGCTTATGGCCACTGCCGGGAGCCTCGGTGAACCTCGCTGGGCCTCGCTGGGCCTCGCCTTTGCTTTTCGGCAGGCTACGTGGAGCCAGAGGGGACGAGGCTCCGAGCCACGCAGCCTCAGAACCGGGAGTGTGCTCCCCCACGAGAGCAGAGCTGCGGGTGGGGGGTGGGTTTGGGGGGACGGGGACATGGGAGCCGCCATGTTGGAGCCGGTGGCCAGGGCTTGGCCTTTTTTCTTCGGCGAGGGGCGGAGGGAGAGGCCCTGGGGGAAGGGCCGGTTGGTGTCCGTGGAGCAATACTGCCATCAAGCGGAACTGGTCTGCGGGTCCCGTGAGCCCACGGCCCGTGGCGTGCCTGGGAGTGAAGTCGGAGCCCCAGGCGGGAGAGAAGGGGCCCGCGGTCCCAAGGTGCCTGGCCCTTTTGACACGCACTCCACACTGGTCCGTTGACGGCCAGCTCTGAAGCAAGCGTGGCATTGGGACGCAGAGGCAAGAGCCAGCCAGCCGGCCGTTCCTTGTCGTTGCCCTGCCCGCCCTGGTGGCGTGTTGGGGAAGGTGTGGCCCAGAACGCGAAGTGTGCAAACTCAGACGCCTCGGCCGGGCGGCTCGGCCTCGACTTGGGTGGGGGAGCACTGGGGCCCGGCCTCCGCCAGACGCCAGAGGCGGGGAAGCCCCTGCAGATGGCGGTGCAGCTGCCCTGTGTGTGTCAGGCGAGGGCTTCGTGGGCCCAGGCCTGGTTTGGGGGGGGAGGGGGCGGTTGGTGGCCGCGGGGACGGGGAAGGGGTGGGGAGAACGGCTAAGGAGGCTGCTGGTGCTTCTACTTTGGCTCGTCCCGGGATGGGCCTGTCCCTCCTGGACTCCTCTCCTCCTGGTGTCCGCCACCACTATCTTCCCCTCCCCTACCCCGCCGCCTCTGCAGACCACCTCACCCTCCAGGTCCCTGGACACCGGGTGGCTAGCCTCCACACCTGATCCTCAGAACCGGACGCAGGGACATCAGGGCCCTGGGCCCTCCCAGACCGACCCTGCTCTGGCTCCTTGGGGAAGGGGCACGGCGGCCACCCAACGCGCGTGGGCCCAAGGCCTCCCTGGCGCCCCTGGCCCGGCTGGGTGCTCCTTCCCCCTCCGGGCTGGCTTGCACCCGTCTCGTCCGCCCAGACATGGCGGCCGCCAGGGTGCCGAGCCCTGGCTTCCCGTGCCCGACCCGCAGGGCACCGGGACCTCGCGCTCTGTCCCGCTACCCGTCCGTGGAACCTCCCAGGTTGCCCTGGGGGAGCTCTGCACCTCGGGGCAGTTGCGGGGGGGGGGGTGGGATGTGGTGCCACGGAGGTAGGGCCCGTCTCCAGTCCCGCCTGGGACTCCCACGTCACTGCTGGGCCTCTCCACTCGGGGCGGGCGCAGCGCGGGGCTCACGGGACCGCCGAGGAGTTCCGCTTGATGGCAGTATTGCACCACGGATGCCAACCGTCCCTTCCCCCACGGGCCTCTCCCTCCGCCCTTTGGCGAAGAAAAAAGGCCACGCCAGAAAGAAAACAAAAAGAAAAGGCCAGGCCAGTGTCCACCCTCCCTGGCTCCAACATGGCGGCTCCCACGTCTCGGCCGCTGTGGCGGAGGGGAGCATTCCCGCTTCTGGGGCTCCAGGGAGCGGAGCCTCGTCCCCTGGGCAGCGGGCCGAACCCCGTGTGCCCAGATGGACCCACAGCCAGGCACCCGTCTGCCATGGCCACGAGGGAGGCTCCCGCTCTGGAGCACACGGGCCGACCTTAGCGGAGACCCCAGCTGTCCCAGTAGCCTCACGCGTGGAAGGAAGGTCGGGGATGGGTCGTGCCTTCCCCCGCACACGTGTGCCCAAGCATCCGCACAGGTCCACCACCACCACCCCGACCGAGTGCGTGAAGGCACCTGTTGCCCCTTCTCCTCGCGCACGTCAGCTCCCAGAAAGCCCCTTAGTGTGTGTGTGAAGGGGACCGGGGGGTGGGGGGTGCGGGGGGGGTAGGGAGGAGGGAGGACGTGAAGGGAGAGGCTGTGCATGCTCACCTCCTTCTTGGCCAGGGGCACCCCGGTGTTGACCCCCTGGCTCTCCTTGTCCCCCAGCCCTTGCCCGAGAGCCCGGCGGCGTGCACGCGCCCTTTGGGCCCCGGCGCCAGCAGCGGCCCCCGCAGAGCTTGGGTCCCCGGAACGGTCGGCCGCCCTGCTTGCCGTCTCGGGGGCCTACCCAGAGGGGAGCAACTGGTTCACCCTGGGCCCGAGGTCGAGGAGCGGGGCTTCGCTGGCCTACTCTTGACTCCAGGTGGGGAAGGTGGGTGTCGATGCGGTGAATCCGAAGGATGAGGTCCTTGAGGGTTCGAGCGGTCCCCGGGGAGGGTATCCGTGGCCTCTGTCACCATTCCCGACCTGGGCCCCGTGGGGTACCGGGGGGCCCGTGCCCGCACTGTGTCTGGCGAGCCGACCGAGAACCCAGTGCCGACCCAGCTGAGCTAGGGGGCACCTGCGTCGCCTCCCTTGGCGCGACCCCGACCGTCCGGGCGGTTGACTGCTCTCGGAGCCAGGCCCTCCCTTCCCGAGGCGGCGCATCCCCACTTGGGGGTCTTCCGTGGCTCCTGCCTGCCCTCCGAGGGTGCTCAGGCCTTTGCTTTGTGGGCGGGAGGGAATCCCTAGAGTGGGTGGCAGGCCTCGGAAAACGGAGACCGGGGCTTTCAGCCGGGCCGGGGGGGGGGGGGGTTGGCGGGGGTGGGGGGTGGTGGGAAACTGTGTGCCAGCCTGCTTGGAAGGCCGGGCAGGTGACAGTGTCCGGGATGACCCTTTGGACTTGAGGCCGGCCCGGGCCTAGCGCAGGTCAGGGGAGAGGAGCGTGGGGACGCAGGCGACCCCCAGAGGGGCGGTGGACGCTCTGGCTCCCTACTCGCGACCGCGCGCCGCTCTGGCTCCCTTGACGTGGGCCCGGGAGGTGGGCGGGCGGGCGGGCGGGCGGGCGTGCGTGCGTGCCTGGACCGGTGCCGCGGGCCCACTTCCGACTTGGCCCGTGCCGGGCTGTCTTGGGGTGGACGCGTCTCTTTTCGGGGCCCCGTGGCTCCATGCTGAAAGAACGGAGCCCCTCTGGTGCATCTTCCCTCTCCCCCCACCGCCAGCCCCGGTCAGGCCCCAGCCCTCGTGGCGTGAGTCTCCCAGGTCAGCAGGGTTTGTGTCCCAACAGGGTGTCGTTCAGCCAGGGTTCGCAGAACTGAGGCGTGGGAAGGGACCGGAAGGACCCTCTGGAGGTGGAGGACGGGGAGCGGGGGTGGTTTGCGAGTGGGGTGGTGTGTTGCTTGCCACGGGAGGGACCGAATGAATATCTGCTCCCTGCCCTGGGAAGAGTGAGGTGGTGGGCCGCTCGGGCCGAGTCCGGGGCGAAGCAGGGCCGGAAGCAAAAGTGTTCCCCAAGGGTTGAAGTTGGACGAGCCTCGTGCCATTCTAGAGCAGGGAGAGGGCCCCGCGTGCTCGAAAGGAGCGCCGTTATGCCCTCGGGCGCAGGGACTGGGGTAGAATCGGACACCTGTCGTTCACCTACTCGGGCGCTTGCTGTGGGTTGTGCGGGCCACCTCCTGAGGTTTGGAAAAGGGTGACCTCCAACTGTGATCCACCGTTGTTTCTGGGGGACGGTGCGTGTGTGAGCGTGTGCGTGTATGCGTCCGTTCACGTGAAGTAGTGTGCGCGTCTGTTTCTGTGAGTGCAAGTGTGTTTTCGAGCGTGTTCGTAGTGTGTGTGTGTGTGTGTGTGTGTGTGTGGTTTTTCTCCCCTTCTATGCCCCAGGCACGAGAGGCGGGTTGTGAGGGCGCACTTGAGAGGGACCGTGAGGTGTCCACCCCAGGATCCGGGCCGATCGAGGGGAGAGAAGAGCAGCAGTGGGGTGCATTGGCCCGGTCCCGCTCTGCTGGGAAAGGCCCGGGTCCTGGAGAGCAGGGGCACACGTGGGGCTGGCCCGTCCCTGGCCTGCCCCCTCCCGTGGGAGCTGTCCCGAGGCGCAGCCTGGGCCAGGCACCGGGCCGCTTTGGCGACCCTGGTGCCGCTGCCGGCTGCCCTCCGCACCGACCCGTGTGGGCCAGGGTCCACGTCGGAATCCCGTTTGTGGGGGGAGCGGCGGGACGGCGGTGACGAGAGGCCACGGGCCATGGGCCGGGTGCTCGGGACCCCTCCGTCCTCGGGCCGTTGGAGGTGGACCTCACTGCCGACCCCACGGTCGGTGCCCGTGTTACCGCCTCCGCCGACCTTTGTGTCTGGCCGCTGCAGGCCTCAGGGTCACGCTGGCCTCTGGGGGAGTCCTGACGGAGGATCGGGCACCGACTGGCTAGGGGTGGCTGGGGCTCTGGGCCCACGAGCAGACCAGTGTGTCTCCTGAGGCGTCCTGCAGAGCTGCGCGGGTAAAGATGGAGGCCCGGAGGGGCTTATGGCCACTGCCCGGAGCTTCGGTGAACCTCGCTGGGCCTCGCTGAGCCTCGCCTTTGCATTTCGGCAGGCTACGTGGAGCCAGAGGGGACGAGGCTCCGAGCCACGCAGCCTCAGAACCGGGAGTGTGCTCCCCCACGAGAGCAGAGCTGCGGGTGGGGGGTGGGTTTGGGGGGACGGGGACATGGGAGCCGCCATGTTGGAGCCGGTGGCCAGGGCTTGGCCTTTTTTCTTCGGCGAGGGGCGGAGGGAGAGGCCCTGGGGGAAGGGCCGGTTGGTGTCCGTGGAGCAACACTGCCATCAAGCGGAACTTGTTGGGGATCCCGTCAGCCCCGCGCTGCGGCTTCCCCGGGTGGAGTGATGTGGGAGTCGCAGGCGGGTCGGGAGACGGGGCCTACCTCCTACCCCCCAAGTGGCCCGAAGTGCAGAGCTTCCCCTGGGCAACCTGGGAGGCTCCAGAGAGGGCTAGCGGGACAGAGCACGAGGTCCCGGGGCCCTGCGTGTCCGGCACGGGAAGCCAAGGCTCGTGACCCTGGTGCCCGCCGTGTCTGGTGGGGATCGGAGGCGGAGAAGGCACCCCGGAGGGGTAAGGAGCACCTAGCCGGGCCGGGGGCGCTGGGCCTCTGGCCCGTGGGCGTTTGGCCGCCTGCCCCTTCCCCTAGGAGCAGGGGCAGCATCGGCTTGTGCGAACCCAGGGTCCTGGAGGCCCTGCCAAAAGCCGGCACGGGCAGGGTCATTGGGAGGCCGCTGCCATTGGCGGTGGGCGTGGAGGCGGGACCCCGATGTCCCTGTGTCCGGTTCGGGGATCAGGTGTGCAGCTTGGCCACCCGGTGTCAAGGGGTCTTGAGGTGGTCTCGGGAGGAGAGGGTCTTGCGGGCAGCAGGGGCGTGGGTGGGGCATACGTTCCATCGCGGAGCGCAGCGCGGAAGGGCCAGGCCCGTCCTGGGACTAGCCAGAGTGGAAGCAGCAGCAGGAGCCTCCCCCGCCGCACCCCTTCGCCTGCCACCTCCGCCCCCCTCCTAGCACCCCCCCCCTCCCGCCCGCCATCCCAACCGGGCCTGGGCCCGAGCCCAAGAAGCGGTTGCCTGACCCAGACAGGGCAGCTGCAGTGCCATCTCGCGGGGCTTCCCCCTCTCTGGCCGAGGGGCATACCCCAGCGCTCCCCCACTCGAGTCTAGGCGGAGCCGTCCGTCCGCCAAGGCCTTGGCATCGGCACACTTCACTTCCTGGGCCACCTTCTCCAACATCCCACCAGAGTGTTCAGGGCAAGGACAAGGCATGGCTCCTGGCTGTGCATCCCAAGGCCACACCTGCTGCGGAGCTGGTCAACAACGGACAGCGTGGAGAGTCTGCCGAAAGGGCGGGCACCGTTGGGTGGCAGCCCCTGGGCAGCAGCCCCAGCCGCCTTTGGCCCGCTGCACTGACAGTCAGGCACCCCTCTGCCCGTGCCCCGAAGGAGGCTCACGCTCTGGATCAGCGGGACCAACCTTATGGAGATCCCGGCTGTCCCAGTAGCCGCACGCACATGTGGAAGAAGGGCCAGGCTGGGGCGAGCCTTCCCCCCTCCGAGCGTCCACGCGCGTCCATGCACATTCCCCATGCCTCGCCCCCGCTACCCCCAATACCCCCACCCAGTGCTGAAGGCAGCCGGTTGCCCCTTCTCCTCACACCAAGTGAGCGTTGGGAAAGCCCTGTGGGCTCCCTTTTGGAGGTGGGGGGTGGGGGGCTGCCTGGGTAGTGGAGCAAGATGCCTCCGTCGCTTGTCGCTCACCTCCATCTTGGCCAACACCCCCCCCCCCCCGCAACCCCCGAGGTATTGACCTGCTGAATCTCCTTCTCCCCCACCTGTTGCCTGAGAGCTTGGCGCCAATGGCCGCACCCAGGGAGCTTGGGTTCCCCCAACCGTCGACCGCCCTGCTTGACCTCTCCAGGGCCTACCCAGAGGGATGCAACCAGATCACCCTGGGCCAGAGGCCGAGGAGCGGGGAGGGCTGTGCTGGCCAACTCTTGACTCCAGGTGGGCGAGGTGGGCGTTGATGCGGTGACTCCAGAGGATTGGGTCCTTGACGGCTGAGCCGTGGCTGGGCAGGGTATCCGTAGCGTCTGTCGCCATTCCCGCCCTGGGCGCCGTTGGGTACCGTGGGGCCCGTGCCTGAACTCTGCTTGGCGAGCCGACCGCGAAGCCAAGGCCAACCCACCTGAGCTGGGGGGCACCCGCGTTACCCTCCCTTGGCACGGTGGCGACCCTGTCCCCAACTATCGACCGTCAGGCGGTTGACTGCTCTTGGGGCCAGACCCTTCCTTCCCGAGGCGGCGTATCCCCCCTTGGGGGTCTTCCGTTGCTCCTGCCTGCGCTCCGAGGGTGCTCAGGCCTTTGATTTGTGGGCGGGAGGGAATCCCTAGAGTGGGTGGCAGGCCTCGGAGAACCGAGACACCGGGGGTTTCAGCCGGGCCGGGGTGGGGTTGGGGGGTTGGGGTGGGTGGGAAACTGTCTGCCAGCCTGCTTGGAATGCCGGGCAGGTGACCCTGTCCGGGATGACCCTTTCGACTTGAGGCCGGCCCGGACCTAGCACGTGTCAGGGGAGAGGAGCGTGGGGGCGCAGGCGACCCCCAGAGGGGCAGTGGATGCTCTGGCTCCCTTCTCGCGACCGCCCGCCGCTCTGGCTCCCTTGACGTGGGCCCGGGAGGTGGGCAGGCGTGCGTGCGTGCGTGCGTGCCTGCCTGCCTGCCTGGACTGGTGCCGCGGGCCCACTTCCGACTTGGCCCGTGCCGGGATGTGTTGGGGTGGACGCGTCTCTTTGCGGGGCCCCGTGGCTCCATGCTGAAAGAACGGAGCCCCTCTAGTGCATCTTCCTTCTCCCCCCACCACCAGCCCTGGCCAGGCCCGAGTCCTCGGGGCGTGAGTCTCCCAGGTGAGCAGGGTTTGTGTCCAACAGGGTGTGGTTCAGCCAGGGTTCGCAGAACTGAAGCGTGGGAAGGGACCGGAAGGACCCTCTGGAGGTGGAGGACGGGGAGCGGGGGTGGTTTGCGAGTGGGGTGGTGTGTTGCTTGCCACGGGAGGGACCGAATATCTGCACCCTGCCCTGGGAAGAGTGAGGTGGTGGGCCGCTCGGGCCGAAGCGGGGCAGGAAGCAAAAGTGTTCCCCAAGGGTTGATGTTGGACGAGCCTTGTGCCATTCTAGAGCAGGGAGAGGGCCCCGCGTGCTCGAAAGGAGCGCGGTTATGCCCTTGGGCGCAGGGACTGGGGTAGAATCGGACACCTGTCGTTCACCTACTCGGGCGCTTGCTGTGGGTTGTGCGGGCCACCTCCTGTGGGTTGTGCGGGCCACCTCCTGAGGTTTGGAAAAGGGTGACATCCAACTGTGATCCACCGTTGTTTCTGGGGGACAGTGCCTGTGTGAGCGTGTGCGTGCATGCGTCCGTTCACGTGAAATAGTGTGAGCGCGTGTTTCTGTGAGTGCAAGTGTGTTTTTGAGCGTGTTTGTAGTGTGTGTGTGTGTGTGTGTGGTTGTTTTTCTATTCTCCTATGTCCCAGGCACGAGAGGCAGGTTGTCAGGATGCACTTGAAAGGGACCGTGAGGTGTCCACCCCAGGATCCGGGCCGATCGAGGGGAGAGAAGAGCAGCAGTGGGGTGCATTGGCCCGGTCCCGCTCCGCTGGGAAAGGCCCGGGTCCTGGAGAGCAGGGGTACACGTGGGGCTGGCCCGTCCCTCTCCTGCCCCCTCCTGTGGGAGCTGTCCCGAGAGGCAGCCTGGGCCAGGCACGGGGCCGCTTTGGCGACCCTGGTGCGGCTGCCGGCTGCCCTCCGCACCGACCCGTGTGGGCCAGGGTTCACGTCGGAATCCCGTTTGTGGGGGGAGGGGCGGGACGGCGGTGAGGAGAGGCCACGGGCCATGGGCTCGGTGCTCGGAACCCTTCCGTCCTCAGGCCGTTGGAGGTGGACCTCACTGCCGACCCCACGGCCGGTGCCCGTGTTACCGCCTCCGCCGACTTTTGTGTCTGGCCGCTGCAGGCCTCAGGGTCACGCTGGCCTCTGGGGGAGTCCTGACGGAGGATCGGGCACCGACTGGCTAGGGGTGGCTGGGGCTCTGGGCCCACGAGCAGACCAGTGTGTCTCCTGAGGCGTCCTGCAGAGCTGCGCGGGTAAAGATGGAGGCCCGGAGGGGCTTATGGCCACTGCCTGGAGCCTCGGTGAACCTCGCTGGGCCTCGCTGGGCCTCGCCTTTGCTTTTCGGCAGGCTACGTGGAGCCAGAGGGGACGAGGCTCCGAGCAACGCAGCCTCAGAAGCGGGAGTGTGCTCCCCCACGAGAGCAGAGCTGTGAGGGGGAGGGGGGTTGGGGGAACGGGGAGATGGGAGACGCCATGTTGGAGCCGGTGGCCAGGGCTTGGCCTTTTTTCTTGGGGAAGGGCGGAGGGAGAGGCCCTGGGGGAAGGGCTGGTTGGTGTCCGTGGAGCAATACTGCCATCAAGCGGAACTTGTTGGGGATCCCGTGAGGCCCGCGCTGCGGCTTCCCCGGGTGGAGTGATGTGGGAGTCGCAGGCGGGTCGGAGATGGGCCCTCCCTCCTACCCCCCAAGTGGCTCGAGGTGTAGAGCTTCCCCTGGGCAACCTGGGAGGCTCCAGGGAGGTCTAGCGGGACAGAGCGCGAGGTCCCGGGGCCCTGCGGGTCCGGCACGGGAAGCCAAGGCTCGTGACCCTGGTGACCGCCGTGTCTGGTGGGGATCGGAGGTGGAGAAGCCACCCCGGAGGGGGAAGGAGCACCCAGCCCCGCCGGGAGCGCTGGGCCTCTGGCCCGTGGGTGTTTGGCCGCCTGCCCCTTCCCCTAGGAGCAGGGGCAGCATCGGTTTGTGCGAACCCAGGGCCCTGGAAGCTCTGCCAAAAGCGGGCACGGGCAGGGGCATTGGGAGGCCGACGCTATTGGCGGTGGGCGTGGAGGCGGGACCCCGATGTCCCTGTGTCCGGTTCGGGGATCAGGTGTGCAGCTTGGCCACCCGGTGTCAAGGGGTCTTGAGGTGGTCTCGGGAGGAGAGGGTCTTGCGGGCAGCAGGGGCGTGGGTGGGGCATACGTTCCAGCGCGGAGCGCAGCGCGGAAGGGCCAGGCCCGTCCTGGGACTAGCCAGAGTGGAAGCAGCAGCAGGAGCCTCCCCCGCCGCACCCCTTCGTCCGCCACCTCCGCCCCCCTCCTAGCACCCCCCGCCCCCCTCCTAGCACGTGCCCCCCCCCAACCGGGCCCAAGAAGCGGTTGCCTGACCCAGACAGGGCAGCTGCCGTGCCATCTCTTGGGGCTTCCCCCTCTCTGGCCGAGGGGCATACCCCAGTGCTCCCCCGCTCGAGTCTCGGCGGAGCCGTTCGTCCGCCAAGGCCTAGGCATCAGCACACTTCACTTACTGGGCCACCTTCTCCAACATCCCACCAGAGTGTTCAGGGCAAGGACAAGGCATGGCTCCTGGCTGTGCATCCCAAGGCCACACCTGCTGCGGAGCTGGTCATCAACGGAGCAGCGTGGAGAGTCTGCCGAAAGGGCGGGCACCGTTGGGTGGCGGCCCCTGGGCAGCAGGCCCAGCCCCCTTTGGCCCGCTGCACCGACAGTCAGGCGCCCGTCTGCCTGTGCCCCGAAGGAGGCTCACGCTCTGGATCAGCGGGACCAACCTTATGGAGACCCCGGCTGTCCCAGTAGCCGCACGCACATGTGGAAGAAGGGCCAGGCTGGGGCGAGCCTTACCCCCTCCGGGCGTCCACGCGCGTCCGCGCACATTCCCCGTGCCTCGCCCCCGCTACCCCCAATACCCCCACCTAGTGCTGAAGGCAGCCGGTTGCCCCTTCTCCTCACACCAAGTGAGCGTCGGGAAAGCCCTGTGGGCTCCCTTTTGGGGGTGGGGGGTGAGGGGGTGCGTGGGTAGTGGAGCAAGATGCCTCCGTCGCTTGTCGCTCACCTCCATCTTGGCCAACACCCCCCCCACCCCCTCCCCGCGACCCCCGAGGTATTGACCTGCTGAATCTCCTCCCCCACCTGTTGCCTGAGAGCTCGGCGCCAACGGCGGCACGCGCGGAGCTTGGGTTCCCCCAACTTTCGACCGCCCTGCTTGACCTCTCCGGGGCCTACGCAGAGGGATGCAACCGGTTCACCCTGGGCCCGAGGCCGAGGAGCGGGGAGGGCTGCGCTGGCCTACTCTTGACTCCAGGTGGGTGAGGTGGGCGTCGATGCGGTGACTCCGGAGGATCGGTTCCTTGAGGGCTGTTCCGTGGCCGGGATGGGTATTCGTAGCGTCTGTCACCATTCCCGCCCTTGGCGCTGTGGGTTACCTTGGGGCCCGTGCCCGTACACTGCTTGGCGAGGTGACCGCGAACCGAAGGCCAACCCACCTGAGCTGTCGGGCACCCGCGTTACCCTCCCTTGGCACGGCGGTGACCCTGTCCCCGACCATCGACCGTCCGGGCGGTTGACTGCTCTCGGAGCCAGGCCGTCCCTTCCCGAGGCGGCGCATCCCCACTTGGGGGTCTTCCGTGGCTCCTGCCTGCCCTCCGAGGGTGCTCAGGCCTTTGCTTTGTGGGCGGGAGGGAATCCCTAGAGTGGGTGGCAGGCCTCGGAGAACGGAGACCGGGGCTTTCAGCCGGGCCGGGGGGGGGGGGTTGGGGGGGTTGGGGGGGTGGTGGGAAACTGTGTGCCAGCCTGCTTGGAAGGCCGGGCAGGTGACAGTGTCCGGGATGACCCTGTGGACTTGAGGCCGGCCCGGGCCTAGCGCAGGTCAGGGGAGAGGAGCGTGGGGACGCAGGCGACCCCCAGAGGGGAGGTGGACGCTCTGGCTCCCTACTCGCGACCGCGCGCCGCTCTGGCTCCCTACTCGCGACCGCGCGCCGCTCTGGCTCCCTTGACGTGGGCCCGGGAGGTGGGCGGGCGGGCGGGCGGGCGGGCGTGCGTGCGTGCCTGGACCGGTGCCGCGGGCCCACTTCCGACTTGGCCCGTGCCGGGCTGTCTTGGGGTGGACGCGTCTCTTTGCGGGGCCCCGTGGCTCCATGCTGAAAGAACGGAGCCCCTCTGGTGCATCTTCCCTCTCCCCCCACCGCCAGCCCCGGTCAGGCCTCAGCCCTCGTGGCGTGAGTCTCCCAGGTCAGCAGGGTTTGTGTCCCAACAGGGTGTCGTTCAGCCAGGGTTCGCAGAACTGAGGCGTGGGAAGGGACCGGAAGGACCCTCTGGAGGTGGAGGACGGGGAGCGGGGGTGGTTTGCGAGTGGGGTGGTGTGTTGCTTGCCACGGGAGGGACCGAATGAATATCTGCTCCCTGCCCTGGGAAGAGTGAGGTGGTGGGCCGCTCGGGCCGAGTCCGGGGCGAAGCAGGGCCGGAAGCAAAAGTGTTCCCCAAGGGTTGAAGTTGGACGAGCCTCGTGCCATTCTAGAGCAGGGAGAGGGCCCCGCGTGCTCGAAAGGAGCGCCGTTATGCCCTCGGGCGCAGGGACTGGGGTAGAATCGGACACCTGTCGTTCACCTACTCGGGCGCTTGCTGTGGGTTGTGCGGGCCACCTCCTGAGGTTTGGAAAAGGGTGACCTCCAACTGTGATCCACCGTTGTTTCTGGGGGACGGTGCGTGTGTGAGCGTGTGCGTGCATGCGTCCGTTCCCGTGAAGTAGCGTGAGCGCGTGTCTGTGAGTGCAAGTGTGTTTTCGAGCGTGTTCGTAGTGTGTGTGTGTGTGTGTGTGTGTGTGGTTTTTCTCCCCTTCTATGCCCCAGGCACGAGAGGCAGGTTGTCAGGGCGCACTTCAAAGGGACCTTGAGGTGTCACCCCAGGATCTGGGCCGATCGAGGGGAGAGAAGAGCAGCAGTGGGGTGCGTTGGCCCGGTCCCGCTCCTCTGGGAAAGGCCCGGGTCCTGGAGAGCAGGGGCACACGTGGGGCTGGCCCGTCCCTGGCCTGCCCCCTCCCGTGGGAGCTGTCCCGAGGCGCAGCCTGGGCCAGGCACCGGGCCGCTTTGGCGACCCTGGTGCCGCTGCCGGCTGCCCTCCGCACCGACCCGTGTGGGCCAGGGTCCACGTCGGAATCCCGTTTGTGGGGGGAGGGGCGGGACGGCGGTGAGGAGAGGCCACGGGCCATGGGCCGGGTGCTCGGGACCCCTCCGTCCTCGGGCCGTTGGAGGTGGACCTCACTGCTGACCCCACGGCCGGTGCCCGTGTTACCGCCTCCGCCGACCTTTGTGTCTGGCCGCTGCAGGCCTCAGGGTCACGCTGGCCTCTGGGGGAGTCCTGACGGAGGATCGGGCACCGACTGGCTAGGGGTGGCTGGGGCTCTGGGCCCACGAGCAGACCAGTGTGTCTCCTGAGGCGTCCTGCAGAGCTGCGCGGGTAAAGATGGAGGCCCGGAGGGGCTTATGGCCACTGCCGGGAGCCTCGGTGAACCTCGCTGGGCCTCGCTGGGCCTTGCCCTTGCTTTTCGGCAGGCTCCGTGGAGCCAGAGGGGACGAGGCTCCGAGCCACGCAGCCTCAGAAACGGGAGTGTGCTCCCCCACGAGAGCAGAGCTGTGGGGCGAGATGGGACGTGGGAGCCGCCATGTTGGAGCCGGTGGCCAGGGCTTGGCCTTTTTTCTTCGGCGAGGGGTGGAGGGAGAGGCCCTGGGCTAGGGCCAGTTGGTGTCCGTGGAGCAATACTGCCATCAAGCGGAACTCGTTAGGGATCTCGTGAGCCCCGCGCTTTGGCTTCCCTGGGTGGAGTGCAGTGGGAGTCGCAGTCGGGTCGGAGTCGGGCCCTTCCTCCTATGCTCTAAGTGCTCCGATGTGCAGAGTTCTGGTGTGTAACCTGGGTACCTTGAGGGATTGATACTGGGAGAAATAGAGTCCCAGGTGTGTTGTTCTGGGGAAAGACGGTGAAGGTAGCTTGGTAAAGGATCTGTTTTTCTGCAGTGGTTAAATATTTTATGTTTAGCCTGGAGGATGTGAAATGTAGGCATCTGGAAGCTTGCAAGTTTTTTTTTGTTTTTTTTGTTTTTCGGGAAGAAGTAGCTAGGTGTATATGGTAATAGTTTTAAGATCTTATTTCTGTGTTTTCGTCCACTTTAATACCTTTTATCCTATGTAGGTTTGTAGCAGTTTTATCTATTACAACCTATGATCAGGTTTTTTTTTTTTTTTTTTAATATCAATTAGGGTATTAGTATCTGAGGCAGTATTGATTTTCATTTTTAGGTTGCAGGTTCATTGAAGATGCTGTAGATATAGAATGAATATATTCATTTTCCCAAAGAAAATGGGTTTATTATCCCATTGAGTTTCAAGTTGAAAAAATTTTTGTTCCAACTTCATTTATAGGGTAATCAAATGGGATATGTATGTCCTTGCTTTCCCAAAACTGCATAGTCGTATTGTAAGAACGGCATTCCCGAACAGTGACTTACTAAGTGGTTCAAATTATGCTATGTGAATAGTGTGTGTTTTCGAAGAAGGGTCTTTTGTTAAATTACTACACATACTTGAAACGTTCTGGTCAGTTTTGCACACTTGATGGCAGCAGATCGGTTATTTTTTGGTGATGTACACTATCTTCTGCGAATAGTGCACATTGACTTGGGTATTTGCACCCATCACAAAAACAATGCGGTCATTTATGGGCACCAAGTCTCACACATCACTGGGATGGAGAAAGATATGACAATTTTCATACATTCAAATTGGATGTGTTCTCACGCTGGATTCTTGAGGCCATTAGCTGTTTGGACACTTAGTTTTTGTTAAGAGCTGAACCATGAGTTCACAAACGTGGTGAAAGTTTCCTGGAATTCAAGTCTGGGGGTTCACTTCAGCCAGCACATTCTTGTGTGTGTGTATATAAACCAAAGCAGTTCAGCTCAGTTCAGGGGACAGTCTATTAGCAGAAGGAGATTCTGGTGAGTCATGTCCAGTCCGTCTTCCCCAGGGTCCCAGCCATTCTTCAATAATACAGACTCGTACTTGTCATAGTTTCATAGCTCACCTGTCTTCGCTACCTTGATGGTCCCCAGACTGAGTCTTCATCCTCTGTTCTTGCTTCTTGCCCTAAGTCGGGGCTGCTTGGGCATCCTAAAACAGTTTCTCTTATCTTCTAAGTATGGCTGATTTTGCATCCTGAAAATTCATGAGACTCGTATCTTGACTGTGTAAACATGCCATCAAAGCTTCACTACAGAAAATATTTGTATTTTAAAGTTTAGGAGAAAAAAATCAAACTTCTCATCAGTGAATTAAGACATAAAAGGATTATTCTTGTACCCATAGTAACTTAATCTGTGTCATCTAGAAATAAGTTTCATTTTTGAGTATCTTTCCTCTCTGGAATTTCTTTTCAGAAGTCTTTTTAGGGGCGCCTGGGTGGCTCAGTTGGTTAAGCGACTGCCTTCAGCTCAGGTCATGATCCTGGAGTCCCGGGATCGAGTCCCGCATCGGGCTCCCTGCTTGGCGGGGAGCCTGCTTCTCCCTCTGACCCTCCCCCCTCTCATGTACTCTCTCTCCTTCTCGCTTTCTCAAATAAATAAATAAATCTTAAAAAAAAAAAAGTCTTTTTAGTTCACCTTGCAAAATGATTTTTATTATTTCCACCATTTTTGATAATATTGTAGTCTACATTAAGAGTTTTGTTGTTCTTAAAGATAATCATAAAATTTAGTATATATCCAGTTTTGACTGTACTGAGCATTAGTTTTCAATATATTCTTAATGTTACCATGTAGATATTAAGAACCTGTCCATGTTGCAGAAGTGATGTCTTTATCCTTCATACAACGCGTCCCTGTTTTCTCTCCCCCCGCCATGGGCATTTGCCATTTTGCTTTGTTTTTCTTTGAGTGAAGCACTTTACTTTGCCACATATATGTGGAATCACCAAGATTTGTTTTTTGTTTATTTTTAAGAACAGCTATGTTAATGTGTGTAAGGTAGTAAGTATCTCATTTTGGTTTTAATTTATTCTTCTCTGAAGTGTAGTGATGTTAAGCATCTTTTTATATTCTGGTTGGCCATTTGTATGTCATCTTGAGAGAAATGTCCTTTGAAAATTTTACACATTAGTTCATCACGTTGTTTTCCATTGTTTTGATGTAGGAGTTCTCTATATATTTAATACCTTATCAAGCATTTGTTTTGCAAGTATTTTCTGCCATTCTGTACGTTGTCCTTTCACTCTTGATTGTGTCCTTTGACTCAGAACAGTTTTTAGTTTGTAGTCTCATTTGTCTATTTTTGCTTTTTTGCCCGTCGTTTTCATGTCATATCCAAGAAATCACTGCCAAATCCAAGGTCAACAAAATGTTAACCATGTTTTCTTCTAGCTGTTTTATAGTTTTGTATTTTACATTTAGGGCTTTAACATAATTTGCGTTTATTTTTGTATACAATGTAGCATAAGTGTCCCAACTTCTTTCTTTTATATGTGGAAATCCAGTTGGCCAAACAGTATTTGTTGAAGAGACTGTGTTTTACCATTGGAAGGTATTGGCATCGTTGTTGAAAATCATTTGATCATACACATGATGATGTGTTTCTGGCTCTCTAGTGTTCTCCATTCGTTTATGTATCTGTCCTCATGGCGGTTCCACACTGTCTTGATTAGTGTGTAACAATTTTCTAGCAAATTTTGAAATCAGGGTGTGTAAGTCCTCCACCTTTGTTCTTTTTCAAGATTGTTTTGAGTTTTTGGTGGTCTCTTGAAATTCCTTTATGAATTTTAGGATGATGTCTTCTATTATCTGTAAAAAGATGAAAACATAAACCACTATTCTTGTTGTCACTTGCAGAAAGACCCAGAGAATTCCAAAGTTTTCATGTATTGTTGCCACACATGGGAAAGAAGCTATAATTATTTTTGATCAAAAATTCATTTCTGTGTTATATGCTACTGGGCCACCACAGATTTTTTTAAAACAATGCTACATTTAAAAATCATAATTGACATTCCCCATTTGTCTACCAAAAAATAGTCTCAGTACAGAGATGATTGAAAGAGTTCCTCGAAATTCCATTGTCCAATAGTAAACATAATGCACAGTTTGGTCATTTAACCTTTTTTTTTTTGAACCATGTTTAAATGACCAACAGGACATAGGTATCTGGATATACATGCAGGAAACAAATACATGCGTATATAGTAGACTTTTGTCCTTTGTTTATTTGTATAAATGTAATGATGTAATCTACATTTTCTTCAGATTTGCTCAGGGCTTGAAATGAACATGAAATTTCTCATACATAACCAAATATATACAGCATGAATTTTTAGTGAAGGTGGCAGAATATGTGACCTCAAAATGTGCCACTTTGGCATAAGGACTATTGAGTTGTGGGCAATTAAGCAGAAGCCTATACAAGCAAAGCTCCCAGCCCTCTCCCCATTTGCCTAAAAGTAGGGCATAAATTTTAAAAGATGTCTTCTATCTCTACCAGGAAGGAGAAAAGTTATTCCATGGAGAAAACATTAGTTCTTTAGCCTGGAGAGGGCACTAGAGAAATCTACGTAATGGATTTTACCAACTAGCCCTCATCTACTATTAGTTTCCCATATATTTGCCTTCTCACAATTTATTGCTCTGGAGATTCAAGGTCCTTTGCTTTTGTCATGTAATTATTCTAAAAGTTTATTGTTCCTCTGCAAAAATACTGTGTAAACTCAAGTTGTAACCAAGCCTTTGTGTTGCTCACCTCTGGGGACTCCCATGTGTCACAGGGAGGATACACAGGTCAATAAACTTTTGTGTGTTTACTCTTGTTCATCTGTCTTTTGTTATAGTGGCCCCAGCAAGAATGTACAATAGTAAAAAGAAAATTATTTTTCCTTCCTGATAGTGGGCAAATAATGTCTCATAAAGTGGGAAATTTAATATTGACAATTTACAAAACTATTTACAATAGAAGGAAGTTTAAACAAGTATTGTCAAAAAATAATATAAGTTTGTCTCATTCATAAGCCTGATGTTATGATACTCTTAGTTGCTCCATCCCCAGACGAGAGGACCAGGTTTCCAAGAACAGGCCCTTCTTGGGGCGCCTGGGTGGCTCAGTCGGTTAAGCATCTGCCTTCAGCTCAGGTCATGATCTCGGGATCTTGGGATCAAGTCCTGCATCGGGCTCCCTCTGCCTCTGCCCCTCTCCCCTGCCCATGCACGCGTGCACATGCAGACACACGCTCTCTTTCAAATAAAATAAAAAAATAAAATCTTTAATAAACCAAAAAACAAAACAGGCACTTTTTGAACCACATCACCTTGTACACTTTGCTAAGGACCTGCTATGGGACCAGTGCTTCTTCATGGCCTTCCCAGGGCTGCTGCAAGTGGCATCCCTAATGCCTAGGTGGGTGGGGATGTGTTGTTGGGTCACAGTGACTCCCAGGTACCTGACTGGTGCATTTATTTAAATATTTCATTTCGAACAAAAGAATATGTTTTTACAAAGTAAGGTGTGCATAAACAGAGGCAGTGTAGTGTAGAGAGGAAAGGAAGACAACCACTCGTGCCACCATTCAGAGATGAAGAGAGTGTTGATTTGGGGTATGTGTCCTTCATGCGTTTTGTTCCCTAAAAGGGGGTGGAGGGGCGCCTGGGTGGCTCAGTCGTTAAGCGTCTGCCTTCGGCTCAGGTCGTGATCCCAGGGTCCTGGGATCGAGCCCCACGTCGGGCTCCCTGCTCAGCGGGAAGCCTGCTTCTCCCTCTCCCACTCCCCCCGCTTGTGTTCCCTCTCTCGCTGTGTCTCTGTCAAATGACTAAATAAAATCTTTAAAAGAAAAAGGGGGGGTGGAGAAAGAGATGGAAATAAAGATCCTTTAAAAACAACAGTCTAGGGGCGCCTGGGTGGCTCAGTCGTTAAGCGTCTGCCTTCGGCTCAGGTCATGGTCCCAGTGTCCTGGGATCGAGTCCCACATCAGGCTCCCTGCTCTGCAGGAAGCCTGCTTCTCCCTCTCCCACTCCCCCTGCTTGTGTTCCCTCTCTTGCTGTGTCTCTCTCAGTCAAATAAATAAATAAATAATCTTTAAAAAAAAAAATAAAAGAACAGTCTAGGGGCACCTGGGTGGTGCAGTCGATTAAACATCCGACTCTTGGTTTTGGTTCAGGTTATGATCTCAGGGTTGTGAGACTGAGCCCTGCATCACGCTCTGTGCTCACTGCAGAGTCGGCTTGAGATGCTCTCTTCCTCTGCCCCTTTCCTTCACTCTCTCGCTCTCTCAAATAAATAAATAAATCTTGGGAAAAAAAAACACAATAGTCTAAGGAGCTTCCTAGACTCATTGGTAACTTCCAGCTATTTTGTTACTAAACAGGTTACTATGAAGGTTTTTTTTGTTATTTTCTTACTAAACAATGGACTATGAAGGTTTTTTTGTTGACTCTTCAATTCCACTGGTAAGTGTAATCCTTATTTCTTTTCTTGATTATTTTTAAGAAAAATCTTTACAAATACTGAAGTGTTTCAAAGGAGAATGAAAGTAACCCCTGCCAAGGTCCACCCCCCGGTGTAATCACCCTTAGAAGAAACTCTTTAAAAGAAATACATAGTGATAGTTTTAAAAGATACTTTTTTTTTTTTTTTAGAATTTATTTGTGAGAGAGAGAGGGCACAAGCAGGGGGAGCGGCAGGCAGAGGGAGAAGCAGGCTCTCCAATGAGCAAGGAGCCCAATGTGGGACTCAATCCCAAGAGCCTGGAATCATGACCTGAGCCGAAGGCAGACGCTTAACCAACTGAGCCACCCAGGCGTCCCTAAAAGATAGGCTTAAAAGTAATACATAGCTAAGAAGGAAAGAATTATTGAGAAAGAATAACAAAGCTGGAGATATCACAATCCCATATTTGAAGCTACAATACGAAGCTGTAGTAATCAAAAAAGTATGGTACTGGTACAAAAACAGACACATAGATCAGTGGAACAGAATAGAGAGCTCAGAAATAAATCCATGCTTATATAGTCAATTAACCTATGGCCAAGGAGGTGAGAATATACAGTGGGGAAAAGAAAATCTCTTCAATAAATGGTGTTGGGAAAACTGGACAGCTACAGGCAAAAGAATGAAACTGGACCAATTTTACATCAAAACCAAAATTAAACTGTAAATGGATTAAGGACCTAAGTGTGAGTTTGACACCATAAAACTCCTAGAAGAAAACAGACAGTAATTTCTTTGACATTGGCAGTAGAAACATTTTACTAGATATGTTTCCTTAGGCAATAGAAATAAGCAAAAATAAACTCTTGGGACTACACTTTTATAAAAAGCTTTTGGGGCACCTGGCTGGTAGAGCATACAACTCTTGATCTTGGGGTCATGAGTTGGAGCCCAATGTTGGGGTAGAGTTTACTTAAAACAAAAAAAAGCCTTTGCATAATCAAGGAACCCCAACAAAACGAGAAGGCAACATATTGAATGGGAGAAGATATTTTCAAATGATATATCTGATAAAGGATTAATATCTAAAATATATAAAGAACTTACATAACTCAACACCAAAACCCCAAATAATCTGATTAGTAATGGGCACAAGACCCAAACAGACATTTTTCCAAAGACATACAAATGGCCAACAGACACATGAAAAGATGATGAACACTCATCATCAGGGAAATGCAAATCAAAACCACAATGAAGTATCACCATACACTTGTAAGAATGGCTACAATCAAAAACACAACAAATGACAAGTGCTGTCGAGGATATGGAGAAAAAGGAACCCTGTTGCACTGTTGGTGGGAAGACCAGCACAGGCCCCTGCCCACACTATGTCTCCTGACCAGAGAGTTTTGCAGGGCCTCAGTTCTGGTGGGCATGGCAACAGGCCTCATTTCACAGGCAGACCAGAGCATACCTAGTTAAAACTTGACACATCTAGGACAGGGACCAAACACTGCCCCCAGCAGGCAAGGAAAGCATCTGCAGACGACTGGTCTGAGGAATAGAGCAGCCAGAACACAACAGCAGAGCGCACACAGAACACACTGGAAGCATTAACCTGAAGCATCAGGACCTGGGCACTACATGACCTCTTCTTCATAAGGCCATTACTTTCAGAAGTAGGAGACATGACTGGCTTTTCTAACACAGAGAAGGATGCAGAGACTTAAAAAAAGAAAGAGGAATTTATCCCAATTGAAAGGACAAGATAAGGCCACGGCCAGAGATCTGAGCAAAACAGATAAAAGTAACATGCCTGATGGAGAATTTAAAGCAATGATCATAAGGATACTCACTGAACTTGAGAAAAGAATGGAAGACATCAGTGGGACCCTTACCACAGAGACAAGAGATAAGAATCGATCAGAGATGAAGAATGCAATAAACGAGATTAGAAACAGGCTTGATGCAATGAACAGCAGGCTGGAAGAAGCAGAGGAATGAATTAATGACCTAGAAGACAACCTAATGGAAAGCAATGAAGCTGAACAAAAGAGGGAAAACAACATTATGCAAAATGAGAATAGACTTAGGGAACTCAGTGACTCCATCAAATGTAAAAACATTTGTATTGTAGGAGTCCTAGAAGAAGAAGAAGAGAGAAAAGAAGGCAGAAAATTTATTTGAAGAAATAATAGCTGAAAACTTCCTTAACCTGGGAAAGGAAACACATCCAGATTCAGGAGGCACAGAGAACACCCATCAAAATCAACAAAAGCAGGCCCACAGCAATACATATTGTAATTAAATTCACAAAACACTGATAAATCTGTTTTTTATATAAAGAAAAAAATCTCAAAAGTAGGAAGACAAAATAAGTCAGTAACTTACAAGGGAAAATCCATAAAGCTAGCAGGAGATTTTTCAGACAGAAATTTTGCAAGCCAGAAAGCAATGCCATGACATATTCAAAGTGCTGAATGGGAAAAATCTGCAGCTAAGAATAATGCATCAGCAAGGCTATCACTGAGAATAAAAGGACGTATAAGGAGTTTCCAAGACAAACAAAAACTAAAGGAGTTCATGATCACTAAACTAGCCCTGCAAGAAATATTAAAGAGGACTCTTTGAGTGGAAAGGAGACCAAATGTGACCATATAAATGTAGGAAATACAAAAGCAGTAAAAATGAATATTTCTTTTTTTAATGAATATTTCTGTAAAAAAATCAAGTCAAGGAACTCATAGAAAAAGCATATAAAATATATACCTAAAACATAGGAGAGGAGAAAAGAATGGGTTCAAACTTAAACAGCCATCAACTTAATAAAGACTTATATGCAGAAAAGGTTATATACAAACCTAAGGGTAACCATATATCAAAAACCACCAAAAAACATGCAAAGAATAGAGAAAAAAATCCAAATA
The DNA here is from genome assembly GCF_964656455.1 of Halichoerus grypus. Taxonomy (NCBI): domain Eukaryota; kingdom Metazoa; phylum Chordata; class Mammalia; order Carnivora; family Phocidae; genus Halichoerus; species Halichoerus grypus. The sequence continues at coordinate 33,554,758 of NC_135727.1, read as the reverse complement.
GATCACTAAAGAAAATCAGCAAAACATGAAAGAAGCACAAAAAAGGGTCAGAGAAAATGTCCAGAAACAACAAGTAATAAAATGGCAATAAATACGTATATATCAATAATTATGTTGAATGTAAATGGACTGAACGCTCCACTCAAAAGACATAGGGTGTCAGATAACAATCAAACGAGACCCATGTATATGCTGCCTGCAAGAGACTCAACTTAGAACTAAAGACACCTATAGATTGAAAGTGAGGGGATGGAGAAACGTGAGTCATGCAACTGGATGTCGAACGAAAGCCAGAGTAGCAATGCTTATATGGGACAAACTAGACTTTAAAACAAAGATTGTAGAACAAGAGACAAAGAAGGGCACTATGTAATAATAAAGGGGACAGTCCAACAAGAAGATATAACAATTGTAAATATATAAAACAATAATGAACATAAAGGAACTCATTGACAATACAATAATAGTAGAGGACTTTAAGACCCCACTTTTACATCAGTGGACAGATCATCTAAACAGAAAATCAACAAGGAAACAATGCCTTTGAATGACACACTGGACTAGATGGACTTAACAGATATATTGAGAACATTCTATCCTAAAACAGCAGAATACACATTCTTTTTAAGTGCACATGGAACATCCACTAGAGTAGATCACATATTAGGTCACAAAACAGGTCTCAACAAATACAAAAAGATTGAAATCATACCACGTAACTTTTCTGATCACAACACTATGAAACTAGAAATCAACCACAAAAAATCTGGAAAGACCACAAATATATGGAGGTTAAACAACATGCTATTAAACAATGAAATGGTCATCCAGGAAATCAAAGAAAAAAATAAAAAAAAATACATGGAAACAAGTGAAAATGAAAACACCACGGTCCAAAACCACTGGGATGCAGCAAAAGCAGTCCGAAGGGGAGAGTATATAGCAATAGAAGCCCTGTGTCAAGAAGCAAGAAAAATCTGGAATAACCTCATCATACACCTAAAGGAGCTAGAAAAAGAACAACAAATGAAGCTTAAAGCCAGCAGAAGGAAGGAAATAAAGATTACAGCAGAAATAAATGATACAGAAACTAAACAAACAATAGAACAGATCAATGAAACCAAGAGCTGGTTCTTTGAAAAAATAAAATTGATAAACCTCTAGTCAGACTTCTCATAAGAGAAAGGACCCAAATAAAAAAGATGACAAATAACCAACACCACAGAAATACAAACAACTCTAAGAGAACATTATGAAAATCTGTATGACAACAAATTGGACAACCTAAAAGAAATGGATAAATTCCTATAAATGTTTGTTCATTTATTTTGTTTCTTAAATTACACAAATGACCAAAATTGTATGGTATTTGTCTTTCTCTGTTTTTCTTATCTCAGCATAATATCCTCTGGTTCCATTAAAGTTGTTGCAAATGGCAAGATCCCATTTTTTAATGGTTGGGTAATAATTCATTTTATACACACACACCTATATATACACACACCTTTATTTTTTCATCTGTGGATGGACACTTGGTTTGCATCTATATTGTGGCTATTGTAAATAATGCTGCAATAAACATAGCAGTGCATGTATCTTTTTGAATTAGTGTTTTTGTTTTCTCTGGATAAATATCCAGTAGTGGTATTACTGGATCATATGGTATTTGTATTTTTAATTTTTTGAGAATACTCCATACTGTTTTCCACAGTAGGCACACCACTTTGCATTCCCATCAAGAGTGCAACAGGGTTCCTTTTTCTCCATATCCTCGACAACACTTATTTCTTGTGTTTTTGATCATAGGCATTCTGACAGGTGTAGGGTGATAATTCAATGTGATTTCAATTTGCATTTCCCTGAGGATGAGTGATGTTGAACATCTTTTCATGTGTCTGTTGGCTATTTGTATGTCTTTGGAAAAATGTCTTTTTGGAGCCTCTGCCCACCCTTTAATAGGATTACTTGTGGGTTTTTGTGTTTGTTTGTTTGTTTGTTTGTTTTGGTGCAGTGTAAGTTCTTTATATATTTTAGATATTAACCCCTTATCAGATCTATCATCTGCAAATATCTTCTCCCATTCAGTAGGTTGTCTTGTCATTTTGTTGATGGTTTCCCTGGTCATGCAAAAGCTTTTTGTTTGTCTTAAGTGTAATCCCAAGAGTTTATTTTTGCTTCTTTTCCTTGTCTCAGGAACATTAGTTTGAAGAGACTGTCTTTTCACCATTGTATATTTTGCCTCCTTTATCATAGGTATATTTGGCCACATAAGCATGGGTTTATTTCTGGGCAATTTTATACTTCTAGTAGTTTTTTGGAGGAGTCTTTAGGATTTTCTATTATAGTGTTGTTTGCAACACGGTGCAAAGTTAAAGTCTTACTAGTATGGACGCCTACTTCTTTTTCTTGTCTAATTGCTGCAGCTAGGACTTCCAGTACTATATTGAATAAAAGTGGCAAGAGTGGATATCCTTGTCTTGTTCCTCATATTCGTGAAAAAGTGCTCAGGTTTTCTCCATTGAGTATGATGTTAGCTGTGGGTTTTTCATATATGGCCTTTATCATGTTGAAGAATGATCCCTCTAACCCCACTTTGTTGAGTCTATCATGAATGGATGATGAATTTTGTCAAATGCTTTTCCTGCATCTATTGAGATGATCATATGGTTTTTAGCCTTCATTTTGTTGATTTGTATCATGTTGACTGACTTGTGAATATTGAACCATCTGTGCATGCCTGAAATAAATCCCAACTGATCATGGTGGATGACCCTTTTAATATATTGTATGCAATTTGCTAATATTTTGTTGGAGATTTTTTCATCTATGTTCAGCAGAGATATTGGCCTGTAATTTTTCTTTGTGTTGTCTTTCTGTGCTTTTAGTATCAGAGCAATGCTGGCCTTGTATAATGAATTTGGAAGGTTTCCTTCCTATTCTCACTTATGGAATAGTTTGCAAAGAATAGGTGTTAACTCTTTAATTAAAATGTCTGGAAGAACTCCCGTGTGAATCCATCTGGTCCTGGGCTTTTATTTTTTGTTAGGTTTTTGATTACCAATTCAATTTCATTACTTGTAATTGTCTGCTCAGATTTTCTATTTCTTCCTGGTTCAATTTTGGGAGATTATATGTTTTTAGGAATTTATCTATTTATTCTAGGTTGTCCAATTTGCTGGTGTATAATTTTTTTGTAATATTCTCATAATTCTGTGTTCCTGTGGTGTCAGCTGTTACTTCTCTCTTGTTTCTGATTTTACTTATTTGGGTCCTTTCTCTTTCTTTCCTGATGAATCTGGCTAAGGGTTTGTCAAATTTGTTTACTGTTTCAAAGAACCAGCTCTTGGTTTCATTAATATTTTCTATTGTTTTTTAGTCTCAATGTAATTTATTTCTGTTGTGATCTCTAGTATTTCCTTTCTTCTACTTACTTGGGGCTTTGTTCATTGTTTTTCTGTTCCTTTAGGTGTAGGGTTAGATTATTTGAGCTTTTTCCAGTTTTTTGAGGTAGGCCTGTATTGTTATATACTTCTTACAACACTCTGTCCCAAAGATTTTGGACCAATTTCTCTTTTCATTTTAATCTGTCTCCATTTATTTATTTATTTTTGGTATTTCTTTGATTGCCTCACTGACCCATTGTTTGTTGAGTATCATGTTGTTGATTCTCCATATGTTTGTTTCTTGCAATTGTTTTTCTTTTGATTTATTTCTAGTTTCAATACTGTTATCAGAAAAAAATGCATGGTACAATTTCAATCTTCTTAAATTTATTGAGGATTGTTTTGTGGCCTGATACTTCATCTATTCTGGAGTGTGTTCCATGTGCACCTGAAAAGAACGTGTATTCTGTTGTTTTGGGATGGAATATTTATTCTGTATGTGTCTGTTAGGTTCATTTGGTCCAAGGAGTCATTAATAGACATTGTTGATTTTTTTTTTTTTTGCCTGAATGATCTATCCATTGATTTAAGTAGAGTGTTAAAGTGAACTACTATTATTGTATTACCATCAATTTCTCTATGTCCATTAGTTAATATTTGCTTTATGTAGTTCGGTGTTCCAGTGTTGGGTGTGGAAATATTTATTTTATTTTATTTTTTAAAGATTTTTTTATTTATTTGACAGAGAGAGACACAGTGAGAGGGAACACAAGCAGGGGGAGTGGGAGAGGGAGAAGCAGGCTTCCCGCTGAGCAGGGACCCTGGGATCATGACCGGAACCGAAGGCAGACACTTAACGACTGAGCCACCCAGGCGCCCCATGGGTGTGGAAATATTTATAACTGTTCTATCCTCACGTTGGGTTGATCCCTTTATCACTATGTAATGCCCTTCTTTGTCTCTTGTTATATAGTCTTTGTTTTAAAGTACATTTTGTCAGGGGCGCCTGGGTAGCTCAGTCGTTAAGCGTCTGCCTTCGGCTCAGGTCATGATCCCAGGGTCCTGGGATCAAGCCCTGCATCAGGCTCCCTGCTCCGCGGGAAGCCTGCTTCTCCCTCTCCCACTCCCCCTGCTTGTGTTCCCTCCCTCGCTGTGTCTCTCTCTGTCAAATAAATAAAATCTTAAAAAATAAAGTACATTTTGTTTGATACAAGTATTGCTACCCAGCTTTTTTGTTTCCATTTGCATGAGGAATATTTTTCCATCCCTTGACTTTCAGTCTGTATGCGTCTTTAGGTCTGAGGTGAGTCTCTTGTAGGCTGTATATAGATGGGTCTTGTTTTTTTCTTCCATTCCACCACCCTATGTCTTTTGATTGGAGTATTTAGGTAATTTCATTTAAAGGTAGTTACGTACTTATTGCCATTTTTGTTACCTTTTTTTGGGTTGTTTTTGTAGTTCTTTGTTCCTTTCTTCTCTTCTCTTTCTTTGTGATTGATGGGTTCTATAGTGTTATGTTTGGCTTTCTTTTTGTTTTTTGAGTATCTATCATAGAATTTGGTTTGTGGTCACCATGAGGCTCCTATAAAGCATCATAAGTACATTGCAGTCTATATTAATTTGATGGTCATTTAAGCTCAAACACATCCTTAAAAAAAATGAACGAAAGAATCTTTTATTTTTCCCCTTCTGTTCTCTTCCATTTTCACTCCTTCCTTCACATTTTATGTGTATGTTGTCACATTTTATTTTTATTTATCATTTTTTATGTCTAATTTATGGCCATTTCTTTTCCACTTAAAGAAGTCCCTTTAGAACAATAAATTTAGATGAAAACAGAAAGGGAGACAAACCATAAGAGACTCTTAACTATAGGAAACAAACTGAGGGTTGCTGGAGGGGAGGTTGGTGGGAGGGATGGGGTAACTGGGTGATGGGCATTAAGGAGGGCACTTGATGGAATAAGAACTGGGCATTATATGCAACTGATGAATCACTAAATTCTCCCTCTGCAACTAATACGCTGTATGCTAATGAAATTGAATTTAAATAAAAAATTTTTTAAAGTCCCTTTAACATTTCTTGTAAAGCTAGTTTAGTGGGGTTTATTTTTTGTTTGTCTGGGAAACTCTATCTCTCCTTTAAATCTGAATGATTACCTTGCCATGTAGAATATTCCTGGTTGTAGGTTTTTTCCTTTTAATACTTTGAATATATTCTACCACTGCCTTCTGGTCTGCAACGTTTCTGGTGAAAAATCAGCTGACAGCATTCTGGGGTTTCTCTTGTATGTAACTTATTTTCTCTTGCTGCTTTTAAAATTCTTTATCATTATTTTTTGTCACTTTAATTATGTGTCGTGATGCGGACCTCCTCGGGGTCATCTGGTTTGGAACTGGCTGTGCTTCTTGGATTTGGATGTCTAATTCCTTCCCTAAGTTAGGGAGGTTTTCAGTTATTTCTTCAAATAAACTGCTTTTGACAGCTTCCTCTCTTCTTGTGGGACACCTGTAATGCAAACATTTGTTTTATGTTGTCCACGAGATCTCTTAACCTATCCTCATTTAAAAATTTGTTTTCCTTTTTGTTCAACTAGTGTGCCTTCCATTGACTACCTTCCAGATGGCTGATACATTTTTCTGCAGCAGCTAATCTATTATTGATTCCTTCTAGTGTTTTTTGTTATTGTATGCTTCGACCCTGATTAGTGCATTTTTGTATTTCCTCCCTGTTTTGAAGGTCTCAGTTCTTCCACTCTTGTCTCCAGCCCAGTATCTTTATAATCATTAAATTCTTTTATCACGCATATTGTTTATCTCCACTTCATTTAGTTCCTTTTCCGAGGTTTTTCTTTTTCACTTCTTACAGAAAGTAAAAATAAAAATAAAAATGAAAAATAATATAACTTGAGAAAAAAATGAAAAAAGAAGAAAAACAAGAAGAAAAATAAAAACAAGTTTAAACAAAAAACAACCGTGGCTTACTTTCTGTGCCCCAACACTACAGGGGCTGGTGTGGGCTTGTGGCCTGTGGGCTCGCTGAGCTCGCAAGCTCCCTGTCAGCCAGATCCTGTTCTGGTCTGGGGTTTTAAGGTGAAGGGGAGGAAAGTATCCCCGCAGCTCTTCAGGGCTTTTGTTTATATTTTTTAAGATTTTATTTATTTGACAGAGAAAGAGCACAGGCAGGGGGAGCGGCAGGCAGAGGGAGAGGGAGAAGCAGGCTCCCTGCTAAGGATCGATGACCTGAGCTCAAGGCAGATGCTTAACAGACTGAGCCACCCAGGCGCCCCTCTTCAGGCCTTTTAAACTGTCGTGTTTTTTTTTTTGTGCGTCCCAGCGTGACTGGGACTGGTGTGGGCTTGTGACCCTGGGCTTGCTGAGGTCACAAAATCACTGTACCAGACCCGCCAGTTATGGCATCTGGACCCTGTTCCCATTTGGGCTTTTAAGGTAGAAGGGTAGAGTGTGTTTTATTAATGTCTCTTTAAGGTCTCACTGAGATCCTCTACTCTTCTCAAGTCCAGTGAGTATGTTTAAGACCATTACTTGGAATTCTTTTTTTTTTTATTAGTTGGAATTCTTTATCAGGCATATTGCTTATGTCCATTTCAGAATTTAGTTCTTCTGCTATGATTCGGTCTTCTTTCATTTGGGACATATTCTTCTGTCTCCTTATTTTGTATGTGCTTGTTTCTATGTATTAGGAAGGTCAGCTGGGTCTCCTGATCTTGAAAGTAGCGACCTTATGAAGAAGAGGGCCTGTGGTGCCCTGTAGCACAATAATACCCCGCGGTCACCAGAAGCGGGCGCTCCAGCGGGGTCTGCTATGTGGGTTGAGTGTGTCCTAACTGTTGTGGCTGAGCCACGTCTGCCATTTGTGCGGCTGGCTGCAGTGGCCCGCTTTGCATGCTATGGGGGCACCTGGCAGGGTTGTCCCGTGCTGTCGAGCGGCCTGAGGCCACTGCAGGCTGGTGATTTGGCAGCGTCCACATTCATGCTCGCTCTCTGCACCGAAGTCCGTGTGCTAAGGTTGCATGCACCAGACTGCAGGGTGTTCCCTCTGAGCTGCCCCCCCCCCGCCCCCAGGCTTTGGTTGGTGGGCGTGGCCAGTAGTCAGACCAGATGTCTGCTGGGGCTGCAGTCACACCTCACAGCAGGGCACTGCCCCTGTGCTGCTGGAACTTAAGCGTGCTGGTTTGTGTGCTTATCTGCCGCCCTCCCCCAACACACACAGGGCAGGAGTCACTTTGGGTGGCATCAGTCCCTGCTGGGGCTGCTGGTGGGGTGCGTCAGGGCAGCAGCCTATTTGGGAAGATGCCTGAGAAGTTGGGTGGCTTTTACAGGGCAGGTCCGCAAGGGAGCACGGGGACAGGGTTTGTGGTCCTAGCAAGACAGGTGGAGTGTTTGTGCTGGGTTGAAAGCATCCCGCCATCTAGGATGGGGTAAGGGCAGAGAAATGGTGCTTGCCAGCAGTTTTGTTCTTGGGGAAGTCTCCTAAAGATCCCTGCCCCGCCAGCACATGTTTTGAGTAGATAAATACCCATCACGTATACTCCAGGTGCTTTTCACACTCCTGCTTCTATGCTGTCTTGGCCGTGTTATTTGTTAAAGGTGGCTCTTTGAGGGCGGGGACCCAGTTTCCTGTCACCTCTGGCTCTCCCGGAACTAAGCCTGCTAATTTAAAGCACACCGATTAAGACAAGTTAAGCTCCCCCTGATTTTCAAAGCCAAATGTCATTTATTTTTTATTTTTTATTTTTTAGATTTTATTTATTTATTTGAGAGAGAGAGAATGAGAGAGAGCATGAGAGGGAGGAGGGTCAGAGGGAGAAGCGGGCTCCCTGCTCCCTTGACTCCAGGATCATGACCTGAGCTGAAGGCAGTCGCTTAACCAACTGAGCCACCCAGGCACCCCAAAGCCAAATGTCATAAGGACTTGTCTTTCCAGCATGGGTCCCTCAGGCCTGGGGTGCCCGGTGCAGGGTCGGATCCTCTCACTCTTCTGTGCTTGTGGTGTCCCTCCCATTTGTGGTTAGTCTCACCAGGGCTTTGGTTCCCAACTGTGTCTCTGCCCCTCGTACCCTTTTTTGATGTGCGCTCCCATGAGTAACTGGGGAAGATCTGTTCTGCCAATCTTCAGGTTGTTTTCATATACGCACTGTTAAATCTCGGAGTGTCCATGGGATGAGGTGAGCTCAGGACCCTCCTACTCTGCCATCTTCCTGACCTCCTTTGCATCTCGGACCTCTATCTTAAGAGCACTTGTACCCAGGATGCTTGATTTCTCTTCCAATCTTACATACCTGTGATTCCAATGTCTTCCATCACTCGGATCATAGAGACCCCTGCCTGAAACTCTGCAGTAATGTCCCACTGAAATTAGAATAACAGTAACTCCCAAGCACGGTCAGCAATGAACACTATCTGGCTTTAGGAGAACAGGATCTGGCTGACAGGGAGCTTGCGAGCTCAGCGAGCCCACAGGCCACAAGCCCACGCCAGCCCCTGTAGTGGGGGGCACAGAAAGTAAGCCACGGTTTTTGTTTTACAGTTTTTTTTTTTAATTTGTCTTTGCCCTGATCACTTAACCATCTTCCTCTTTGGTTGCTTTGCCCCAGACACACAGGTTTGGGGCTTTTTATCTTAAACATTATTAAAAAGCATATAATAGAACATAAACTGCTCTATTTTAAATGTACAATTGATAAATATTGACCTATATTACACTTGAGAAATGATCACCACAATCAAAATAAGGAACACATCCATCACAACTCAAGTTTTTGGTTTGTCTCAGTATTTATAGTAATGAAAACTACATTGTTGCTCCAAAGAGATTCTCTAGTTATTTGTTTCATCCTAACTAGGGATTCATTAATGTGGTTTCATATACATTTTTAAAACATGCACCTGTTGTATATGAATGCAAGTTTAGTACTTTCTCCTCCAGATCAAATCTTAAGGGTATTTTGAGTCTTAATCATCGTGTCTTTGGCACATTTGTACCCATAAAAAAAAAAAAAAAATCACAGAAGAAATTTTATAGAATTATAAAATCACAAAAGTTTAAAATAAGCATTTGGGATCCTTTTAAAGTGTTTAAGAATGTGGTCTAAATATATTCATGGATGCATGGTTATGGTCCTTGAGAAGTCTAGTGTTGAATTTAGTAAGTCAGCCAATTGAAGAGTATGTGCTAACTTATGCTTTATGTGTGGTATAGTTCAATTTCTCTTTAATAGCAATAGACAAAAATGATGACCTGGGGGCACCTGGGTGGCTCAGCTGGTTAAGCGTCAGCCTTGGGCTCAGGTCATGATCCCCGGGTCCTGGGATTAAGCCCCACATTGGGCTCCCTGCTCAGCAGGGAGCCTGCTTCTCCCTCTCCCTCAGCCTGCCGCTCCCCCTGCTTGTGCTCTCTGTGAAATAAATAAAATCTTTAAAAAAATGATGACCTGTAAAATTGTAAATTTCATGTTATGTGTTTATGAAAGGAAAGAGCTTTCCTCAACCTTCTCGGGGTCCCTGGCTGGGTCTGAAAATTAACCTGACGAAGACAGGTTAGCAGACGCAAAGCTTTTTTACAGATTTATTTGACGCAGTTATACATGACACAGGAGCCTTCTATAAGGAAATGAAGACCTGAGGAAACAAAGCTGTGTATTTTTTTTTTTTTTTTTTTTTTTAGAGTTGTGTATTTTTATGCTGGGTTTGATCAATATGATAGGTCAAGGAGCATGAGATAATTGTAACGAACAGGGGTAATCTTAGCAAGGCCTGTTCAGATTCTTCTTGGCAGCCCTTCTTATTTAGAGATAAGGATGCTTCTCTCCTCCAGGTAGAGGGAGGGCACCTATTAAATCACATGGTCATTTTGAGACCTGTTTCAGGGAAGTAAGGCAAGGGATATGGGGGAGGTCAGAGACCAACCTGTTCTGCCGTTTTCTCAAACTTCTTCAGCTTCAAATATTCAATATGCCAGGGTTCCGTATTTTGGGGTAACATGTTTTAAACCCCATCAGTATACTGTGCTACAATAAAATAAGTACTACCCTGCATAGCAGAATAGAGATGGAAGCTACCTAATGCGTGGGATCTGATGTGATTGTTTGTAATCACTTTTGTTTAATTTAAATCAATTCTTGAGGCGCCTGGGTGGCTCAGATGGTTAAGCGTCTGCCTTCGGCTCAGGTCACGATCCCAGGGTCCTGGGATCGAGTCCCGCATCGGGCTCCCTGCTAGGAGGGGAGCCTGCTTCTCCCTCTGCCGCTGCCTCTCTCTATCTCTCTCTCTGACTCTCATGAATAAATAAATAAAACAAACAAACAAAAAAAATCAATTCTTGTGTGGCCTAGGCAAAAGGTAAAGTAAGTAAGCAAAAACAGCAGTTGGAATTTCAAGAGTGACAAGGCTCATTAAATGTTAGATAAAATAGCTTTAATTCCATCACATATCCTCTCCTTTCTCTTTTGCAAAACCTTTGCAATATTGTTTCCATTATAGAGTACTTTCTATTTCTAGACCCCAAACACAACCTCTGAATATTGATGTTTTTCCTAATAAGCTTACTATAATCTACCGTTCCTTCCTCATCACCTCTACTACATACGGAAGAAAAACACTGGCCTCACTAATGAAATTACTTGGTTGCAGGAAGGATCTGGTTAGAAGCAGTGCACTTCAGAAAATCCCCACTGCCTTCCTTCAGCCCTCACTTCCTGATAACAGGAGTTTGTTGGAGAACTGTGGGATGGCCGTCTAGTTCTATGCTTTATGGTCTCTAAAGTCAGTCTTCTTGATAGCAACAAAAACCAAACAGCAGTCATACACGTTCTCTGCTTCAAGTGAGCTCAATTAGCTTCTTTCAAAGATTTTATTTATTTATTTGACAGAGAGACACACAGCGAGAGAGGGAACACAAGCAGGGGGAGTGGGAGAGGGAGAAGCAGGCTTCCCACCGAGCAGGGAGCCCGGTGCGGGGCTCGATCCCAGGACCCTGGGATCATGACCTGAGCTGAGGGCAGACACTTAACGACTGAGCCACCCAGGCGCCCCTCTACTTCACTTTTTAAAAATGATACTCCTACTTCGTAGAGGCTTGGTGAAATATGAGGCTGCCTTTTCATACCATGCTAATGTCTCACATAAATCCCATTTGAGGAAATGCCAGCTTTATGAGTATCTTAATGTTATTTACATTTAGATTGTCGCTTGCTTGTTTCATATAAGCTGCGATTACATAAGGTGCTACCCAAAGTTTCATTCTTCTGCATTGTAGAATCCATAAAACTTTGGTATAGTTATTTCTTTCCTGTTGGTGAGAGGGATGAAAGATTGAAGCACAAATCATAACTAGCTTTAAGCCTTCTGACAGGAAAGAAGATAAAGTACTTACATACTTACATACAGGAAGTTAAAGTACTATCTCTTCAAAATGGACTTTTCATGGAGATGAGATAATCACTTTCCTAGTCACTCCTTACATTACAGAGCATCATAGAAATTACTTCAGGGCTTCTAAAGAAATGGCTCAGCTCTTCCTGTTACTAGAATAGATTCTAAGAGCTTGAGCATAAAATGTTTGTGGGAAGCTGTCAGTTTCATTGGTGAAAAAATGGGTAGCTAATGTTCTTGTTTTAAGTAGTAGCACATTCAAAATTTCCTTTGATAACTCAGAATCCACTTAATTTGGGGTCGGCATTTTCACCAGATAATCACAGTGTGACCTACTTGTATGTATTTATCTACCAAAGCTTCCCATAAACATGTATTTTGGCAAAAGCAGTACAAAAAATAATCAAGACATTTCAGTACTCTCTTCACCAACATTTAGAATGTGTTGATCAGTGAAGGGCAAAACCGCAACCAGCAAAATAAGATGTGTCTGTTTCCTTTGGGGGGGTCTTAGGGATTGCAATTCGGGAGAGACAGAGTCGACTGAAATCAAAAGCACGCTCTGGAGAGACCAAGGAGGTTAGGGTTTTTTTGGTTTTGTTTTTAAAGATTTTATTTCTTTGAGAGAGAGCACAAGCAGGGGGAGCAGCAGAGTGAGAAGGAGAAGCAGACTCTCCCGCTGAGCAGGTAGTCTGACGTGGGGCTCGATCTCAGGACTCTGGGATCATGACCTGAGCCAAAGGCAGACACCTAACCAACTGAGCCACCCAGGCGCCTCGACGTTAGGGTTTTTAAAGCAAAAAGTTTTGAAGCTATTCTGAACAAAATGTGACTGGTACTGGTATAGCTACAGTTAGACTAATCTGTCACATGACTGGTTGTTAGAACCAGTGCTCGGCACAAAGTCCTTTTATGGACCATTCTACCAATGCTGTAGATGCTAAGGTCAGCAACAATTCTGAGAATTTGAGACAGGAGACATAAGTCCTACTTCTTCAGTGTCCTCCTGGTTCCATTTTTAACCCTCTTGGCAATGCTCACTCCCAATTTATTCTCTCCATTATCATTTTCCCCTTCTGATCAAGATCTTTCTCTACAGAAGAAAGCATCAATGATCAACCTTGGCTTTGTAGTCCCATTGTGATGCCTGAGTGGCCAAGAACCTGCTCCAGGTCCATCAAATCCCAGGGGTGGGGGTGGAGGGAGTCTCCTGGTTGGTAGATATTTGTCAAGCCTACTGTGTGACAGTCTTAAGGCTCCGCTGAGCAACAAGGAGGTTTAAGGAAGTGGATCTTAGGCAATGTCAACTGAAGTTTCACTTGTCACACATTGTCCTTGAGTACGTCTGATGAATATTTTCAAATCTTTGAGCAACCATTATTTTGATGTTTTGAATAGAACAACAATGGGAAAAGCATAACGTAATTTGAAGATAATCAGTAGGGTACAAATTAAAATAACAATAATACAATTTGTAGACCTATTCTAGTTAAATTCTGCAATGTGTTCTCATGTACCAACCCCCAGCCAGAAAAAGAAACCTCAAAAGAGATAGCAGTCACTGATAATTGACAGAAAAGCCTGCAGGGGATCACAGCTATTATGTTCATAATCAGAAGGATCTTCATCAGATAATCTATTATGAATAAGTCCCTTTTCTTCATGTGATGGGAGATCAGATGGGATCTGAGGATTGTGTGGGGGGAAATAAGGTGGCCTAAAAGGCCTTGGCCAGTAATTCTCCAGCTATCTAAACAAATGCCCAAAGAGTGCTGGCATATGCACAAAGATGTATACTGTGGGGGGTGCATGGAATGCCAAGGTCTCATTTTTGTAAAGGAGAAGGGGGAGAGCATCTAGCCAGGGATCAGAGAGCTTTGAACATCCAGTGGTTTGGTTAAAGGAACATATTTCTTGTAAAAGAGCACCACTGAGTTGCTGAAAGATAGTGTCAGGTTTGGTACATAATGGTTTGCTAAACATTCAAGTAGGGAATATCCAAAAGACTTGGCATAATGGAGATGGACAGTTGAAAAAGTTTCTATTAGAACAGGTGGAAGATACACAATTTGTATAGAGGAAATCAAAGGAAGGGAAGGAGTGGGTTTCCATTTTTTTTGCTCATCAAAGTTCTGTTGACCCAGGAGGTGGTCTTTAATTTAGGGGGAGTGAGGGGCACCTGGGTGGCTCAGTCGGTTAAGCGTCTGCCTTCAGCTCAGGTCATGATGCCAGGGTACTGGGATCGAGCCCCACATCGGGCTCCCTGCTCAGCAGGGAGTGTACTTCTCTCTCTCCCTCTCCCTCTGTGTGTGGGCTCTTTCTCTCAAATAAATAAATAAAATCTTAAAAAAATTTAGGGGGAGTGAGTATAAAACATGGAGGGTCTTCTTAAGGCAAGAATATCTTGACATGAAAAGTGATAGAGGGAGGTGTTTTGCTGTAACTAATGGAAATATTTGGGACCATGGTGAAACTGTATATAGGTAACATTACGGGGTCATTATTATCAATAAAGGACCCAGTAGGAGCATGGTGACAAACCCAACAGAAAGGTTTCCAGAAGTAGCAAGGGATTGGGACATTTGAGTTCTAGCATTGTTTCCCCACTCAGAAGTGGAAATGAAAGGGAAGAGAAATAAGCCTCACGAGAATTGGTGTGATGTATCTTGTGAACATCATACTGGCCTGACCCCACGTCTTGTGAGGGCAGTCTACACAGATGTCATCTGCTTCATTTTCCACGAAAGGGTTAGTTTGAGGTCTCTGGTCAGTTTGATGGTCCAGTTAGATGTTGAAGCCTTTTGAAAATGAGGACCATGAATCCCTGAGTAATGCCGTCTAATTCAGCAAGCACAATGACTGGCCAGCAATACCTGCTGTGGCCCGCTCTAGCCAGGCTGGAGAGAGTCGTTATGGAGGTCTTTTCCAATAAACCATGTCTCCAGGTTGAAGGCCATGATGTTTGAGGTCTTTCATCTGCTAGGAGCGCACTGTGAAAAGACTGTTCTATCAATCTCACATTTCTTCGAAGGGTCTATATCAATCCCTCCAAGTCAGCATCTTACCTTTAAGTAAAAGCTGGGTTCAACTGCACCTTGATCTAATCTCATTAGTCTTCCAGTTATTATTTCAAAGGGTGAGAGTGTCTCCCACTGGGAGTGGATCTAAGATTCAGTAGTACCAAGGGAAGAGCTTTTGGCCATGGCAAGTGGGAAAAATCCCTAGGTTTTGCTAGTTGGGTTTTTATAACACCACTGGTTCGTTCTAAAATATTAGAGGATTGAGGATGGAGAGGCATGACAGAACTGTTGCATAATTGCCTAAATGTGGCAAATGGCCTGTAATATCTATCCAGTGAAATGGGTCCCTCATTCGCTATGAAGTTACAAGGATGTTTTCCAGTGGGGAATAATCTTTTCTAATAGGATTTTTCCTATTGCTTAAGCTGTTGTCTGTGACAAGGGAAAGCTTCTACCCAGTGAGAAAACCTACAAACCATTACTAGAACATATTTCTCTCTTTGCAATGGTGGCAAAGAGAGATGAAATCTAATTGCCACATCTCAAAGGGCCCAGAGGGCAAAGGCAAAAAGTCCCTTTGAACTATGAAGGGGTTTCCAGGGTTATGTTTAGGGCAAATCTGACATTTTTCATAAATTTGAGGGGCTATTTTTAAAAATTATTTGAGAGCGTGAGCAGGGGGAGGGGGAGAGAAAGAGAGAATCTCCAGCAGACTCCCCTCCCCACTGAGCATGGAGCTCAACGCACGGCTCGATCTCACGATCCCGAGATCATGATCTGAGCTGAAATCAAGAGTCTGAGGCTCAACCGACTGAGCCACCCAGGTGCCCCTTGAAGGGCTATTTTTAGAGATGGTTTCCAAAAATATCGTTTTCCCAAAGGACCACCTTGCCAATATTTCAATGATTAAGTTCATGAATATAATTAAGAATTTGTTCTTGGAGGCAATCAGGGAGGACTGGTCTGCTGTTTGACCCATACCAAAGATTTCATTGAAGCTGAAATCAACAGCCTTGATCAGACCATTTTTGATTCTTTCCTGAGGCAATTTCTTGGGCCTCTCTAAGTGTTTCTTTAAGCTTTTTGGTAAAGTCAGTAGGTAAAAGTGGATTATAATTTCCAAAGGCAGCCTGTTGGGTGGCTACATTCCCCTTTGCTTCCTCCATGTTTGCCACTGAATGATCAGGAATACTGATAATGACTAAAGCCTTAGGGTTTTATATAGAATCCAAGCCAAGAGTTCCAAGATATAACTATTTTTAATCTCTTGTCGCAAAGGTTAAAAATCCTCTTTGTTTCCAGCGCATATCAAAATCACGTATAATACCAAAAGCACAGTGGCTGTCAATATAAATGTTAATGATTTGTCCTTCTGCCAATGTCAGAGGGTCAGCAGGGGGTGGGGGTGGGGTGGGGCTCAGGTTAAGGTGAATAATTCAGCCTGTTGAGCTGAGGTGGCTGCAGAGAAAGGTCCTGCTTCAATATTTCCTGTTAGGGAGACAACTGCATAACCAGCTTGCTAGTTTCCGGTTTTATCTTTAAGGTAAAAACCATCAGCAAACCAGACCTAAGTCTGCACGTTCAAGCAGTAGCTCCGGTAAATCCTGTCTTGGCACTAGGAGTCTGTCTGTTAGAAGATGCAGTCACCAGAAGGTAAAGGCAGCAGAATAGTAGGATTTTTTTTTTAAATACCTTTTTTTAAAACAAAGATTTATTTCAGAGAGAGCAAGCGAGCATGAGTGGGGAGGCAGAGGGAGAGAGAATCTCAAGCAGATTTCCCGCTGAGCATGGAGCCCAACGCAGGGCTCAATCCCACAACTGTAAGCTCATGACCCGAGATCAAGAGTCGGATGCTTAGCCGACTACGCCATCCAGGCGCCCCAGGATAGTAGGATTTAAGGAATGACAGCACGCAGCAATAATATTTGGGGGTGATAGCAGAAGAATTTCGTGAGAGGTTAATCTACTGGAGGCTAAGTGCTGAAGGAGAGAGAACATACATAGTCAGTACGGAACCCATGATCATTTCTTCTGCGTTCTCCAGTAATTCAGCACCGGCAGCTGTAAGCGCTCATGCGGGGTGGCAGTCCCTTGGCTGTGGCAATAGGAGCCGATAGGCCTGTACTGGTCCCCATCTCACTGGGTTAGAACCCCACGGGCATTCCCTTCTCTTTCAGGGGTGAAGAGAAAGAATGGTAGGTCATAGTTTGGGTGTCCCAGGGCTGGAGGATTCAAGAGGCCATGCTTTATTTGAAGGCTTCTTGACTTTCTTGGTCCCAAGTAAGGGGGGGGCGGTCAGGTTTGTCAGAGTTGAGAAGAGAGAAAAGCAGTCGGGCCAAGACTAGAAATTTAGCTATCCAATTTCTACAGGATCTAGCTAAGCCCCCAAATCTGCGTAGCTGGTGTCTGGAGGTAGGCAAGACAATAGTCCCTGGACTCTGTTTGGATCAAGGAGTAATCCCTGATTTAAACTATGGTGTCCCAAGTATTTAACTTGGGGCAAATAAAATCGCAGTTTTTCTCTAGACACCTTACATCCCTTTTTAGCCAGGGCCTTTAGAAGGTGAAGGCTATCTTCAGTACAAGTCTCTTGAGAAGGAGAACAAAGAAACCGGTCATCCACATACTGTAACAGGGAAGAGCCTTCAGAGAATTCTATGTCTAAAATGTCTGCTTTTGGGGCACCTGGGTGGCTCAGTTGGTGGGGTGTCTGCCTTTGGCTCAGGTCATGATCCCGGGGTCCTTGGATTGAACCCCATGTCGGGCTCCCTGCTTGGCTTCTTTCTCTCCCTCTGAAGCTCCCCTGCTTGTGCACGTACTCTGTCAAATAAATAGAAATCTTTAAAAAAAAAAAAAAAAAGAAAGTCTGCTTTCAGCATTTAGAAAAATAAGTGGGGCTTTCAGTGTAGCCCTGTGGCATAAAAGTTTATGCATACTGCCCTTCCCAGATGAAGGGAAATAACAATGGGCTTTCAGGGTCAACAGGTATGCTAAAGGCACTGCAAGGGTCTCCAGGGGTAAAGGTTTTGCTGTTAGGAGGAATGGCTATGAGCAAGGTGTGAGGACTGGGTATTACAGAGTGCTGAGGAGTAACAATATTATTGATTGCCCTGGGGTCCTGTACAAACTTCGATCCTCTTCCGTGTGGTTTACAGACAAGGAGGATGAGGGTGTTACAGGTTTCTGTAAACAGTCCTCAATGGTAGGTTTAATTCCTTGGATGGCCTTAGTGCGTACTTTTTATCAATTTACATTTTGATGGGCAGTGCCATGGACGTACCTGATACTGGTTGTGTCTCAGGGACAGAGCTAGGAGAGGTTCTGGGGAGGGGTTTTAGAGAAAGGACGGGGATTTAAGGTTTTGGGATTTTCCTGAAGATTTGGATTTCAGGGTTCCGTATTTAAAAATATTTCAGCCTTTTGTGAAAAGGAGATGTGTGTCTGATGAGCTTCAAGATAATCTCGACCTAGTGAGTGAATGGGAGCCAAAGGAGTCAGGAGAAATGGATGTTTCTGAATAGGTCCCAGCTGGAATGGGATGGGAAAAGATTTAAAACAGTCATAGAGTGATTAGAAACCCCAAACAATTGTACAGTTTGAGGAAGGGGACAGAAGACACTGGTTGGGTCTAAAACTGGTAAGTAAAGCCCTAATAGAGAGGGGATTTTTCCTCTCCTCCAAACCAATACTTTGGGAGAAACTGATCTAACTGATCTAACTATGGGGGGTAGAGGGATAAAGTTGCCTCCATAAGTCCTCAGAGCAGCTCTACTGTTGAGATTGGTGAAAGGATCCTTTCCCTGGGGTACTTGAAATGGAGACAGGGAAGGTTGACTAACCTTGCCTTGGGTCAATCTTCTCAGTTTTAGGCAATCTGTTTTTAAATGTCCCAGCTTTTTATAGTAATGACAGGTACCTTTTGGAATAGTGCCACAACCCTGAATGGGCGTTTACTTTGGTTAGTTCTTAACTGTTGGAACTAAAGGTTCATAATCTAGGTGGCTTTCTTTTTATTAGTCTCTGAATAAGGTCAAGCTAGTGGATTGGCAGATTAACAAGATCAGGAGTTTGCATAGTCCGCCAATTTAAATAAACTCTCTTTATGAGGAACGACAGTTCTTCAACTAAGCCATCAACAAAGATGGAATTAAAAATGGTGTAAGTGGTTTGATCAATAGCAGAAAGGCCAGAGTTTTTGGCAAAGATCGTCTCTAGTTGGTTAAAATGATTGAGAACAGATTCTTCAGGTTTTTGAATACACTGTTGAATTTTTTTCCCCTATCTATGGATTTTGGGAAAGCCTTAGGAATAGTTTCAGAGTCTCTTTCTCACTTAAAGGGCTTCTGTTCTGTCAGTGGCTCTCCATTTGGAGAAATCATCTAGTGTTACCTCAACTAGATGCATGCAGTTCCTAGCCTGTCCTCCATCAACTAGGATTATGATTAGTTGATTTAAATCAGAAAAAAAAAAAGTTCATATGTTTGGATCACAATGGCAAATTCCTCAGCAAATTTATAAAGATCTTCAGTGGCTTTGGGGAATTCTTCAGCTGTGGCCCGTAATTCAGCTTTTGACCAGGAGGGAAGGAAGTCTAGGCAACTCCTGCTTCCCCAGGCTTAACCTTAGATGGGGCAGCAATAAGATGGGGGTAAAGGGGAGCTTTAGGTCCCATAGGATCTGGAGAGGGGTGAGGGTCTCCAGCGTATAAGGGATGTTGAGCTGAGGATGGATATAGAATAAAAGGAGATGGAGTAGTGGGTGAGTGTGAAGGAAGGGGAAGTTTGTCAGGATTTGACCTGTTTTTCTAATTTTGGAAGCCTCTTGGAGAGATCCGAATTGGAAACTAACTGCCTGAAGGGAAGCAAACTTCTCAGTTTTTCTTTTTAAGGCCTTTAGATACCAATTAAAAGAAGCTTTCCACTGGCTTTGTTTGGCTTTATAGCCTTTTTCCAATTGTGCATGCAAGTGAACTAATTTTTGCCCCATCATAGCCAGTGGGGTTTTAAATCACCCCAGGTAATAGGAGTCCAACCGGGCAAAAATTTACAGCAGGAAGGACCATATTCTTTAAACATAAAACCTGCAGGAGTCCCAGAAGAGGGTTGGTCATATAAGCCCTTCTTAGAAGCAGGATTTCCCATGAGTTAGTACTCAGAAGATTACTAAACAGGAATCTTCCACTAGGAAACGTGCAGACAGAATCCTCTCGAATATGAGTGAGGATGGAAGCCAGCAAGACAGAACACCCAACTAAAGGCCTAAACCTCAAGGTTCAGGACCAAGAGGACTTAACCACCATGACCCAAAGCCACTGAGGAGATGCATGAAATAGACTCTTGTAGGTACCTCACTCAAATCCATGGTGGTGCTGGAGAGATGGCGACTGGTCACTTTGGACGGCACTCCTGACACCATGTAATATTGAAAGGCAGAACTGCAATCTGTAAAATAAAATTTGTACGTTTATTGGGGGTCTTGGGATTTGCAATCTGGGAGACAGAGTCAACTGAAATCAAAAGTGTGCTCTGGAGAGACAAAGCTGAGGGTTTTTAAGGAGGAAAGAGGGCATTTACATAAGTTGTTTTGAATGAAATGTGACTGGTTGTTAAGACTAGTGCTAGGTGGAAAGTCCATTTATGTTCAGTTCTTTTTTAAAGATTTTATTTATTTTAGAGAGAGCATGTGCCTGCATGTGAGCAAGGGGAGGGAGGGTCAGAGCGAGAGAGAGAATCTTAAGCAGGCTCCACGCCCCCAATGCAGGGTTTGATCTCATGACCCTGAGACCATGACCTGAGCTGAAATCAAGAGCCACTTAACTGACGGAGCCACCCAGGCGCCCCCATTTATGTTCAATTCGAACATGCAGCAGATGCCTTGGCTTTTAGCTGAAGTCAGCACCAATTCTGAGAGTTTGAGACAGGAAACATAGGTCCCACTTTTTCAGTGTCCTCCTGGCTCCATTTTAAATTACCCTCTTAGCAATGTTTGCTCCATTTTATTCTCTGTTATCAAATGGAAGAACTTTCTTCCAGTGACTATCTGGATTCCTTCTCTTATTCTGAGTCCTTTTAAGAGGCAATATAAAGTAGTAATAAAATGATAATGAATTCGTTGTAAGATCTGAGCTCAACGCCACCAATTGGTTGTGGTTTTAAGTCATTTATATTTCTTGGATCGTAGCTTCATCACTAAGAAGAGAGGATAAGATTAGTGGACTTCCAAGAAGACCTCTTTCCGCTCACATAGGACTGGTGTGGTTAATTTTTAAATTACAAGTAGGTTATGCGCCTCTCCGCAAATGTAGCAATAAACCTTTTACAGAAGGAAATAGTGGACGGTGTCCTTGTTTGGGCACTATGCTCAAAAAGCACATGAGAAGTTAATTTTAGAGGAGGGGAAATGGGAATATGGATTCAGAGAAATCTTTTTTTTAATTTATTCATTTGTCAGAGAGAAAGAGAGCACCACAGGCAGAGGGAGAAGCAGGCTCCCCGCTGAGCAAGAAGCCCGATGCAGGACTCAATCCCAGGACCCTGGGATCACGACCCAAGCCGAAGGCAGACGCCTAAGCAACTGAGCCACCCAGGCGTCCCGGATTCAGAGGAATCTTAACATGGATAGCAGTGAAGCTGCTGACCAAGGTCACATCTTCTCAGTGAACCCAGAAACAAGGTCACTGACTGACCATGAAGACTTTGAGGAGTGTTTGAAATTTAAATATACTAGAGAAGATTTGGATAAGCCACAGTGGGATATTTTTCAGGGACTCAGATATGAATGGATGAAATAATTATTAAGTAATATTTCAGGTTTGATCCCAGTCATTACTATTATTATCCATATTGCTCACCCGATCTTTCTTTAGGGTTGGATCTAAATGACTATAATTTCTAAAGGCCAAATCTACGCTGGGAATGAATATTTCCTAACAGTTAAAATTTTTATTCCACAGACTCTCAGACAATTCTACTAGAAAGATGTATCTTTTTTAGAAACAGAAATCACATCATTGGGATGTGTGTGACCTTCCAAAATGACCCAGGGTGACATTTGCAACAAAGGGGGGAAAAAAAGATGGAAGTATTATCTATCTTGATAGAGCCAGACTTAGGCTGTGTTCACTCAAATTTTCAGGCTTGTTTGAACCTATTTAAAAGCCTGATGAGGTAGGGCTGGGACAGGATGCACCAGATCATTGTCCCTGGTGGAGGAAAATCTCAACAAGACAAAAACAGAACTTTATTAACATGTGCATAGTTTAAGTACACATTGGGAGTACCCAGCGATGAGTAACCCAAAGGGGTGGTTCGAATTTGGGCTTATAAACCAACCTTAGGCTAAACAAGGAAAAGGAAGTTTGGGTTTCTGGTGAGGGGTGAAGGAGTGGAGGCAAGGTATGGGAGGGTAACCAGGAAATGTATGGTAAACAAGGGTTTGTTAATGCATATTTAAGTCATGCCTTCTGCATTCATAAAAGCTGATAAAAGACATTAAGTTCGGCATGGATGTAGAGAAAAGAGACCTCTTATACACTGTTGGTGAGAATATAAATTGGTATAGCCACTATGGAAAACAGTATGGAGGCTCCTCGAAAAATTAAAAATAAAACTACCATATGATTCAGCACTCCTACTGGGTATTTATCCGAAGGAAATAAAATCACTATCTTGAAGAGATACCTGCACCCGCATCTTCACTGATGCATCATTATTCACAATAGCCAAAGCATGGAAATAACCTAGGTGTCTAATGGTAAAGGAATAAAGAAAATGTGATATACACATATATTACACACACCATGGAATATTATTCAGTCCTAGAAAAGAAAATGTGACCACTTACAACAACATGGATGAAATTTGAGGGCATTGTGCTAAGTGAAAGAAGTCAAACAGAGAAAGGCAAATACTGTATGACCTTACTTATATGTGGAATCTAAAAAAGAAACTAATTCAAAGAAACAGAGTAGACTGGTGATTACCAGAGGCAGGGGTGGGGGAAATGAGTAAAGGTGGTCCAAGGGTGCAAACTTTGAATTATAAAATGAATAAGGGACACCTGGGTGGCTACCCCAGTCTTGTAAGCGTCTGTCTTCAACTCAGGTCATGATCCCAGGGTCCTGGGATCGAGTCCCCCAACAGGCTCCCTGCTCAGTGGGGAGCCTGCTTCTCCCTCTGCCTGCCGCTCCCCCTGCTTGTGCTCTAAGAAATAAGATCTTTTTAAAATAATAATAAAATTATTTATTCTGGGGATCTAGTGTACAGCATGGTGACTATAGTTAACGGCGAAGTTGCCGAGAGATCTTAAAAGTTCTCACCACACACAAAGGTTAACTACATAGTGGTGATGCATGTTATCTAACCTTATTGTGGTAATCATTTCATGAGATGTATGTTTATCTTTGATATATGTATATCAAATCACATGGTACACCTTAAACTTACACCATGTTATATGTCAATTATATCTCAATAAAGCTGGGGAAAGAATTAAAATAAATAGTAATGAGAGAGACTTTTTACCAATGGAAATTTCCTTTACAAAAGAAAGCTTGTGCTGTTCTTGGAACCTTTCCTATGTTGGCTGGTTCTCAGTGGCCTTTAGCTTAAAACAGTCCCTGTTCCGGGTGCCTGGGTGGCTCAGATGGTTAAGCGTCTGCCTTCAGCTCAGATCATGATCCCAGGGTCCTGGGATCGAGTCCCGCATCGGGCTCCCTGCTCTGCGGGGAGCCTGCTTCTCCCTCTGCCTCTCTCTGTCTCTCGTGAATAAATAAAAAAAAAAAAAACAAAAAAAACAAAAAAAACCAGTCCCTGTTCCAAAGAGACATACTTTGGGGTGGTATATTCTGGAACCCATCACCCCTGTCAGATGCTCTCTCTGGCCTAGTACTATATTTTAACCTCCCACCTTTATTCTCATAACATTTCATGGAAGTGGTTTGCTTCAGCCATCTCAGAAGACATAACTATTTTACACTCAGAAGCACCTCTTTTTGGATGCTAGACAATGAAGGTTGAAGTAGAAAGATTCTAATTTGCATTAATGTCCATTCATTTGAACATTCTATCAGTACAGTCTCTTTTCAAGGCTATACAGTTAAGAAACTGAACTGCTTGATAGCTTTTTAAAAAAATTAATAGACTATTTTCTGAGTAGTTTTAGGTTTATAAAGAAATGACTGGAAAGTACAGAGTTCACATATCCCTCACCTACTCCCCCTCCTTCTAGTTTCTTCTATTACTATCAGTTTGCATTACTGTGGTACATTTGTTACAAGGGGTAATGAAGTCCACAGTCATTTGTGTTGTATTTCTATGGGTTTTCACAATACATAAGGGTATGTATCCACCATTACATTATCATACAGCAGAGTTCTACTGCCCTAAAAAAACCTCCCTGTGTTCCACCTATTCATCTCATCCCTCCTGTGGAATCCCTGTTAACTACTGATCTTTTTTTTTTTTAAGATTTTATTTATTTGACAGCGAGAGAGGAAACACAAGCAGAGGGAGTGGGAGAGGGAGAAGCAGGCTTCCCGCCAAGCAAGGAGCCCGATGCAGGGCTCAATCCCAGGACCCCACCCAGGTGCCACCCTCCCCCATCCCCCGGTGTCTTTTTGTAGCTTGATTGTTTATTTCTTTTATTCCATTTACATTTACCATTCATTTATCCATTCACCTACTGAAGGACATCTTGGTTGCTTCCATGTTTTGGCAATTACAAATAAAGCTGCTATAAACATTCACGTACAGGCTTCTATGCGGACATGTTTTCAACTCACTCAGGTAAATAAATACCAATAAGTGCAACTGCAGGATCTTATGGTAAGAGGATGTTTACTTTTGGGCACCTGGGTGGCTCAGTTGGTTAAACGTCTGCCTTTGGCTCAGGTCATGATCTCAGGGTCCTGGGACAGAGCCTCACGTCAGGCTCCCCGCTCAGAGGGGAGTCTGCTTCTCCCTCTGCCCCCCGCCCCACCTGTACCCTCTCTAGAAAAATCTTTTTAAGAGTATGTTTACTTTTGTATGAAAACCGTCTTCTAAAGTGGCATTTAGCATTGCCACCAGGCATGAATGAGAGTTCCTGTTGAGCCATTGGCTTATTATGAGGATTCGCTTTCTAATTAAGTCTTAGAAGTTAAGTACAATCAATTTTCAACAGAACAATAAATGTGGTCACGGTATATGAAGAAAAACTACTCTGTCCTCTCATTTTTTTCATTTTTATTTTCCAGAAGTGAGAAATGGTTTTTTACCTTAAGTCAGGGGTATATTTCATCTTGCTACCACGACGGCCACCAGCTCTGCCTCCACAGAGAACTGTCATGAAAATAATCAGGAACTCTGAACTTCTGAGTGTCTGAGACTTCAGCAAGCAAAAAATCCTCCATTTATTTAACATATAATATTATTTAAGGCCTTCCTGAAACTGTACATTCATAATGGTGATTAATGCACAGAAGTGAAGAATTCAGAACCTGACCACAAGTTCAAGATGAGCTTCAAGGAATAAAAATTCAAAGACCTTGGAACAGAATTCCAGCAACATCAGACCAAGGTAATGAAGCTACATAGACTTTTTGTCCTGTCACACTGAGTTCAATGGTAGAAAATAATCTAGGGGTGCCGGGGTGGCTCAGTTGGTTAAGCATCTGACTCTTGGTTTCAGCTCAGGTCATGATCTCAGGGTCCTGGGATCCAGGCCAGTAGGGCTCTGCACTTAGCAGGGAGTCTGCTTGAGGTTCTTTTTCTCCCTCAGTGTCATCTTCTCCCTCCCTCCAGCTCGTGCACACTCTGTCTCAAATAAATAAAAGAAAATGATCTTGTCAGATGGAAGGAAAATGTGACCACAACCAGACTTGCAATTATGCATTTTAGTTTCAATAACTCTACAAATAAGATTTTTCAAAACAACGGATCTTTTTCAGGTGGGGAAAAAGCTCATTAAATTGGCCTGGATATTGTGACAGAATATGTTTTGGAGCAACACTGCTGAGAGGAAATTTTCATGATGATTTGAAAAATTGGGTCCATGGTAATTCCTTGCAAAAAGAAAATCCTCAATAATTTTAATAATTCCAGAAGCTTTTTACAACTCTTTAAACCTCAACTACCATCATGTCAAAAAAGAAAATGTAAGTGGATATATAAAGTTATCTATGCCAAAATATCCCATTACACTTAAAATCTTTATTAGGAGGTCTAAGCTTTAGAATTGATTAAATCCAAGACATTGCATCAGTCACTTAAATTCCTAGAGTTTGGTAACTTTTTAAGTAGTGAGATCAAACTAGTTTTCCTAACTACATTATGGACTCCTAATGACAATCAAAAGTGAGGAAAAATTTTTGATAAGCATTGTTCCTATGCAAATGGATATTACTTATTTTTAGTTATTGGTATTAGAAAACAGCTCAGTCCCCACTGCTGTAAGACGGACTCTTGGCCGTCTAAAAAGATTTTTTTAGAGAGGGTACAGGTGGGGCGGGGGGCAGAGGGAGAAGCAGACTCCCCTCTGAGCAGGGAGCCTGACGTGAGGCTCTATCCCGGGACCCTGAGATCATGACCTGAGCCAAAGGCAGACGTTTAACCAACTGAGCCACCCAGGTGCCCAAAAGTAAACATCCTCTTACCATAAGATCCTTAGGGATCAATCCGTGACCTTGTATTATCCATATGTGAACCAACAAGTCTAACAGTCCCAGCCGGATAGAGGAATTCTCCTTTGCATAGGTTTATCATGAAATCTAGGTTTTCATTATTTTGCAGTACTATTTCACAAGGCTTTTGATGAGGAGGCCAGCTCTCCTAGTATCAGAGTGTTAGCAGAAGTAGTCACTGTGTAGTGTTTAAAGTGCTCATCGAATATCTATACAAGTCCTTTGCATGTACTGTCACTGAATGCTGATAAATTGATACGCAGTATATAATCTGTAAAGTCACAAGTGTCTATTGCTGTGCACTCTGGGCTGCGTATTCTATTAAAAGTATTTAAACATTGAATTATTTATATTATAGGAACATGGACTTGGAGGTTGCTCATAAATTCCAGGACCTCCCTGCCACCAGCTCTCCCAGCACCACCTCTACCCCTAGGAATTGCTCCTCCTCCTCCAACTCCTTTACCTCTACTAACTGGTATATTATTTTTTTTAAAGATTTTATTTATGTATTTGACAGAGAGATCGCGAGAGCAGGGACACAAGCAGGGGGAGTGGGAGAGGGAGAAGCAGGCTTCCCGCGGAGCAGGGAGCCCGATGCGGGGCTCGATCCCAGGACCCGGGGATCATGACCTGAGCTGAAGGCAGACGCTTAACAACTGAGCCCACCCAGGAGCCCCTACTAACTGGTATATTATATCCACTATTACCTTTGTTTAGGGATGTCCTGCTCCATAATCATACTGTCTGCTCTAAATTATGAAACGAAGCAGAAATAAATATATAAACCTGAACTCCATGTACTGATTCTTGAATAGCAGCACTAGATTCTCCAGACTGGAGTCTAATAATCAAAGGCAAAAACCCTGACTAGAGGTTTTTCC
The DNA here is from genome assembly GCF_964656455.1 of Halichoerus grypus. NCBI lineage: Eukaryota > Metazoa > Chordata > Mammalia > Carnivora > Phocidae > Halichoerus > Halichoerus grypus. The sequence continues at coordinate 33,527,419 of NC_135727.1, read as the reverse complement.
ACAAAGTCAAATGATCAAAGGGCATCATCTTCTAGGCACTGGCTGTCATTAACGTGCAAGTAACTGCAGAGCTGTGTACAAGTATGGTATGATGTTAAGAGAATATGATTGCTGACTCTTTCCCTTTGTGAACTCACCATCTTATGTTTCTTTCAGTACAGTATCTAAATAATTGGAAACGCGATAGGGAACATGAAATTCGTGTAGAAGGTAAAAAGGAATTAAAGTGGTGTAAGGATAATTGTATTAGTTTCTTAGGGCTGCCACAACAAATTACCACAAACTGAGTGGTTTGTAACAACAAAAATTTCTCTCACAGTTCTGGGGGGCAGAAAAATTGAGGTGTTGGTAGGGCCACATTCCCTAGAAGCTACAGGAGACAATTTCTTCCTTGCCTTTTCCACCTTCCAGAACTTTTGGCATCCCTTGGTTCATGGCCACATATCTCTGTTCTATCTTCACATTGCCTTCTCTTTCTAGCGTCTGTGTGTAAGCTTCCATCGGCCAGAAGTAGATACATGTGGTTGCATTTATGGCCAACACTACCATGTTTGCATGTTGATCTTATATTCTGCACCTTTGAAAAATTCATTATCAGGATTTGACATGGTGACCTACAGTATTATCAAGTGTACATTTGAGTGACAAAACAAACCAATTAAAAGTCATGGGTCAGGGGTGCCTGGGTGGCTCAGTTGTTGGGCGTCTGCCTTTGGCTCAGGTCATGATCCCAGAGTCCTGGGATCGAGCCCCGCATCGGGCTCCCTGCTCAATGGGTAGTCTGCTTCTCCCTCTCCCACTCCCCCTGCTTGTGTTCCCTCTCTCGCTGTGTCTCTCTCTGTTAAATAAATAAATAAAATCTTTTTTTAAAAAAAAGGGTATTTTGTCAAGGGGTTATTCTGCATCAATTGAGATGATCATGTGGGTTTTCACCTTCATTCTATTTATGTGTATATTACATGGATTAATTTCCTCATGTTCATCCACCCTTGCATTCCTGGAGTAAAACTCATTTGATCTTGGTATATAATCTTTCTTTAAATATGCTTGGATTATGTTTGCTAGTATTTTGCTGAGGATTTTTATGTGTATAGTCAGACAAGATACTGGCCTGTAGTTTTCCTGTGTCATTTTTGCCTGGCTTTGGTACCAGGGTAATGCTGGTCTCAAAGAATGACATAGATGCTATGACAGTTAATCTTATGTGTGAACATGGCTAAGCCATGGCACCTAGATGTTTGGTCCAACACCAATCTAAATGGTGACGTGAAGATATTTTTAGATGAGATTAACATTTCAATCATTAAATCAGACTACTATCTACAAGACAGGTGAGCTTTATCCAATCAGTTGAAGGCCACAGGAGAAAAACAAAAGAAGTCCCACAAAGAAGAGGGAATTCTACCTCCACTCTGCCGTAACACTCCATCTCATGGATCTCAAGCATGCCAGCCTACCATGCAGATTTTGTACTTCTCAGCCTCAACTATCACACAAACCAATTTCATAAAATAAATCTCTCCATTTCTCTGTATGGCTCAATTTCTCTGGGGAGCCCTAATACAGATGTGTTCCCAATTTATTAGAAGATTTGAGGATTAGTGCCAGTTACTCTTTAAGTGGTGAAATTTCCCAGTGATTACATCTTGTCCTGGAATTGTATGTGATAGGAGATTTTTAACTACTTAATCAAAATATGTAACTGCTAAAGGTCTGTTAAGATCATCTATACATTCTTGAGTCAGCTTTGCGTACCTTGTGTGTTTCTACTAATTTTACCTTATTTAATTATTGAGTACAGTTGTTCATAATACAATCCAATCACCCATCTGATTTCTCTGACATAGGCCATAATGTCCCCTTACCTTACATTTTTAACTTCAGTTATTTCTATTTTCTCCATTCAGTCTAGCTAAAGATCTATCAATTTAATCTTTTCAAAGAACTGACTTTTAGTTTTCTTCTCCTATTCTGTATTTCCTTTATCCTTACCTTAATTATTTCCTTCTCTCTGCTTTTGCTTTGTGTTAGTTTGCTGATCTTCTGATTTCTAAGATTAAAAATCAACAGTTAGGTTGTTGATTTAAAGTCTCCTCTTTTTTTAAAATACGTGTTATACAATTATAATTCCCTCTGAGTACTGCTTTAACTGCAGTATATACCATACAATTTACTTCTTTAAAGTGAACAATTCAGTGGTTTTTAGCATATTCAGAGTTGTATACACATCAGCGAAAATCAATTCAGAAAGTACCCCAGCCCCAGACTCATTACCAGGCTTTCCCATTTCCCACCAACCCAATTTTATCACAAATGACATGGACATTTCAAGCCCTAAACACTGGCTCACAGTGATGGCCATTTTCCTTTGGAACTGCCTTGCAAGCTCCATCTCAGCCGAAGGCTTTAAAAGCTTATTAAGTAAGCAAGGGAGAGAAACAAAACAAGACCTGCACCCCTACCCCCTACCAATGGTGTACCCTGACCCAAAGAATTCAGAGTCCTATATCCTTAGGATCCTTCTCTATAAATGGATCCTCAGCTGACCAGCAGGTTATGTGACATGCAGGTAAATGGGCACCAACTTTCTCCTCTCTGGCCCCAAACAGACCCACTACATTGACTTTCTGGTGATGAAGGCATTTACTCCAGGATGTGGCTGACTTACAGTTTGACCAACCGATTTCCTCTGGGTGGACAATGACACTGGAAAACGTATCCGGTCATGTGCTCTCGAACTCTGGTAAACAGAAACCTGTCTGCAGCCTCAGAGCCACTCCTGTCATAGAAGAGGATGAAAAGAGAAATCTAAAGTCCAAAGAGAAGGGACACATGAAATAACCTATGTTCCTGCCCCCAGGCAGAGACAAGGCACCCTACCCGGGGTAGCTGTAAGAAAAGGACAGGTTCAAGCGGAACAGGACGTTTACTCTGGCAAGATGTGCCAAGGCCACCTAGATGCTGGGACAGCAGCCAAAGACAAAAGAATGTATATTATTCTGTGAGCATTGTGGAGGCAAAAACAGGTGAAATGTAGATGGCCCTCTGTGTCTGATTGTTGTCAATGGCATTCAACGCTAAAACATACACAATGAAAAACGACAAGAGGTTCCCAATGCAGGAAGGGGATTAGAAGACAGATGGACAAATTGGGAACGGTCCCCAAGCAATGGTTAAGAGCTTTTGCTTTGACTGGGAGAAATTTCTACCCACAGTAGCATCTCCAAGGCATTACGGAAAAGTACAGGAGTTTGGAAATACGTATTTCCATATACACACGATTTATATATGTACGAATAAACGAATGACTGGGGGTTTGAGGGTAGAGTACAGACATTCTCTCAAGAACTGCTTCTTAGAAAAGGCTGCTGAACAAATGATCCTCATCAAGGTCATAACTGTGTAGACGGAGCCACGGGGCCACTGTCCCATGGACCTCACCGCCCCCTACCTGTCCACAACCATCCTGGGGGCACCCAACGGCAAAGTGACTGCCTGAGGCTCCTGGAGGTGAGCCTGGGCAATCCACCTCCCCTCTTCTAACCAGACCTGGACCTTATCAGTTCCTCTTGCTGCCATAATTGCCTATTCCCTCTAGGGCTGGCTCCTGAGCCCTAAAGCTAGATGTAGTACTTGGCTGAGCACAGAAGAGAGGCAATACCTCAAGGAGAACAGGGGACCACACAGGTCATCCTGACACCTATTGCTATAAATTAATGTCCTTGGAAAACAAGGATTCTGCCCCAGAACACCCATATGGATCTCCAGCCACAAGAATGCAGAGAAAACAGGGTCCCTGTTGCTAGGAAATGCAGGCTTAAAACTCTGAGATGTGGTGGTGGATGTATTCCTTGAGTGTCTATATGGATATTCCTACTGCCAGCAAGAAACCCAAAGGAAAAAACCAGGACCTGCCCCAACAGCCTAGTAGAGTCAACCCCACTTGAAAAGCATGGATGACCTTTAACACCAGCCTCCCCCACCGCCCCCAACCGGGGGCCTTTTCTGATTCTCAAAAGGCTGAGCAGCCACACTTGCAAAAGCCGTGTGTTGGCACTTCTGGAGCAACAGTGCCATCAGGGGGATACTTTCTGGGCAAAGCCTGCAGATGCTGTGTGTGGATCCTCTGAGGAAGCCCTATGGTGGGAAGGAGGGTGGGACTGGGGCACCCAGAACATTCTGGATCAGACCTAGCAGCCTGGCAACCTCCAATATCAGTGAGGGAACACAGGATGGACGGAGCTGGGCTCCGGCTACAAAGAATGCAGGCCTCCCCAGGCTGTGGGGGCGTGGCCTCGGCAGCCGCCATGTTAAGAACCCAGTCCCTGAAGCTCATAATCCAGGTCATCTGGCATGTGGATCCTCGGCTTCAGTCCAAAGCAAGTTCGGCCAGTGGAGTTCCTCGGGTCTCAGGGCAACAAGGAACCCAGGACTGGAGTGCCCAGGCCAAGACACCACAGGAACAGGAGAAAGGGGAGGTGACAGCCACCTTGTCAGGGCAGCATTTTGCAAACAGGATAAAGAATTTCCTTGGGGCGCCTGGGTGTCTCAGATGGTTAAGCGTCTGCCTTCGGCTCAGGTCATGATCCCAGGGTCCTAGGATCCAGCCCCACATTGGGTTCCCTGCTCAATGGGGAGCCTGCTTCTCCCTCTCCCTCTGCCTCTCCTGCTTATGCTCTCTCTATCTCTGTGTCTCAAATGAATAAATAAAATCGTAAAAAAAAAAAAAAATTTTCTTGATGATTTTGGTAGTAGGCCCAGACAAGGAAGAATAATGCCAGTGCAACACAAGTTAGAGCTAGAGTTGTTTACTTTGGTCCCACTAAAAAGAATCTGAGGCCCAGGCCCCACTGTATCCCAGACAGCCCTACCTGTCCCATATGACAAAGGGTGTGGATATGCACTAAGGATGGGAGGGAACAGGAGCAGACGTGACCAGGATTAGTATCTTGAGGTGGACATCATCCCCCAAAGTGAGAGAATCCAGGTATTCTCCTCACACACTTCAGGAACTTTGCAGCCCAGGAACACCATATTCCATAGCAACCTCCCAATATACAGATGTATGAACTGGATCCTCTTTGTGAAGACTCCTGGGATTTCCCACGTGGTGTATATGTTCTGTGGTGCACCCATAGGCCTGCAGCAGGGGCAGACAGAGACCACTTTATTTTTTTTTTATCATTCTTTTTCTAGAGAGAGCATGAGAAAGAGCAGGAATGGGTCGGTGGGGGTGGGGGGAAGCAGAGGGAGAGAATCTTAAGGAGGCTCCACACCCAGCAGAGCCCAATGTGGGGCTCTATCCCACAACCCTGAGATCATGACCTGAACCAAAATCGAGATGGACCCTTAACCGACTCAGCCACTCAGGCGCCCCAAATGGAGACCACTTTAAGCTAGGGAGAAATCAGACCATATACATCAGGACCTGGCCCCAAGGTGAGGAAAACAGGTTGAACACAAAAGGTTCAACCCCCTGGGCCTACCCAGGCCAAATGTGTTCTCTTGCCTAATGGAAGGGACACATGGCCAAATACCCACAGCCCCCTGGCCTGGGCTCCTTTGGAGCCGATTTTTCTAGTCCTGTCCAGACATGGCAGCCACCAAGATCCCAAACCTTTGCTCCCTGTGTCAGACCTCCAGGTTTGGAGACCAAGATCCTGTATCCGTGCCTGTCTCTGATGCTCCCATGGCCTGACTCAGCTTTGCGCCACGCTTACCCCTGTGCCTAGTGGACCTCTTCACCTCCCAGGGACACCGTCCTTCTCCCATGCCTCACTCCTTTGTCACTCCTCCCCAGGAAGTGATGGTACAAGGTTTGCCAGATTTGCAAAAGCATTTCCTCTTGATGGCAGTATTGCACCAAAAATGCGGACCTGCCCCTCCATCCGAGGCCCCTCCCTCCACCCTTTGCTAACAGAAAAACTGGCAGCCTGTGTGCAGCCTGGCTAACACAAGGTGGCTCACCCATGATGGCCACTTTGGGGTAAAGGGACACAAGCCTCAAAGTCTGGCGCTCCATCCTGCAGGGCCTGGTCTCTCTAGCATCCTCCTGGACTTCATGACACGAAAGCAGTGACTCCCCATCTAGGCACACTAGCAGTGGACCTGAAAAGTATCCATGGCTATTTCTTTGCACTCCACGTTTGTCTCAGACATCTGGAAACACAATGAAGATAGGAAGAGAGGTACAGCCAGTGCCCCGTGGAGCACATACTTCCAGAACATTCTCCCCAGTCACTGAGAGCAGTCTAAATGGGAAACACCTAGCAGCCAGACACGAAGGTCTGCAGCAGCCCACTGTCACTGGAGTCAAGAGGAAGACGAATCACCCACAGCAAGAGAGACAATGGACAGGGCCTGAGGACCTAGCTCTTCTCCAGTGGTGGCCCCCGGGTTCTGGAATGGATGGTGACACGCAGGTCAGATGGGAAGGCAGCCTGACACTGTACCACAGATGCCAAAGCCCCAGGATGAAGAGAGAAGAGTAGCAAGAAAGAAAAGAGAACCTAGTGTCCAAAGAGAAAGGACAACTGAAATAGCCTATGCCTCTGCCCCCAGGAAGGATCCAAGGCACCAGACACTGGGTACTGTTATAAAAGAAATATAAAGGATCAAGTATAACAGGACATTGATTTTGTACAGATGTGCCAAAGCCAGGGGACTTCCTGGCTGTGAGAGCAGTCAAATGCAAAAGAGTGTTATTACTACAGGAGCTTTAGGGAGTCAGGGCAAGGGAAATGGAGAATGCCCTCTCTATCTGTTGGATTTCATTATCATTGAACCCCAAAAGATTCATGACAAAAATTAAGTGGTCCCCACTGAGGGGTGGAGGATGAAAGATGGAGACAACTTGGGAGCAGCCATCACACAAGGGTAAGGATTTCTGCTTTGATTTGGAGAAATTTCTTTCCACACTGGCATCTCCAGGCAGTTATACGGAAGAGTACAGAAGGGAAATTTTACATGCAGTTGACAGCTGAGTAACATGGGGGTTGGAAGCTGACAAGTCCACTCGCCCAGTTGAAAATCCATGTACAACTTTTCATTCTCCCTGAAACCTAATAACAATGGTTGACCAGAGGTCTCTCCAATTACATAAACAATTAACACTTACTTTGTAGCTGTCACTTGTGTATTCTTACAGTAAAGTGAGTTAGAGAGAAATTTTAAGAAAAGCATAAGGAAAACACATTTACAGTGCTGTATTGCATTTATTGAAAAATATCTGCATACTTAAATGCCTTATGCAATTCAGGTCAATGCAATTCAAACCCATGGTCTTCAAGGGTCAACTGTGCATGTAACACACAGACACTTCTATGTGTATGTATGTATTTACAAATGAATGAATGAATGGTGAATGAAAGTGGATTTTCCAAGTGGAATACGGACACATTCCCAAGGATGGTGTCCCAGCAGGGTCTCCTGAACAGAGTGGCCCTCACCCAGGTCATCTGTGTGGATAGAGTCACTGGGCTCTCCACCTGTCCCGTGGACCCTAACACCCTGCACCCACCCACAACCATCCTGGGGCACATGATGGCAGAGTGACTGCCTGAGGCTCCTGGAGGTGAGCCTGAGCAACCCACCTCCCTTCCTCTAACCAGACCTGGACCCTGTCATTTCTTCTTGCTGCCACAATGGCCCACACCCTCTAGGGACTGCTCCTGAGCCCTTAAGCTGGATGAAATAGCTGGAGGAGTACAGAAGACAGGCCGATACCTCAAGGAGAAAAGGGGACATCAAGAACTTGTGCCACCGTTATGAACCAATGTCCTCAGAAAGCAAGGATTCTGCCCAAACACTCCCACGTGGAAGTCTAGTCACAAGTGTACCAAAACAACAACCACAGGGTCCCTGCTCCCAGGAAATGTGTACATAAAACTCCTGGAGAGACATAGATCCAAGCATGCGCGGATTCCTTTGGCTGTCATCACAGGTACATTCCTATTGCCAATAAGCCCAACAGGAAGAGCCACTACCTCCCAGCACCCCAGGATAGCAACCCTATTTGGGGTTAGATGGCTTCTGGGCCTCCATGAGCCCTTTTTAATACACAAAAGGGAGGAGGGAAGGCCCCACAGCAACCAAGCATGGCTTTTCTGGAGCAACAGTGCCATCAAGTGGAACCTTTTTGAGCAAGGCCTGCAGCATCTTTCTGTGCTGCTGCTCAGAAAGGCCTGGGATGGGAGGAAGGGTGGGTCTGGGGCACCCACAAGCTTCTGGGCTGGACACAGCGAATGGGCACACCTCCAGAATCAGCGGGGAAGCGACACAGGGCGGACGGAGCTGGGCTCACCCAACAAGGAGCCCCAGTGCACCAGGCTGCCTACCCTCAGGCCTCTAGCCTCCCCGGCCTGCGGGGGCGTGGCCTCAGCAGCCGCCATGTTAAAGAAACAAAGAGCGCTGAGGCTCCTACTCCCAGACATCTGGCCTGTGGAACCTTGCCTTTGATGCGGAGGTGAGCATGGTCAGTGTGGGGTCCCAGGGCCATGGGGAACCCAGGACTGGACGCTCCAGCCTCAAAAACCATATGATCCCGGGAAGGGTAGGAGGTGGTCACCCTCTCAGGGGCAGCATTTTGCATGAAAGATGGAGAACTGGATCATTTGGTACTAGACCCAGACAAGAAAGAGCAATTCAGATTGCAGGTTAGAGCTAGAGTTATATTTTTTATATTTTGTATTTTGTCTTCCACTTAAAAGAGTCCGGGTGCCATGCCCCACAGTACCTAAGAAGGCCTAACTTGTCACATAAGACACAGGATGTAGATACGCACTCACCATATGATGGGCTGGGACAGGACATGCTGGGACAAGTTTCACTACATCATATTCCCGACTGGGTGGATCCAGGTCTCTTTTCTGCACTTGTGGTCAGAAATGCTGTAGCCCAGAACCACCCTATTCCTTGGCCTCCTTCCCTGTGTATGGGTGTATGACCCAGGTCCTCTTCTTTGAGGAGACTCCGGAGATTTCCCACACAGGGTCCATGTTCTATGGGTAGAGCCATCAGCCCTGCCCAGAAGAGCACGCTAAGACCATTTTATTTTTATTTTTTTAAAGCTCTACACCCAACGTGGGGCTCAAATTCACAACCCTGAGATCAAGAGTCACATGCTCTACTGAGTGACCTAGCCAGGTTCTCCAAGACCACTTTAAACTGGGACTAAACAGATCATATGTTGGGACCTGAACCCAAGGCTTGGCAAAGGTTGACCTCCCCCGAAAGCATAAGCCCACATAAGGACAGCTAGACCCACATTCAAGTGACTCACACGTATGAAATGAAGGGGCAGGGAACGGGTTTCAGCACCCTTCCAAGAGGGGTGAAAACAAGGGGCGTGTGTGGAGGAAGTAGAGCCTGGAGACTTGCTCCCCTACTGACACCCAATAGGTAAGAGCTAGGCAAAGAGCATGAGCCACCCAAGAGGGTCTTCCAGAAGTGAGTTATAGGGACAGTCACGGTCTAGGAGAAAAGGCTGTGTGCCTGGGAGGATGCGCCTCGATCCTGTCTTTGGCGGACATGCTTCATCTGTGGCCCTCCTCGGGGAGAGGAGGGTTGGGTTCTCTCAACCCAACAGCTCTGAGTTTTAGGCAGTGTCTTCAGACCTCTTGGTGATTCCCCCACTGTGGGAACAAGCATGGGGTTGAGGCCTGGAGAGCCAGGGGTGAATGGAAGCCAGGACCGTCCCTTCTCATTCCATGTGTGAGTCTCAGGACTTCTGAATTCAAGTGACTGGCCAGGGTGTCCTCATTATTCTGCTCCTCTCCTGTCCTCTGCTCTTAGGGAGGTGGCTCCAGGAGCCCTGCAGACAGGATTGTGCCATAATCCTTGGTGACCCCAGGTGATGGCACCCCAGCTGCTAATTCCATTTCAGGCTCAGCAGAAGGTATCTTTCAACCCTGACTCATTTGTCCGGAGGGCAGTTCTCTTCTGGACTCTGAGGGCTCTCATTCTTTGTCAGGTCCCTTCGGCACTGGGTAGTCAGGCTCCATATCTAATCCTGGGTTCAACAGAGGTTCATCACTTAGCACGTTTCTATAGCAGCAACAGAAGTCCCACTCTAGAGCTCTTAGTGGTCTGGCTTGGCTTGCTAAGAAGAGACATCCAAGGCATTGCGCCCACACAGGCTAAACTTGCTTTTGCACTGAGGGAAAGGTGAATGTGGCCAAAGACCCCCAAAACGCTGACCAGGGCTCCTTCGGAGAGAATTCCTCTAGATTGGCACAGGCATGGGGGCCCCAAGGGTCCTGAGGCTTGGCTTCCTATGTGGGGCCAGCCAAGAATCCATGCTATGTGATTTTGCTTATGCCTGTCTCTGGAGTTTCCAAGGTCTCACTTGGCTTTGGGCTTCACTCTCCCTAGTGCCTAGTGGATCTCTTGGCATCCTGGGGACCCTCTTCCTTGGCCCACACTTCATTCTTCTTACTCCTCCCCAGGAGCAAGGTTATTATGATATCCAATTCGTTATTTTGGAGGCAGTATTGCACCAGAAATGCCAAACCACCCCTTCACTCAAAGTCCTCTCACTTCACCCATAGCTAAGGGAGAAAAAAAACCCCAACTAGGTGCCCTCTAGTTGACACAAGAAGTTTCACCATCATAGCCACACTGGGGCTGGTAGATGTTTGCCTCAAAGTCTAGCGCTCCAACCTGCAGAACCTGGTCTACGTAGCGTCCTCTTTGCCTGCCTTCATGACAAAAATGCAATTACTCCCCAATGAGAAACCTCAGTGACCTACAAGAACATATCTGTGGATATTTCATTATCATCCTAGGTTTCTCGAAGAGCTCAAGAAACATGCTGAGTGTAGGCCAGTAGCAGACACAGTGGAGCACGAGACTATCAACATGGAAAATTGTAAGAAGTCACTGAAAGGCCAGCCTGATCAAGGGGCCTCAAAAAAGCAAACACAAATTCTTTGGTGAGCAATGGAAACCAGCACTGCGATCAAGAAGTCCAACAACCCTGCAAAAAAGATGGAAGCACAAGAAAGACATGCCTCTAGTCTCATGGAGCCTCCAAGGATCAGGCATAGACACTAGCACAAACGAGTTAGTCTGGAGGACAAAAAAGAGCCCCAACAAAATTGACTAACTTACCTCAGGACTGGGCCAAGTGAAATCTCTAAACACAAGCGAAGAAAATCAAACATGGGAAACAACAAAGTGTGCATATCCTTCTGATGACCTGAAGATTCTATGAGTCCTAATTATTCGCTGACCAAAAGAGAGCAGTGTTACAAACTGCCATACCCCTCTTTACAAAGGTTATAGCAGGACCAAGAGAAAGGTTTCAAGGGCTCTGGGAAACACAAGGCCAATTATGCTTCCACTCCTAGGGGAAGAGGCACACGGTCAAAACCACACTTGGAAAAGACCCACAGCACAAAGGAAGGGAACATCTACTCATCCAGACATACCCAAAGAAAAATGCCACAGGTTCCAAAGCTACAATATCCCAAACCAAACACTGAGGGCACAAAGGGCTTCATGCTTTGCCCTGCTTTACCTCTATAGAGCCTCAAAGGTTGGGAAGGAAGTTTGGCAACGCTGGGAGTTGGAAAATTGCACATAAGTTCCCTATGCTGTCCCAAATAAAAATCGAACTTTACTCCCAGGCAAAAAGCAGCGCAAGGTTCACTAAATAAGAGAGGAGTTCTACTTGATATCAGTACTACACCAAGAATGCTCACGGGCCCTTCAGCCACGGCCTCTCCCTCTCCCGCCTGCCCCGAGTGGAGAGGCCCAGCAGTGACCTGGGAGTCCCAGGCGGGACTGGAGACGGGCCCTACCTCCGTGGCACCACATCCCACCCCCCCCCGCAACTGCCCCGAGGTGCAGAGCTCCCCCGGGGCAACCTGGGAGGTTCCAGGGACGGGTAGCGGGACAGAGCGCGAGGTCCCGGTGCCCTGCGGGTCGGGCACGGGAAGCCAGGGCTCGGCACCCTGGCGGCCGCCATGTCTGGGCGGACGAGACGGGTGCAAGCCAGCCCGGAGGGGGAAGGAGCACCCAGCCGGGGAGGGGCGCCAGGGAGGCCTTGGGCCCACGCGCGTTGGGTGGCCGCCGAGCCCCTTCCCCAAGGAGCCAGAGCAGGGTCGGTCTGGGAGGGCCCAGGGCCCTGATGTCCCTGCGTCCTGTTCTGAGGATCAGGTGTGGAGGCTAGCCACCCGGTGTCCAGGGACCTGGAGGGTGAGGTGGTCTCGGGAGACGGCGGGGTAGGGGTGGGGAAGATAGTGGTGGCGGACACCAGGAGGAGAGGAGTCCAGGAGGGACAGGCCCATCCCGGGACGAGCCAAAGTGGAAGCACCAACAGCCTCCTTAGCCGTTCTCTCCACCCCTTCCCCATCCCCGCGGCCACCAACCGCCCCCCCCCCACAAACCAGGCCTGGGCCCACGAAGCCCTCGCCTGACACACACAGGGCAGCTGCACCGCCATCTGCAGGGGCTTCCCCGCCTCTGGCGTCTGGCGGAGGCCGGGCCCCAGTGCTCCCCCACCCAAGTCGAGGCCGAGCCGCCCGGCCGAGGCGTCTGAGTTTGCACACTTCGCGTTCTGGGCCACACCTTCCCCAACACGCCACCAGGGCGGGCAGGGCAACGACAAGGAACAGCCGGCTGGCTGGCTCTTGCCTCTGCGTCCCAATGCCACGCTTGCTTCAGAGCTGGCCGTCAACGGACCAGTGTGGAGTGCGTGTCAAAAGGGCCAGGCACCTTGGGACCGCGGGCCCCTTCTCTCCCGCCTGGGGCTCCGACTTCACTCCCAGGCACGCCACGGGCCGTGGGCTCACGGGACCCGCAGACCAGTTCCGCTTGATGGCAGTATTGCTCCACGGACACCAACCGGCCCTTCCCCCAGGGCCTCTCCCTCCGCCCCTCGCCGAAGAAAAAAGGCCAAGCCCTGGCCACCGGCTCCAACATGGCGGCTCCCATGTCCCCGTCCCCCCAAACCCACCCCCCACCCGCAGCTCTGCTCTCGTGCGGGAGCACACTCCCGGATCTGAGGCTGCGTGGCTCGGAGCCTCGTCCCCTCTGGCTCCACGTAGCCTGCCGAAAAGCAAAGGCGAGGCCCAGCGAGGTTCACCGAGACTCCCGGCAGTGGCCATAAGCCCCTCCGGGCCTCCATCTTTACCCGCGCAGCTCTGCAGGACGCCTCAGGAGACACACTGGTCTGCTCGTGGGCCCAGAGCCCCAGCCACCCCTAGCCAGTCGGTGCCCGATCCTCCGTCAGGACTCCCCCAGAGGCCAGCGTGACCCTGAGGCCTGCAGCGGCCAGACACAAAGGTCGGCGGAGGCGGTAACACGGGCACCGACCGTGGGGTCGGCAGTGAGGTCCACCTCCAACGGCCCGAGGACGGAGGGGTCCCGAGCACCCGGCCCATGGCCCGTGGCCTCTCGTCACCGCCGTCCCGCCGCTCCCCCCACAAACGGGATTCCGACGTGGACCCTGGCCCACACGGGTCGGTGCGGAGGGCAGCCGGCAGCGGCACCAGGGTCGCCAAAGCGGCCCGGTGCCTGGCCCAGGCTGCGCCTCGGGACAGCTCCCACGGGAGGGGGCAGGCCAGGGACGGGCCAGCCCCACGTGTGCCCCTGCTCTCCAGGACCCGGGCCTTTCCCAGCAGAGCGGGACCGGGCCAATGCACCCCACTGCTGCTCTTCTCTCCCCTCGATCGGCCCGGATCCTGGGGTGGACACCTCACGGTCCCTCTCAAGTGCGCCCTCACAACCCGCCTCTCGTGCCTGGGGCATAGAAGGGGAGAAAAACCACACACACACACACACACACACACACACACACACACTACGAACACGCTCGAAAACACACTTGCACTCACAGACACGCGCTCACGCTACTTCACGTGAACGGACGCATGCACGCACACGCTCACACACGCACCGTCCCCCAGAAACAACGGTGGATCACAGTTGGAGGTCACCCTTTTCCAAACCTCAGGAGGTGGCCCGCACAACCCACAGCAAGCGCCCGAGTAGGTGAACGACAGGTGTCCGATTCTACCCCAGTCCCTGCGCCCGAGGGCATAACGGCGCTCCTTTCGAGCACGCGGGGCCCTCTCCCTGCTCTAGAATGGCACGAGGCGCGTCCAACTTCAACCCTTGGGGAACACTTTTGCTTCCGGCCCTGCTTCGCCCCGGACTCGGCCCGAGCGGCCCACCACCTCACTCTTCCCAGGGCAGGGAGCAGATATTCATTCGGTCCCTCCCGTGGCAAGCAACACACCACCCCACTCGCAAACCACCCCCGCTCCCCGTCCTCCACCTCCAGAGGGTCCTTCCGGTCCCTTCCCACGCCTCAGTTCTGCGAACCCTGGCTGAACGACACCCTGTTGGGACACAAACCCTGCTGACCTGGGAGACTCACGCCACGAGGGCTGGGGCCTGACCGGGGCTGGCGGTGGGGGGAGAGGGAAGATGCACCAGAGGGGCTCCGTTCTTTCAGCATGGAGCCACGGGGCCCCGCAAAGAGACGCGTCCACCCCAAGACAGCCCGGCACGGGCCAAGTCGGAAGTGGGCCCGCGGCACCGGTCCAGGCACGCACGCACGCCCGCCCACCTCCCGGGCCCACGTCAAGGGAGCCAGAGCGGCGCGCGGTCGCGAGTAGGGAGCCAGAGCGTCCACCGCCCCTCTGGGGGTCGCCTGCGTCCCCACGCTCCTCTCCCCAGACCTGCGCTAGGCCCGGGCCGGCCTCAAGTCCAAAGGGTCATCCCGGACACTGTCACCTGCCCGGCCTTCCAAGCAGGCTGGCAGACAGTTTCCCACCACCCCCCCAACCCCCCCAACCCCCCCCCCCGGCCCGGCTGAAACCCCCGGTCTCCGTTCTCCGAGGCCTGCCACCCACTCTAGGGATTCCCTCCCGCCCACAAAGCAAAGGCCTGAGCACCCTCGGAGCGCAGGCAGGAGCCACGGAAGACCCCCAAGTGGGGATGCGCCGCCTCGGGAAGGGAGGGCCTGGCTCCGAGAGCAGTCAACCGCCCGGACGGTCGGGGTCGCGCCAAGGGAGGCGACGCAGGTGCCCCCTAGCTCAGCTGGGTCGGCACTGGGTTCGCGGTCGGCTCGCCAGACACAGTGCGGGCACGGGCCCCCCGGTACCCCACGGGGCCCAGGTCGGGAATGGTGACAGAGGCCACGGATACCCTCCCCGGGGACCGCTCGAACCCTCAAGGACCTCATCCTTCGGATTCACCGCATCGACACCCACCTTCCCCACCTGGAGTCAAGAGTAGGCCAGCGAAGCCCCGCTCCTTGACCTCGGGCCCAGGGTGAACCAGTTGCTCCCCTCTGGGTAGGCCCCCGAGACGGCAAGCAGGGCGGCCGACCGTTCCGGGGACCCAAGCTCTGCGGGGGCCGCTGCTGGCGCCGGGGCCCAAAGGGCGCGTGCACGCCGCCGGGCTCTCGGGCAAGGGCTGGGGGACAAGGAGAGCCAGGGGGTCAACACCGGGGTGCCCCTGGCCAAGAAGGAGGTGAGCATGCACAGCCTCTCCCTTCACGTCCTCCCTCCTCCCTACCCCCCCCGCACCCCCCACCCCCCGGTCCCCTTCACACACACACTAAGGGGCTTTCTGGGAGCTGACGTGCGCGAGGAGAAGGGGCAACAGGTGCCTTCACGCACTCGGTCGGGGTGGTGGTGGTGGACCTGTGCGGATGCTTGGGCACACGTGTGCGGGGGAAGGCACGACCCATCCCCGACCTTCCTTCCACGCGTGAGGCTACTGGGACAGCTGGGGTCTCCGCTAAGGTCGGCCCGTGTGCTCCAGAGCGGGAGCCTCCCTCGTGGCCATGGCAGACGGGTGCCTGGCTGTGGGTCCATCTGGGCACACGGGGTTCGGCCCGCTGCCCAGGGGACGAGGCTCCGCTCCCTGGAGCCCCAGAAGCGGGAATGCTCCCCTCCGCCACAGCGGCCGAGACGTGGGAGCCGCCATGTTGGAGCCAGGGAGGGTGGACACTGGCCTGGCCTTTTCTTTTCGTTTTCTTTCTGGCGTGGCCTTTTTTCTTCGCCAAAGGGCGGAGGGAGAGGCCCGTGGGGGAAGGGACGGTTGGCATCCGTGGTGCAATACTGCCATCAAGCGGAACTCCTCGGCGGTCCCGTGAGCCCCGCGCTGCGCCCGCCCCGAGTGGAGAGGCCCAGCAGTGACGTGGGAGTCCCAGGCGGGACTGGAGACGGGCCCTACCTCCGTGGCACCACATCCCACCCCCCCCCCCGCAACTGCCCCGAGGTGCAGAGCTCCCCCAGGGCAACCTGGGAGGTTCCACGGACGGGTAGCGGGACAGAGCGCGAGGTCCCGGTGCCCTGCGGGTCGGGCACGGGAAGCCAGGGCTCGGCACCCTGGCGGCCGCCATGTCTGGGCGGACGAGACGGGTGCAAGCCAGCCCGGAGGGGGAAGGAGCACCCAGCCGGGCCAGGGGCGCCAGGGAGGCCTTGGGCCCACGCGCGTTGGGTGGCCGCCGTGCCCCTTCCCCAAGGAGCCAGAGCAGGGTCGGTCTGGGAGGGCCCAGGGCCCTGATGTCCCTGCGTCCGGTTCTGAGGATCAGGTGTGGAGGCTAGCCACCCGGTGTCCAGGGACCTGGAGGGTGAGGTGGTCTGCAGAGGCGGCGGGGTAGGGGAGGGGAAGATAGTGGTGGCGGACACCAGGAGGAGAGGAGTCCAGGAGGGACAGGCCCATCCCGGGACGAGCCAAAGTAGAAGCACCAGCAGCCTCCTTAGCCGTTCTCCCCACCCCTTCCCCGTCCCCGCGGCCACCAACCGCCCCCTCCCCCCCCAAACCAGGCCTGGGCCCACGAAGCCCTCGCCTGACACACACAGGGCAGCTGCACCGCCATCTGCAGGGGCTTCCCCGCCTCTGGCGTCTGGCGGAGGCCGGGCCCCAGTGCTCCCCCACCCAAGTCGAGGCCGAGCCGCCCGGCCGAGGCGTCTGAGTTTGCACACTTCGCGTTCTGGGCCACACCTTCCCCAACACGCCACCAGGGCGGGCAGGGCAACGACAAGGAACGGCCGGCTGGCTGGCTCTTGCCTCTGCGTCCCAATGCCACGCTTGCTTCAGAGCTGGCCGTCAACGGACCAGTGTGGAGTGCGTGTCAAAAGGGCCAGGCACCTTGGGACCGCGGGCCCCTTCTCTCCCGCCTGGGGCTCCGACTTCACTCCCAGGCACGCCACGGGCCGTGGGCTCACGGGACCCGCAGACCAGTTCCGCTTGATGGCAGTATTGCTCCACGGACACCAACCGGCCCTTCCCCCAGGGCCTCTCCCTCCGCCCCTCGCCGAAGAAAAAAGGCCAAGCCCTGGCCACCGGCTCCAACATGGCGGCTCCCATGTCCCCGTCCCCCCAAACCCACCCCCCACCCGCAGCTCTGCTCTCGTGGGGGAGCACACTCCCGGTTCTGAGGCTGCGTGGCTCGGAGCCTCATCCCCTCTGGCTCCACGTAGCCTGCCGAAAAGCAAAGGCGAGGCCCAGCGAGGCCCAGCGAGGTTCACCGAGGCTCCCGGCAGTGGCCATAAGCCCCTCCGGGCCTCCATCTTTACCCGCGCAGCTCTGCAGGACGCCTCAGGAGACACACTGGTCTGCTCGTGGGCCCAGAGCCCCAGCCACCCCTAGCCAGTCGGTGCCCGATCCTCCGTCAGGACTCCCCCAGAGGCCAGCGTGACCCTGAGGCCTGCAGCGGCCAGACACAAAGGTCGGCGGAGGCGGTAACACGGGCACCGGCCGTGGGGTCGGCAGTGAGGTCCACCTCCAACGGCCCGAGGACGGAGGGGTCCCGAGCACCCGGCCCATGGCCCGTGGCCTCTCCTCACCGCCGTCCCGCCCCTCCCCCCACAAACGGGATTCCGACGTGGACCCTGGCCCACACGGGTCGGTGCGGAGGGCAGCCGGCAGCGGCACCAGGGTCGCCAAAGCGGCCCGGTGCCTGGCCCAGGCTGCGCCTCGGGACAGCTCCCACGGGAGGGGGCAGGCCAGGGACGGGCCAGCCCCACGTGTGCCCCTGCTCTCCAGGACCCGGGCCTTTCCCAGCAGAGCGGGACCGGGCCAATGCACCCCACTGCTGCTCTTCTCTCCCCTCGATCGGCCCGGATCCTGGGGTGGACACCTCACGGTCCCTCTCAAGTGCGCCCTCACAACCCGCCTCTCGTGCCTGGGGCATAGAAGGGGAGAAAAACCACACACACACACACACACACACACACACACACACACTACGAACACGCTCGAAAACACACTTGCACTCACAGACACGCGCTCACGCTACTTCACGGGAACGGACGCATGCACGCACACGCTCACACACGCACCGTCCCCCAGAAACAACGGTGGATCACAGTTGGAGGTCACCCTTTTCCAAACCTCAGGAGGTGGCCCGCACAACCCACAGCAAGCGCCCGAGTAGGTGAACGACAGGTGTCCGATTCTACCCCAGTCCCTGCGCCCGAGGGCATAACGGCGCTCCTTTCGAGCACGCGGGGCCCTCTCCCTGCTCTAGAATGGCACGAGGCTCGTCCAACTTCAACCCTTGGGGAACACTTTTGCTTCCGGCCCTGCTTCGCCCCGGACTCGGCCCGAGCGGCCCACCACCTCACTCTTCCCAGGGCAGGGAGCAGATATTCATTCGGTCCCTCCCGTGGCAAGCAACACACCACCCCACTCGCAAACCACCCCCGCTCCCCGTCCTCCACCTCCAGAGGGTCCTTCCGGTCCCTTCCCACGCCTCAGTTCTGCGAACCCTGGCTGAACGACACCCTGTTGGGACACAAACCCTGCTGACCTGGGAGACTCACGCCACGAGGGCTGGGGCCTGACCGGGGCTGGCGGTGGGGGGAGAGGGAAGATGCACCAGAGGGGCTCCGTTCTTTCAGCATGGAGCCACGGGGCCCCGCAAAGAGACGCGTCCACCCCAAGACAGCCCGGCACGGGCCAAGTCGGAAGTGGGCCCGCGGCACCGGTCCAGGCACGCACGCACGCACGCCCGCCCGCCCGCCCGCCCACCTCCCGGGCCCACGTCAAGGGAGCCAGAGCGGCGCGCGGTCGCGAGTAGGGAGCCAGAGCGTCCACCGCCCCTCTGGGGGTCGCCTGCGTCCCCACGCTCCTCTCCCCAGACCTGCGCTAGGCCCGGGCCGGCCTCAAGTCCAAAGGGTCATCCCGGACACTGTCACCTGCCCGGCCTTCCAAGCAGGCTGGCACACAGTTTCCCACCACCCCCCCAACCCCCCCAACCCCCCCCCCCCGGCCCGGCTGAAACCCCCGGTCTCCGTTCTCCGAGGCCTGCCACCCACTCTAGGGATTCCCTCCCGCCCACAAAGCAAAGGCCTGAGCACCCTCGGAGCGCAGGCAGGAGCCACGGAAGACCCCCAAGTGGGGATGCGCCGCCTCGGGAAGGGAGGGCCTGGCTCCGAGAGCAGTCAACCGCCTGGACGGTCGGGGTCGCTCCAAGGGAGGCGACGCAGGTGCCCCCTAGCTCAGCTGGGTCGGCACTGGGTTCGCGGTCGGCTCGCCAGACACAGTGCGGGCACGGGCCCCCCGGTACCCCACGGGGCCCAGGTCGGGAATGGTGACAGAGGCCACGGATACCCTCCCCGGGGACCGCTCGAACCCTCAAGGACCTCATCCTTCGGATTCACCGCATCGACACCCACCTTCCCCACCTGGAGTCAAGAGTAGGCCAGCGAAGCCCCGCTCCTCGACCTCGGGCCCAGGGTGAACCAGTTGCTCCCCTCTGGGTAGGCCCCCGAGACGGCAAGCAGGGCGGCCGACCGTTCCGGGGACCCAAGCTCTGCGGGGGCCGCTGCTGGCGCCGGGGCCCAAAGGGCGCGTGCACGCCGCCGGGCTCTCGGGCAAGGGCTGGGGGACAAGGAGAGCCAGGGGGTCAACACCGGGGTGCCCCTGGCCAAGAAGGAGGTGAGCATGCACAGCCTCTCCCTTCACGTCCTCCTCCCTACCCCCCCCGCACCCCCCGGTCCCCTTCACACACACACTAAGGGGCTTTCTGGGAGCTGACGTGCGCGAGGAGAAGGGGCAACAGGTGCCTTCACGCACTCGGTCGGGGTGGTGGTGGTGGACCTGTGCGGATGCTTGGGCACACGTGTGCGGGGGAAGGCACGACCCATCCCCGACCTTCCTTCCACGCGTGAGGCTACTGGGACAGCTGGGGTCTCCGCTAAGGTCGGCCCGTGTGCTCCAGAGCGGGAGCCTCCCTCGTGGCCATGGCAGACGGGTGCCTGGCTGTGGGTCCATCTGGGCACACGGGGTTCGGCCCGCTGCCCAGGGGACGAGGCTCCGCTCCCTGGAGCCCCAGAAGCGGGAATGCTCCCCTCCGCCACAGCGGCCGAGACGTGGGAGCCGCCATGTTGGAGCCAGGGAGGGTGGACACTGGCCTGGCCTTTTCTTTTTGTTTTCTTTCTGGCGTGGCCTTTTTTCTTCGCCAAAGGGCGGAGGGAGAGGCCCGTGGGGGAAGGGACGGTTGGCATCCGTGGTGCAATACTGCCATCAAGCGGAACTCCTCGGCGGTCCCGTGAGCCCCGCGCTGCGCCCGCCCCGAGTGGAGAGGCCCAGCAGTGACGTGGGAGTCCCAGGCGGGACTGGAGACGGGCCCTACCTCCGTGGCACCACATCCCACCCCCCCCCCGCAACTGCCCCGAGGTGCAGAGCTCCCCCAGGGCAACCTGGGAGGTTCCACGGACGGGTAGCGGGACAGAGCGCGAGGTCCCGGTGCCCTGCGGGTCGGGCACGGGAAGCCAGGGCTCGGCACCCTGGCGGCCGCCATGTCTGGGCGGACGAGACGGGTGCAAGCCAGCCCGGAGGGGGAAGGAGCACCCAGCCGGGCCAGGGGCGCCAGGGAGGCCTTGGGCCCACGCGCGTTGGGTGGCCGCCGTGCCCCTTCCCCAAGGAGCCAGAGCAGGGTCGGTCTGGGAGGGCCCAGGGCCCTGATGTCCCTGCGTCCGGTTCTGAGGATCAGGTGTGGAGGCTAGCCACCCGGTGTCCAGGGACCTGGAGGGTGAGGTGGTCTGCAGAGGCGGCGGGGTAGGGGAGGGGAAGATAGTGGTGGCGGACACCAGGAGGAGAGGAGTCCAGGAGGGACAGGCCCATCCCGGGACGAGCCAAAGTAGAAGCACCAGCAGCCTCCTTAGCCGTTCTCCCCACCCCTTCCCCGTCCCCGCGGCCACCAACCGCCCCCTCCCCCCCCAAACCAGGCCTGGGCCCACGAAGCCCTCGCCTGACACACACAGGGCAGCTGCACCGCCATCTGCAGGGGCTTCCCCGCCTCTGGCGTCTGGCGGAGGCCGGGCCCCAGTGCTCCCCCACCCAAGTCGAGGCCGAGCCGCCCGGCCGAGGCGTCTGAGTTTGCACACTTCGCGTTCTGGGCCACACCTTCCCCAACACGCCACCAGGGCGGGCAGGGCAACGACAAGGAACGGCCGGCTGGCTGGCTCTTGCCTCTGCGTCCCAATGCCACGCTTGCTTCAGAGCTGGCCGTCAACGGACCAGTGTGGAGTGCGTGTCAAAAGGGCCAGGCACCTTGGGACCGCGGGCCCCTTCTCTCCCGCCTGGGGCTCCGACTTCACTCCCAGGCACGCCACGGGCCGTGGGCTCACGGGACCCGCAGACCAGTTCCGCTTGATGGCAGTATTGCTCCACGGACACCAACCGGCCCTTCCCCCAGGGCCTCTCCCTCCGCCCCTCGCCGAAGAAAAAAGGCCAAGCCCTGGCCACCGGCTCCAACATGGCGGCTCCCATGTCCCCGTCCCCCCAAACCCACCCCCCACCCGCAGCTCTGCTCTCGTGGGGGAGCACACTCCCGGTTCTGAGGCTGCGTGGCTCGGAGCCTCGTCCCCTCTGGCTCCACGTAGCCTGCCGAAAAGCAAAGGCGAGGCCCAGCGAGGCCCAGCGAGGTTCACCGAGGCTCCCGGCAGTGGCCATAAGCCCCTCCGGGCCTCCATCTTTACCCGCGCAGCTCTGCAGGACGCCTCAGGAGACACACTGGTCTGCTCGTGGGCCCAGAGCCCCAGCCACCCCTAGCCAGTCGGTGCCCGATCCTCCGTCAGGACTCCCCCAGAGGCCAGCGTGACCCTGAGGCCTGCAGCGGCCAGACACAAAGGTCGGCGGAGGCGGTAACACGGGCACCGGCCGTGGGGTCGGCAGTGAGGTCCACCTCCAACGGCCCGAGGACGGAGGGGTCCCGAGCACCCGGCCCATGGCCCGTGGCCTCTCCTCACCGCCGTCCCGCCCCTCCCCCCACAAACGGGATTCCGACGTGGACCCTGGCCCACACGGGTCGGTGCGGAGGGCAGCCGGCAGCGGCACCAGGGTCGCCAAAGCGGCCCGGTGCCTGGCCCAGGCTGCGCCTCGGGACAGCTCCCACAGGAGGGGGCAGGCCAGGGACGGGCCAGCCCCACGTGTGCCCCTGCTCTCCAGGACCCGGGCCTTTCCCAGCAGAGCGGGACCGGGCCAATGCACCCCACTGCTGCTCTTCTCTCCCCTCGATCGGCCCGGATCCTGGGGTGGACACCTCACGGTCCCTCTCAAGTGCGCCCTCACAACCCGCCTCTCGTGCCTGGGGCATAGAAGGGGAGAAAAACCACACACACACACACACACACACACACACACTACGAACACGCTCGAAAACACACTTGCACTCACAGACACGCGCTCACGCTACTTCACGGGAACGGACGCATGCACGCACACGCTCACACACGCACCATCCCCCAGAAACAACGGTGGATCACAGTTGGAGGTCACCCTTTTCCAAACCTCAGGAGGTGGCCCGCACAACCCACAGCAAGCGCCCGAGTAGGTGAACGACAGGTGTCCGATTCTACCCCAGTCCCTGCGCCCGAGGGCATAACGGCGCTCCTTTCGAGCACGCGGGGCCCTCTCCCTGCTCTAGAATGGCACGAGGCTCGTCCAACTTCAACCCTTGGGGAACACTTTTGCTTCCGGCCCTGCTTCGCCCCGGACTCGGCCCGAGCGGCCCACCACCTCACTCTTCCCAGGGCAGGGAGCAGATATTCATTCGGTCCCTCCCGTGGCAAGCAACACACCACCCCACTCGCAAACCACCCCCGCTCCCCGTCCTCCACCTCCAGAGGGTCCTTCCGGTCCCTTCCCACGCCTCAGTTCTGCGAACCCTGGCTGAACGACACCCTGTTGGGACACAAACCCTGCTGACCTGGGAGACTCACGCCACGAGGGCTGGGGCCTGACCGGGGCTGGCGGTGGGGGGAGAGGGAAGATGCACCAGAGGGGCTCCGTTCTTTCAGCATGGAGCCACGGGGCCCCGCAAAGAGACGCGTCCACCCCAAGACAGCCCGGCACGGGCCAAGTCGGAAGTGGGCCCGCGGCACCGGTCCAGGCACGCACGCACGCACGCCCGCCCGCCCGCCCGCCCACCTCCCGGGCCCACGTCAAGGGAGCCAGAGCGGCGCGCGGTCGCGAGTAGGGAGCCAGAGCGTCCACCGCCCCTCTGGGGGTCGCCTGCGTCCCCACGCTCCTCTCCCCAGACCTGCGCTAGGCCCGGGCCGGCCTCAAGTCCAAAGGGTCATCCCGGACACTGTCACCTGCCCGGCCTTCCAAGCAGGCTGGCAGACAGTTTCCCACCACCCCCCCAACCCCCCCAACCCCCCCCCCCCGGCCCGGCTGAAACCCCCGGTCTCCGTTCTCCGAGGCCTGCCACCCACTCTAGGGATTCCCTCCCGCCCACAAAGCAAAGGCCTGAGCACCCTCGGAGCGCAGGCAGGAGCCACGGAAGACCCCCAAGTGGGGATGCGCCGCCTCGGGAAGGGAGGGCCTGGCTCCGAGAGCAGTCAACCGCCCGGACGGTCGGGGTCGCTCCAAGGGAGGCGACGCAGGTGCCCCCTAGCTCAGCTGGGTCGGCACTGGGTTCGCGGTCGGCTCGCCAGACACAGTGCGGGCACGGGCCCCCCGGTAGCCCACGGGGCCCAGGTCGGGAATGGTGACAGAGGCCACGGATACCCTCCCCGGGGACCGCTCGAACCCTCAAGGACCTCATCCTTCGGATTCACCGCATCGACACCCACCTTCCCCACCTGGAGTCAAGAGTAGGCCAGCGAAGCCCCGCTCCTCGACCTCGGGCCCAGGGTGAACCAGTTGCTCCCCTCTGGGTAGGCCCCCGAGACGGCAAGCAGGGCGGCCGACCGTTCCGGGGACCCAAGCTCTGCGGGGGCCGCTGCTGGCGCCGGGGCCCAAAGGGCGCGTGCACGCCGCCGGGCTCTCGGGCAAGGGCTGGGGGACAAGGAGAGCCAGGGGGTCAACACCGGGGTGCCCCTGGCCAAGAAGGAGGTGAGCATGCACAGCCTCTCCCTTCACGTCCTCCTCCCTACCCCCCCCGCACCCCCCACCCCCCGGTCCCCTTCACACACACACTAAGGGGCTTTCTGGGAGCTGACGTGCGCGAGGAGAAGGGGCAACAGGTGCCTTCACGCACTCGGTCGGGGTGGTGGTGGTGGACCTGTGCGGATGCTTGGGCACACGTGTGCGGGGGAAGGCACGACCCATCCCCGACCTTCCTTCCACGCGTGAGGCTACTGGGACAGCTGGGGTCTCCGCTAAGGTCGGCCCGTGTGCTCCAGAGCGGGAGCCTCCCTCGTGGCCATGGCAGACGGGTGCCTGGCTGTGGGTCCATCTGGGCACACGGGGTTCGGCCCGCTGCCCAGGGGACGAGGCTCCGCTCCCTGGAGCCCCAGAAGCGGGAATGCTCCCCTCCGCCACAGCGGCCGAGACGTGGGAGCCGCCATGTTGGAGCCAGGGAGGGTGGACACTGGCCTGGCCTTTTCTTTTTGTTTTCTTTCTGGCGTGGCCTTTTTTCTTCGCCAAAGGGCGGAGGGAGAGGCCCGTGGGGGAAGGGACGGTTGGCATCCGTGGTGCAATACTGCCATCAAGCGGAACTCCTCGGCGGTCCCGTGAGCCCCGCGCTGCGCCCGCCCCGAGTGGAGAGGCCCAGCAGTGACGTGGGAGTCCCAGGCGGGACTGGAGACGGGCCCTACCTCCGTGGCACCACATCCCACCCCCCCCCCGCAACTGCCCCGAGGTGCAGAGCTCCCCCAGGGCAACCTGGGAGGTTCCACGGACGGGTAGCGGGACAGAGCGCGAGGTCCCGGTGCCCTGCGGGTCGGGCACGGGAAGCCAGGGCTCGGCACCCTGGCGGCCGCCATGTCTGGGCGGACGAGACGGGTGCAAGCCAGCCCGGAGGGGGAAGGAGCACCCAGCCGGGCCAGGGGCGCCAGGGAGGCCTTGGGCCCACGCGCGTTGGGTGGCCGCCGTGCCCCTTCCCCAAGGAGCCAGAGCAGGGTCGGTCTGGGAGGGCCCAGGGCCCTGATGTCCCTGCGTCCGGTTCTGAGGATCAGGTGTGGAGGCTAGCCACCCGGTGTCCAGGGACCTGGAGGGTGAGGTGGTCTGCAGAGGCGGCGGGGTAGGGGAGGGGAAGATAGTGGTGGCGGACACCAGGAGGAGAGGAGTCCAGGAGGGACAGGCCCATCCCGGGACGAGCCAAAGTAGAAGCACCAGCAGCCTCCTTAGCCGTTCTCCCCACCCCTTCCCCGTCCCCGCGGCCACCAACCGCCCCCTCCCCCCCCAAACCAGGCCTGGGCCCACGAAGCCCTCGCCTGACACACACAGGGCAGCTGCACCGCCATCTGCAGGGGCTTCCCCGCCTCTGGCGTCTGGCGGAGGCCGGGCCCCAGTGCTCCCCCACCCAAGTCGAGGCCGAGCCGCCCGGCCGAGGCGTCTGAGTTTGCACACTTCGCGTTCTGGGCCACACCTTCCCCAACACGCCACCAGGGCGGGCAGGGCAACGACAAGGAACGGCCGGCTGGCTGGCTCTTGCCTCTGCGTCCCAATGCCACGCTTGCTTCAGAGCTGGCCGTCAACGGACCAGTGTGGAGTGCGTGTCAAAAGGGCCAGGCACCTTGGGACCGCGGGCCCCTTCTCTCCCGCCTGGGGCTCCGACTTCACTCCCAGGCACGCCACGGGCCGTGGGCTCACGGGACCCGCAGACCAGTTCCGCTTGATGGCAGTATTGCTCCACGGACACCAACCGGCCCTTCCCCCAGGGCCTCTCCCTCCGCCCCTCGCCGAAGAAAAAAGGCCAAGCCCTGGCCACCGGCTCCAACATGGCGGCTCCCATGTCCCCGTCCCCCCAAACCCACCCCCCACCCGCAGCTCTGCTCTCGTGGGGGAGCACACTCCCGGTTCTGAGGCTGCGTGGCTCGGAGCCTCGTCCCCTCTGGCTCCACGTAGCCTGCCGAAAAGCAAAGGCGAGGCCCAGCGAGGCCCAGCGAGGTTCACCGAGGCTCCCGGCAGTGGCCATAAGCCCCTCCGGGCCTCCATCTTTACCCGCGCAGCTCTGCAGGACGCCTCAGGAGACACACTGGCCTGCTCGTGGGCCCAGAGCCCCAGCCACCCCTAGCCAGTCGGTGCCCGATCCTCCGTCAGGACTCCCCCAGAGGCCAGCGTGACCCTGAGGCCTGCAGCGGCCAGACACAAAGGTCGGCGGAGGCGGTAACACGGGCACCGGCCGTGGGGTCGGCAGTGAGGTCCACCTCCAACGGCCCGAGGACGGAGGGGTCCCGAGCACCCGGCCCATGGCCCGTGGCCTCTCCTCACCGCCGTCCCGCCCCTCCCCCCACAAACGGGATTCCGACGTGGACCCTGGCCCACACGGGTCGGTGCGGAGGGCAGCCGGCAGCGGCACCAGGGTCGCCAAAGCGGCCCGGTGCCTGGCCCAGGCTGCGCCTCGGGACAGCTCCCACAGGAGGGGGCAGGCCAGGGACGGGCCAGCCCCACGTGTGCCCCTGCTCTCCAGGACCCGGGCCTTTCCCAGCAGAGCGGGACCGGGCCAATGCACCCCACTGCTGCTCTTCTCTCCCCTCGATCGGCCCGGATCCTGGGGTGGACACCTCACGGTCCCTCTCAAGTGCGCCCTCACAACCCGCCTCTCGTGCCTGGGGCATAGAAGGGGAGAAAAACCACACACACACACACACACACACACACACACTACGAACACGCTCGAAAACACACTTGCACTCACAGACACGCGCTCACGCTACTTCACGGGAACGGACGCATGCACGCACACGCTCACACACGCACCATCCCCCAGAAACAACGGTGGATCACAGTTGGAGGTCACCCTTTTCCAAACCTCAGGAGGTGGCCCGCACAACCCACAGCAAGCGCCCGAGTAGGTGAACGACAGGTGTCCGATTCTACCCCAGTCCCTGCGCCCGAGGGCATAACGGCGCTCCTTTCGAGCACGCGGGGCCCTCTCCCTGCTCTAGAATGGCACGAGGCTCGTCCAACTTCAACCCTTGGGGAACACTTTTGCTTCCGGCCCTGCTTCGCCCCGGACTCGGCCCGAGCGGCCCACCACCTCACTCTTCCCAGGGCAGGGAGCAGATATTCATTCGGTCCCTCCCGTGGCAAGCAACACACCACCCCACTCGCAAACCACCCCCGCTCCCCGTCCTCCACCTCCAGAGGGTCCTTCCGGTCCCTTCCCACGCCTCAGTTCTGCGAACCCTGGCTGAACGACACCCTGTTGGGACACAAACCCTGCTGACCTGGGAGACTCACGCCACGAGGGCTGGGGCCTGACCGGGGCTGGCGGTGGGGGGAGAGGGAAGATGCACCAGAGGGGCTCCGTTCTTTCAGCATGGAGCCACGGGGCCCCGCAAAGAGACGCGTCCACCCCAAGACAGCCCGGCACGGGCCAAGTCGGAAGTGGGCCCGCGGCACCGGTCCAGGCACGCACGCACGCACGCCCGCCCGCCCGCCCGCCCACCTCCCGGGCCCACGTCAAGGGAGCCAGAGCGGCGCGCGGTCGCGAGTAGGGAGCCAGAGCGTCCACCGCCCCTCTGGGGGTCGCCTGCGTCCCCACGCTCCTCTCCCCAGACCTGCGCTAGGCCCGGGCCGGCCTCAAGTCCAAAGGGTCATCCCGGACACTGTCACCTGCCCGGCCTTCCAAGCAGGCTGGCAGACAGTTTCCCACCACCCCCCCAACCCCCCCAACCCCCCCCCCCCGGCCCGGCTGAAACCCCCGGTCTCCGTTCTCCGAGGCCTGCCACCCACTCTAGGGATTCCCTCCCGCCCACAAAGCAAAGGCCTGAGCACCCTCGGAGCGCAGGCAGGAGCCACGGAAGACCCCCAAGTGGGGATGCGCCGCCTCGGGAAGGGAGGGCCTGGCTCCGAGAGCAGTCAACCGCCCGGACGGTCGGGGTCGCGCCAAGGGAGGCGACGCAGGTGCCCCCTAGCTCAGCTGGGTCGGCACTGGGTTCGCGGTCGGCTCGCCAGACACAGTGCGGGCACGGGCCCCCCGGTAGCCCACGGGGCCCAGGTCGGGAATGGTGACAGAGGCCACGGATACCCTCCCCGGGGACCGCTCGAACCCTCAAGGACCTCATCCTTCGGATTCACCGCATCGACACCCACCTTCCCCACCTGGAGTCAAGAGTAGGCCAGCGAAGCCCCGCTCCTCGACCTCGGGCCCAGGGTGAACCAGTTGCTCCCCTCTGGGTAGGCCCCCGAGACGGCAAGCAGGGCGGCCGACCGTTCCGGGGACCCAAGCTCTGCGGGGGCCGCTGCTGGCGCCGGGGCCCAAAGGGCGCGTGCACGCCGCCGGGCTCTCGGGCAAGGGCTGGGGGACAAGGAGAGCCAGGGGGTCAACACCGGGGTGCCCCTGGCCAAGAAGGAGGTGAGCATGCACAGCCTCTCCCTTCACGTCCTCCTCCCTACCCCCCCCGCACCCCCCGGTCCCCTTCACACACACACTAAGGGGCTTTCTGGGAGCTGACGTGCGCGAGGAGAAGGGGCAACAGGTGCCTTCACGCACTCGGTCGGGGTGGTGGTGGTGGACCTGTGCGGATGCTTGGGCACACGTGTGCGGGGGAAGGCACGACCCATCCCCGACCTTCCTTCCACGCGTGAGGCTACTGGGACAGCTGGGGTCTCCGCTAAGGTCGGCCCGTGTGCTCCAGAGCGGGAGCCTCCCTCGTGGCCATGGCAGACGGGTGCCTGGCTGTGGGTCCATCTGGGCACACGGGGTTCGGCCCGCTGCCCAGGGGACGAGGCTCCGCTCCCTGGAGCCCCAGAAGCGGGAATGCTCCCCTCCGCCACAGCGGCCGAGACGTGGGAGCCGCCATGTTGGAGCCAGGGAGGGTGGACACTGGCCTGGCCTTTTCTTTTTGTTTTCTTTCTGGCGTGGCCTTTTTTCTTCGCCAAAGGGCGGAGGGAGAGGCCCGTGGGGGAAGGGACGGTTGGCATCCGTGGTGCAATACTGCCATCAAGCGGAACTCCTCGGCGGTCCCGTGAGCCCCGCGCTGCGCCCGCCCCGAGTGGAGAGGCCCAGCAGTGACGTGGGAGTCCCAGGCGGGACTGGAGACGGGCCCTACCTCCGTGGCACCACATCCCACCCCCCCCCGCAACTGCCCCGAGGTGCAGAGCTCCCCCAGGGCAACCTGGGAGGTTCCACGGACGGGTAGCGGGACAGAGCGCGAGGTCCCGGTGCCCTGCGGGTCGGGCACGGGAAGCCAGGGCTCGGCACCCTGGCGGCCGCCATGTCTGGGCGGACGAGACGGGTGCAAGCCAGCCCGGAGGGGGAAGGAGCACCCAGCCGGGCCAGGGGCGCCAGGGAGGCCTTGGGCCCACGCGCGTTGGGTGGCCGCCGTGCCCCTTCCCCAAGGAGCCAGAGCAGGGTCGGTCTGGGAGGGCCCAGGGCCCTGATGTCCCTGCGTCCGGTTCTGAGGATCAGGTGTGGAGGCTAGCCACCCGGTGTCCAGGGACCTGGAGGGTGAGGTGGTCTGCAGAGGCGGCGGGGTAGGGGAGGGGAAGATAGTGGTGGCGGACACCAGGAGGAGAGGAGTCCAGGAGGGACAGGCCCATCCCGGGACGAGCCAAAGTAGAAGCACCAGCAGCCTCCTTAGCCGTTCTCCCCACCCCTTCCTCCCCGTCCCCGCGGCCACCAACCGCCCCCTCCCCCCCAAACCAGGCCTGGGCCCACGAAGCCCTCGCCTGACACACACAGGGCAGCTGCACCGCCATCTGCAGGGGCTTCCCCGCCTCTGGCGTCTGGCGGAGGCCGGGCCCCAGTGCTCCCCCACCCAAGTCGAGGCCGAGCCGCCCGGCCGAGGCGTCTGAGTTTGCACACTTCGCGTTCTGGGCCACACCTTCCCCAACACGCCACCAGGGCGGGCAGGGCAACGACAAGGAACGGCCGCTGGCTGGCTCTTGCCTCTGCGTCCCAATGCCACGCTTGCTTCAGAGCTGGCCGTCAACGGACCAGTGTGGAGTGCGTGTCAAAAGGGCCAGGCACCTTGGGACCGCGGGCCCCTTCTCTCCCGCCTGGGGCTCCGACTTCACTCCAGGCACGCCACGGGCCGTGGGCTCACGGGACCCGCAGACCAGTTCCGCTTGATGGCAGTATTGCTCCACGGACACCAACCGGCCCTTCCCCCAGGGCCTCTCCCTCCGCCCCTCGCCGAAGAAAAAAGGGCCAAGCCCTGGCCACCGGCTCCACATGGCGGCTCCCATGTCCCCGTCCCCCCAAACCCACCCCCCACCCGCAGCTCTGCTCTCGTGGGGGAGCACACTCCCGGTTCTGAGGCTGCGTGGCTCGGAGCCTCGTCCCCTCTGGCTCCACGTAGCCTGCCGAAAAGCAAAGGCGAGGCCCAGCGAGGCCCAGCGAGGTTCACCGAGGCTCCCGGCAGTGGCCATAAGCCCCTCCGGGCCTCCATCTTTACCCGCGCAGCTCTGCAGGACGCCTCAGGAGACACACTGGTCTGCTCGTGGGCCCAGAGCCCCAGCCACCCCTAGCCAGTCGGTGCCCGATCCTCCGTCAGGACTCCCCCAGAGGCCAGCGTGACCCTGAGGCCTGCAGCGGCCAGACACAAAGGTCGGCGGAGGCGGTAACACGGGCACCGGCCGTGGGGTCGGCAGTGAGGTCCACCTCCAACGGCCCGAGGACGGAGGGGTCCCGAGCACCCGGCCCATGGCCCGTGGCCTCTCCTCACCGCCGTCCCGCCCCTCCCCCCACAAACGGGATTCCGACGTGGACCCTGGCCCACACGGGTCGGTGCGGAGGGCAGCCGGCAGCGGCACCAGGGTCGCCAAAGCGGCCCGGTGCCTGGCCCAGGCTGCGCCTCGGGACAGCTCCCACGGGAGGGGGCAGGCCAGGGACGGGCCAGCCCCACGTGTGCCCCTGCTCTCCAGGACCCGGGCCTTTCCCAGCAGAGCGGGACCGGGCCAATGCACCCCACTGCTGCTCTTCTCTCCCCTCGATCGGCCCGGATCCTGGGGTGGACACCTCACGGTCCCTCTCAAGTGCGCCCTCACAACCCGCCTCTCGTGCCTGGGGCATAGAAGGGGAGAAAAACCACACACACACACACACACACACACACACACACACACACTACGAACACGCTCGAAAACACACTTGCACTCACAGACACGCGCTCACGCTACTTCACGGGAACGGACGCATGCACGCACACGCTCACACACGCACCGTCCCCCAGAAACAACGGTGGATCACAGTTGGAGGTCACCCTTTTCCAAACCTCAGGAGGTGGCCCGCACAACCCACAGCAAGCGCCCGAGTAGGTGAACGACAGGTGTCCGATTCTACCCCAGTCCCTGCGCCCGAGGGCATAACGGCGCTCCTTTCGAGCACGCGGGGCCCTCTCCCTGCTCTAGAATGGCACGAGGCTCGTCCAACTTCAACCCTTGGGGAACACTTTTGCTTCCGGCCCTGCTTCGCCCCGGACTCGGCCCGAGCGGCCCACCACCTCACTCTTCCCAGGGCAGGGAGCAGATATTCATTCGTCCCTCCCGTGGCAAAGCAACACACCACCCCACTCGCAAACCACCCCCGCTCCCCGTCCTCCACCTCCAGAGGGTCCTTCCGGTCCCTTCCCACGCCTCAGTTCTGCGAACCCTGGCTGAACGACACCCTGTTGGGACACAAACCCTGCTGACCTGGGAGACTCACGCCACGAGGGCTGGGGCCTGACCGGGGCTGGCGGTGGGGGGAGAGGGAAGATGCACCAGAGGGGCTCCGTTCTTTCAGCATGGAGCCACGGGGCCCCGCAAAGAGACGCGTCCACCCCAAGACAGCCCGGCACGGGCCAAGTCGGAGTGGGCCCGCGGCACCGGTCCAGGCACGCACGCACGCACGCCCGCCCGCCCGCCCGCCCACCTCCCGGGCCCACGTCAAGGGAGCCAGAGCGGCGCGCGGTCGCGAGTAGGGAGCCAGAGCGTCCACCGCCCCTCTGGGGGTCGCCTGCGTCCCCACGCTCCTCTCCCCAGACCTGCGCTAGGCCCGGGCCGGCCTCAAGTCCAAAGGGTCATCCCGGACACTGTCACCTGCCCGGCCTTCCAAGCAGGCTGGCAGACAGTTTCCCACCACCCCCCCAACCCCCCCAACCCCCCCCCCCCGGCCCGGCTGAAACCCCCGGTCTCCGTTCTCCGAGGCCTGCCACCCACTCTAGGGATTCCCTCCCGCCCACAAAGCAAAGGCCTGAGCACCCTCGGAGCGCAGGCAGGAGCCACGGAAGACCCCCAAGTGGGGATGCGCCGCCTCGGGAAGGGAGGGCCTGGCTCCGAGAGCAGTCAACCGCCCGGACGGTCGGGGTCGCGCCAAGGGAGGCGACGCAGGTGCCCCCTAGCTCAGCTGGGTCGGCACTGGGTTCGCGGTCAGCTCGCCAGACACAGTGCGGGCACGGGCCCCCCGGTAGCCCACGGGGCCCAGGTCGGGAATGGTGACAGAGGCCACGGATACCCTCCCCGGGGACCGCTCGAACCCTCAAGGACCTCATCCTTCGGATTCACCGCATCGACACCCACCTTCCCCACCTGGAGTCAAGAGTAGGCCAGCGAAGCCCCGCTCCTCGACCTCGGGCCCAGGGTGAACCAGTTGCTCCCCTCTGGGTAGGCCCCCGAGACGGCAAGCAGGGCGGCCGACCGTTCCGGGGACCCAAGCTCTGCGGGGGCCGCTGCTGGCGCCGGGGCCCAAAGGGCGCGTGCACGCCGCCGGGCTCTCGGGCAAGGGCTGGGGGACAAGGAGAGCCAGGGGGTCAACACCGGGGTGCCCCTGGCCAAGAAGGAGGTGAGCATGCACAGCCTCTCCCTTCACGTCCTCCTCCCTACCCCCCCCGCACCCCCCACCCCCCGGTCCCCTTCACACACACACTAAGGGGCTTTCTGGGAGCTGACGTGCGCGAGGAGAAGGGGCAACAGGTGCCTTCACGCACTCGGTCGGGGTGGTGGTGGTGGACCTGTGCGGATGCTTGGGCACACGTGTGCGGGGGAAGGCACGACCCATCCCCGACCTTCCTTCCACGCGTGAGGCTACTGGGACAGCTGGGGTCTCCGCTAAGGTCGGCCCGTGTGCTCCAGAGCGGGAGCCTCCCTCGTGGCCATGGCAGACGGGTGCCTGGCTGTGGGTCCATCTGGGCACACGGGGTTCGGCCCGCTGCCCAGGGGACGAGGCTCCGCTCCCTGGAGCCCCAGAAGCGGGAATGCTCCCCTCCGCCACAGCGGCCGAGACGTGGGAGCCGCCATGTTGGAGCCAGGGAGGGTGGACACTGGCCTGGCCTTTTCTTTTTGTTTTCTTTCTGGCGTGGCCTTTTTTCTTCGCCAAAGGGCGGAGGGAGAGGCCCGTGGGGGAAGGGACGGTTGGCATCCGTGGTGCAATACTGCCATCAAGCGGAACTCCTCGGCGGTCCCGTGAGCCCCGCGCTGCGCCCGCCCCGAGTGGAGAGGCCCAGCAGTGACGTGGGAGTCCCAGGCGGGACTGGAGACGGGCCCTACCTCCGTGGCACCACATCCCACCCCCCCCCGCAACTGCCCCGAGGTGCAGAGCTCCCCCAGGGCAACCTGGGAGGTTCCACGGACGGGTAGCGGGACAGAGCGCGAGGTCCCGGTGCCCTGCGGGTCGGGCACGGGAAGCCAGGGCTCGGCACCCTGGCGGCCGCCATGTCTGGGCGGACGAGACGGGTGCAAGCCAGCCCGGAGGGGGAAGGAGCACCCAGCCGGGCCAGGGGCGCCAGGGAGGCCTTGGGCCCACGCGCGTTGGGTGGCCGCCGTGCCCCTTCCCCAAGGAGCCAGAGCAGGGTCGGTCTGGGAGGGCCCAGGGCCCTGATGTCCCTGCGTCCGGTTCTGAGGATCAGGTGTGGAGGCTAGCCACCCGGTGTCCAGGGACCTGGAGGGTGAGGTGGTCTGCAGAGGCGGCGGGGTAGGGGAGGGGAAGATAGTGGTGGCGGACACCAGGAGGAGAGGAGTCCAGGAGGGACAGGCCCATCCCGGGACGAGCCAAAGTAGAAGCACCAGCAGCCTCCTTAGCCGTTCTCCCCACCCCTTCCCCGTCCCCGCGGCCACCAACCGCCCCCTCCCCCCCCAAACCAGGCCTGGGCCCACGAAGCCCTCGCCTGACACACACAGGGCAGCTGCACCGCCATCTGCAGGGGCTTCCCCGCCTCTGGCGTCTGGCGGAGGCCGGGCCCCAGTGCTCCCCCACCCAAGTCGAGGCCGAGCCGCCCGGCCGAGGCGTCTGAGTTTGCACACTTCGCGTTCTGGGCCACACCTTCCCCAACACGCCACCAGGGCGGGCAGGGCAACGACAAGGAACGGCCGGCTGGCTGGCTCTTGCCTCTGCGTCCCAATGCCACGCTTGCTTCAGAGCTGGCCGTCAACGGACCAGTGTGGAGTGCGTGTCAAAAGGGCCAGGCACCTTGGGACCGCGGGCCCCTTCTCTCCCGCCTGGGGCTCCGACTTCACTCCCAGGCACGCCACGGGCCGTGGGCTCACGGGACCCGCAGACCAGTTCCGCTTGATGGCAGTATTGCTCCACGGACACCAACCGGCCCTTCCCCCAGGGCCTCTCCCTCCGCCCCTCGCCGAAGAAAAAAGGCCAAGCCCTGGCCACCGGCTCCAACATGGCGGCTCCCATGTCCCCGTCCCCCCAAACCCACCCCCCACCCGCAGCTCTGCTCTCGTGGGGGAGCACACTCCCGGTTCTGAGGCTGCGTGGCTCGGAGCCTCGTCCCCTCTGGCTCCACGTAGCCTGCCGAAAAGCAAAGGCGAGGCCCAGCGAGGCCCAGCGAGGTTCACCGAGGCTCCCGGCAGTGGCCATAAGCCCCTCCGGGCCTCCATCTTTACCCGCGCAGCTCTGCAGGACGCCTCAGGAGACACACTGGTCTGCTCGTGGGCCCAGAGCCCCAGC
The DNA here is from genome assembly GCF_964656455.1 of Halichoerus grypus. NCBI lineage: Eukaryota > Metazoa > Chordata > Mammalia > Carnivora > Phocidae > Halichoerus > Halichoerus grypus. The sequence continues at coordinate 33,492,174 of NC_135727.1, read as the reverse complement.
CACCCCTAGCCAGTCGGTGCCCGATCCTCCGTCAGGACTCCCCCAGAGGCCAGCGTGACCCTGAGGCCTGCAGCGGCCAGACACAAAGGTCGGCGGAGGCGGTAACACGGGCACCGGCCGTGGGGTCGGCAGTGAGGTCCACCTCCAACGGCCCGAGGACGGAGGGGTCCCGAGCACCCGGCCCATGGCCCGTGGCCTCTCCTCACCGCCGTCCCGCCCCTCCCCCCACAAACGGGATTCCGACGTGGACCCTGGCCCACACGGGTCGGTGCGGAGGGCAGCCGGCAGCGGCACCAGGGTCGCCAAAGCGGCCCGGTGCCTGGCCCAGGCTGCGCCTCGGGACAGCTCCCACGGGAGGGGGCAGGCCAGGGACGGGCCAGCCCCACGTGTGCCCCTGCTCTCCAGGACCCGGGCCTTTCCCAGCAGAGCGGGACCGGGCCAATGCACCCCACTGCTGCTCTTCTCTCCCCTCGATCGGCCCGGATCCTGGGGTGGACACCTCACGGTCCCTCTCAAGTGCGCCCTCACAACCCGCCTCTCGTGCCTGGGGCATAGAAGGGGAGAAAAACCACACACACACACACACACACACACACACACACACTACGAACACGCTCGAAAACACACTTGCACTCACAGACACGCGCTCACGCTACTTCACGGGAACGGACGCATGCACGCACACGCTCACACACGCACCGTCCCCCAGAAACAACGGTGGATCACAGTTGGAGGTCACCCTTTTCCAAACCTCAGGAGGTGGCCCGCACAACCCACAGCAAGCGCCCGAGTAGGTGAACGACAGGTGTCCGATTCTACCCCAGTCCCTGCGCCCGAGGGCATAACGGCGCTCCTTTCGAGCACGCGGGGCCCTCTCCCTGCTCTAGAATGGCACGAGGCTCGTCCAACTTCAACCCTTGGGGAACACTTTTGCTTCCGGCCCTGCTTCGCCCCGGACTCGGCCCGAGCGGCCCACCACCTCACTCTTCCCAGGGCAGGGAGCAGATATTCATTCGGTCCCTCCCGTGGCAAGCAACACACCACCCCACTCGCAAACCACCCCCGCTCCCCGTCCTCCACCTCCAGAGGGTCCTTCCGGTCCCTTCCCACGCCTCAGTTCTGCGAACCCTGGCTGAACGACACCCTGTTGGGACACAAACCCTGCTGACCTGGGAGACTCACGCCACGAGGGCTGGGGCCTGACCGGGGCTGGCGGTGGGGGGAGAGGGAAGATGCACCAGAGGGGCTCCGTTCTTTCAGCATGGAGCCACGGGGCCCCGCAAAGAGACGCGTCCACCCCAAGACAGCCCGGCACGGGCCAAGTCGGAAGTGGGCCCGCGGCACCGGTCCAGGCACGCACGCACGCACGCCCGCCCGCCCGCCCGCCCACCTCCCGGGCCCACGTCAAGGGAGCCAGAGCGGCGCGCGGTCGCGAGTAGGGAGCCAGAGCGTCCACCGCCCCTCTGGGGGTCGCCTGCGTCCCCACGCTCCTCTCCCCAGACCTGCGCTAGGCCCGGGCCGGCCTCAAGTCCAAAGGGTCATCCCGGACACTGTCACCTGCCCGGCCTTCCAAGCAGGCTGGCAGACAGTTTCCCACCACCCCCCCAACCCCCCCAACCCCCCCCCCCCGGCCCGGCTGAAACCCCCGGTCTCCGTTCTCCGAGGCCTGCCACCCACTCTAGGGATTCCCTCCCGCCCACAAAGCAAAGGCCTGAGCACCCTCGGAGCGCAGGCAGGAGCCACGGAAGACCCCCAAGTGGGGATGCGCCGCCTCGGGAAGGGAGGGCCTGGCTCCGAGAGCAGTCAACCGCCCGGACGGTCGGGGTCGCGCCAAGGGAGGCGACGCAGGTGCCCCCTAGCTCAGCTGGGTCGGCACTGGGTTCGCGGTCGGCTCGCCAGACACAGTGCGGGCACGGGCCCCCCGGTAGCCCACGGGGCCCAGGTCGGGAATGGTGACAGAGGCCACGGATACCCTCCCCGGGGACCGCTCGAACCCTCAAGGACCTCATCCTTCGGATTCACCGCATCGACACCCACCTTCCCCACCTGGAGTCAAGAGTAGGCCAGCGAAGCCCCGCTCCTCGACCTCGGGCCCAGGGTGAACCAGTTGCTCCCCTCTGGGTAGGCCCCCGAGACGGCAAGCAGGGCGGCCGACCGTTCCGGGGACCCAAGCTCTGCGGGGGCCGCTGCTGGCGCCGGGGCCCAAAGGGCGCGTGCACGCCGCCGGGCTCTCGGGCAAGGGCTGGGGGACAAGGAGAGCCAGGGGGTCAACACCGGGGTGCCCCTGGCCAAGAAGGAGGTGAGCATGCACAGCCTCTCCCTTCACGTCCTCCTCCCTACCCCCCCCGCACCCCCCGGTCCCCTTCACACACACACTAAGGGGCTTTCTGGGAGCTGACGTGCGCGAGGAGAAGGGGCAACAGGTGCCTTCACGCACTCGGTCGGGGTGGTGGTGGTGGACCTGTGCGGATGCTTGGGCACACGTGTGCGGGGGAAGGCACGACCCATCCCCGACCTTCCTTCCACGCGTGAGGCTACTGGGACAGCTGGGGTCTCCGCTAAGGTCGGCCCGTGTGCTCCAGAGCGGGAGCCTCCCTCGTGGCCATGGCAGACGGGTGCCTGGCTGTGGGTCCATCTGGGCACACGGGGTTCGGCCCGCTGCCCAGGGGACGAGGCTCCGCTCCCTGGAGCCCCAGAAGCGGGAATGCTCCCCTCCGCCACAGCGGCCGAGACGTGGGAGCCGCCATGTTGGAGCCAGGGAGGGTGGACACTGGCCTGGCCTTTTCTTTTTGTTTTCTTTCTGGCGTGGCCTTTTTTCTTCGCCAAAGGGCGGAGGGAGAGGCCCGTGGGGGAAGGGACGGTTGGCATCCGTGGTGCAATACTGCCATCAAGCGGAACTCCTCGGCGGTCCCGTGAGCCCCGCGCTGCGCCCGCCCCGAGTGGAGAGGCCCAGCAGTGACGTGGGAGTCCCAGGCGGGACTGGAGACGGGCCCTACCTCCGTGGCACCACATCCCACCCCCCCCCGCAACTGCCCCGAGGTGCAGAGCTCCCCCAGGGCAACCTGGGAGGTTCCACGGACGGGTAGCGGGACAGAGCGCGAGGTCCCGGTGCCCTGCGGGTCGGGCACGGGAAGCCAGGGCTCGGCACCCTGGCGGCCGCCATGTCTGGGCGGACGAGACGGGTGCAAGCCAGCCCGGAGGGGGAAGGAGCACCCAGCCGGGCCAGGGGCGCCAGGGAGGCCTTGGGCCCACGCGCGTTGGGTGGCCGCCGTGCCCCTTCCCCAAGGAGCCAGAGCAGGGTCGGTCTGGGAGGGCCCAGGGCCCTGATGTCCCTGCGTCCGGTTCTGAGGATCAGGTGTGGAGGCTAGCCACCCGGTGTCCAGGGACCTGGAGGGTGAGGTGGTCTGCAGAGGCGGCGGGGTAGGGGAGGGGAAGATAGTGGTGGCGGACACCAGGAGGAGAGGAGTCCAGGAGGGACAGGCCCATCCCGGGACGAGCCAAAGTAGAAGCACCAGCAGCCTCCTTAGCCGTTCTCCCCACCCCTTCCCCGTCCCCGCGGCCACCAACCGCCCCCTCCCCCCCCAAACCAGGCCTGGGCCCACGAAGCCCTCGCCTGACACACACAGGGCAGCTGCACCGCCATCTGCAGGGGCTTCCCCGCCTCTGGCGTCTGGCGGAGGCCGGGCCCCAGTGCTCCCCCACCCAAGTCGAGGCCGAGCCGCCCGGCCGAGGCGTCTGAGTTTGCACACTTCGCGTTCTGGGCCACACCTTCCCCAACACGCCACCAGGGCGGGCAGGGCAACGACAAGGAACGGCCGGCTGGCTGGCTCTTGCCTCTGCGTCCCAATGCCACGCTTGCTTCAGAGCTGGCCGTCAACGGACCAGTGTGGAGTGCGTGTCAAAAGGGCCAGGCACCTTGGGACCGCGGGCCCCTTCTCTCCCGCCTGGGGCTCCGACTTCACTCCCAGGCACGCCACGGGCCGTGGGCTCACGGGACCCGCAGACCAGTTCCGCTTGATGGCAGTATTGCTCCACGGACACCAACCGGCCCTTCCCCCAGGGCCTCTCCCTCCGCCCCTCGCCGAAGAAAAAAGGCCAAGCCCTGGCCACCGGCTCCAACATGGCGGCTCCCATGTCCCCGTCCCCCCAAACCCACCCCCCACCCGCAGCTCTGCTCTCGTGGGGGAGCACACTCCCGGTTCTGAGGCTGCGTGGCTCGGAGCCTCGTCCCCTCTGGCTCCACGTAGCCTGCCGAAAAGCAAAGGCGAGGCCCAGCGAGGCCCAGCGAGGTTCACCGAGGCTCCCGGCAGTGGCCATAAGCCCCTCCGGGCCTCCATCTTTACCCGCGCAGCTCTGCAGGACGCCTCAGGAGACACACTGGTCTGCTCGTGGGCCCAGAGCCCCAGCCACCCCTAGCCAGTCGGTGCCCGATCCTCCGTCAGGACTCCCCCAGAGGCCAGCGTGACCCTGAGGCCTGCAGCGGCCAGACACAAAGGTCGGCGGAGGCGGTAACACGGGCACCGGCCGTGGGGTCGGCAGTGAGGTCCACCTCCAACGGCCCGAGGACGGAGGGGTCCCGAGCACCCGGCCCATGGCCCGTGGCCTCTCCTCACCGCCGTCCCGCCCCTCCCCCCACAAACGGGATTCCGACGTGGACCCTGGCCCACACGGGTCGGTGCGGAGGGCAGCCGGCAGCGGCACCAGGGTCGCCAAAGCGGCCCGGTGCCTGGCCCAGGCTGCGCCTCGGGACAGCTCCCACGGGAGGGGGCAGGCCAGGGACGGGCCAGCCCCACGTGTGCCCCTGCTCTCCAGGACCCGGGCCTTTCCCAGCAGAGCGGGACCGGGCCAATGCACCCCACTGCTGCTCTTCTCTCCCCTCGATCGGCCCGGATCCTGGGGTGGACACCTCACGGTCCCTCTCAAGTGCGCCCTCACAACCCGCCTCTCGTGCCTGGGGCATAGAAGGGGAGAAAAACCACACACACACACACACACACACACACACACACACACACTACGAACACGCTCGAAAACACACTTGCACTCACAGACACGCGCTCACGCTACTTCACGGGAACGGACGCATGCACGCACACGCTCACACACGCACCGTCCCCCAGAAACAACGGTGGATCACAGTTGGAGGTCACCCTTTTCCAAACCTCAGGAGGTGGCCCGCACAACCCACAGCAAGCGCCCGAGTAGGTGAACGACAGGTGTCCGATTCTACCCCAGTCCCTGCGCCCGAGGGCATAACGGCGCTCCTTTCGAGCACGCGGGGCCCTCTCCCTGCTCTAGAATGGCACGAGGCTCGTCCAACTTCAACCCTTGGGGAACACTTTTGCTTCCGGCCCTGCTTCGCCCCGGACTCGGCCCGAGCGGCCCACCACCTCACTCTTCCCAGGGCAGGGAGCAGATATTCATTCGGTCCCTCCCGTGGCAAGCAACACACCACCCCACTCGCAAACCACCCCCGCTCCCCGTCCTCCACCTCCAGAGGGTCCTTCCGGTCCCTTCCCACGCCTCAGTTCTGCGAACCCTGGCTGAACGACACCCTGTTGGGACACAAACCCTGCTGACCTGGGAGACTCACGCCACGAGGGCTGGGGCCTGACCGGGGCTGGCGGTGGGGGGAGAGGGAAGATGCACCAGAGGGGCTCCGTTCTTTCAGCATGGAGCCACGGGGCCCCGCAAAGAGACGCGTCCACCCCAAGACAGCCCGGCACGGGCCAAGTCGGAAGTGGGCCCGCGGCACCGGTCCAGGCACGCACGCACGCACGCCCGCCCGCCCGCCCGCCCACCTCCCGGGCCCACGTCAAGGGAGCCAGAGCGGCGCGCGGTCGCGAGTAGGGAGCCAGAGCGTCCACCGCCCCTCTGGGGGTCGCCTGCGTCCCCACGCTCCTCTCCCCAGACCTGCGCTAGGCCCGGGCCGGCCTCAAGTCCAAAGGGTCATCCCGGACACTGTCACCTGCCCGGCCTTCCAAGCAGGCTGGCAGACAGTTTCCCACCACCCCCCCAACCCCCCCAACCCCCCCCCCCCGGCCCGGCTGAAACCCCCGGTCTCCGTTCTCCGAGGCCTGCCACCCACTCTAGGGATTCCCTCCCGCCCACAAAGCAAAGGCCTGAGCACCCTCGGAGCGCAGGCAGGAGCCACGGAAGACCCCCAAGTGGGGATGCGCCGCCTCGGGAAGGGAGGGCCTGGCTCCGAGAGCAGTCAACCGCCCGGACGGTCGGGGTCGCGCCAAGGGAGGCGACGCAGGTGCCCCCTAGCTCAGCTGGGTCGGCACTGGGTTCGCGGTCGGCTCGCCAGACACAGTGCGGGCACGGGCCCCCCGGTAGCCCACGGGGCCCAGGTCGGGAATGGTGACAGAGGCCACGGATACCCTCCCCGGGGACCGCTCGAACCCTCAAGGACCTCATCCTTCGGATTCACCGCATCGACACCCACCTTCCCCACCTGGAGTCAAGAGTAGGCCAGCGAAGCCCCGCTCCTCGACCTCGGGCCCAGGGTGAACCAGTTGCTCCCCTCTGGGTAGGCCCCCGAGACGGCAAGCAGGGCGGCCGACCGTTCCGGGGACCCAAGCTCTGCGGGGGCCGCTGCTGGCGCCGGGGCCCAAAGGGCGCGTGCACGCCGCCGGGCTCTCGGGCAAGGGCTGGGGGACAAGGAGAGCCAGGGGGTCAACACCGGGGTGCCCCTGGCCAAGAAGGAGGTGAGCATGCACAGCCTCTCCCTTCACGTCCTCCTCCCTACCCCCCCCGCACCCCCCACCCCCCGGTCCCCTTCACACACACACTAAGGGGCTTTCTGGGAGCTGACGTGCGCGAGGAGAAGGGGCAACAGGTGCCTTCACGCACTCGGTCGGGGTGGTGGTGGTGGACCTGTGCGGATGCTTGGGCACACGTGTGCGGGGGAAGGCACGACCCATCCCCGACCTTCCTTCCACGCGTGAGGCTACTGGGACAGCTGGGGTCTCCGCTAAGGTCGGCCCGTGTGCTCCAGAGCGGGAGCCTCCCTCGTGGCCATGGCAGACGGGTGCCTGGCTGTGGGTCCATCTGGGCACACGGGGTTCGGCCCGCTGCCCAGGGGACGAGGCTCCGCTCCCTGGAGCCCCAGAAGCGGGAATGCTCCCCTCCGCCACAGCGGCCGAGACGTGGGAGCCGCCATGTTGGAGCCAGGGAGGGTGGACACTGGCCTGGCCTTTTCTTTTTGTTTTCTTTCTGGCGTGGCCTTTTTTCTTCGCCAAAGGGCGGAGGGAGAGGCCCGTGGGGGAAGGGACGGTTGGCATCCGTGGTGCAATACTGCCATCAAGCGGAACTCCTCGGCGGTCCCGTGAGCCCCGCGCTGCGCCCGCCCCGAGTGGAGAGGCCCAGCAGTGACGTGGGAGTCCCAGGCGGGACTGGAGACGGGCCCTACCTCCGTGGCACCACATCCCACCCCCCCCCCGCAACTGCCCCGAGGTGCAGAGCTCCCCCAGGGCAACCTGGGAGGTTCCACGGACGGGTAGCGGGACAGAGCGCGAGGTCCCGGTGCCCTGCGGGTCGGGCACGGGAAGCCAGGGCTCGGCACCCTGGCGGCCGCCATGTCTGGGCGGACGAGACGGGTGCAAGCCAGCCCGGAGGGGGAAGGAGCACCCAGCCGGGCCAGGGGCGCCAGGGAGGCCTTGGGCCCACGCGCGTTGGGTGGCCGCCGTGCCCCTTCCCCAAGGAGCCAGAGCAGGGTCGGTCTGGGAGGGCCCAGGGCCCTGATGTCCCTGCGTCCGGTTCTGAGGATCAGGTGTGGAGGCTAGCCACCCGGTGTCCAGGGACCTGGAGGGTGAGGTGGTCTGCAGAGGCGGCGGGGTAGGGGAGGGGAAGATAGTGGTGGCGGACACCAGGAGGAGAGGAGTCCAGGAGGGACAGGCCCATCCCGGGACGAGCCAAAGTAGAAGCACCAGCAGCCTCCTTAGCCGTTCTCCCCACCCCTTCCCCGTCCCCGCGGCCACCAACCGCCCCCTCCCCCCCCAAACCAGGCCTGGGCCCACGAAGCCCTCGCCTGACACACACAGGGCAGCTGCACCGCCATCTGCAGGGGCTTCCCCGCCTCTGGCGTCTGGCGGAGGCCGGGCCCCAGTGCTCCCCCACCCAAGTCGAGGCCGAGCCGCCCGGCCGAGGCGTCTGAGTTTGCACACTTCGCGTTCTGGGCCACACCTTCCCCAACACGCCACCAGGGCGGGCAGGGCAACGACAAGGAACGGCCGGCTGGCTGGCTCTTGCCTCTGCGTCCCAATGCCACGCTTGCTTCAGAGCTGGCCGTCAACGGACCAGTGTGGAGTGCGTGTCAAAAGGGCCAGGCACCTTGGGACCGCGGGCCCCTTCTCTCCCGCCTGGGGCTCCGACTTCACTCCCAGGCACGCCACGGGCCGTGGGCTCACGGGACCCGCAGACCAGTTCCGCTTGATGGCAGTATTGCTCCACGGACACCAACCGGCCCTTCCCCCAGGGCCTCTCCCTCCGCCCCTCGCCGAAGAAAAAAGGCCAAGCCCTGGCCACCGGCTCCAACATGGCGGCTCCCATGTCCCCGTCCCCCCAAACCCACCCCCCACCCGCAGCTCTGCTCTCGTGGGGGAGCACACTCCCGGTTCTGAGGCTGCGTGGCTCGGAGCCTCGTCCCCTCTGGCTCCACGTAGCCTGCCGAAAAGCAAAGGCGAGGCCCAGCGAGGCCCAGCGAGGTTCACCGAGGCTCCCGGCAGTGGCCATAAGCCCCTCCGGGCCTCCATCTTTACCCGCGCAGCTCTGCAGGACGCCTCAGGAGACACACTGGTCTGCTCGTGGGCCCAGAGCCCCAGCCACCCCTAGCCAGTCGGTGCCCGATCCTCCGTCAGGACTCCCCCAGAGGCCAGCGTGACCCTGAGGCCTGCAGCGGCCAGACACAAAGGTCGGCGGAGGCGGTAACACGGGCACCGGCCGTGGGGTCGGCAGTGAGGTCCACCTCCAACGGCCCGAGGACGGAGGGGTCCCGAGCACCCGGCCCATGGCCCGTGGCCTCTCCTCACCGCCGTCCCGCCCCTCCCCCCACAAACGGGATTCCGACGTGGACCCTGGCCCACACGGGTCGGTGCGGAGGGCAGCCGGCAGCGGCACCAGGGTCGCCAAAGCGGCCCGGTGCCTGGCCCAGGCTGCGCCTCGGGACAGCTCCCACGGGAGGGGGCAGGCCAGGGACGGGCCAGCCCCACGTGTGCCCCTGCTCTCCAGGACCCGGGCCTTTCCCAGCAGAGCGGGACCGGGCCAATGCACCCCACTGCTGCTCTTCTCTCCCCTCGATCGGCCCGGATCCTGGGGTGGACACCTCACGGTCCCTCTCAAGTGCGCCCTCACAACCCGCCTCTCGTGCCTGGGGCATAGAAGGGGAGAAAAACCACACACACACACACACACACACACACACACACACACACTACGAACACGCTCGAAAACACACTTGCACTCACAGACACGCGCTCACGCTACTTCACGGGAACGGACGCATGCACGCACACGCTCACACACGCACCGTCCCCCAGAAACAACGGTGGATCACAGTTGGAGGTCACCCTTTTCCAAACCTCAGGAGGTGGCCCGCACAACCCACAGCAAGCGCCCGAGTAGGTGAACGACAGGTGTCCGATTCTACCCCAGTCCCTGCGCCCGAGGGCATAACGGCGCTCCTTTCGAGCACGCGGGGCCCTCTCCCTGCTCTAGAATGGCACGAGGCTCGTCCAACTTCAACCCTTGGGGAACACTTTTGCTTCCGGCCCTGCTTCGCCCCGGACTCGGCCCGAGCGGCCCACCACCTCACTCTTCCCAGGGCAGGGAGCAGATATTCATTCGGTCCCTCCCGTGGCAAGCAACACACCACCCCACTCGCAAACCACCCCCGCTCCCCGTCCTCCACCTCCAGAGGGTCCTTCCGGTCCCTTCCCACGCCTCAGTTCTGCGAACCCTGGCTGAACGACACCCTGTTGGGACACAAACCCTGCTGACCTGGGAGACTCACGCCACGAGGGCTGGGGCCTGACCGGGGCTGGCGGTGGGGGGAGAGGGAAGATGCACCAGAGGGGCTCCGTTCTTTCAGCATGGAGCCACGGGGCCCCGCAAAGAGACGCGTCCACCCCAAGACAGCCCGGCACGGGCCAAGTCGGAAGTGGGCCCGCGGCACCGGTCCAGGCACGCACGCACGCACGCCCGCCCGCCCGCCCGCCCACCTCCCGGGCCCACGTCAAGGGAGCCAGAGCGGCGCGCGGTCGCGAGTAGGGAGCCAGAGCGTCCACCGCCCCTCTGGGGGTCGCCTGCGTCCCCACGCTCCTCTCCCCAGACCTGCGCTAGGCCCGGGCCGGCCTCAAGTCCAAAGGGTCATCCCGGACACTGTCACCTGCCCGGCCTTCCAAGCAGGCTGGCAGACAGTTTCCCACCACCCCCCCAACCCCCCCAACCCCCCCCCCCCGGCCCGGCTGAAACCCCCGGTCTCCGTTCTCCGAGGCCTGCCACCCACTCTAGGGATTCCCTCCCGCCCACAAAGCAAAGGCCTGAGCACCCTCGGAGCGCAGGCAGGAGCCACGGAAGACCCCCAAGTGGGGATGCGCCGCCTCGGGAAGGGAGGGCCTGGCTCCGAGAGCAGTCAACCGCCCGGACGGTCGGGGTCGCGCCAAGGGAGGCGACGCAGGTGCCCCCTAGCTCAGCTGGGTCGGCACTGGGTTCGCGGTCGGCTCGCCAGACACAGTGCGGGCACGGGCCCCCCGGTAGCCCACGGGGCCCAGGTCGGGAATGGTGACAGAGGCCACGGATACCCTCCCCGGGGACCGCTCGAACCCTCAAGGACCTCATCCTTCGGATTCACCGCATCGACACCCACCTTCCCCACCTGGAGTCAAGAGTAGGCCAGCGAAGCCCCGCTCCTCGACCTCGGGCCCAGGGTGAACCAGTTGCTCCCCTCTGGGTAGGCCCCCGAGACGGCAAGCAGGGCGGCCGACCGTTCCGGGGACCCAAGCTCTGCGGGGGCCGCTGCTGGCGCCGGGGCCCAAAGGGCGCGTGCACGCCGCCGGGCTCTCGGGCAAGGGCTGGGGGACAAGGAGAGCCAGGGGGTCAACACCGGGGTGCCCCTGGCCAAGAAGGAGGTGAGCATGCACAGCCTCTCCCTTCACGTCCTCCTCCCTACCCCCCCCGCACCCCCCGGTCCCCTTCACACACACACTAAGGGGCTTTCTGGGAGCTGACGTGCGCGAGGAGAAGGGGCAACAGGTGCCTTCACGCACTCGGTCGGGGTGGTGGTGGTGGACCTGTGCGGATGCTTGGGCACACGTGTGCGGGGGAAGGCACGACCCATCCCCGACCTTCCTTCCACGCGTGAGGCTACTGGGACAGCTGGGGTCTCCGCTAAGGTCGGCCCGTGTGCTCCAGAGCGGGAGCCTCCCTCGTGGCCATGGCAGACGGGTGCCTGGCTGTGGGTCCATCTGGGCACACGGGGTTCGGCCCGCTGCCCAGGGGACGAGGCTCCGCTCCCTGGAGCCCCAGAAGCGGGAATGCTCCCCTCCGCCACAGCGGCCGAGACGTGGGAGCCGCCATGTTGGAGCCAGGGAGGGTGGACACTGGCCTGGCCTTTTCTTTTTGTTTTCTTTCTGGCGTGGCCTTTTTTCTTCGCCAAAGGGCGGAGGGAGAGGCCCGTGGGGGAAGGGACGGTTGGCATCCGTGGTGCAATACTGCCATCAAGCGGAACTCCTCGGCGGTCCCGTGAGCCCCGCGCTGCGCCCGCCCCGAGTGGAGAGGCCCAGCAGTGACGTGGGAGTCCCAGGCGGGACTGGAGACGGGCCCTACCTCCGTGGCACCACATCCCACCCCCCCCCGCAACTGCCCCGAGGTGCAGAGCTCCCCCAGGGCAACCTGGGAGGTTCCACGGACGGGTAGCGGGACAGAGCGCGAGGTCCCGGTGCCCTGCGGGTCGGGCACGGGAAGCCAGGGCTCGGCACCCTGGCGGCCGCCATGTCTGGGCGGACGAGACGGGTGCAAGCCAGCCCGGAGGGGGAAGGAGCACCCAGCCGGGCCAGGGGCGCCAGGGAGGCCTTGGGCCCACGCGCGTTGGGTGGCCGCCGTGCCCCTTCCCCAAGGAGCCAGAGCAGGGTCGGTCTGGGAGGGCCCAGGGCCCTGATGTCCCTGCGTCCGGTTCTGAGGATCAGGTGTGGAGGCTAGCCACCCGGTGTCCAGGGACCTGGAGGGTGAGGTGGTCTGCAGAGGCGGCGGGGTAGGGGAGGGGAAGATAGTGGTGGCGGACACCAGGAGGAGAGGAGTCCAGGAGGGACAGGCCCATCCCGGGACGAGCCAAAGTAGAAGCACCAGCAGCCTCCTTAGCCGTTCTCCCCACCCCTTCCCCGTCCCCGCGGCCACCAACCGCCCCCTCCCCCCCCAAACCAGGCCTGGGCCCACGAAGCCCTCGCCTGACACACACAGGGCAGCTGCACCGCCATCTGCAGGGGCTTCCCCGCCTCTGGCGTCTGGCGGAGGCCGGGCCCCAGTGCTCCCCCACCCAAGTCGAGGCCGAGCCGCCCGGCCGAGGCGTCTGAGTTTGCACACTTCGCGTTCTGGGCCACACCTTCCCCAACACGCCACCAGGGCGGGCAGGGCAACGACAAGGAACGGCCGGCTGGCTGGCTCTTGCCTCTGCGTCCCAATGCCACGCTTGCTTCAGAGCTGGCCGTCAACGGACCAGTGTGGAGTGCGTGTCAAAAGGGCCAGGCACCTTGGGACCGCGGGCCCCTTCTCTCCCGCCTGGGGCTCCGACTTCACTCCCAGGCACGCCACGGGCCGTGGGCTCACGGGACCCGCAGACCAGTTCCGCTTGATGGCAGTATTGCTCCACGGACACCAACCGGCCCTTCCCCCAGGGCCTCTCCCTCCGCCCCTCGCCGAAGAAAAAAGGCCAAGCCCTGGCCACCGGCTCCAACATGGCGGCTCCCATGTCCCCGTCCCCCCAAACCCACCCCCCACCCGCAGCTCTGCTCTCGTGGGGGAGCACACTCCCGGTTCTGAGGCTGCGTGGCTCGGAGCCTCGTCCCCTCTGGCTCCACGTAGCCTGCCGAAAAGCAAAGGCGAGGCCCAGCGAGGCCCAGCGAGGTTCACCGAGGCTCCCGGCAGTGGCCATAAGCCCCTCCGGGCCTCCATCTTTACCCGCGCAGCTCTGCAGGACGCCTCAGGAGACACACTGGTCTGCTCGTGGGCCCAGAGCCCCAGCCACCCCTAGCCAGTCGGTGCCCGATCCTCCGTCAGGACTCCCCCAGAGGCCAGCGTGACCCTGAGGCCTGCAGCGGCCAGACACAAAGGTCGGCGGAGGCGGTAACACGGGCACCGGCCGTGGGGTCGGCAGTGAGGTCCACCTCCAACGGCCCGAGGACGGAGGGGTCCCGAGCACCCGGCCCATGGCCCGTGGCCTCTCCTCACCGCCGTCCCGCCCCTCCCCCCACAAACGGGATTCCGACGTGGACCCTGGCCCACACGGGTCGGTGCGGAGGGCAGCCGGCAGCGGCACCAGGGTCGCCAAAGCGGCCCGGTGCCTGGCCCAGGCTGCGCCTCGGGACAGCTCCCACGGGAGGGGGCAGGCCAGGGACGGGCCAGCCCCACGTGTGCCCCTGCTCTCCAGGACCCGGGCCTTTCCCAGCAGAGCGGGACCGGGCCAATGCACCCCACTGCTGCTCTTCTCTCCCCTCGATCGGCCCGGATCCTGGGGTGGACACCTCACGGTCCCTCTCAAGTGCGCCCTCACAACCCGCCTCTCGTGCCTGGGGCATAGAAGGGGAGAAAAACCACACACACACACACACACACACACACACACACACTACGAACACGCTCGAAAACACACTTGCACTCACAGACACGCGCTCACGCTACTTCACGGGAACGGACGCATGCACGCACACGCTCACACACGCACCGTCCCCCAGAAACAACGGTGGATCACAGTTGGAGGTCACCCTTTTCCAAACCTCAGGAGGTGGCCCGCACAACCCACAGCAAGCGCCCGAGTAGGTGAACGACAGGTGTCCGATTCTACCCCAGTCCCTGCGCCCGAGGGCATAACGGCGCTCCTTTCGAGCACGCGGGGCCCTCTCCCTGCTCTAGAATGGCACGAGGCTCGTCCAACTTCAACCCTTGGGGAACACTTTTGCTTCCGGCCCTGCTTCGCCCCGGACTCGGCCCGAGCGGCCCACCACCTCACTCTTCCCAGGGCAGGGAGCAGATATTCATTCGGTCCCTCCCGTGGCAAGCAACACACCACCCCACTCGCAAACCACCCCCGCTCCCCGTCCTCCACCTCCAGAGGGTCCTTCCGGTCCCTTCCCACGCCTCAGTTCTGCGAACCCTGGCTGAACGACACCCTGTTGGGACACAAACCCTGCTGACCTGGGAGACTCACGCCACGAGGGCTGGGGCCTGACCGGGGCTGGCGGTGGGGGGAGAGGGAAGATGCACCAGAGGGGCTCCGTTCTTTCAGCATGGAGCCACGGGGCCCCGCAAAGAGACGCGTCCACCCCAAGACAGCCCGGCACGGGCCAAGTCGGAAGTGGGCCCGCGGCACCGGTCCAGGCACGCACGCACGCACGCCCGCCCACCTCCCGGGCCCACGTCAAGGGAGCCAGAGCGGCGCGCGGTCGCGAGTAGGGAGCCAGAGCGTCCACCGCCCCTCTGGGGGTCGCCTGCGTCCCCACGCTCCTCTCCCCAGACCTGCGCTAGGCCCGGGCCGGCCTCAAGTCCAAAGGGTCATCCCGGACACTGTCACCTGCCCGGCCTTCCAAGCAGGCTGGCACACAGTTTCCCACCACCCCCCCAACCCCCCCAACCCCCCCCCCCGGCCCGGCTGAAACCCCCGGTCTCCGTTCTCCGAGGCCTGCCACCCACTCTAGGGATTCCCTCCCGCCCACAAAGCAAAGGCCTGAGCACCCTCGGAGCGCAGGCAGGAGCCACGGAAGACCCCCAAGTGGGGATGCGCCGCCTCGGGAAGGGAGGGCCTGGCTCCGAGAGCAGTCAACCGCCCGGACGGTCGGGGTCGCTCCAAGGGAGGCGACGCAGGTGCCCCCTAGCTCAGCTGGGTCGGCACTGGGTTCGCGGTCGGCTCGCCAGACACAGTGCGGGCACGGGCCCCCCGGTAGCCCACGGGGCCCAGGTCGGGAATGGTGACAGAGGCCACGGATACCCTCCCCGGGGACCGCTCGAACCCTCAAGGACCTCATCCTTCGGATTCACCGCATCGACACCCACCTTCCCCACCTGGAGTCAAGAGTAGGCCAGCGAAGCCCCGCTCCTCGACCTCGGGCCCAGGGTGAACCAGTTGCTCCCCTCTGGGTAGGCCCCCGAGACGGCAAGCAGGGCGGCCGACCGTTCCGGGGACCCAAGCTCTGCGGGGGCCGCTGCTGGCGCCGGGGCCCAAAGGGCGCGTGCACGCCGCCGGGCTCTCGGGCAAGGGCTGGGGGACAAGGAGAGCCAGGGGGTCAACACCGGGGTGCCCCTGGCCAAGAAGGAGGTGAGCATGCACAGCCTCTCCCTTCACGTCCTCCTCCCTACCCCCCCCGCACCCCCCACCCCCCGGTCCCCTTCACACACACACTAAGGGGCTTTCTGGGAGCTGACGTGCGCGAGGAGAAGGGGCAACAGGTGCCTTCACGCACTCGGTCGGGGTGGTGGTGGTGGACCTGTGCGGATGCTTGGGCACACGTGTGCGGGGGAAGGCACGACCCATCCCCGACCTTCCTTCCACGCGTGAGGCTACTGGGACAGCTGGGGTCTCCGCTAAGGTCGGCCCGTGTGCTCCAGAGCGGGAGCCTCCCTCGTGGCCATGGCAGACGGGTGCCTGGCTGTGGGTCCATCTGGGCACACGGGGTTCGGCCCGCTGCCCAGGGGACGAGGCTCCGCTCCCTGGAGCCCCAGAAGCGGGAATGCTCCCCTCCGCCACAGCGGCCGAGACGTGGGAGCCGCCATGTTGGAGCCAGGGAGGGTGGACACTGGCCTGGCCTTTTCTTTTTGTTTTCTTTCTGGCGTGGCCTTTTTTCTTCGCCAAAGGGCGGAGGGAGAGGCCCGTGGGGGAAGGGACGGTTGGCATCCGTGGTGCAATACTGCCATCAAGCGGAACTCCTCGGCGGTCCCGTGAGCCCCGCGCTGCGCCCGCCCCGAGTGGAGAGGCCCAGCAGTGACGTGGGAGTCCCAGGCGGGACTGGAGACGGGCCCTACCTCCGTGGCACCACATCCCACCCCCCCCCGCAACTGCCCCGAGGTGCAGAGCTCCCCCAGGGCAACCTGGGAGGTTCCACGGACGGGTAGCGGGACAGAGCGCGAGGTCCCGGTGCCCTGCGGGTCGGGCACGGGAAGCCAGGGCTCGGCACCCTGGCGGCCGCCATGTCTGGGCGGACGAGACGGGTGCAAGCCAGCCCGGAGGGGGAAGGAGCACCCAGCCGGGCCAGGGGCGCCAGGGAGGCCTTGGGCCCACGCGCGTTGGGTGGCCGCCGTGCCCCTTCCCCAAGGAGCCAGAGCAGGGTCGGTCTGGGAGGGCCCAGGGCCCTGATGTCCCTGCGTCCGGTTCTGAGGATCAGGTGTGGAGGCTAGCCACCCGGTGTCCAGGGACCTGGAGGGTGAGGTGGTCTGCAGAGGCGGCGGGGTAGGGGAGGGGAAGATAGTGGTGGCGGACACCAGGAGGAGAGGAGTCCAGGAGGGACAGGCCCATCCCGGGACGAGCCAAAGTAGAAGCACCAGCAGCCTCCTTAGCCGTTCTCCCCACCCCTTCCCCGTCCCCGCGGCCACCAACCGCCCCCTCCCCCCCCAAACCAGGCCTGGGCCCACGAAGCCCTCGCCTGACACACACAGGGCAGCTGCACCGCCATCTGCAGGGGCTTCCCCGCCTCTGGCGTCTGGCGGAGGCCGGGCCCCAGTGCTCCCCCACCCAAGTCGAGGCCGAGCCGCCCGGCCGAGGCGTCTGAGTTTGCACACTTCGCGTTCTGGGCCACACCTTCCCCAACACGCCACCAGGGCGGGCAGGGCAACGACAAGGAACGGCCGGCTGGCTGGCTCTTGCCTCTGCGTCCCAATGCCACGCTTGCTTCAGAGCTGGCCGTCAACGGACCAGTGTGGAGTGCGTGTCAAAAGGGCCAGGCACCTTGGGACCGCGGGCCCCTTCTCTCCCGCCTGGGGCTCCGACTTCACTCCCAGGCACGCCACGGGCCGTGGGCTCACGGGATCCGCAGAGCAGTTCCGCTTGATGGCAGTATTGCTCCACGGACACCAACCGGCCCTTCCCCCAGGGCCTCTCCCTCCGGCCCTCGCCGAAGAAAAAAGGCCAAGCCCGGCCCCCTAGGCTCCAACATGGCGGCTCCCATGTCTCAGCCACTCTTGTTGCGGAGCATAGTACTTCTGTGGTTTGTGGAGCCGTGTCTTTTTCCCCTCTGGCTCTCCTCAGGTTGCTTTTGTGTCCAAAACTCTAGGTGGATGCCAATGGAAGCTCAGGGGGGCTCCTGGTAGTGGACATAAACCCATCCACGATTCCATCTTCAGCAGGGGTGGGCTGTAGGGTCCCTCAGTCGGCATGGTGGTCATGGGCCTAGGGTCGTATCCTCTAATCACTTCTAGGTTTTCCCTTGCTCATATTCTGACTAGGGCATCCTTAGGTAGGTAGGTTACTTCGAGATGCCTGCCTCCTCTGGCAGCCTCTGGCCGCCAGGCAGAAAGTTTTGTGGTAGTCAATGGGTATTGTCTATCCTGCAAAATAAAGGTATACTTCCTATTGCTAGAGGATTGAGGGTTTTTGAGTGTCTGTCTGTGTACTGCAGGGCTTCCCTGGGATTCAGTGTCAATGGTGGCACACAGGAGTTGGTGTGGATAGTAGCTGTGTGCCACTTGTGAGATGGCAAGCCACCTCAGCGTGGATTTGGGTCAATCTCTGATTGTCTCATATTCCTATCGGGCATCGTAAACACCTGGGTGTGGTTAGGTATCAGGGATTTTCCTAGTTTCTACCTTATTGTTTCTTTTAGCTCCTGGAGAAGCCCTTTGTTTCACTGTGGTCAATCGGGGAATAGGTTTGGAGACATGCCAGTGATACTAAGTGTCCCCTTAGTGCTTCAACAGCTCTTAGACAAAGAGGCAGGGGGAGGTGCCGCTTCTGAGGTACACATTGTTTGAAAGACCTCTCTCCTAATGAGGTGAGATATGGACAGGAGGCAGAGGACTCGAAGAGAACTACATGTCCACCTCCAGGAGCACAGCACTTCACCATATGCTCCGTGTTGAAAAGAAATGGCAATGACACTGTCTTCTGTTCTTTTTCCGTATTTTCTGAGTTTGCATTTAACTCTTTCTCTATCTGAAATTGTCATACTCTGGGTGTTGGTAACACTTTCAATTATAGTGAGTTGCACAAAGCAATACCTAAGGAACCCCCAGGACTGACTGGAGGTCTTCCAGACCCACGCTCGAGGAGAGATGCGTGTCCCTGTCAGGGGCATTCTGTCTGTTTCCACGGCAGTCTATGTGTGCACAGGTAGAGTCTATGCAATTCCACATCGCTTTATGTTCCATGGGACTCCTCGAATCTCAACTTTTTTTAAAAGATGCTATTTATTTATTTGAGAGAGAGATAGAGAATGAGCACACGCATGCAAGCAGGGAGGGAGAGGGAGAGAGAGAATCTTAAGCAGACTCCCCCCACTGAGTGCCTCAGATCATGACCCAAGCCAATATCAAGAACTGGACGCCCAACCAACTGATCCACTCATCACGCCACCCCCCCCGGAACCTCAACTCTTGAGACCCCTAATTTTGGTCACTTCTAACAGGACAGGAGTCACGCAGTGAATCACACCCAAGGTTCCCATTAGCTCTTTCTCCCATATGGCAGTTATCAGGGAGCATAATCCTTCCCTGTCCCTTGGCTGTTGTATAGAAAGTCATACTGGGGAAGGCGTGGGGTGTCATGGCCCAATGCTCCTTTTGCGGGCTACAGGTGGTATCTTTCCTCCTGCCTAGAACCTAGAACAAGAACTTGACTTGAACACACAGCTCTGTCCAGGATATACTGTGAAAGGCTCATAGGACTGACCAACAAGTTCCTTTTGAAAGCAGGGCTGCCACAGAATTGGCACCATGCCCTTGCTGCTTGGACCCTGCCTCTGCCCTTTTCTAAGGCAGGAACCTTGACCAGACTAGTGTCCAACCCTACCTAAGCATGGTGGTGCTACAAGGTCCCTAGCCCACCTGCAGAAGCCTTCAATTATTTTCAGCTACGGTAGGAAGTATCATCCTCATGGCATTTGTATAAAGGCACTTGAAGAAGAAGAAAGAAAACATGTTTGGTTTCTGGTTATACCTTCACACAACATTTTCACTTGGAGGAATGGAAGTACACCTCCTGAAGACTTCATGCTTTCAAGTTCCTTGGTTTGTCAAGAAAGAAAATTAGAGCTCACAGAGAGATCTGTATTTGGCTGCCCTAATATGCTCCCCCAAAATCCCATACCCCCTAGCACATGTACTCTCTTAATATTCTAGCAAGCATTTGTTCCCAAGTTTTCCCTGACCCAGCAGGAGGCCATGGTGCAGCAAGCTAGACCCAAGAGCGATCAGGAGATGATGGGAAGAACAGGTATGGAGAGATCCACTCAAAGCAGATGGCAACAGGCATTACAGGCCTGGCTCTCCTGAAAAGGCCTCCAGTGACCTCTCCCCACATGGCGCTGGGACTGCTGCTTCCATGAGTGACGTGAGGAGCCAAATGTTCTGTTATCTAGTAGTTGGCTTCACAGGAACTGGGGCCCAAGTCAGGCTGAGGCCCAATCCCTTTCCACTCTCCCTGGTCCTGCAGGACACTGACCTTGAATTCCTCATATGGATCGCTGTAAGTAATATACAGAGATGATCTAGGTGCTCATGCATGCATCTCCTTTTTCCTGTTCCACAATCAGGAACTGACTTGAGAGCCTTTTCTACCATGGCTGAAACTCTGGTACTGTACGAAAGTGTCTTGGTGTCAGGAACCTGCCTGGGGAGTCTCTCCTTCTGGAGCCTTGCTGAAATACCACGATCACTGTGTTTTTCCTACGGTAAAATAAACTCTCTTGAAAAAGGAAAAAGAGCACTCACTCACCCAAAACACCAGCACTGGCTTCTTCGTTTTCATTTCTCTTTCATTTCACTCTGCCTCCCCTGCAACGAGAGAGAGCTCATTCAGTATGGAACCACCACGGTGCTGGGGAACAGGATGTTGTGTACATCCCACTCAAGCAACCGAGTGTTTCCGGTTACTATTCCTACTACCTCTGGGGTCAACCAAAACTTCTGAATACAGCAGGGTGAATACATCAACTTCACTCATCCTTCAAAAATTGCACAGATTGTCATTCAGGGGTGTCAGAAAGCAGCTCATACAGAATGCACTGGGTGAAAACTGAAGATAGCTTCCACAGTCTCTTTTCTGAGCCACAGCCATCACCTTGGCATTTATACTCAGAGCTTTCCTCCTCAGTTCTGGACCTGCATGACTATGGAGGGATATCAATGGGTATTTTGGCAGGCCTGCATCCTCCTCCAGAATGGAGTAACAGACCCTTTACTGAGCAGCAACTCATTTGACTCAAAGGGGTACCAGGTATCTCCTCTCTGGTTGTGCTGAGATCCACCACATTGACTTTCTAGGGATGTGGACATTTTCTCTTAAGGATGTGGCAAGTTACGATTTACCAGCCTCTTTCCTCTGTGTGGACGCTGACACAAGAGAATGTATCCTGGTCACACATACCCACACTTCAGTAACCATGACTCAGTATGCTGGTTGAAGAGGGAAGGAGAGAAGTAGAGAAACCCAGTGTCTGACGAGAAGGGACAAGTAAAATAACCTATGCTCTACCCCCTGGCAGAGATGAGGGTACCCTATACTGGGTAGCTATGAGAAAACAAATGGAGAGGATCGAGCAGGCAAGGACATTTACTCGGCACAAATGTGCCAAGGCCAGGATACCTATATGCTGGGAGAGCAGCCAAATGTGAAAGTGTATAAAGTACTATGTAGGACTTGGGGGGTCAGAGAGCAGAATGTAGCATGCCCTCTGTGTCTGTTAGATTTCATTTGCATGCAATCCCTGCAGCATACAGGAAGAAAAATTACATGTGGTTCCCATTGCAGGTAGGGAGTTGGAAGGCAGAGAGACAACTTGGGAGCAGTCACCATGCAACGCTAAAGGCTTTTCTTTGACTGGGCAAAATTTCTATCCAACACGGCATCTCCAAGGCAGTTACGGGGAAAAATACAGAGGGGAAATTTATACATATGCATACACATGTATGACACATAAACATATTTATGTGTCTATTATTAAGGAAAAAGTGAATCCTGAATGAATGAGCAGGTGTTCTGAAGGTAGAATATAGAGACACTCCCAAAGACGACTTCCCAGGAGGGGCTGCTAAACAATGGCCCTCACCTAGGTCATCTGACTGTGTGGATGAAGCCACTGGGCTCTTCATCTGTCCATAGGACTTCACCCCTCCCACCCCCAACCCCCACAACCCACCTGGGGCATTCAGTGGCAGAGTGACTGAGGCTCCTGGAGGTGAGCATGGGCAAACCACCTCCCTGTCTTCTTACCTAACAGGGCCTCTGTCACTTCCTCCATAATGGCCTACTCCTGAGCCCTTAAGCTGGTTGAAGTAGCTGGATGAATGCAGAAAAGAGGTAATAACTCAAAGAAAAGAAAGAAAATCCAGGTCCTGGTGACAGTTACTGCTATGGAATCAATGTCCTCAGAAAGTAAGGATTCTGCCCCAAAAGAACCATATGGGTATCCATACAAAAGTTTGCAGAGAAAACAGGGTCCCAGTTCCCAGGATATCCACATTTAAAACTCTTAGATGTGGTGATGAATCCACAGACGTATGTATTCTTTCGGATGTTATTATAGGTATAGTCTCACTGCCATTAAGAATCCAAATATAAGAGATACCACTTCCCCCAACACCCCAGTACAGTCAACCCCATTTGGGGACTTAGTTGGCCTTAGAGTCGTCAGGAACCTTTTTTGATCCTTAAAGGGCAGAGGGAGAAACGTCACAAGCACGCATGCATGGCATTTCTGGAGCAACAGTGCCATCAAGCGGATACTTTTTGAGCAAAGCCTGCAGCACCTTCCTGTCTTCTGCTGAGAAGGCCTGTGAGGGGACAAAGGGTGGTACTGGGGCACCCACAAGATTCTGGGCCAGACCCAGAACACCCCCAGAATCAGTGGGGAAACGACACAGGGTGGATAGAGACAGAACTTGACCATCAAGCAGCATTGGGCTGCCAGGATGCAGGCCTCCCCGGGCTGTGGGGGCGTGGCCTCGGCAGCCGCCATGTTAAGAAACCAGGAGCTGAAGCTCCAACTCCAGGGCATCTGGCCTGTGGATCCTTGCCCTTGGTGCAGGAACAAGCTCAGCCAGTGAGGTCCCTGGGGTCTCAGGGCCACGGGTAACCCAGGACCAGAGGCCCCAAGCTCAGCTGCCACCCCTTGGTGGGGGTAGCACCTTTTAGACAGGATGGAAAATTTCCTGATTATTTGGTACTAGACCCAGACAAGGAAGAGTAATGCAGGTACACTGCAGGTTTGAGCTAGAACTGTGTTTTGTTTACTTTGGCTCCCTATACAAAGAGAATCTGGGTTTCAGGCCCCAAAGTATCCCAGAAAGCCCTACCTGTCCCATACAACAGAGGCTGTAGAAACAGAATGAAACAGGACAGGATCAGTATACTGAGATGGACATCATCCTCCAGAGTGAAGGGATCCAGGTCTGTTTTCTGCACTACTTGTTGGGAACGTCACAGCTCAGAAGCATCCTATTCCTCAACCTCCCTCCCACTATATGAGTGTATGACATGGGTCCTCGTTTAGGGACTCTCCTGGGATTTCCTGTATGGGGTCCATGTTCTATAGGTGGCCAGAGGGGTATACTGAGACCACCTTGGTCTAGGGAACAATCAGACCATGTCGATCAGGACCTGGCCCTGGGAGCTCAGCAAAAAGTTCAATCCCAAAAGGCTATGCCTACATAAGGCCACAAGTATAAAATGAAGGAGCAGTGGGTTTCCCACACCCTTCCAGGAGGGGTGAAATCAAGGAGTGTGTGTGGAGGAAGAGCTGAGCCTGGAAACTTGCTCCCAGACAGCCTCCTCAGCAGGTAAAAGCTAGGCAAAGAGCATGAGCTACCCCAGAGGTTCTTCCAGAAGCCGGCTATCAGAACAGCTGAAGTCTAAAATGAATTGCTGTGTGCCCAGGAGTATGTGCCTTGTTCCTGTCTTTGAGAGACATGCTTGATCTGTGGTGGATATGGGGGAGGGGGGCATCTCTCAACAGCTGTGAGCTTTAAGCACCATCTTCAGACCTCTTGATTTCCCAGCTTTGGGGGCAGGCATGGGGTTGAGACCTTGGAGATCCAAGGGTGAATGGAAGCCAAGGCCATTCCTTATCATCACTGAAGTGAGTCTCAGGGAGTCTTGGGGAAGGTGGCCAAGAATGCCAAAGGCAGCAAATTACTGGCTAGGGAATCTGCAATGCTCTGCTAAGCCACAGATGGGTCTGGAAGTCCTGGATCCTAGAGACACCAACAAATGACACCACAGTTGGTAAGACTGAACTCAGGCAAAGGGCTCCTTCAGCCTGGCTCCTTTTTCCTGGTGTGGGCTGGTCCCTTCTGGACTCTGCTTGCTTGCTTTCACTGGGCCTCAGACCCTTTAGCACAGGGTAGCCAGGCTCCACATTTCATCTCTGAGCTGGACAGAAGAAGGTCACTGTCCTGTTTCTAGGACTGCCAATCGCAGCAGCCCTCCAGTGCCCACAGTAGTGTTTGGCTGGGCTTTACTCGGCCCAAGAGAGGCTTTCAGGGCCCTGGTCTGTCCAGGCCAAACCTGCTCTTGCTACAAGGGGAAAGGGCACTTGGCCAAATGCCTACAGCCTTCTGGCTGGGGCTCCTTCCGAGGGCTTCCTCTACTCCTGCCCAGACATATCCACCACTAGGGTGCCAAGCCTTAGTTTCCTGAGCCAGACCCACCAGTCTCCTAGACCATGATCCTTATCACAGTGCCAGTCTCTGGAGCTTCCCCAACCCAATTCCGTCTTGGGTCATGCTTACCAACCCACCCCCCCCCACCCCACCCCTGGCCTAGTGGGTCTCCTGACCTCCTAGGGACACACTGTCCTTGTCTAACACTTCACCCTCATCTCTCCTCCCCCAGGAAGTGATGGTGCAGGGTAGGTGGGATTTGCAAAGTATTTCCTCTTGGTGGCAGTACTGCACCAGAAATGCCAATGTGCCCTTCCACCCCACGTCCTCTCCCTCCACCCTTTCCTAAGGAAAAAAACACCAACCTGTGTGCAGTCTGGCTAACACAAGGTGGCTCACCATCTTGGCCACTTTAGGGTAAAGGGGCAAACACCTCAAAATCTGGCGCTCCATCCTGCAAGGCCTGGTCTCTGTAGAATCTTCTTGGACTGCCTTCAGGACACAAAGGCAATGACTCCCCATCTAGGCACCCTAGCAGTGGATCTGAAAGTAACTCTGGCTGTTTCTTTAGCACTCCACATTTGCCAGCCCCTCCAAAAACATCCTGACCATGAGGTCTCATGTAGCTTGATACAAAGACAGTTGGTCTACAGGCACCAGGAGAGGTCAAGTAAGGTAAATCTCTAGTTGCAATACAATAATCCTGTTAACCTGGTTTATGTTACATGACTGTTCATACTTTTCAGATATGGATTATTATATATGGGTCAGAAATGGAACTACATGGTATTCTAAAGACACCTGTCCTTGTATCTGGCCTATATTCATTTTCCCAGTGCTTCCTACGAGAAGATTTTTAATGAAAAACACGTAAGATTTCTGTACGCTTGTGAGAATTTGTGCATTTCACTGTGAAGCATTTCATACGAAGGCATAAGCCTTTGGTCCTATTTCTGAGCAATTGGCACATGCTATATGATGAAGACTACTTGATGTCAGGTACACCTCTAGAATCCACTTTTCAAGACTGTGGCAGATGCAAGGGGGAATAATCTCCAACGTGTACTGAAGGAACACACTGGCCAGGTAAAGTGTCTGAAGACAATATAATCAGAAGGAAATTCATTCTGCTGGTGTGCCCACGTCCCAATTCCCCAGCTGCCCGCACATTGTTCTGGCTGGGAATATACAGACAAATCATGTTTTCTTTTGTGTTTTTTGTTTGTTTGTTTTTTTCCTCTTGATCTACACATTTTTTTTTTAATTTTATTATGTTATGTTAGTCACCATACAATGATCTACACATTAATGTACTGCTCCAGAGGCCCGATGTGACTGAAGGCCGTTAGAAATCTTTTAAATCAATTGAGAAAAATCAAGCAAAATTCTAAAGAGCCTCCACTGCATGCCACAGACCTCCAAAGAAAAGCAAGTCACAATCTTATGTTATCCTTTTCATCCTCAAAAGATTGTCCGATGCTTGACAGCAAACTGTTTAGGTGGACGGTAAAATGTCTGTTTCTACCTCAGTCTATGTGTGCACTGACATAGAGGTGTACACATATCCACCCGGATATTTCTTTCTGGTTTCATATTGAAGGAGACTCATCAAACTTCAACCCTTCAGGAACCTTTCTGCGTGTCCCCCTCAAAAGAGGACACACTTCTCCCAAGGATTCAGGCCCACGAGGACCACCATCTCATTCTTTCTATGGCAGGCAATGTATATTCCGTCCCATAGCTGAATAACAGGACATCCCACTAATTTACCTCTAGAGGTCCTTCTGGTCCCTTTCTACTTCTCAACTCTACAAATCCTGAGTTAAAGACACTCTTGGATGCACTCCTCTGCTCATTTATATGTGAATATAATTCCCCTCTGCATTTTCAGAGAAGCAACAGAATGAACCAAAATTCTCATGTACTTTCAATTTTTGGATCAATGTTGCCAAATGGTTTTCCAAGAGGCTCGTACCTAAATGCATCCTGCCCAGTATTAGATGTCCCAATTCTAACAGAACTGGCTAGTCTTTTTCATTGAGCTCAATATAAAAGGTAAAAGGGGTATATACTGATGAATATACAAATGCCTGCCTCCATTTCCTTATGTTTCCTCGGCTAAAGTAGGTTTACATTGAGATGGAGTTCAACTGATCAGTCTAAAGTTTCGTGGATGCTTGGGCTTTAATCAGGTTTAGAAAGCCCCCTTTCATGCCATCCTTTGAACTAGATTCTCCAATTTTCAAACATTTTAGTTTAGCTCTCATCAG
Organism: Halichoerus grypus; assembly: GCF_964656455.1. Lineage (NCBI taxonomy): Eukaryota > Metazoa > Chordata > Mammalia > Carnivora > Phocidae > Halichoerus > Halichoerus grypus. The sequence goes on along the minus strand of NC_135727.1, from coordinate 33,465,892 downwards.
CAAATAAGGCCCTATGTACAATCAAAGCACAAATAGGAATAGAAGACCCTAAAGAACATGATTAGTATTGTGTATTCCATAGTTTGAAGAGAGCCACTGTATATCATGTTTAATCAGGCCTTGAAAAGAAAAGGCAATAGAGATTTGTTTTATTTTGATCCTCTTAAACTCTTTTTTTTTTTTTTTTAATTCTGGTTTACAGGTTCCACCATACTCTGAACTTAGCCCACCTTGTTAGGTACACTAGGGTGTCTATGCCCTTTTCAAATTAATCAATTGAGATATAGATCACCTTCTGGAATCACTGGATTAATGTCTATTGCCCACATGTCTTATCTGCAATGGTCAAGCCAGCCTGCTCTCCTTGGCTTCCAGTTAGATTACCAAGATCCTCTTATTTGGAAAGATACCTGGGACCTCAAGTGGGAGGTTCACTCTATCACCATGTCAGTGTGAACCCTTGTCAAAAGGGTACACTGAGACTATTACCATGCTCACAATATTGGGGTAGAGACCACATGAGACTGTGTGGATCAGGATGTTGGCCTGTGCTCAGCATATAAGGTCTCAGTCAGCATCTTTCCCACATAACATTAACTTTCAAAATCTTTAGAATTTCAGCAAATGTGTTAAAGAAGAAATGCAAGGGTTTCAGCACCCTCTAATGAGATGTAAAAAAAAAAAAAAAAAGTAGTAACATTTGAATTCCGTTTGCAACACTGCACTGTAAGAGAGAAAATATTTCAGAGAAATTGATTTGTAACTTTTTACCCAAGTTTTACCCACCCAATGCTGAAAAATCCTATGCTTTCAATTTTTTCCACCTTTCCTAGGGTTGATAAGAACCAATATGGAAAATACTTATATCCTTCACTGACACCTAGAGGGTTAACAAAATTCTTAATAATCAAGTAATCAAGGACTCTATCAATTTTTTCAGCCCAATTCCATGGACAAATATCCCCTTACAAAACAGAATAAAGGGATTTATATTACCAACAATTAAGGATTATATACCTAGGAATAATCTAACAAAAGCATGAAAAACTTACATGAGGTAAACTTTTAAGTGTCCTGACAGACAGAAAAGCACACTCAAACCACAGTAAAGATGTATTATATTCTTGAATAAAAAGATTCAACCTCTTGAATATATTAATTCATCATCAGTTGATTAATCAATCTATTCTAATCCCAAGAAAAATCCAAAAGGCTTTAGAAGACCTTGTTGTTGTTTTCCATTATTCATAAGGGACAACAAAATAAACAGGTAGGAATATCAGGTGGGTTTTGATAATGAACAGCCATGTGGTAGGATGACTAGCTCTACCATATATACAGAACACAAAGACCAAGAATAGACCCCAAAATGGGCCACTTTCTTACACCATACACAAAAATAAACTCAAAATGGATTAAAGATCTAAATGGAAGAACTGAAACCATAAAACTAAAACACACACACACAGGCGGTAAACTCTTAAGACATCAGACATCAGCCTGGGCAATATTTTTCTGGATCCGTATCCCAAGGCAAGGGCAACAAAAGCAAAAATAAACAACTGGGACAATGGTAAATTAAAAAGCTTTTGCACAGTAAAGGAGACCATCAATAAAATGAAAAAGCAACCTACTGAATGGGAGAAGATATTTGTTAATCATATATCCAATAAGGGGTTAATACCCAAAATATATAAAGAACTCATAAAACGCAATAACAAAAAAACAACTCTATTAAAAAATGGCCAGAGGACCCCAACCGATATTTTTCCAAAGACATACAGATGGCCAACAGACATATGAAAAGATGCTCAACATCACCTAACATCAAAGAAATGCAAATCAAAACTACAATGATATATCACTTCACACCAGTCAGAATGGCTAGTATCAAAATGACAAGAAATAACAAGTGTTGGTGAGGATGTGGAAAAAGAGGAACCCTTATGCACTATTGATGGGAATGTAAATTGGTGCAGCCACTATGGAAATATGGAGGTTCCTCAAAAAATTAAAAATAGAAATACCATACAATCCAATAATTCTACTATTGAGTATTTACCTGAGGAGAACAAAAGAACTAATTCAGAAAAATATATGCACCCAATGTTTACTGCAGCTTTACTTAAAATATCCAAGATATGGAAACAACCCAAGTGTCCACTGACAGATCAATGGATAAAAATGTAGTATATATATATACACAATGGAATATTACTCACCATAAAAATAATGAAATCTAGCCATTCACAACAACACTGATGGACTTAAAGAATATTAACTAAATGAAGTCAGACAGAGAAAGACAAATATCATATGATTTCACTTACATGTGGAATCTAAAAAACAAAACAAAACAAAAAACAAGCATTCTCAGAAATACAGATGATAAACAGGCGGTTGCCAGAGGGGAGGAGGGTGGGGTAATGGGTGAAATAGGTGAAGGGAATTAACAAGTACAAACTTCTAGTTATAAAATAAGTTATGGGGATGAAAAGTACAGCATAGGGTATATAGTCAATAATATTGTAGTAACTTTGTATGGTGACAGATGGTAACTACACTTACTCTGAGCATTTCATAATGTATATAATTGAATTGCTACGTTAGACACCTGAAACTATTTTTTAAAAAATTTTATTTATTAATGTGACACAGAGAGACAGATCACAAGTAGGCAAAGTGGCAGGCAGAGGGAGAGGGAGAAGCAGGCTCCCCGCTGAGCAGAGAGCCTGATGTGGGGCTCGAACCCAGGACCCAGGGATCACGCCCTGAGCCAAAGGCAGACGTTTAACCGACTGAGCCATCCAGGCACCCGCTGAAACTATTTTTTAAGTGTATTTATTTTTAGTGATCTCTACACTCAATGTGGGGCTCAAACTCACAACTCCAAGGTCAAGAGTTGCCAGCCGACTGAGCCAGCCAAGGCACCCCCACCTGAAACTAAATACTATATGTCAATGACACTTCAATAAATTAAAAAAAAATAGACCCAAAGACATACAAGAATTTAGCATACAGGGGCTCCTGGGTGGCTCACTCAGTTAAGCATCTGACTTCTGCTCAGGTCATAATCTCAGGGTCCTGGGCTCAAGCCCGCATCAGGCTCCACACTGGGTGGGGAGGCTGCTTGTCCCTCTGCCCCCCCTGCCCCAACTTGTGCACACTCTCAAATAAGTAAATAAAATCTTTAAAAACAAACAATTTAGCATACAAAAGGTAGCCTCCCAAATCAGTGGAGGTGAAGACAGATTTGGGACAAAGGGGTACCCATCTAGAAAAGATGGATCCAAGAATTAAATGTGCAATGAACAGAATCATACAACTACTAAAAGAAAGCATGGGCTGATTCCATTGTAAATGTGCAGGAGGGAAAGCCTTTCGATCTTTGATTTAAAACCCATCAAAGAAAACATGGATACATATGAACAGGCAAAATTCACCATATTAAAAAAAACCCTCATAATCAAAGTCAGAAAAGCAATGATAAATAAGAAAATATTTTCAACTCACACTTTAGAGGACGCTTTAGAAATAATTTCGGTACCACCCAACAGTAAAAGATATTAACAGCCCACAGAGAAAGAAACACAAAAGTACCCTAAATATACAAAAAGATTCCCTACCAACTCATAAGGAAAATCTAAACAAAAATTGCACTGTTGTACAATTTCTTACACATCAAGGGTTTCTACTCATGACCTGCCCCTCTGAGGGGCTTGTATTACTAGTTTATTGTATTAACTTTTTATGTATTAACTATTTCTGGCCCTATGTTGAATCTGGCTCATCTTTTAAAAAAAAAAGATTTATTTATTTTAGAGAAAGAAAACACGATGGGGAGAGAGAATCTCAAGCAGACTCTGCGCTGAGCATGAAGCCTGACATGGGGCTCGATCCCAGGACCCAGAGATCATGACCTGAATCCAAATCAAGAATTGGATGCTTAACTCACTACACCACCTAGGCACCCCAAATCTGGCTCATCTTAAGTGGTCTCAAGTCATCACTTACTATTTTCTTGCAAGGATTTATCCTACACATGCAGAGAGTAAAATGCCATTTCACAGGCTGATGTTTTCACACAAAGTGTGGAGCCAATCTCTTTGAATACATAAAATGGGTGCTGTCCCTCATGTGAAAATCCCTAACCCTTACGTTTCAATTGCTATCTCATGCCATCAAATCTTCTTTGCAGAACTTAACATGAGGTGTTAAATTGTGGAAATGAGACTAAACATTTGCCTCAGTATCATAATTTTGCATTTGAGTATCCCCTGTTCCCAAAAGTTTGAGTTACACCACTTCACTTTTATGAAAGACCAACATTAGTATGGTAACAGCTTTCTTCCAGAAAGCGACAATTCTCAGATTTCCTTCAGTTAGCAAAAACCAGTACTACTCTCGGACTTCCTTAAAAGTGATGTGGTGTAACATGAACTTTCAAATTTTCAGAAAGTGCGGGATACTCTTGGCTTTATGCCATTTCAACTTAGGGTAAGTTTCATAGAAATGTTCTTTAATTTCTGATAGCAGGGGAAACATGTATTGCCACTAGCCTTCATTATCTTTGATAAACTGAAACTGCTTCTTTAAAAAGCTTGTTTCTTTCAGATCCTCCTATTGCATAGAAAACTGTAAAAAGATGAAAATGTACACCACCAGTAATCCCATTGCTTGGGGAAAGCCCCTGAAAATTTGGGGGCTTGGTTAAATGCATAGGCAGAAACAGATAATTATTTTAGGTCAAAAATTCATTACTAACATCTGTGCTGTTTGATAACCATCAACTTTTCCAAAAAATTGTGTTTAAAAATTGTAATTTAAATTCCTATTTTGGGGGCGCCTGGGTGGCTCAGTTGTTAACCATCTGCCTTCCGGCTCAGGTCATGATCCCAGGGTCCTGGGATCGAGCCCCACATCGGGCTCCCTGCTCCACGGGAAGCCTGCTTCTCCCTCTCCCACCTCTCTCGCTGTGTCTGTCAAAGAAATACAATCTTTAAAAAAAAAATAAATTCCTGGGGCGCCTGGGTGGCTCAGTCATTAAGCGTCTGCCTTCGGCTCAGGTCATGATCCCAGGGTCCTGGGATCGAGCCCCGCATAGGGCTCCCCGCTCAGCCAGGAGCCTGCTTCTCCCTCTCCCACTCCCCCTGCTTGTGTTTCCTCTCTAGCTGTCTTTCTCTCTCTGTCAAATAAATAAAATCTTTTTAAAAAAATAAATAAATTCCTATTTTGTCTTTAAAAGAACAGAGATGTGGTTAAAATATGGTCTGAAAGAGTCTCATCAAAATTCTACTCCCTTGGAGTAAACACAATCAACAGCATGGTCCTTCCACCTACATTTTTTTGTTCATGAATGGCCAAAAGGACATGTGCATCTGGATAGGCAGGTGACATACAAACACATGTGTATAACATAAACTTTTGACCTTTGTTCATTTCTATTAATTATATAACCTACTTCTTTTTTCAGATTTCACTAGGGACTGAACAAGGTGTGACATGTGTCATAAATAATCAAATATGGACAGAACAGATTTATGGGAGTTCTGATGCTACAGAGTAGGAACCATTTAATGAGTGAAATACAGTAAGGTTGTAGAACTAATGACAAGCTCTTAAAAGTTTTAAATACACAGGAATATAAGAGGCTGGATTTCACGCAAAAATTGCTAAAACTGATACAGGAATTCAGCAAAGTCGCAGGATATAAAATCAATGCACAGAAGTCAGCACTAACAATGAGGCAGAAGAAAGAGAAATCGAGGAATCGATCCCATTTACAATTGCACCAAAACCCGTAAGAGACGTAGGAATAAACCTAACCAGAGAGGGAAAGGATCTGTACTCTGAAAACTATAGATCGCTTATGAAAGAAATTAGGGAAGACACAAAGAAATGGAAAAACATTCCATGCTCATGGATTGGAAGAACAAATATTGTTTAAATGTCTTACCTACCCAAAGGAACCTACACATTCAATGCAATCCCTATCAAAATACAATCAACATTTTTGACAGAGCTGGAACAAACAATCCTGAAATTTGTATGGAACCAGAAAAGACCCCGAATGGCCAAAGGAATGTTGAAAAAGAAAACCAAAGCTGGAGGCATCACAATTCCAGACTTCAAGCTGTATTACAAAGCTGTAGTGATCAAGACAGTATGGGACTGGCACAAAAACAGACACACAGATCAGTGGAACAGAACAGAGAACCCAGGAATGGACCCTCAACTCTATGGTCAACTAATCTTCGACAAAGCAGGAAAGAATATCCAATGGAAAAAAGACAGTCTCTTCAACAAATGGTGTTGGGAAAATTGGACAGCCACATGCAGAAGAATGAAACTGGACCACTTTCCTACAGCATACACAAAAATAAACACAAAATGGATGAAAGACCCAAGTATGAGACAGGAATCCATCAAAATCCTGGAAGAGAACACAGGCAGCAACCTCTCTGACCTTGGCCACAGCAACTTCTTGCTAGACATGTCTCCAAAGGCAAGGGAAACAAAAGCAAAAATAAACTATTGGGACTTCATCGAGATAAAAAGCTTCTGCACAGCGAAGGAAAGAACAAAACTAAAAGGCAACCTACAGAATGGGAGAAGATATTTGCAAATGACATATCCGATAAAGGGTTAGTAACCAAAATCTATAAAGAACTTACCAGACTCGGGGTGCCTGGGTGGCTCAGTCACTAAGCGTCTGCCTTCGGCTCAGGTCATGATCCCAGGGTCCTGGGATGGAGCCCCACATCTGGCTCCCTGCTCAGCGAGGAGCCTGCTTCTCCCTCTCCCACTCCCCCTGCTGTGTTCCTTCTCTCGCTGTGTCTCTGTCAAATAAATTAAAAGTCTTTTTAAAATAACTTATCAAACTCAATACCACCCAAAAAAAATCTAGTTAAGAAATGGGCAGAAGACATGGGGCGCCTGGGTGGCTTAGCCGTTAAGCGTCTGCCTCCGGCTCAGGTCATGATCCCAGGGTCCTGGGATTGAGCCCCACATTGGGCTCCCTGCTCAGCGGGAAGCCTGCTTCTCTCTCTTCCACTCCCCCTGCTTGTGTTCCCTCTCTCGCTGTGTCTCTCTGTGAAGTGAATAAAATCTTTTTTTTTAAAAAAGAAATGGGTAGAAGACATGAATAGACATTTTTTCAAAGAAGACATCCAGATGGCTAACAGACACATGAAAAGATGCTCAACATCACTGGGCTTCAGGAAAATACAGATCAAAACTACAATGAGATACCACCTCACACCTGTCAGAATGGCTAAAATGAACAACACAGGAAACAAATGCTGGTGAGGATGCAGAGAAAGAGGAACCCTCTTACACTGTTGGTGGGAATGCAAACTGGTGTAGCCACTCTGGAAAACAGTATGGAGGTTCCTCAGAAAGTTAAAAATAGAACTACCCTACCACCCAGCAATTGTACTATTAGGTATTTACCCAAAGGATACAAACATAGTGATTTGAAGGGGCACGTGCACTGCAATGTTTATAACAGCAATGTCCACAATAGCCAAAATATGGAAACAGCCCAGATGTCCATCAACAGATGAATGCATAAAGATGTGGTGTACACACACACACACACACACACACACACACACACACACAATGGAATATTACTCAGCCATCAAAAAGAATGAAACCTTGCCATTTGCAATGACATGAATGGAACTAGAGGGTATTATGCTAAGCAAAATAAGTCAGAGAAGGACAAATACCATAGGATCTCACTCATATGTGGAATTTAAGAAACAAAACAAATGAACATAGGGGAAGGGAAGGAAAATAAAATACGATGAAAATTGAGAGGGAGGCAAATCATAAGAGACTCTTAACTCTAGGAAACAAACTAAGCGTTGCTGGAGGGGAGGTAGGTGGGGGGATGGGGTAACTGGGTGATGGGCATTAGGAGGGCATTTAATGAATGAGCACTGGGTGTTATACGCAACTAATGAATCACTAAATTCTACCTCTGAAACTAATAATACACTATATATCAATGAAATTGCATTTAAATTTAAATAAAGAGCCTGGATTTCTTCACTCAGGTCACTTTACCTCTTCAAATTTAGCTCCCCTGCTAAGTTACAAATCAGGAAGAGCACAAACGACTTGTGAAAATTAACCCTAGTCTCACAAGTCCTATCAGTCCATTTAAAATAATGTGAATGACATCTCCTCATATTCTTTTGCAACCTATTGTGTGAATCCAATGGTTTCACTTAAACAATTTACTTTATTTTTTAATTTACATCACGTGCCCTCCTCAATGTCCATCACCCAGTTACCCTATCTCCCCCACCCCCTCCCCTCCAGCAACCCTCAGTTTGTTTCCTATGATTAAGAGTCTCTTATGGTTTGTCTCCCTCTCTGATTTAAATAAACAATTTATAGGACGGAATAGTTTCCTAGGCCAGTCGCTGGAACTGGGTTTTTTGCAAGATTTTCAAGAAAGTTTGTCAGAAATGAGTAGAGGATTGAGCCCAACACGGCCAAGAAGGACACCTATTTTTTTCCTCAGTCCCTAGAAGCAGCATGTTTCTTTACACGAAACGTTACTGCTCTCGGGATACATTCTGAGAAGCCCTCCATCCAAACCGACCAAGCGGAACCTCCCGCGGCCACGCAAATAGGGAGGAAGGCCAGGGGAGAGAGGGGAGAAGGAATCCAGGAATCCGCGGGCCCACCCACAGCCACAGGGAAACGCTCCCAGGCCCACCCGCCGGCCGCGGAGGCCCCAGGGGCGCTACGACCAGGCTCTCCCCCCTACCCCCGCCGGGGCACAGAACCTAGAACGTAGGCGGCGGTCCAATCCCGGCGCTCACGCCCGACTTCGCCCCGCCTCGCCCCCCCCACCCGCCTGTCCCTCCAAGCCGTCGGGGCTGCAGCCACCGAGGGCCTAGGTAAGCACGCCGGGCACAGGCTGCCCACACGCTGGGGGACAGGGAAGGTCCTCGGGCCCGGAAGGGCCGCCCAAACCCGGCCCCCGTCCCCGGGCCCCCTCCCATCCCAGAAAGGAAAGGAAAGGAAAGGCAAAGGGACAAAGGCCAAGGGACCCACCTGACGGAGGCCGCGGGCCTGCGGGAAAAACCAGGTGAGCTCCGGCGCTCACGCCGGGGTAGACGGTGTGACTGCGACCCCAGCCCATCTCTGCCGTAAAGCAGCGCCCTCGAGGCCTCGGCTAGGCCGCAGCCCCTCCCCCCAGCGTTGGCGTCTCCTCCTATTCCCTGGAGCCGGCGGGGGCTGGAGATACGGGGTCTTGGGGGAGGGGGTGAGAATCCGGGTTCCTCGGTGTTGGCCCCGCCCAAGGGAGGGGTGGGACATCCTCAGAAGGTCCCAGGTGCAAGAAGGGGCGGAGAGGGGTGGACCTGGGAAAGTCAGAGCGGAAAGCCGTGTTTCGCCATTTGCTCCGGAAAATCAGTTTGTCCGCCTTGTAGGGTCCCTGCCGGCAAGACGATGAATGTGCTGAAACAAATCGAAAATTTACCCTTCAACAGTTGCAAAACTACTTGGAAAAGAAGTTTAAATAAATACACTTCCAGGGCGCCTGGGTGGCTCAGTTGGTTAAGCGACTGCCTTCGGCTCAGGTCATGATCCTGGAGTCCCAGGATCGAGTCCCGCATCGGGCTCCCTGCTCGGCAGGGAGTCTGCTTCTCCCTCTGACCCTCCCCCGTCTCGTGCTCTCTCTCTATCTCATTCTCTCTCTCAAATAAATAAATAAAATCTTTAAAAAAAAAAAAAATACACTTCCAAACGATGTTACAAGTTTGCATCATTCTTATGCCTGAGGTTATGAAAACTTTAATTGCTCCCTCCCCAGGTGAGAGTCGGCATCCGGACAGCAGGCGCTCCTTCCTCCCCGTCACCTCCCTCCCGCCCTTTGCCAAGGACCTGCTAGGGAACCAGCGCTCCTTGAGTGGGGCCGGGGCTGCTGCAGGCGGTGTCCACACCGCCTAGGTGGATGCGGATGTGCTGGAGCCGAAGGAATCACAGTGACTGGCAGGTCTCTCCTGCCTGACCGCCGTCTTGATTTATTTCTTCCTAACTATTGAAAGGAACACGTTGCTCTTGCAAAAGAATGCTCCCATAATGGAGACACGTGTAGATGACGAGAGAAACACGAACCTAACAGGTGATGCGGCCACTCAGAGATGAGGGGTGTTAATTGGGTGCGTGGATCCTCCCAGCAGGTTGTAACCTGAGGAGACAGAGAGATGGATGCAAATAAAGATCTTTTAAAACAGTCGTCGAAGGAGCTCCCCAGATTCATGGGTCCTCCAGCTATTTGGTTACTAAACAGTCGACTGTGAAGATATTTTTGTTGACTCTCCTTATTTCCATTGACAAATGCAGTCCTTTCTTGATTATTATTAAAAAACATGTTCACAAATAGAGGAATTCAGACATATTTCAAGAGAGAACTGAAGTCACCCCTGCCAACACCTGCATAGTCCCCTCAAGACCACCTGCTGTCTGGCTGCTCCCAGGGCGGCTCAAGCTCTGACTCACAGCCCCTTTTTCTCACCCATTCCCTAGTTGTTTGGGTGGAAGGAAGACAAAGAGGACCCTGAGGGGCTTTGTCCTGGTCAGGCAGCTGCCTTTTTGCATTTCAGGTCAACACAGGAAATCTCACAAACCCCTGCTGCCTTCCACTCCCAGAGGGTGGAGGGAGGGGTGAATGCTCTGCCTCACCTTCCCCACCAGGCAGAGTGGAAAGTGAATTACCTGACCCATCCCTGGCCTCTGGATCTCAGCTGCCCCTCTGGATTCCTCCCTGTGTTTCCTGTCCTTCCCTTTAGGAAGTAAGGGCCATTTCCTCACTCAGAGATCCAAGCCAAAGCCTTTTCTTCTGTCCCCCTTCCCTGGACAGACACAGATTCGGTTACTACTCATTGTGTCGGGAAACTGAGGTACGAAGAGACTCACTGGCTTTGCCATCGTGAACCAGGGTTGCACAAGATGGATTCACACACATGGGGCTCTCATGCTGCAAATCCATTGGTCCCTCCATGCTAATGGCCAATGAGCACAAGAAAAGATGATCAACATTATTAGTCATTGGGGAAATAAAACTTAAAACAACATGGAGATACCACTTCCTACTTAGCAAGATGGCTATATTAAAAATAAAATGGAAAATAGCAATTTGCAGTGAGGATGTCAAGAACTGAATCTCACATACCCTGCTAGTGGGAATGTAAATGGTGTGGACACCTGGGAAAGCCATTTGGCAATTCCATGAAAAGTTAAACATAGAGCGACCACGTGATTGGCAATTCCACTCCTGGGTATAAATAACAGAGAACTGAAAACAGATATTCAAACAAAAACTTGTACATGATGTTCATAGCAGCATTATTAATAAAGCTAAAAGGGAGAAATGACCCAAATGTCCATCAACTGATGAACATTTAAATAAAATGTGCTATATCCATACCATGGATTTTTATTTAGTCATTGCATGGAATGAAGATAATACATGATACAACATGGATTAACCTTGAAAATATAGTACTTTTAAAAAGGCAGACACAAAAAAATACATATTGCATGATCCTATTCACAAGAAATGTCCAGAAGAGGTAAATCCATAGAGAAAAAAAGTAGATTAAAAGTTGTCAGGGGCTGGGGGTTGGGGGAATGGGGAATGACTGCTAATGGGTATGGACTTTCTTTTTGGGATGATGAAAATATTCTAAAATTGATTGTGGTGATGGGTGCACAATTTTGTGAACAAACTTAAAAAAACAATGACTTGTATACTTTAAAATGATAAATTATATGGAGTATGAATTTCATATCAATAATAAAAGAGTAAGCCCATGCAAATTTAATAAAATGTAAGTAAAAGAATGATGGGAAATTTTATAATGTGGGTGAATCATGGTAAGAATACTATGACCCCCTGACCAATCTTTATTTTTATTTTATTTATTTATTTGAGAGAGAGTGAGAGAGAGCTGGAGCAGGGTGAGGGGCAGAGGGAGAAGCAGACTCCCTGCTGAGCAGGGAGCCCGATGCTGGGCTCAATCCCAGAACTCCAGGATCATGACCTAAGCTGAAGGCAGACGCTTAACTGACTGAGCCACCCAGGTGCCCCCTGACCAATCTTTATATCAGCAGTGTGTGAAACAGATATCATGTGCGTTCTGATATGATGTAATAGGAGTACAAAGCATCAGGTATAAAACATTCTTGCTAAGGTAATTTAGCCTGAATCTAACCAAGTCTATAGATCTCACTACGAGATATTCTGATTATAATGGAATTTGTTCAGGACAAGGATGCCTCCAGAAAAATCCAGAATGTGAGTAATTCTATAGGACAAATAATCCAGTATTTTCATCAAAGAAATGGCAAACAAAAAGGGTTAAGGGGATGTTATAGATGAAAAGAGGATTACATCATAATTCAGCCAATTCTGTGGATGATCCTTGTTTGGATCCTAATAAGAACAAATCAAATTTGAGAGACATATTTAGGTCAACCAGAAATATTGGACATGGGTATTTTCATGTGGTATTAGGCAATACAGTTGACCCTTGAACAATGAGGGGAGTTAGGGGTGCTGACCCCCTCATGCAATCAAAAATCCAAGTATAACTTTTGACTCCCCCAAAACTTAACTACTAATAGCCTACTGTTGACCAAAAGCCTTACCAGTAACATAAATATATATTTTGTATATGTATTATATGCTATATTCTTATAATAAAGTAAGTTAGGGAAAAGAAAATCATATTAAGAAAGTCATAAGGAAGAGAAAATACATTTACAATACTGTGCTGTTTCAAAAAAAAAATCTGTGTATAAGTGGACCCATGTAGTTCAAACCTATTTTGTTCAAGGGTTGACTGTAATTATAATTTCTTAGATGCAATGATAATATTTGGGTCTTTTAAAGCCCTTATCTGTTGGAGTGTTTGTTATAGTAGAGTGTATGGTTTGTATAGCTTAAGATTTATGTGTGAAATCATATATCTGCAATATGTTTTAAAATACTGAAGCAAAACAAACAAACAAAAAAGCAAGCCCCCCCCCCCCCCCGCAAACTGTTGAATATTGTTTAAGCTGATTGTTGTTGAAAAAAAGTCCCAGCTCAGGCACCTGGGTAGCTCAGTTGGTTAAGCATCTGCCTTTGGGAAACAGTCAACAAAACAAAGAGGCAACCCACAGAATGGGAGAAGATATTTGCAAATGACACTACAGATAAAGGGCTGGTATCCAAGATCTGTAAAGAACTTCTCAAACTCAACACCCAAAAAACAAATAATCAAGTCAAAAGGCAGAAGACATGAACAGACACTTCTCCAAAGGAGACATACAAATGGCTAACAGACATATGGAAAAATATTCATCATCATTAGCCATCAGGGAAATTCAAATCAAAACCACATTGAGATACCACCTTACACCAGTTAGAATGGCAAAAATTGACAAGGCAAGAAACAACAAATGTTGGAGAGGTTGTGGATAAAGGGGAACCCTCTTACACTATTGGTGGGAATGCAAGTTGGTACAGGCACTTTAGAAAACAGTGTGGAGGTGCCTCAGAAAATTAAAAATAGAGTATGATCCAGCAATTGCACTACTGGGTATTGACCCCAAAGACACAGATGTAGTGAAAAGAAGGGCCATATGCACCCCAATGTTCATAACAGCAGTGTCCACAATAGCCAAACTGTGGAAAGAGCCAGGATGCCCTTCAATATATGAATGGATAAAGAAGATGTGGTCCATATATACAATGGAATATTACTCAGCCATCAGAAAGGATGAATACCCAACTTTTACATCAACATGGATGGGACTGGAGGAGATTAGGCTAAGTGAAAAAAGTTAAGCAGAGAACGTCAATTATCATATGGTTTCATTTCTTTGTGGAACATAAGGAATAGCATGGAGGACATTAGGAGAAGGAAGGGAAAAATGAAGGGGGGGAAATCAGAGGGAGAGACGAACCATGAGAGACTATGGACTCTGAGAAACAATCTGAGGGTTTTAGAGGGGAGGGGGGTGGGGGGATGGGTTAGCCTGGTGATGGTATTAAGGAGGGCATATACTGCATGGAGCACTGGGTGTTGTACGAAAACAATGAATCGTGGATCACTACATCAAAAGCTAATGATGTATGGTGACTAACATAACATAATAAAATTAAATTACAAAAAGCATCTGCCTTTGGCTCAGGTCATGATCCCGGGGTCCTGAGATCTAGTCACGTATCGGGCTCCCTGCTCAGCAGAGAGCCTGCTTCTCCCTCTCCCTCTGCCTGCCACTCTGCCTACCTGTGCTCTCTGTCAAATAAATAATAAAAATCTTTAAAAAAAAGTCCCAGCTCACATGTGGCTCACCTTCTAGTGGGGGAGAATGAAAAAGTAAGACCAATGAGACACATATATATCATAAAGGATAATGATCCGAGCTTTCCAGCACATGAAAGCAGGACAGGGGAGTAGGGCATGGGATGGCTGTGGGGATTTGCACCTTCAGGTGGATTGGACACCTCATTGAGAAGGTGACATAAGAGATGAAGGAAGTAGGGAGAGAGCCCTGTGGAGATCTGGGGATGAGAGCTGCAACGAGAGGGAATATCCTATACCTCTTCTGTTACTCTGTTAAATCTTTTAGCCCCTGACCAATAGTCATTTTCCCTCCAGTTTTGATGCAACAGGTGCTGTGTTGTATTTTGGCAATATGCAAGTGGTCAGGTTTAGGGCCAGGATTACCTTGATGGTTTATGTAATCAAGATATGGTTCAAGACCTTTGCCACTTTGAATAAATTGAGGCTCTAGCCATGTGTACTAAACATGTATGCTTCTATAAATTGGATCTTTCTTGAATATGTGTATAAATTGTTCCTTGCTTAGCATCTTAAGTGACTCAGTCCAGTTTTATTTTTTTAAGATTTTATTTGTCAGAGAGAAAGTGTACAAGCAGGGGGAGTGGCAGGCAGAGGGAGAAGCAGGCTCCCTGCTGAGCAAGGAGCCTGACGCAGGACTCAATCTCAGGACCCTGGGATGATGACCTGAGCCAAAGGCAGATGCTCAACCGACTAAGCCACCCAGGCGTCCCTCAGTCCAGTTTTATATAGGCTGTTCACAGCTACTTGAGTGACAGAGCTGTACAAAATCCAAACTGTCCCTTGCCACCTAGTGCCAGGATATTCATCCCTCATTGGAATCATTAAGTAGCAAGTGGGGAACATTTCTATATCCGTGGATATAGGGCTAACAGGATATTTATTTCATTAACCTCAGGGACAGTAGCTTAAGTAAGCAGAAAGGTTGATTAGTATCTCTGACCACTGAATCCCAGCAAATTACAGTGTGAGGTCACCAAATGGTCACAGCTGATGACATCACAAAGGGTTTGCAGCATATAAAGCCCAGACCATCTTTAAGTCTAGGCTTATTTCTCCCAAGGGTGTGCGGTGGCTGGAAGGGTTCCTGTTACAGGGCTAGTAAAAGACTGGTGTATTTTTCTCTTTCTCACGCAGAATCTTTACTTAGAGAAATTGATTTGTATCCGCAGCAAGGGTAATCAAAAATAATTTCTTTCCTTTTCAGCTCATGGTTTTGAAGAAACCCGAAGAGTGTGATCGACAGTACGTGCTGCCCTTGCCGTGGTGTGGACCCAGAGTTCAAGCTTAGACGAGGAGCAGACCCTGACGTCACACTTCTGATAGGTAAGTAAGTCAGCTCAGTTGTACTTTGATTCTGTGCTACCCCCTTCAGCACATAGGCTCCTTTTTCAAAGTAGGCCTCGCACAGAACTTCCTCTGTTAATATCTGGTTAGCACTGTGTCCACGTACGCTCAGTCTCTCTAATGGTTCATTATGATGATCATGAGAGATCGTGAGCCTGGGGGACTGGAAATATTAACCTATCTGGTAAGTTCTAACACTCTTGAAACTCAGCTGTAGAATTTGATAAGCAGTAAGATCTGATCTCAGCTTTGCTCCTAATTGGCTGTGGCTTTAAGTAAGTCACACTCCTTGGGTCTTGGCTTCTTCATTGTTAGAAGTAGAGGATAAGATTAGTGGACTTCTAAGAAGGCATCTTCCCGCTCACATACTTTAGACTTGTGTGATTTGAATTCTAAGTGGGGTTAACTTTAAATTACAAGCAGAGAGTGGGGCACCTGAGTGGCTCAGTCGGTTAAGCGTCTGCCTTCGGGTCCTGGGATCGAGCCCCGCATCAGGCTCCCTGCTCTGCGGGAAGCCTGCTTCTCCCTCTCCCACTCCCCCTGCTTGTGTTCCCTCTCTCGCTGTGTTTCTCTCTGTCAAAAAAATAAAAAAAATAAAAAAATAAAATTACAAGCAGAGAGATCACATGACTCTGCAAATGCAGCAATGAACCATTTACAGAAGGAAATTGTGGACATTATCTTGTGTAGGCACATGTTCAGAAGCACACAAAGAGAAGCTGATTTTAGAAGGGATGGGAGTGTGGATTCAGAGAAATCTTAAAGTTTAATTTTTTTTTTTTAGTAATCTCTATACCCAGCATAGGGCTTGAACTCCCATGCTCTAACGACTGAGCCAGCCAGGTGCCCCTGGATTCAGAGAAATCTTAACATGGAGAGTAGTGAAGTCAAACAAGTTCATATCTTTCAGTGAAAGATTCGTAAAGAGTATGAGCCTGGCTAGCTCAGTAGGTAGAGCATGTAACTCTTGATCTCAGGGTCGAGAGTTTAAGCCCCACGCTGGGTGTAGAGATTACTTTAAAAAAAATAGAGTATCAGATCATTGATTGATCAAAGTCTTTGGGGAGGGATTGAAATTTAAAGGTACTAGAGATTCAGATTAGCCACTGTGGGACGTTTTCCAGGACTCAGATACGAATGGAGAAAACAATTAATAAGTAGTATTTTAGGTTTGACCCTAACCATTATTATTATCCAGATTGTTCACGCACTCTTCCTTCAGACTTGGATCTGAATGCCTTTTGTAATTTCTAAAGGTAAAATATACTCTGAGAATGAATATTGATTAACAGTGAAAGTCCTTAATGTTCCATTTAAGCTAAAGACAATTCCAGACAAGACGATATCACTTTTAGAAACAGGAGTAGCATTGTTGTATAGCCTTCTAAAATGATTTGAGGTGACATTGCAACAAAGGGGAAATAAAATGTAAATATGGCGTTTCTTTAGCTGGACCAACCAGAGTTCACACTAAATAGGTTTGTTTGGTCTTGTTTAGAGGCTTGACTGAGGTAGGGGTTGTGGCAGGACACAGCAGAAGAATGTCCACCATTTAGATGATCTCTCTGGATTAGTACCATATTTTAACCTCTCACATTCCCTCGTAACATTTTATACAAGTATTTTGATTTACTGTCTCAAGGAGAATGCCTTTATGATGTGTATCATTCTACTGTCTGATTTGGTGGAGCACATCTTTTAGAATGCTAAGCAATTAAGGATGCAGTAGAAAGATTCTAATTTGTATTAATGTGAATCAACTTGAATGTTCTAGAAGTGCGATCTCATTTCAAGATTAAATATATTTAAGAAGTTGAACTATCTGACATCTTATTTTTATACTTCATTTTCTAATTTATTAAACTTAAATATATGGTGTATAACATTAAAAAACAGTATAAATTATTTTTGTTCTTCTTTCCCTTGCCTCAGGAGTCATATCTAGAAAGAAGTTGCTACAGCCAATGTCAAAGAAGTTACTGCCTGTGTTCTCTTCTAGGATTTCTATAGTTTCAGGTCTCACATTTAGGTCTTTAATCCATTTTGAATTTATATTTGTATATGGTGTAAGAAAGTGGTCCAGTTTCATTCTTTTGTATGTAGCTGTCCAGTTTTCCCAGCACCATTTGTTGAAGAGACTGTCCTTTTCCCCATTGTATATTCTTGCCTCCTTTATTGAAAATTAATTGACCATATAATTGTGGGTTCACTTCTGGGTTTTCTATTCTGTTCTATTGATCTATGTGTCTATTTTTGTGCCAGTACCATGCTGTTTTGATCACTACAGCTTTGTAATCTAATTTGAAGTGTGCAATTGTGATGCCTCCAGCTTTGCTTTTCTTTTTTCATGATTGCTTTGGTTATTCGGGGTCTTTTATAGTTCTGTATAAATTTTAGGATTGTTTGTTCTACCTCTGTGAAAAATGCTGGTGGTGGTATTTTGATAGGGATTGCATTAAATGTATAAATTGCTTTGGGTAGTATAGACATTTTAACAATATTTGTTCTTCCAATCCATGAGCATGGAATATCTTTCCATTTCTTTGTGTCATCTTCGAATTTCTTTCATCAGTGTTTTATAGTTTTCAGAGTACAGATCTTTCACCTCTTTGGTTAGGTTTATTTCTCGGTATCTTATGGTTTTTGGTGCAATTGTAAATAGGATTGTTTTCTTAATTTCTCTTTCTGCTGCTTCATTATTGGTGTATAGAAGTGCGACAGATTTTTGTACATTGATTTTGTATCCTGTGACTTTACTGAATTTGTTGATCAATTCTAGTGGTTTTTTGGTGGAGTCTTTTTTTTTTTGTAATGCCACATTTAAAAAAATTTTTTTTTAATTTTATTTCATTATGTTATGTTAATCACCATACATTACATCATTAGTTTTTGATGTAGTGTTCCATGATTCATTGTTTGCATATAACACCCAGTGCTCCATTCAATATGTGCCCTCTTTAATACCCATCACCAGGCTAACCCATCCCCCCCCAGAACCCTCAGTTTGTTTCTCAGAGTCCATAGTCTCCCCCTCCGATTTCCCCCCCTTCATTTTTGGCAGAGTCTTTTGGGTTTTCTATAGAGTATCATGTCATCTACAAATAGTGAAAGTTTTACTTCTTCCTTGCCAATTTGGATGCCTTTTATTTCTTTTTGTTGTCTGATTGTTGTGGCTTGGACTTCCAGTGCTTTGTTGAATAAAAGTGGGGCGAGTGAACACCCCAGTCTTGTTCCTGACTGTAGAGGAAAAGTTCTTAGTTTTCCCCATTTAGGATGAAATTATTAAGATCTAATTTTGAATAGCAAAACAAAAAATGCCCATGATATATGAAGAAAAATGTGGCTCACACATTTAAAAAATGTTTTATAGTATTTTTTTCAGGAGTAAAAATGCTTTTGTTTGCCTTAGTTTGAGAGCATAGTTCATCATTACTACCACTACACCACCAGCACTAGCCCCACCCCGACAGAGGGGTATTTAATTGTCATGAAAATAGTCATGAGTGAAGGCCCGGGAATTAAAGAAGCAAAGGGTATTCCATTTATTTAATACATAATATTGTTTAAAGCTTTCTGGAAGCTATATTATTAAGTATGCATTTATGGTGATGATCATTGTAGATAAAGGAAAAATTCATCGTCTGAACCCAAGCTCAAAACAAGATGCCAGAAGAAAAGATCAAAGAGCTTAAAACAGAATTCCAGCAAAACTGAACACAGGTAATGAAACTACATATATATTGTATCATGTCAAGATGAGTTATAATTTGGAAAATATCTAGTTAAATAGAAGGAAAATAGGACCAGAAACAGACTTTCTCATAAATTAAAATTTTAGTTTAAATAACTCTACAAATTTGATTTCCCAAGACAAATCATTTCCATGTGTAGAAAAGACTAAAACATTAGTTTCTTAAGCTTCTCTACATATTTTGTGATAGAATATATTATACAAGCAAAATTATTTTTGAGAGAAAATTTTCATTCTAATTTGAAAAATTGGGTCCACTTTTATATGACTCTGGGTTCTGGAGAAACAGAACCAACGGGACAGAGATTTTATGTATATATTATACATACACACATGTATATATTATATATACATAATATATTCATATATAAATATGACTATATTTTATATATAATATATAACATACACTTATATGTAAATATGCATATATTTTATATAAATTTGTATATATACTTTATATATAACATATATAATATATAATATAGTATACATAATGTAACAAAGTAGCTCACATGATTATGGTAGCAGCCAGTCTCAAGATCTACAAGGTGAGTTGGCAAACTGCAGGCATAGGAGAGCCATTGCTTTAGATCTAATCTGATCTAATCTGATCTAAGCCTTAGAATCATGAAAACCAATGATGTCGTTCTGGTTGGAAGGCCAGCATGATTGAAACCCAGGAAGAGCCAATGTTTGAGTTTGAGTCCTAAATGGACTCAGGAAAAATGCCAATGTCCCAGTTCAAAGGCAGTTAGGCAGTAAGAATGCTTTCTTACTGGTTGGAAGACCAGCACTTTTGTTATACTTAGGCCTTCAATTGATTGGGTTAGGCCTGCTCCCATTAGGGAGGGCAATCTGTGTTACTCAATTTACCAATTCAAATATTAATCTCATCTAATAACACCTTCACAGAAACACCCAGAATAATGTTTAGCCAGATATCTGGGCACCCTGTTGCCCAGTCATGTTGACACATTAAATTAACCATCAGGACATTTCCTTTCATGAAGAAAATCTTCAATTATTTTAATGATCCCCAAAACTTTTGTAGACCTCTATAATCTTGACTACCATCATTTCAAAACCTGTCAACTTTATATTCCCACCTACGTTCTCTTTGAGGAAAGTTTTCATGATACTTAAAATCCTTGTTAGGTGGTCTACACTTTACAACTGATTAAGTACTCTCCTCAAGACAGCTCATATTTGGAGGGAATATTCAGAATGTGAAGATTGTATCTTAACATAGTGGATCCTCAATAGGTGTTTGTTGCTTGAATTGGCTGGTTTCTACCATTCTACTGAAAACTTAACAAAAAACTCTACAGTGAACTCCAAGTGACCCAATCTGGTGGCCTTTTCTTAGCCTCACTTTTCTTTACTGTATCTATAATATTTGACAATTTTTTTTCTATCCTACTTTGCTTTTTTTTTTTTTTTCCCCTCTAAGAAGTTGGTTATTCTCCCTTTTTTCACTCCCCATATTAGGGCATTCACCTAGGTTCTGTCTTCAGCTCATGACAAATGACTTGCAGGCATGAGGAGGTAGTCTGCTATAATAGAGAGGGAGCTGAATTAGGTGTATGAAGAACTTCATTCAAGTCCTAATCATGTTTCACACTAAATTTGTGACCTTTGTCCAATCACTTAGGCTTTTGGAGTCTCAGTGTCTCATCTATAAGTAGTGAGATAAAACTACTTGCCCTACCTATATCACAAGGTTATAATAAGGCTCAAAAGGGATCATAGATGTAAAAACTTTGATAAGCATATATTACTATACAAATGGATGTCGCTTACGTTGTTATAAGATAGCTAGATCATTGGTACTCTGAGACAGACTCTTTGTGTAAAGCTAATTAGCTCCCAAGGGGATCAAACCATAACCTTGTATTATCCATATTTGAACAAACTAGTCTAACAGGCCCAGGCAAGATAGAATACTTCTTTGCATATGTTCACCATGAAATCTAATTTCTCATTATTTTGGAGTACTGTTTCACAAAGTTTTAGATAAGGATGCCAACTCTTCTAGCATTAGAGTGTTAGCAGAAGGACCAGGACCCTCATTGTGTAGAGTTAAAAATGCTTATTAAATATCTGTACAAGTCTCTTGCAGGTACTAAGTCCTTGAAGATTGATAAATTAATAAGTAGTGTATCATCTCTAAAAAAACCCACAAATGTCTATTGCATATTTTACTGCAAGCATTTCAACATTAGATTATTTCTATTAAGGAACATTGGCTGTCCAGTTACTCATAAATTTCAGGACCTCTTCTACTGCCTCTATAGGCAGATAGAGGGCCATGCCCACCATCATCTCTACCAGTGCCACCCCTACCCAAAGGAGTTGTTCCTCCTCTTCCAATTCCTTTACCTGGAATAAATGGTAAACCATCATCACCACCACGGTCATCTTTGTTCAAGGACCTCCTCCTCCATCACCACCTCTGTTGGGGGAGAGGGACCTTTTGCTCCAGGATCATCACTTGGCTCTAACTTTAAGGAAAGAAGCAGAAATAAATGTATAAAACTGAACTTCATGGTTCCATTCTTAACCCTATGACTTGATTCTCCTTGAAGAGAATCGAATGGTCAAAGGCAAAACTTGGACTAAAGTTTACGGCATCTTCTAGCCATTGGTGATCATTAATGTGCACATATTGCATAGCTGTAGCCAAGTATGGTACAATGTTAGGGAATAAGACTGCTGGCTCTTCTGCTTTCCTTGTGAGCTCACCATCTTATGCTCCTTCTTCAGACAGTATCTCAATAATTGGAAACTCCATGGGGAATGTGAAACTCATGTAGGAGGCAAAGAGAAAACAATAAGGTTGTGTAAGGATAATTGTATCAGTTTCCTAGGGCTGCCATAACAAATTATCATAAACTGGGTGTCTTAAAACAACGAAAAGTTATCTCTCAGAGTTCTGGAGCACGGAAGTCCAAAATCAAAGTGTTGGCAGGGCCACACTCCCTCTGGAGGCTCTAGGACACAATCTCTTCCTTGACTCCACCAGCTTCTAATAATGGCTATTAGCATTCCTGGGCGGCATCTCCCTTCATTCCATTTTTACATTGCCTTCCCCTCTTTGTGTCTGTAAACTCCCTCTACATCTCTTTGTCTCTTTCGCAAGGCGATTGCATTCAAAGCTCACCCAGATAATCCAGAATAAGTACCTCCTCTTAAGATCTTTAACTTAATCACATCTTTTGCTATATAAAGGAGTCACAGATTCTGGGGATTAGAATGTGGGCATATCTTTTTGTCTCACTACAGTAATATAGGAAACACATTCTTTTTTTTTTTAAGATTTTTATTTATTTGAGATAGAAGCGAGAGTGAGAGAGAGAGCACGAGTGGGGAAGGGGTAGAGGGAGAGGAAGAAGCAGGCTCTCCACTAAACAGGGGCTCAATCCCAGGACCCTGGGATCATAACCTGAGCAGAAGGCAGACGCTTAACTGACTGAGACACCCAGGTGCCCCTAGGAAACACATTCTTTTGAAAAGCAATTTTGATTCTTGTACCATCTTTAAGTACTGTAACTCTCCTAAATATAAACATAGGTGCTTTTAAAGAAATTATTGACCCTTGTTATCTTAGTTATTTTTGTTAAGATAATGTTTTCTACGTAGGGATCCAAAGGGGTACATGCACCCTGATGTTTATAGCAGCAATGTCCAAAATAGCCAAACTGTGGAAAGAGCCAAGATGTCCATCGACAGATGAATGGATAAAGAAGATGTGGTATATATATACAATGGAATATTATGCAGCCATCAAAAGGAATGAGATCTTGCCATTTGCAACGATGTGGATGGAACTGAAGGGTGTTATGCTGAGCGAAATAAGTCAATCAGAGAAAGACATGTATCATATGACCTCACAGATATGAGGAATTCTTAATCTCAGTAAACAAACGGAAGGTTGCTGGAGTGGTGGAGGGTGGGAGGGATGGGGTGGCTGGGTGATAGACATTGGGGAAGGTATGTGCTATGGTGAGCGCTGTGAATTGTGCAAGACTGTTGAATCACAGACGTGTACCTCTGAAACAAATAATACAATATATGTTAAAAAAAAAAAAAAGAAGGAGATAGCAGGAGGGGAAGAATGAAGGGGGGGAAATCGGAGGGGGAGATGAACCATGAGAGACGATGGACTCTGAAAAACAAACTGAGGGTTCTAGAGGGGAGGGGGGTGGGAGGATGGGTTAGCCTGGTGATGGGTCTTAAAGAGGGCACGTTCTGCATGGAGCACTGGGTGTTATACACAAACAATGAATCATGGAACACTACATCAAAAACTAATGATGTAATGTATGGTGATTAACATAACAATAAAAAATTTAAAAAAGAGAGAAAAAAAGATAATGTTTTCTATTGAGATTTAAATTTTTATAGTGTGGAATATGTGGCAACATTTGGTAGTGACAGTAACCTCATTTTTTTTTTTTTGTATATGGTATAGGAAACTGCTTTCTTCTTGAATGTTTTGCTTAATTGTCATCAATGTATTTTTTTCTCTTATTATTGAGTTTTTTATTTTAAAATCTTTTTTTTTTTTAAAGATTTTATTTATTTATTTGAGAGAGAGCACATGAGAGGGGGGAGGGTCAGAGGGAGAAACAGACTCCCTGCTGAGCAGGGAGCCTGATGTGGGACTCGATCCTGGATCTCCAGGATCATGACCTGAGCCGAAGGCAGTCGCTCAACCAACTGAGCCACCCAGGCGCCCCTTTTTATTTTAAAATCTTATCACATGGGGCACCTGGGTGGCTCAGTTAGAAGCGTCTGCCTTTGGCTCAGGTCATGATTCTGGGGTCCTGGGTTCGAGTCCCGCATCAGGCTCCCTGCTCAGGCTCTCCCTCTGCCCCTCCCCACACTTGTGCTCTCTCCCTCTCTCTCAAATGAATAAATCATAATAAAAATAAAAAAATAAAAGGCTTATCACAAAAATTACACAATACCCATGAATTAGGAATGAATTCTCTAATGAAAATGCACTTACCCAGGCCAACATATGGGGAAATAACTCATCCACGTGTATAAAAATATCATTTCATTATTTTTTAACATTTAGTTTATTTATCGAATATTTACTCAGCAAAAAAGAGCTCTTGTGGATGAATGTCACATATACTGATGGCTCAGTTTACTTAACTTTGTTGTATAATCTGAAATAGGAACATGTTCCTTTTCCTTGCCATCATACTTTACTGGTTTTGATCCTGTGGATAGCATTTCTGGTCTCTGTTCTAATAAAGCACAGATCCCGGGATACTCTCTTTATTTACACATTTCTGCCCTCCTGCTCAGATTCCACTCAACAAGTGTACCTTAGCTGAATTTTTTGGTGTTTTTTTGCTAAGATGCTGAATGAACATCTGTGTCTTTTTTCCTACTAGAGAAGCACAGAGTGAAAGTTTTTCAACATTAAATTCCTTGATACTTAAAAATTGCTAGTACACGTTGCCCCAGTTGGTAGTTGGGAGGCAGCATTCCCTTTCCACTAATGAGGTGATATCTAGGAGACAGAGCTGGGCAAGCTTGATGAGGTGATGTTTCAACCCCTCCAAACTAGAAAGTCAAGGAAGGAGTGGGAAAAAGGAATTTTTAAATATATATCTCATCCTGGGCAAAACCCCCAAGTTACCTGTACAAGAAGTTGAAATCCTGCTTAGGTACTCAGGTTGGCCTCTGAGTAACACGTAAGTAAAGCAGAGCAGAATAGCTTTTCAAGGCCTCTGAAATCCCAATTGTCATTCGAAACACAGCCCACGAAAGTTCGCCATGACCTGAGGGCTAAATCTGAACTGTTGGCTAAAGTATAACATGTAAGGATGATCCAGATACTCAGAATATAATACCCACATGTCCAGGATACAATCAATCATAAATCACTTGTCATACAAAGAACCAGAAAAATCTCAAGTGAAAGAATACTATTAACAGCAAAAGTGAATTACTCTCTCTAATCAAGCATCTTCTGTTCAAATGTCATCCCAAAGAAGCCTTCCCTGTTGCAATAGGGGAGAGAGATCAGGCTCATCTCCACATATAACAAGGGCAAGTGGAGCCTCACAGCCAAGTGAGGGGATCAGTAGGTGGAAAATTGCAATAGGGGAGAGAGATCAGGCTCATCTCCACATATAACAAGGACAAGTGGAGTCTCACAGCCAAGTGAGGGGATCAGTAGGTGGAAAATTACAAAAAGGAGGGTAGGAGAACTCTTTTTTTTTTTAAGATTTTATTTATTTGACAGAGAGAGACAGCGAGAGAGGGAACACAAGCAGGGGGAGTGGGAGAGGGAGAAGCAGGCTTCCCGTGGAGCAGAGAGCCCGATGTGGGGCTCGATCCCAGGACCCTGGGATCATGACCTGAGCCCAAGGCAGATGCTTAATGACTAAGCCACCCAGGCGCCCCTTAAGAATTTATTTTTAAGTAATCTCTGCACCCAGTGTGGGGCTTGAACTTACAACCCCAAGATCAAGAGTCACATACATGTTCTACTGACTGAGCCAGCCAAGTGCCCCAATTAGGAGAATTCTTGCTAAAGGCAGGCCAAGGATTTACACATCAAAGGTAGGGGATGAGGAACTTGATCAGGGTGGGGGATTTTCTCTAAACTGTTTTAGCAGGATTACTATTAAAATCAAGGAAGTCTTTCTTCATATGCAGGTCAGCACTTTATTTACCATGTCTCTCAGTTTGTTCCTAAACACAATGTTCATTACCCTGTGTTTTCACATGTGCACTTACCACTGTATGCAGGCCAACGGAGGAATACTTTACTTTCTGCCTTTATAGGGTTCCTATCTTTGACCATTTCAATCTCCTTATTAGTCATCAGTACGTTCAGATTTTTTATTTCTTCATGATTTACTCTTGGTAGATTGTATGTTTCTATGAATTCATCCAATTTGTTGGTATAATTATTGGTATAATTATGGTATAATTATTATCCATTGTAGTCTTCTATGGCCTTTTGTACTTCTGTGGTATCAGTTGTAACATCTCTTTCATTTCTGATTTTATTTATTTGAGTCCTCTTTTTTTCTTGGTGGGTCTAGCTAAAGGTTTGTCAGTTTTGTTTATCTTTTAAAAAACTGGCTCTTGGGGCGCCTGGGTGGCTCAGTCGTTAAGCGTCTGCCTTCAGCTCAGATCATGATCCCAGGGTCCTGGGATAGAGCCCCGCGTCGGGCTCCCTGCTCTGCAGGAAGCCTGCTTCTCCTTCTCCCACTCCCCCCTGCTTGTGTTCCCTCTCTCGCTGTCTCTCTCTGTCAAATAAATAAATAAAATCTTTAAAAAAAAAATAAAAATAAAAAACTGGCTCTTTGTTTCATTGATCTTTTCTATTGTATTTTTAGTCTCTATATCATTATTTCCACTCTGATCTTCCATCTGCTAACTTTGGGCTCCATTCACTCTCCTTTTTCTAGGGCTTGAGGTGTAAAGTTAGGTTGTTTATTTGAGATCTTTCTTGTTTTTGTTTTTTTGTTTTTTGTTTTTAAAAGATTTTATTTATTTGACAGAGAGAGACACAGCGAGAGAGGGAACACAAGCAGGGGGAGTGGGAGAGGGAGAAGCAGGCTTCCCGCTGAGCAGGGAGCCCGATATGGGGCTCAATCCCAGGACCCTGGGATCATGACCTGAGCCCAAGGCAGACGCTTAACGACTGAGCCACCCAGGCGCCCCAAGATCTTTCTTGTTTTCTGATGTAGGCATTTATCCCTATGAACTTTTCTCTTAGAACTGTTTTTGCTGCATCCAATAAGTTTTGGTATGTTGTATTTCCATTTTCATTTGTCTCAAGATATTTTTGATTTCTTTGATTTCTTCTTTGACCCATTGGTTGTTCAATAGCACGTGGTTTAATCTCCACGTACTTGTGAATTTTCCAGTTTTCTTCTTGTAATTGATTTCTAGTTCCACACCGTTGTGGTCAGAAAACATGCTTGATATAATTTCAGTCTTCTTATATTTACTAAGACTTGTTTTGTGGCCTAAGATATAATCTATCCTGGAGAATGTTCCATGTCTGTTTGAGAAGAATGCATATTGTGTATCCTGTTGCTTTTGGATCAATTTTCTGTATATGTCTGTTAAGTCCATCTCACCTAATGTGTCATTCAAAGCCACTGCTTCCTTATTGATTTTCTGTCTGGATGAACTATTCACTGATGAAAGTAGGGTATTAAAGTCCCCTACTATTATTATATTGCTCTCTATTTCTCCCTTTAGGTCTGTTAATATTTGCTTTATATATTTAGATGCTCTTATGTTGGATGTATCAGCCATTTTTTTTTAAGATTTTATTTATTTATTTGAGAGAGAGAGGGAGAGAGAGCATGAGTGGGGGAGGGGCAGAGGGAGAGGGAGAGAGAGAGGGAGAGAAGCAGACTTTGCACTGAGCAGGGAGCCCGACGCTGGGCTTAATCCCAGGACCCTGAGATCATGACCCGAGCCGAAGGCAGATGCTTAACCAACTGAGCCACCCAGCCACCGCAGCCTTTATTTCTTTAAATAAGCTTTCGACCACTTTCTCCCTCTCTTCTCCTTCTGGGGACTCCAGTGATATGGATAATATTTCTGTTTATGGTATTCCAGAAGTCCCATAGACTTTCTTCTTGCATTTTCATTTTCTCTTATTTTTACTCCTCTAATTGGATAAGTTCAATTGATTTGTCTTCTAGCTCAATGATTCTTCTGCTTATTCAAGTCTGTTGTTGAAGCTCTCTTTCGAATTCCTCAGTCCAGTCATTGTATTCAGTTCATAAATGTGTTTCCTTTTGATGTTTTCTCTTTGTTGAACTTCTCATTTTATTCCTGTACTCT
Source organism: Halichoerus grypus (assembly GCF_964656455.1). Classification (NCBI taxonomy): domain Eukaryota; kingdom Metazoa; phylum Chordata; class Mammalia; order Carnivora; family Phocidae; genus Halichoerus; species Halichoerus grypus. The sequence continues at coordinate 33,437,578 of NC_135727.1, read as the reverse complement.
TTTCCTGATATCATTAAATTGTTCATTTGTGTTCTCTTGTACATCTTTGAGCATATTTAGAACAATTATTTTGAACTCATCGCAGGGAAATTGCTGGATCTCCATTTGTTGGCAGGGGGGGTTTAGTTACTGGAGGTTTTCTGTGTTCCTTCAGTGGAGACGTGTTTCCCTGATCCTTTGTCATCCCTGTGGCTTTGTATAGGTGTCTGTGCTTTTGAGTAAGCAGTTACCTATTCCAGCCTTTATGGACTGACTTCCATACGTGAAGCCTTTTGCCTTTGGGTGGGGTATGCTGGCCTCCGCTGTACCCTGTGGTCCACTGGTGTGGGGGGCACACCTAGTGCAGGGGCTCTGACATCACCAGGGCTAATCGGGTACGATGCCTCTTTGGCTCAGGATGCTGTGGAACACAGCATCAACAACTAAATGGTCCTTTGCGAGCACCATGGGGTCTGCAGTGGCTACAAGGGCCGCTGCCTTTGGCGGCGCCTCCAGTTCTGGTGGCCAGGGACCCGGGCAGACAGCCGTGGTGGCTGGAGCCAGTGGCGTGTGCACATTCAGCTGCAGGGGCCAGCTGCAAATGCCTGTGTAGTGGCAGGATCCAGTTGCAGACACCCATGGAGTGATGGGGGTCAGGGCAGGCAGCAGCGGCCACGGCCAACTATGAGCTCACTGGCAGCTGTGGAGGCCCTGGCTTTTGGCGTGCTCTCCTATTGCTGCATACTTTCCCCCGGGCATGCAGAGAGCAGCGGAGGCTAACGCTGGGGCTGGGCTGGACAGATGCAGGTGCATACCCTGGAGGGTTTGGGGGAGGGACTCAGGTGACAGGCATCTGGAATGCAAAAAAAAAAAAAAAAAGGTGGCAAAATATCTTCAGGGTATCTGTGGTGTCTGTGCTGGCTGTTGGCTTCATCAGTGATGAAATCTGCTGAGTTTGTTTGCACTGTGTTCTCTGTACAACAGCGGCTATTTCAAGATGAATGTTCGTGTGCCTCATGGCCTGGCCCTATGTCCACGTTACATCTTATCCCAGATTATACCTCTGAGAGTCCCTTATCGTCCATGCAGTTAGAAAAGCAGATATGATAAAGGGACATGATCTGAGAATAATTGAGAACTCGGATAAATATGAGCAGCAGTTTCGCTGGTTACTTGGAAAAAAGCAAACAAAGAAGGTGTTAAGCTGATGAATGTCAATACGGGTAACCAGACCAAAGTGCTATATTGTTTACATTTTTCTTGTCAATGTGAAAAAAACCCAGGCTTGGGGCGCCTGGGTGGCTCCGTCAGTTAAGTGTCTCACTCTTGATTTTGGCTTAGGTCGTGATCCCAGGGTCGTGGGATTGAGCCCTGTGTCGGGCTCTGTGCTCAGTGTGGAGTCTGCTTGTCCCTCTCCCTCCCCCTCCACCCCTCCCCCTGCTTGCACACACACTGTCTCTCAAATAAATGAATAAATCTAAGATAAAATAAAATAAAATAAAAACCCAGGCCTTCCTAGTTGGATCAGCAGCAAAGGTGATGTCATTGAGAAGCTACCCCAGACAGCCAGGTAATGCACATTCCTTTCTTGCTAGCTGATAATACTCATGTCATCTCTTCCCTGGGACCCAGAAGCAGAGTGTTTGCAGTTTACAACCGCGTGCATGGTGGTGCGCACTGGCTACTTCCTCGAATTCTGCACTTGGCAGCTGCATGGAATCCTGCTCTCCGAAGGCTCTTCAGGTGCTCTAGCAAACACTTTGGAGTCTGGAAGATCACATCCAGTGTTATGGTGACAAGGGAAGATGTTTATTGTCACCCCACAAGTATGAAAGAATGAAGGACTTTGGAGCCCCATCAGGAAGGGTTGGTAATGATCACATGTGAAGCCTTTCCATCAAAGGTAAGCTGGTGGAAGTTGCAGTGGTATCACAAGAAGGTGGGTGAATCCCCCACTGATTTCATCAGTGATTTGTAGATGTTTTCTCTATGTTTGTAGGCCCGGATCTAAGGGCAGGTCAAATTCACCCCCTGATCCCAACCACCTTTGTCTTGGCCCTTTGCTGTTCTCTAAATTCATATTAGGGAAAATGCTATGGGAAGGCAAGGGCAGATTATTACTCAGATCTTAGGTGCAGCTACTCTATTTTGGTAAACTCCAGAGAAGACAAAGAAAAAATGAAGAAATTGAAAAAACTGCTCTGTCAGTTGCTCAGTTAGAACTATTTGCTAAAGGGAATAACTTTCACTCTGGACAACCTATGAAAGGGACAAAAGAAGAAGGGAAAATGTACGTCAATATTGCCAGAAGTCAGGATATTAGAAGGGGGATTATAGAAAGAGAGTCTAGAGGATGCAGGAATGACATAAACAGGAAAGCCCAGAAAGCTAGGGAATACTTGATAAATGGCTTAAAATGCACAGATTTATGGAATCTGAGTTGGGAACTGGGGATACTGGTGTTACTTATTCTGCATTTTTCTCAGGAATTTCTCACATTCTATTTGGTGATAGATCAATATAGGATGTTGGTATGTTGGATCAGCCTTTTCACTTTACCTTTTCTTACTTGTTCCATTTCATCCATGTCCCCACATTGACAAGTCCTCTGACTGATGAACATGTTTTCTTACTTTCTCCTGATTCTTTTTTTTTTTTTTTTTTTTATTTGACAGAGAGAGAGAGACAGCAAGAGGGAACACGAGCAGGGGCAGAGGGAGAGGGAGAAGCGGGCTTCCCGCCGAGCAGGGAGTCCGATGCGGGGCTCGATCCCAGGACCCTGGGACCATGACCTGAGCTGAAGGCAGACGCTTAACAACTGAGCCACCCAGGCGCCCCTCTCCTGATTCTTCTGTACACCAATTGGTCAGAGTCCAGCTGTGCAACTTAAAGGCTACCATATTCTGTTCTCCAGATGGAGTGGCTGTGGAGCTCCTCTGTAGGCAGTATCAGAAATGGTTACTATGTGTCCACCAAAAGAAAGGCGATATGGTAGAGTTTCAGTCTCAGAGCACTGTAGGAAAGCATCCTAAGTTGAAACAAATCAATACATTGTTTTGAGCCTTAGGGAATAATGATACCTGTTATATCCAAACTCTAGCGCTGATAAAAATATTTTACCAAAGGGATAAGCCATAGCCATGTATAAAACAATATCCTTTGTCAAGAGCTCAATTAGAAGGAATAAAAACAATTATAAAAGAGTTAGAATAAAAGAAAGGATAATTTTCAAAAGGCACTTACCATGTTATAGTCCTGTGTTTCCAATAAAGAAGGAAATTAAATTTGATAAATATATATAAATTTGTACAAGATCTTAAAGAACTAAGAAAAAATTGTTGTTCCACTAACCTATGGAACTACGCTGACTTTGGTACCTTTGTCTGCCAAGTTTTCCTCTGTAATTGATTTATCTTCTGCATATCTGGTAATGATAAAGATTATAGTAAGGATTATGATGGTGATTATGATGGGATGAAGAGAGTGAAGAAGTTGCTGCTGCTGCTGGCAATAATAGTGACTGTGATGAATATTTTTTTTTTCTTAGAGAGAGGAAGCAAGAGACAGAGCATGAGCGGAGGGGAGTGGCAGAGGGAGAGGGAGAAGCAGGCTTCCCGCTGAGCAGGGAGCCTGAATTGGGGCTCGATCCCAGGACCCCGGGATCATGACCTGAGCCGAAGGCAGATGCTCAGTAGACTGAGCCACCCAGGCACCCCAGACTGTGATGAATATTAATGAATATGCTGACAAGGCTGGTGAGAATGATGAGAGTGATAATGGTGATGATGAAGGTAATGATGATGAATATGAAAATGATGGAGACAATCACAATGATAGGGTTGACAATGATAATGTTAATTGTGGTAAAAGTGATGATGGCAATATGATACTGAAGATGCTGCTGCTGATGGTGATAATATACATGAGGATGATGGATATTATGGTGATGATAATGTTAATGAAAAGGGTAAAAAAAGGATGATGGTGGTGATGAAGATGAAGATGATGGTAATGTTAATTGTAATGACAAGGAAAATATTGATAACAGTGAGAATAATGATAGTAATGATGATGATGATGATAGAAATAATTAAGATGATGGTGATAATCATGGTGATGATGATGATGAAGATGATGATAGTGGTGATGATGAAGAGAATACGAAGAATGATGATGATGATGATGAAGATGATGATGATTATGGTGGTAAGACTGAAAATAGTGGGATAGTGATGATGATGGTGATGATGAATGCAAAGCTGCTGAAGACAATGGTAGTGATGAAAATGATGAGAACAGTGATGAGAATGAGGATGATGCCGTGAAGATGATGGTGATAATGGTGGTGATGGAGATATTGTGGATGTATTGTAATAACAATTGTGATAGCAATTGTAATTGTAATAACAATTATCATTATGATGGTCATGAGACGGTGATGTAATTGTAATAACAATTGTATTAACAATTGTATTGTATATTGTAATAACATATACAGAATTGTAATAACCATTGTAATTGTAATAACAATTATCGTTATGATGGTCATGAGATGGTGATGAAGATGATGATTGTGATGATAATAAGGGTATTGAAGAGTATGAATGATGATGATGACATGTTCATAATAAAGATGATGATGCTTGTGGTTTTAATGGTAAAGATAATATAATGAATAATATAATGGCTATGATGAAGAAGACAAAGATGGTGGTAATGATGAAATGATGATGATGTTCGTAATAGTAAAGCTAATGATAATGAGGACATTGAAAATGATGGTGGTAATAATAAAAATGATGATTATAATGATGATTATGAGGTTGATGATGGTGATGATGATAATTGTGACAACTGCGATGATAACAGCAATGATTGTGATGGTCATGGTTATGAGGATAGTGCAAATGATAATTAAGATGATGATGGTGATGATGATGAAGATAAAAAAGAAGCTGATGATGATGGTGAGATAAAGATAATGATTTGGATTCTATTATGGTGATGGGGATGAGTGCAAAAATGATGAAAATGATGGTAATGCTGAATAGGAAGATAATCGTGATGCTTATGTGAGGAATTTGGAAATGGTGAAAGTGATGATGATGGTAATGATGATGTTCATTATGCTGGTAATGAGGGCAACGATGGTGATGATGAAGATATTGTAGATGATGGTGATGGTGCTGATAATTGTGATGAGAATGGTGATGATGAAGATGATGATGGCAGTGATGATGGTAATGTTAATGGTGAGGATGATGGTGATGATCACATTAATGATTAAGGTTATGATGATGGCGATGAGGAAATGATAATAGCAATGATGTTGAAGATGATGGTGGTGGTGGACATGGTGATAATCATAGTGATAGAGATGATGCTGTTGTTGATGATAGTGATTTTATTGGTGATGATGCTAAGGATGGTGAAGATAATGAGGATGATGGTAAAGATGATGAAATGATGGCAATGTACACATTGGTGGTGATGATAGCCATTGGTGGTGAGAAATAGGGGGAAAATAATGTTGGTGATTATGGTAAAGATCATGATATTGATGATTTTAATGATGATAAGAATCTGATGATGTCGAATTTTATGAGCAGTATGAAGATGGTGATGTGATGATGATGATAGTGATGATGATGATGATTTTGGTGATATTGGTGATAATGGTGATGATGGTGATAATTATGGAGATGAAGATAATGCTGATTGTGATGATGACTGCTGATAAAGGTGAGGATAAGGATGGTGATGATGATTAATATGAAGATGATGGTGATTGATAATGATGATGTGGAAGATGGTAATAACACAGAAGATGATGAAAATGGTATAAACATAGATGATAAATATGGTCATAATTCAGCGATGATGTTGGTGATAATGAAGATGATGCTAAGGGTGATTGATGATGGTGAAGGTAAAAATAGTGATGGTGCTGATGATGAAAGTGACAGTTGTGGTTCTTTAGATGATAAAGATGGTTGTGATGGCAGCCTGGGCTGCCATAACAAAATACCACAGACTGGGTGGCTTAAACAGCAGAAATTTATTTTCTAACAGTTCTGGACACTGGTAGTCTAAAATGAAAGTGCTGGTAGGGTTGGTTTCTGGTGAGATCTCTCTTCTTAGCTTGAAGATGGACCCTTCTCATTATGTCCTCACATGACCTTTTCTCTGTGTATGAGCAGAGAACAGCGAGCTCTGTTGTCTCTTTCTCTTCTTGTAAAGACACAAGTCCAATAGGAATAGAGCCCTATCTTTATGACCGCATTTAACGTTACCTCCTCAAGGCCCTATCTCCAAATACAGTCACATTAGGGGTTAGAGCTTCAACATATGAATTTGGGGGCATAATTTAGTCCATAACAGAAGGTGACAATGATAATGAAGATGATGGTGAGGGGTGATGATGATGAGGATGACCATAGTTATAATGAAGATGACAATGATGTTGATGATCATGGCAATGATGGTGAAGATGATGATGTGAATAATGATGGTGATCTGCTGCTGCTGGTGATAAAGATGATGGTTTTGATTATTATGAAGATTCTTTTGATTATGCAGATGATGTTCATAATTGTGTAGGTGATGGTAATAATGATGAAGATGATGTTTATGGTGATGATGGTGATGATGACGATGGCGATGCTGGTGAGGATGATGACACTGATAATCGTGGTGACGGTGATGATGATGGCAATGGGGAGAGGGAAGGAGGGATGAATTAGGTGGGGCACAGGGGATTTTTAGGGCAGTGAAACTATTCTGTATGGTACTGTAATGGTGGATAATATATCTAAACCCATAGAATGTTTAAGGCAAGAGTGAACCCTAATATAAACTATGAACTTTTGTTAATAATAGTGTTTCAATATTGCCTCATCATTTATAACATATGCACAACACTATCGTAGGATATTAATAGTAGGGGAAACTGTGTGCATGTATATTGGTGGGTGGGTGAGTGGGGATGTTGGGATATATGAGAACTCTGTACATTTTGCTCAATTTTTAGAGAAAACTGCTCTAAAAAGTAAAGTGTACTGATTTTTTAAAAAGTCAATCAGCCTACAAATGAGCAAGAAAGAATAGATCAACAATAAAAGCATCAAGTTTAGATAGATATCCAACTTTTGAACGGTATTCTGGACTCAAGGAAGCAATGGAGCTATTATTTTTTTAAAGATTGAGGAAAAGAACTTTGAGCCTAGACTTTTTATCTAGCTAAATTGTTATTCAAATGTGAGGGAATAATAAAAATGGCCTTTGGGTAACTAGGCCTTAGGGGGTTTGTTATACAAGAACACAAATTGAAACTGGAACAGAAGAAGTACTCAAAAATAGAAACAAATCCAAATGATAATTCTAGAAATATAGCAACTTTGGACGACCAAATTTCTTTGCTAAGTTTATGTTGCCTTAAAAGTAAAATAAAAATAATTTCAGGACTAAAGAGAAGAAAAAGTGAACATATATTCATCAAAATCCATAATTAAAATTATAGGCCATATTAACATAATGGAGATGACAGGTGACCAAATTAATGTAAGAACATGCTGAACTTCTAGTTTTATTAGGGAGAAGCTACAGATATTAATATCTTTAAGAAATTAAAAAAGTAGGGCACCTGGGTGGCTCAGTTGGTTAAGCATCTACCTTCATCTCAGCTCATGGTCCCAGGGTCCTGGGATGGAGGCCCGTGTTGGGCTCCCTGCTCAGCGGGGAGTCTACTTCTCCCTCTCCCGCTGCCACTTTCCCTGCTTGTGCTCTCTCGCTCTCTATCAAATAAATGAATAAAATCTTAAAAAGAAAGAAATTAGGAAAAGTAAATATGCATGAGTATGATTCTTATTTATTTTATTTATTTAATTAGCTTCAGAGGTAGAATTTAGTGATTCATTAGTTGCATATAACACCGAGTGTTCATTACATCAAGTGCCCTCCTTAATGCCCATCACCCAATTATCCCTTCACCCACCCACCTCCCCTCCAGCAATCCTCAGTTTGTTTCCTAGAGTTCAGAGTCTCTTATGGTTTGCCTCCCTCTCAATTTTCATTGTACTTTATTTTTCCTTCCTTTCCCCTATGTTCATCTATTTTGTTTCTTAAGTTCCACATATGAGTGAAATCATTTCTCTGACTTATTTTGCTTAGCATAATACCCTCTAGCTCCATCCACCTCGTTGCAAATGGCAAGATTTCATTCTTTTTGATGGCTGAGTAATATTCCATTGTATACAAACACACTAGTACATACCACATCTTCTTTATCCATTCATCTGTCAATGGACATCCGGGCTCTTTCCATATTTTGGCTATTGTGGACATTGCTGCTATAAACACTGGGGTGCATGTGCCCCTTCGAATCACTATGTTTGTATCCTTTGGATAAATACCGAGTAGTACAATTGCTAGGTTGTAGGGTAGCTCTATTTTTAACTTTTTGGGGAACCTCCATACTATTTTCCAGAGTGGCTGCACCAGTTTGCATCCCCACCAACAGTGTGAGAGGGTTCCCCTTTCTCTGCATCCTCACCAACATCTGTTGTTTCCTGAGTTGTTAATTTTAGCCATTCTGACTGGTATGAGGTGGTATCTCATTGTAGTTTTGATTTGTATTTCCCTGATACCAAGTGATGTTGAGCATTTTTTCGTGTGTCTGTTGGCCATCTGGATGTCTTCTTTGGAGAAATGTCTATTCATATCTTCTGCCCATTTCTTGATTTGGATTTTTGGTTTTTTTGGGTGTTGAGTTTGATAAGTTCTTTACAGATCTTGGATACTAGCCCTTTATCAGATATGTCATTTGCAAATATCTTCTCCCATTCTGTCGGTTGCCTTTTAGTTTTGTTGACTGTTTCCTTTGCTGTGCAAAAGCTTTTTATCTTGATGAAGTCCCAATAGTTCATTTTTGCTTTTGTTTCCCTTGTCTCTGGAGACATGTCTAGCAAGAAGTTTCTGTGGCCGAGGTCAGAGAGGTTGCTGCCTGTGTTCTCTTCCAGGATTTTGATGGATTCCTGTCTCATACTTAGGTCTTTCATCCATTTTGAGTTTATTTTTGTGTATGCTGCAAGGAAATGGTCCAGTTTCATTCTTCTGCATGTGGCTGTCCAATTTTCCCAACACCATTTGTTGAAGAGACTGTCTTTTTTCCACTGGATATTCTTTCCTGCTTTGTCGAAGATTACTTGATCATAGAGTTGAGGGTCTATTCCTGGGTTCTCTGTTCTGTTCCACTGATCTATGTGTCTGTTTTTGTGCCAGTACCATACTGTCTTGATCACTACAGCTTTGTAATACACCTTGAAGTGAGGAATTGTGATGCCTCCAGCTTTGGTTTTCTTTTTCAACATTCCTTTGGCCATTCGGGGTCTTTTCTGGTTCCATACAAATTTCAGGATTGTTTGTTCCAGCTCTGTCAAAAATGTTGATGGTATTTTGATAGAGATTGCATTGAATGTGTAGGTTCCTTTGGGTAGGTAATACATTTAAACAATATTTGTTCTTCCAATCCATGAGCATGGAATGTTTTTCCATTTCTTTGTGTCTTCCCCAATTTCTTTCATAAGCGATCTATAGTTTTCAGAGTACAGATCCTTTCCCTCTCTGGTTAGGTTTATTCCTACGTCTCTTACGGTTTTTGGTGCAATTGTAAATGTGATCGATTCCTTGATTTCTCTTTCTTCTGCCTCATTGTTAGTGCTGACTTCTGTGCATTGATTTTATATCCTGTGACTTTGCTGAATTCCTGTATCAGTTCTAGCAATTTTTGGGTGGAGTCTTTTGGGTTTTCTACATAGACTATCATGTTGTGTGTGAAAAGTGAAAGTTTGACTTCTTTGCCAATTTCGGATGCCTTTTATTTCTTTTCTTTTTTTTTTGGTCTGATTGCTGAGGCTAGGATTTTCAGTACTATGTTGAACAACAGTGGTGAGAGAGGACCCCCCTGTGGTGTTCCTGACCTTAGGGGAAAAGCTCTCAGTTTTTCCCCATTGAGGATGATGTTAGGTGTGGGTTTTTCTTATATGGCTTTTATGATATTGAGGTATGTTTCCCTACACTGCAGAGAGTTTGTATCAAGAATGGATGCAGTATTTTGTCAAATGCTTTTTCTGCATCTAGAGGATGTTATGGTTCTTGTTCTTTCTTTTATTAATGTGGTGCATCACATTGATTGATTTGTGGATGTTGAACCACCCTTTCGGCCCAGGAATAAATCCCACTTGTTCGTGGTGAATAATCCTTTTATTGTACTGGTGGATCCTATTAGCTAGTATCTTGGTGAGAATATTTGCATCCATGTTCATCAGGGATATTGGTTGGTCATTCCCCTTTTTGGTGGGGTCTTTGTCTGGCTTTGGGACCAAAGTAATGCTGGCCCATGAGTATGATTCTTAAGTTAAGGGCAAAACAACGCAGAACATTAAAAACATCGTAAATTTTAGAACAATAGAGAGAAGAAAACACTGTTCAATAGAAAGGACTTAGTGGATATAAGAGAAATGAAAAGGAAATCTGTAATATAATCTGATTCCAGGCATTTCATAGAAGCTTATTCATCAGTGTAAATTTATTTAGTCCAACCTTAAGAAAATCAGATTTCCTCTTCTTTTAGACACCAGTTTACCAAACATGAAGTTTTCCAGTCCCCAAGATTTTAATATTTTATGAGGCCCCTATGCTTAGCTAGAAAACAATTAGTGTCTATGTAGCTGGTCTCCAAATTATGACGTCCATACTTTGTGTTCTGATCCTCGCTCCAAGTACAGTCTTATGCTCTGGTCATAAAGAAACAGAGATATATACATATACCGTGTGTGTGTGTGTGCGTGTGTGTTTAGTTGCTAAGGATAAATATGAATATTTTATACTTAAAAACAGCCTGTTGAAAAGAAAAAAAAAAAGGAACTCAAGAAGATACTCTGGTGGCTACTCTCCTTATGGTCACTAGAGGGAGATCATGATTCATTTTTACTCGATTGAAAAATACAGAATTACAACTTTTTAAAGAAGTGAACCTGTTTTTTCCATTCTTCCTACTCTGAGCCAATATTTTCTTTCCAGGGAATCACTGTCCTTCTACTTGGTCCAGAGGTTCTGGAAGTATAAATATGTTTAAGAGGATTAATCTGTGCCCTAGGGCATAATGGAAGCTAACAAAGTTTACGTTACTTCCTATGTTGTTGAGTCACCGCAGATGCTAAATGACTGCTCTAACTAGAGTCCTGCTAAGCTGGTAGCAACGGCCATGCTGTCTGGCTGGCCATCTGAGCTACAGAGGCCCCTTCTGCCTCCCCTCCCGCAATCCCTACTATTATTTCTGTAGCCCGGATTTAGTGAGGCAGCCAGCGGTGAAGGAAAATTTGGTTTTTCCAGTTACTGCCCCCAAAATGCTGCTTCAGTTCAACGTCTGCCAGAGCTTAGTAGCCTTCTAAATGCAATGGGAAAGCAAAAACCGCTTTTTTTAAAATAAGGATTTTACAATTGTGATATTCGAGGGTATCATTTGATTCCCTAAATGTAGGCATGTCTAGAAAGTAAGGAGCGTAGGAAGGTCCAAAAGAAATATTCACAACCTGCAGATTAAGAATATAAATTATGATTCAGTAAGGGGACAGCGTTTTCCTGATAGAACTGGTCGGAGACTCAGGAAGTGCAGGGAGCCTTTGATTTTTTCACCAACAGGACACCTTGGGACACAAGTAGGTTTAACTACACTCAGGTGAGGCTAGAACCTGAGATGTCTGGAAGGGGGCAGGTGCTGCAGGGAAGACCCAGCTTCTGGTGATAAAAAATAAGCCCGGCTGGGAAGGGGGAGGTGCAGAGGACTGCCTTATTTCTAACCTGAGAGGGAGGAAGCCAAAGGGTGGGCTTGTATGAGAGTGGCTATGGTATTGGCTGGTAGGGGAGTGCACAGGTTGTTTTTTTTTTTTTTTAAGACAACACTTATTGACTGCTTTCTCTGTACCACAAGTATTAAAAACAACCATGTCAATATAGCACCTTAAAAATGTTGAAAAAGCATCACTTTCGGAGAATGCTTTTCTCTTGTTCTTTCCTTTTTCTTTTTTTTAAAATTATGTAGATTTTATATGTTCTTTTTTTTTAAAGATTTTATTTATTTATTTGACAGAGACAGAGATAGTGAGAGGGGAGTAGGAGAGGGAGAAGCAGGCCTCCTGCCGAGCAGGGAGCCCGAAGCAGGGCTCGATCCCAGGACCCTGGGATCATGACCCGAGCTGAAGGCAGATGCTTGCTGACTGAGCCACCCAGGCGCCCCTCTCTTGTTCTTTCCTTAGCTAAGCTTCTAGGAGTGTGGTTTTCAGAATAGGCAGTGACATACGTGTAGTCAAGGCAGGCTGTTGACATAGAAAGCATGGGTTCAGCAAAAGAGGTCCCAGAGGGTAGACAAAAAATACCCAACAAGGAGTCTTAGAGCAGCTGTTAATAACTGGGGCACAGAGTCAGAGTTAGAATTTGTAGTTAGGATGACTCGGTATTTATTTATTGATGAAATCACCTAGAGCTCTTTATATCCTTCTTGACAGAATTCGTTCCCAAACTTGAGGGAGAAGCTGCTGATTAGGGACTGTGGTGGTGACCAAGGAAGATGAGAGATAGGACCTTATCGACCCAAATGTTCAGACTGGTGATACTGTTTGTTCTGCCTACCATGAACTGCGAAGCAGAGTGAGTTGTCCTCAACCCCTGGGTATACATGAGAATAGCCTCTGGTACTTTAAAAAATGTACCCATTCTGGAAAACTCTTTGGCAGGACATATAAGTTGAATATACACATACACTGCAATCTCACTCCTCAATATAAAGCAGTGTTTCCCAACCTTTCTTTTGTTATCACTCCCCCCCTCCCCAGGAGCCTTTTCAGACATTTTGCTCCTTATCATGCCCGCCCCTCCGTGAAACTTGGCTACTTGAAGAATACAATGTTATTCTTCCCTGCTCCCACTCCTTCTTCTCTATCTCATTGCCATCCTGTTTTCTAACCTCTGCCCCATGATGAAAGCAGGAAAGGATGAATATCAAACACTAATAGCAAGCTCGTCAGCTATAGGTCAGAAGTACTCATCCATAGTAGCTTATCTTCTCTTGCCCCTTCAAGTTAGACCAAGCAACCTCTGCCCTCTAGACTCTCTCCATGGACTCTGAGTACATAGTTTCGTTTCTCAGAACATTTGGCATTGTTTTAGTTTGCATTTAAACTGTTTTTTTAAACATCACTCCCATGATCTGATAAGTTGGAACTTATCTTAGTATTATTTCTACTTCTGGGAATGGGATTTCTGTCTTTTCCCAGAGCTAGAGATAATATAATCTCAGACTTGAAATTGTCCTAAAGATCACCTAGTTAACTTCCCCATGTGGTGTTTGAAATCCCACTACAATATTCTTGCTAAGGAGTTACTGAGTTTCCGCTGGAATGCCTTCAGTGATAGGCAGCTTACTGTCTCCCAGAGGGGGTCCACACCATTTTTTGTTTAGCTCTGACTGTTGGAAATGATTTGATAGCCTCTGGAGGCCTTCCAGCTCTAGGATTCTATGATGATGATAGTTTTATTATTCTCTGAGGCAGTGCTACTTAAAGCAAGGCCTGTGGACCCCCTACCTGTGGATCATCTAGAAGTTGTGACAGATGAGGCTTCCTAAGCCTCCCCCCAAGGCCATGAGGCTACCAGTCAGTAGAGCCCTTCTCCATATTTCTATTGGGTACAGATGGTGAGAGCGCCTTTCCTTTGAATTGGTCCCACCTGGATGTGGATGTCCACGGAAGCAGGAGTGCAGGGGACAGAGTATGATTTGCTCTCAGCTCAGAGCCTCTAAGATGACCATACCCTTTCTTTTTTTTCTGGGAGTGACATACTGCCCTACATTTGGTGGCTGTGTTTGGTGCCAAGCCCTAATTTTCTTTGCTCTGGCTCTACTCTTCTCAGAGTGTTTCTAGCCTTCCTTCCTGGGATATTATGAAGGTAGCAACATATGCTCTCAGTGCCTTTCTGGAAGTTCTTGTTTTAATAACTGACTAGGGAGAAATGCTTCTTTAACGATTTATGCAATTATTCAAGCTCTGGTGTTTTGTTGCATAAAAATGGACCAAGGGTTAAATTATATACCATTCGCTTTGGGTCCATTCAAATACATGCTGCTCCAAATAAATATGCTCCCTATGATACAAGTGAATCTTGGAGGCCAACGTTGAGAAAGCATTACTAAATTACTCCTAGTTTTCAAATAGTTTAAGTGACCTTACCCAAGAAAGCATCTTATTATCAAAATAAAATTCTGGGGTGGGGGGCATATTTTCCTAGCGAGTTCCCAAAGGAATATAGAAATTATAAAATGTTTGGCACTCAGCTGAAGTTGGTCATCGGCATGCAGGAGATTGCTTGTCACATCTCAGCCCTAATGCCAAACATGTCACGTGAAGGCATTAATAAATAATCTGTCAGCAGCAGCAGGTGGAGTGGAAGTCGTGGCTGTGTGGATGTTCTCCTATTCGTCTTAATCTGCCAGTTGGAAAGGCAGCAAGGTACCGATGAAGTCCTGAGCCAGACCCAGTCGTTGACATGCAACAGCTCAGGACAATCCCTCTCCTATGCCTTTCCTCCAGTGACACAGAGCCGCCAATGCTCACACGTAGGTACAGGAACTGGAAGCTTTGAAAAGCACTTCTCTTTGCTTAGGCAAACTTGGGGGTCAGATGATTTGGGCAGCCACTTTAGTTACTTCTGCCTAAAGAGGAGACACGTGATTTTTATTACATGGAAAACAAAGTTTTCAGAACTTTCTCTTTTCTTTTTTTTTTTTTAAAGATTTTACTTATTTATTTGAGAGAGAGGTGGAGATAGCAACAGAGAGCATGAGCCAGGGAGGAAAGGGAGAAGCAGGCTCCCCGCTGAGCAGGGAGCCCAAGGCGGGGGCTCGATCCCAGGACCCTGAGATCATGACCTGAGCTGAAGGCAGTCGCTTAACTGACTGAGTCACCCAGGCGCCCCCAGAACTAATGTTTCTGATCAGATTTAAATTTCTCACATCAATCAAATTGTTAAAAAGGGAACGAATTCTGACAATTTAGTTAGCATTAAGATTTGAACTCTCTAGCTTGATCAAATCACAGAAAATCTAATTAGCAAGCTTGGTGATTTGGTCATGGCCTAAATTTAATGTGAAAAGCATTGAGTTTTAATAGGCTGCATGTTTCAACTTGAATTATCTAGCTCTAAATATATTCAGGAACATTTGAGAGAATATTTACAGATACTCGTAAAAAAAATGTTTCCCTATGGCTTGAATGTAATTGATTGGCTTTGTGAAGAGACTGGTGATATTTGAGAATTTTGAAGACTCATGGGAATGTATAATATCTGAGTGGAGATTAATTCAAAAGTTTGGAGAAAGAGATTTGAAAATGCGAAAAGAAAGATTTGATGATTACTAGACTAATTTGGTTTGTTTAAAAAGACCATTTAAAGTATTGATATGGGGAGCCTGGGTGGCTCAGTCGTTAAGCGTCTGCCTTCGGCTCAGGTCATGATCCCAGGGTCCTGGGATGGAGTCCCACATCGGGCTCCCTCCTCCGGGTGGGGGGGAAGCCTGCTTCTCGAACCTCTCCCACCCCCCTGCTTGTGTTCCTGCTCTCGCTATCTCTGTCTCTGTCAAACAAATAAATAAAATCTTTAAAAAAAATAAAGTATTGATATGAAGTTATGTCAACAGGGGTGTTTTGCTCATCCTTGACACTTGCAACTCTTGACATCTTGAGGGCATTAAATAATCCGGGGTTAAAAGAACATCAACGCAATGTGGTCTAACCAAAGATTGTAAAAGGGGAGGTAGGTGGAAGAACGTACTGGCTTTGAAAAGTACAGGCAAAAGTGTTAATGATATTTATGGAAATATTAGATATGACTCTTAGGGCAGCAGGATTCCTAACTTTTTTTTTTTTTTTTATACCAGAGAAGCAACACCTTCTAAAAGTACTTGTGCTACAGTTAAAAGCACGGAAATAAGTATAAGAAGGTACTACATCCAAGGTAATGCAAACTGATAAGCCAAGATACTTTGAGGGGTTGACTCACTAGCCTGGGGATGTGTAGCTTGTGCCCACTGTGGGCTGATGAGGCTCACCTGGGTTGCAAGGACCAGCTCAGAGGAGTCGTCCACGGCCCCTTCGTTATAGTCCTTACGGGCTGCATCATAGTGGTGAGCTTCCCTCCCTAGAGAGACACCACATTCTCATCCTATGGAGGGCCTGTAGCAGAATCGGACAGGACACGCCATCCTTGGAACAGGCAGGAAGGGAGCAGAGTGTACCTCCTGACCCATGCATCAAAGAGGAAAGAGAGGTCTGAATTAGGCTATTCATTGGCAAGAAGGTGTTGATTTTGGAGGTGGGGTATGGGGGGGGGCTTGTAGTAGAGGGAGGAAAAGCACAACTATTTAAATTTGTTCTAGGCACAAAAGGAGGCTTTGAGTGAGGTTAGAAGCAATTCTGATCCACAAAGCCTGTGATTTAACAATTATTTTGCTCTTCTGGGAAAATTTTCTCACCTTGCTTGGGGAGCCTGGTTGGCTCATTCTATTAAAGTAGCAGTTGTAGACGGCAAGAAGTATGAGCAGATGAGGCACAGGCAGCCAGAGCAGTGGCAGAAGAGTCCCAGAGGCATAGTGGCTGGGGCGCTGTTTACATAGACATTCTTTGTAAGACAGTAGAGGTTTGGCAAGTAAAAGAAGACTCCTTGGTGACATAATGTAGCCTAGTTACCCTAACAGGATCCACCAGCATCTAGCCAGGCAGCACTTCAATTATGCAAAGTACAGTCTGACTTACTCATGATAAAGTAACACAAAGGTGACCAGAGGTACGAATTCTTACAAATCCTCAATCACCTCCCATAAGTACATAACTGCAATAAAAGCCCCTAATGAAAATATAAATTTGAAGTAAGTGTTAAAAAGGAAATCATAGCAGCATGGATTTTTAGTCTCTTCTATTCCCTAATTAACTTTCCATTCATTGTTCCTTCATTCTTTATTTATCAAATATTAATTTAGTGTGTACTATATACTAAATAATGTACCAGGCAATAGAGAGACAAGAATAATAAATACACAAATAAATAAATAAATAAATAATCAATCAATCAATCCCTGCTTTTGGGACTTTACTGCTTGATAGAAAAATCACACAAGTAAACTGGTATGCATGTCAGTGTGACAAGGTGCTATGATAAAGATACACATTGAATACTGGGGCTGCAGAAAAGGAGGGTGTAGGGGAGGAAAAGTAATTTTCCCTTTATCTTTCTAGGTTCTTGGCTGAGACTCCTCCATAATAAAAAGATTAACAGGAGAAAAACACAAACAGAAGTTCAATAACATGTGTATGTCCTGCGTAAATGGGACATACCCAGGAAACCTGAGCCACTCCCTCAAATGGCCCAAGCCATCAGCTTATACACCATCGCAAGCTAAAGACAAGAGAAAATGATGGGGGGGGGGGGTCCAGTTATGGGAGGTTTCCAGGAAAAGCCCCGTAAACAAGGGTATAGCTGTTATGCAGATTTAGGTTGTTGTCTTTGTCTTCTCCATTGATAAGAGTTTCTAGAGATTTAGAGCCATCTTCCTCTCTCTGGTATAGTCAGAAAGACACCCTTATAAGTGGAGATTTCCCTTGTAAATGTTAATTTCTCTTACAAAATGGTAACTTCTACTCAGTTTTCAGAGCTTCTTACTATGTCTGCCATTTCTTAAAAATAATCAGCCTAAAATAATCCTCATGCCAAAGAGGCATATTTTGGGGTGGCAAATTCTGCTCCTGTTCAAGAGTCAGGGAAAGCTTCCTGAAGAAATTTATGTTTGCGTTAAGTCTTCAAGGAAACGTTAAGAGTTAGCTAAGCAGATGGGAAAAAAAAAAAAAGAAGGATTAGAAATGTGGGCTAATTCTAGGCAGAGGGAACAGCATGACTAAAAGTATAGATATGAAATAGTGTAATACATTCAGGAAAGTGCAAGCAGTTCAGTGTGGCTAATGCATGGAGGGCACACGGAGGAGAGGCAGGAAATGAGACTAGCAAGGTTGATAAGGATTGGTTCAGGAAGGGCCTGTGCTCTATATTAGTGCTTTACCTTTATTCTGAAATCTATGGGGAGTCACTGAAGCGAAGTGTTATGATCAGATTGTATTTCAGCATTTTCAAATAGGAGCTCTATGGGAGAATAGATTCCCCAGGGCCAAACTATGACCAGGTCTCACAGGATGATCTTGTTTCTCTTATTGCCAAGATGGTGTCTTCACTGTTTCTTCTTTGCACTGCTTACATTTAAAATCTGTCATTATGGGGCACCTTGGTGGCTCAGTCAGTTGAGCACCCAGCTCTTGGTTTTGGCTCCAGTCACAATCTCAGGGTCGTGGCATCGAGCCCAGTGCCAGGTTTTGCACTCAGCGTGGAGTCTGCTTGGGATATTCTCCCTTTCCCTCTGCCCCTCTCCCTGTTCATGCTCTCTCTAAAATGAATACATAAATCTTTAAAAAAAAGATTTAAAATCTGTAGTTACAAGAATTGGGTGAAGAAGAGGGAACGGACCTTCCGAAAGACTCACAAATCTCTCGCTTGAAAGACTAGATAGATATTGATGTCATTAATGGACAGGGAAAGCAGGAGAGGGAGAAGTTCAGTTTGAGACATGTGGAATTTGCAGGACCTTTAGAGGATCCAAATAGAAATATTCAGGACACACTTGGATGAGTGGGTTTTGAGCTTGAGAGAGATGGCGGGACTGGATGCCGCAGCTGACAGGTACTAGTGGAAGGTTTATGTAAGTGAGTGTATGTAATATGGGGAGAGCATAGAGCTGAGATCCGAGTCCTGGGTAATGACAACATTTAGTTGAGAAGCAAAAGCAGTGCTTTCCAAAGTGTTATAGGACACAGCCACACAGGTAGAAGCAAAACCATCGACGGCAAGGAGAGAGCTTGGAGGCAGAGGGAACAGTCAACACTGGGCAGATGCTTCAGACATCAAACAAAATAAGGACAAAAAAATGCTTACTCAAGTTGGAAGTATGGAGGTTATTGGTGACCTTTAAAAAAGTCTCAATGAAGAGGTAATGATACAAACCAAAAATCAGTAGCTGGAGGAGTGATGGAAAGCAAGGAATTAGAGACCGCTCTTCAGGAAATTTGGTGGGAAAAGAGTGGCAGTAAATAGGATTGCAGCCAGAAGGGTAGTTGAAGTTGAGGGAGGATTGTTTTTTAGATGGAAAACACTCGAGCACATTCATATTTTGAGAGGGAAGAATAAGTCGGCACAGAGAATTATCAAAGATAAGAGAAGGGGTAGAAGTGATGGGATAAAGTCAGGCCTTCAGGAGGAGGAGAATGGGCTGATGTCAAGGAGATGCGCATACGGGTGGGAAGGATCAGTCTCAAATGGTGGAGGAACATTTGTCCCACTGAGACATGAGGTCAGAATGTGTGGAAACTCAAGTAATTCCTTAGGTGGAGAAGGAGCAAGCTGAGGAAGCTCTCGTCTGACAGCCTTGATTTTCTCAGAGAACAGAAAGCAAAAGTTGCCTCTGAACATGAGGCAAGACGAAGCAGTCTTTATCGTTTGAGGGGAGTGGCAGCTATGAAGCATTCCCCTATTGAGGGGAATAGGAGAGGGTGATATTTAGGGATAGAAGGTTCACTGAGCCTGGAGATCATGAATTTGTAGTGTGATTTTATCCAGCAGCATTCATCACCCTGGAGAAGCTGAATGGTTGGATGGACTCAGGGACGTGATTTGATGAGCGGGGTTGAGAGAATGACAAAGGGACAAAAATACCATGAAACTAATTTCAAGAGAGGCAGGGACAGGATGGGCCATGGGAACAAAGTAGACCAGAAAGGGACTGATAGATATGGAAAATCGGGGAAAGGTCAAGGGACTAAACATCTGGCTGAGAAGTGATGGAAGATTTCTTAGAAATAAAGGGAGAAACATCTGTACCAATATGAGGTTATGGTAAAACAAAACCAAACACGAAAACAGAAAAGTAGAATATTGGAATTAAAATTTTCTTTTATTTAATCTTTTAAAGATTATTAATTTACTTATTTGAGAGAGAGCAGAAGTGGGGGATGGGGCATGCAGAGGGAGAAGCAGACTCCCCGCTGAGCAGGGAGCCTGTCACCGGCTCGATCCCAGGACCCCGAGATCATGACCTGAGCCGAAGGCAGACGCTTCACCGACTGAGCCACCCAGGCGCCTCCCTTATTCTATTTTTTAATGTAATCTCTACCCCCAATGTGGGGCTCGAACTCATGACCCCGAGATCAAGAGTCGCATGCCCTACCGACTGAGCCAGCCAGGCGCCCCCCAAATTTTTGTGGGTAGAACATTTCTGTTGCTGAAGAGTGGATTGCCAAAGTGGAGGTGATCCGTCTTGCAGCTGAGCAAGTCCAGCAACTGTGAGGCCGAGGAGTTAAAGTCATCCTGGTTTAATGACAGAACTGAAGTCGAAAAGGAAACAGTGAACCTCGAGGTCCTCATTAACGTGGAGGAGCTTGATTAAGCAACAGCAATGCAGAGGTACAGGTAGAGGGTCAGAAACACGTATCCTACAGAGGCCAGACAGGCACCGTCCGTGAGTGAAAAGAAGGTAAATTGAAGAGAGCGCAGCATCGCATCTACAGGAAGCAGGCCCTACTCAGCTCCAGTGACGGTTGCCTTTTGGAAAGACAGGCCTAAAATTGCTAGAAATTTCCATTTTTAAAAGAAACTTCAAATCCTTCCTAACAAAGGTGAAATCTCTCATTTCCCGATATTGGCAACGAATTTTAAAAAATCCCGTGAGGGCCAAAGCCTATCTTTCAGTGTGAACCCAGCGCACAAGCCGTGGGTTTGCACCTCTAGGAGAGAAGATAGGAATGAGACGCAAAGCAAAGCAGACGTTTAAACTAATGGTGAATATCTACTCCCCCCGCGTCCCCAGGCCACGGCAGTTATTACTAATTTGATCAGGTATCCGACAGGGTTTCAGGAAGCGACTACCAATCTGTTGGATTTGGCATGCAAGATAAAACCTAATTAGCCATAACATTTGTATCATTTTCAAGGTTTCTGAGTCTTTGAACTTGCTTTGGTCTTTGTAAAAAGGAACAGGCGCGCTGTAATGTTCCAATCCAGTTTTGCCCTCACAGGATTTTCAGGTGGACTTTCTTGTTGAATGTATGCTTTGTATGTTTTCAGAAACCTCTTCACACCAGTAACTGTGTGTTTAAAAAATTTCCAGTAATGTGTTCAGAGGTCCTGAGTGGGAACTAGTGTAATGTTGAAGGTGAACAAACGAAACCTTTCATCTGGTCCCAGGTATGTCTGGCTTTTAGCAGCTTTGCCATTAATAGTTGAGAGCCTGTTTGCTGCCTGGAACACTGGAGGGTTGTTAAACAGCTCTCTGCCCTTTAAAAAGAGTAGGAGATGAGGCATGAGTCGAAAATGCCATGCATGTTTAGCTATATGGTTTATTAACTCATTTACTGAAGTGTGTGCTTGTGTTCTGTGAAATCTTTTTTAGGCTTAGGCATTCTTGCTATTGAGTGATTTTCTTTGGGGGCATTTAAATACCCGGATACCTCATTCATATTCAAATACCTCCTTTAGCACATTTCGACTTTCCTTTATAAGCAAAACCTGCTCTTTCTTTGCAAGGAACTGTTTTCAGCTCCTCACCCCCACGCTCTTCACTTAGCCAGCTGTGTCCGCGGCCTCCGCTGCAAACCCCCAGGCCAGATTCACGTGGCGGGCGGGGGGGGGGGGGGAAGGAGCACAGCTGAAGCTGGAACGGCGAGCTGCCTTAGCTGCCAAAGTCCACTTGATTCTGACGCAATGCGACTGCATTCTCCATTTGTAATTTGTTCCTGTTCTGCTTTTGGTTTCCAGCTTCTACCCCTGTTCCCCACCCTTCCCCCCGCGTCCCCCGTCTCCCCCCTCCCCCGCCCCTCCTTCCTCTGTTCCTGAAGGAGGCTACTTGCTTGACCCCCGAGGGCTTCCAATTTGCCTATTTTGCCGTGACTCACTGCTTATCCCGATCATGCTCACACTTGCTCCTAAGAGGCCGCCTGATGGGCTCGTGACCTGCCCTCCACCCATTCCTGTCTCTGGCTCTGGATCCTGTTGTCTGGCTCCGGCTGCCTGCCTGACGCAAGCTGCCGCACCGCCGGGTGTGTCGTGAATTCGCTGATTTTCTGTGGCACCTGAAACAATATCAGCAGAAGAATTCTCCCCAGTTCTCCCTGTGAGGTGTTACGTGTCAAAAATCTCAAACTAAACTTGCCGTGTAAGCAGCAAACGGTACTTTAGTTCAACGCCGGAGTCACGGTTAAGACTGGGGAAGGGATGGAGCAGCCCTTGCCCGGACATAGCGGGCGTTCTTGTTTAGGACGGTTCATAGGTGACGAGCCACCTTTTAAGTTCAGGTGGGATGTTTGCATTATGTATGTTGTTGTAGATGACATTTTGCATCCCAGCCTTCTTGGTCATCAAGCTTTCATAGTCCTTGGGGGATGAGAAGATAGACCGTCAAGGGATGATGGCTCCTTAACAAATCAACCGGCTTTGGAGAAATATGCTGAATTTTCATCTGCCACTTTGGTTTTTTTTTTTTTTTTTTTGGTTTTGTTTTCAGAAATAGCACATACTGTTATTGTCTGTTTACTTATGAATGAAAGTATTTCCATCCTCATTAGATGATCTGGATCAGTTTGCTTTTTATCCTCCTGCGGTCGAATTCATCTTCATTTGGTCTGCATTGTAGGGTATGTCAACACTGTGCCAAATATGATAGATACCTTGAAATGTCAAAATAATTTGCCATTTCCATTCTTATTGTACAGTTGGGCCATTAGGATACTACTACTACTACTATTACTACTAACAATAATAGCTAACATGATTGAGTTCTTGCTATGTCCTAGACACAGCATTATGGGCTTTATTTGGGTTATCTAATCTTCTCAACTGCCACAATAATGTGGGTTTTTTTTTTTTAAAGATTGTATTTATTTATGTGAGAGAAAGAGTGGGAGAGAGAGCAGGAGCAGGGGAAGAGGCAGAGGCAGAGGGAGAGCGAGAAGCAGGCTCCCCGCTGAGCAGGGAGCCCAACGCAGGGCTGGATCCCAGGACCCTGGGATCATGACCTGAGCCGAAGGCAGACGGTAAACTGACTGAGCCACCCAGGTAAAATGTTACCCACATTTTACAGTCGAGGAAACTGAAATACAGAGAGATTTGCTAATTTGCTCAAGGTTGCAAAGCCGAATTAGTACCAGACCTGGAATTTGAACCCAAGTTTGTAAGGATCCCAAAGTCTGAGCCTCTGAACATCATTGAAGACCATTTCTCATAGGAATAATTTTATGTTTTTAAAATTTCTCTTTGCTTCTACGTTTCCCCTCAAAATTAAGTACCTCTTTCACCCTATCATGTGGTCATATTTAGATATAATACCTCCTCTTACTAAATTAATACATGCTTGCAAATGTATTATGCACCAGAGGGGGTTTAACTAGAAATGAAGCAATGAGGGCCTATCGCCAAAATGCCTGGGATCCTATGCTGGTTTTGCCGCTTATTATCTGTGTGACTGAGAAAATTACTTCCTGAACCTCAGTTTCCTTAGCTGTATAACTAGTACCAGCATTTAGTTCATTTGGTAGTGGTGAGGATTAAATGAGATAATACATATAAAGTACTTGTGATAGTGCCTGCTTATAATATGGGCTCAAAAATACCTTGAATTTATAGATGACTTAAACATTTCAGGTTATAGTTACAGCCTAATTATTTTTCCTTTGTTCCATTCATCGATCCATCCACCCATACATGTATTCATTCACCCTTGTGTTCACTGATTCATTTTGCAAACCTATGTTGTGTTCTCTGAGCAAGGTTTTCCCATCTACAGAGAGTAAAATTCTGTAAAATCTTCAGGGGTTCGGTTCTTTTGCTAGAACTCTTGCTTGGAACAGGAGGTTGTACATGAATGTTTTGATTAATTTCTGGAAGAAAACCGGGACTTTGCACGTGCCAAGTGGCACTACAGAACATTCGCGTTACCAAAGTGCATGTGGAAGACCATTTTCCACTTGCCATCTCTCCGGATATTGGCAAGGTTAGACACTTCGGAGATCTAATTTTATGGAGACTCCTAAAAGTGCTGTACAGGAGGTAAGAAATCATCTGAAGTGCTGTCATTCTCAAATGATGACTTCATTACAATCTAGATAACATTGGAAGAAAATGACCTTCCTATGGCATGGTTAACGGTTCTCATGAAGAGTTGGTATCTAAATACTCATGAAGGACCTTGGCCATGAAATTAGTTCTATGGACTAGGACCATTGGGCAAATGTGTGGGCTCTAGCACTAGACAGATATTGTGGTCATACATGTGATTTAGGGAAACTCTCTGACCTTCACATATGAGAATATATCACTAAGATCCCAGGAGCCCTGGCCTAATGATGGCAAGAAGGCTGGTGTCTGCTGTGAGATCCTGTTTGTACTGGTAACAGATTTCTGATATGAATGGAAGCTGTGGGTTTTTCAGGAAGTGACTGTGAATCTCTGGCCAAAAGAGGCTGGAACTAAGAAGAAATAGAGGCAATTTGTAATGGAGAGCTTTAGGTTTTTTTTTTTTTTTTAAAGATTTTATTTATTTGACAGAGAGAGACACAGCGAGAGAGGGCACACAAGCAGGGGGAGTGGGAGAGGGAGAAGCAGGCTTCCCACTGAGCAGGGAGCCCGATGGGGGGCTCGATCCCAGGACCCTGGGATCATGACCTGAGCCGAAGGCAGACGCTTAACCGACTGAGCCACCCAGGCGCCCCGAGAGCTTTAGGTTTTTTAAGGTACTACCAAGTCAGGGACGCCTGGGTAGCTCAGTGGGTCAAGCATTTGCCTTTGGCTCAGGTCACATCGAGCCCCATATCAGGCTCCCTGCTCGGGGGGAAGCCTGCTTCTCCCTCTTCCTCTGCCTGCCACTCCCCCTGCTTGTGCTTGTTCTCTCCCTCTCTCTCTGTCAAACAAATAAATAAAATCTTTGAAGAAAAAATAAAGTACTACCAAGTCAAGCTCTACTGAAGTGTTCTCAGGGGACTGGACTCCACTGACACTGTTAGTAAATGTCTAATACTTTTTTTTTTTTTTTTAAAGTAAACTCTATGCCTGATGTGAGGCTCAAACTCATGACCTGGAGATGAAGAATCACATGCTCCACTGACTGAGCCAGCCAGGCACCCCAAGTGTTTAATACTTCTAACTGGTTTGATTCAGGTGTGCTGGATTAGGGCTTGCTTCACAAATATCATGCCAGATACTATGGCTATTTTCATCTTCATTTGAAGAAACTCTTTTAGGATAGGCAACGCAACTACCTGTTGTCAAACATCACTTTGCTCTAGTAGAAGGCTACACTGGGGAAGAGTCACCCCAAACTTATTTTTGCATATTCTGTTCCCCACTGCCTGTAGTGTTCTTCCTCCACTCTTTTCTTGGCTAACTCCTACTCATCTTTCAAATCTCAGCTCAAACATTTCTTCTTCAGAGAAGTCATCCCTGACACTCATTGAAAGCTTACTTAGGCCCTGGGAACTACACTAAGCTATTTATACGCCTCACCTAATCATTTTCCCTGCATTAAGTAGGAAACATTTGATGCTTAGAGGGATTAAGTAACTTGCCAAAAGTCACATAGAAAATAAATGGTAGAGTTTGGTCTCTTTCATAGGTTTGCCCTATGCTACAGCCTACATTTTTTTTTTTTTTTTTTTAACCACAACACTGTATTGCACTTGAGTTAATTATGCTTAGGAGTTTACTACAGTCTGTGGATGGAATTATTTAGGTCAGCAGTCCAGCGATAGGAATGAGCAAACGATACTGTCATCTGGGTGATCAGAGATGTGTGGCTACAGATCTTGTCTTCTTCCAGATAAGCATAAACCTAGGAGGTTGATTTAGGCTAGCATGCAGTGTTTAGAGTTTCGAGGCTGGGTGGTGGTGAGATAGGACTTATCCGTGGGCAATTACAAAAGAAAGCATCTTATGCCTTCTGAGAGAAATTAAAATTGAAAGCCAGACAGATCAACCAATGCCATAGAAGTGAGGCAGAGAGGGAGGATGCAGGTATTTGTTCCATTCTTCATTCGGCAAGGACTTACGGCACTATTCTAGTTGCGGAGGATACAGAGGTATATAATACAGGTGTATTAC
Source organism: Halichoerus grypus (assembly GCF_964656455.1). Lineage (NCBI taxonomy): Eukaryota > Metazoa > Chordata > Mammalia > Carnivora > Phocidae > Halichoerus > Halichoerus grypus. Next base: position 33,411,310 of record NC_135727.1, on the reverse strand, counting down.
TTTCCTCGGGGAACTTACATGTTAGTGAGGCAGTGGGACAGTAGCTGGGGAAATCATTAAAAATTCCAAGTTTGAAAACTGTAGAGGAAATCAAGGGATGAGGGAATATTGAGCAAGTCCCTGAGTTACAACAACGTGAGGATAGGTAAGGCTTATAGCTTCCTGCAGCTTTGACTGTGTACTGGGAAGGAAAACTGGTAAGGGTTCTAAACCGGTTTCAAGAATAATAATCATAGGGGCGCCTGGGTGGCTCAGTTGTTAAGCATCTGCTTCGGCTCAGGTCATGATCCTGGGGTCCTGGGATCGAGCCCCGCATCATCGGGCTCCCTGCTCAGCGGGGAGCCTGCTTCTCCCACTGCCTGCCGCTCCCCCCTGCTTGTGCTCTCTTGCTCTGTCAAATAAATAAATAAAATCTTAAAAAAAGAATAATGATCGTAATTACCATTTATTAAGATCTACTACATAAAAGGCACTGTGCGAGGCACCTCACATGCATTATCTACCTGCGCGATAGCATTATCCCCATTTTACAGATAAATTGACTGTGGCTCAGACTCGTTGAATAATGGCCTGAGATTAAACAACTGCAAATAGCAGATCTGGAATTCAAACGTGGAGTTTTGATTCCAACATCAGATTTTTTTCAGAGACGACGTGCTGATTCTCCAAACATTCCAGTGTGGATGAAAAGATGGCAAACATTGTTAGTCATCAAGAAAATGAAAATTATAACCACAACGAGATAACCCTTCATACTAATCAGAGTGGCAAAAGTGAAAAATCTGACCATTCCAAGTATTGTTTCAGATATAAGGCACTCATACTCTGCTGGTGGAAATGTACAATGGAACACATTTTGTAAAACAGTTTGGCAGTTTCTTATAAAATGAAGCATACATCTACCATATGACACAGCAATTCTCTTCCTAGTTATTTAGAGAAACGAAAACATATATCTGTACAAAGATTTGTGTGCAAATGTTGATAGCAGTTTTTTATAAGAGCCTCAAACTGGGAACAAACCAAATTTCCATCAATAAGCAAATGGATAAACAAAGCATGGTATATCCCCGAAGCAATATGAAGGAATGAACCATCAGTCATGCAACAATATGGATGTCTTAAAAACAGCATGCTAAACAAAAGCCAATGTCAAATACAGCACATACTATGCGATTTCATTTACACTAAGTTCTAGAATAATAAAAACTATGTTTACAGAAATAAGATTAGTGTCTGCCCACGTGGGTGGGATTGACTGCAAAGGGACTTGAGCATGAGAGGATTTTCTTTGCTGTCGGAAATGTTTTATATCTTGATCAAGGTGTTGATTACACAGACATATACACTTGTCAAAACTCATCAAACTGTATATTTAAAAAGTGTATTTTATTTTCTGTAAATAGTACCTCAGTTGAGTGGGCTAAAAAATGCCAATGCTGTATGACACATGCAATAGGAGCACATGGGGGGATACAAGACAGAGGTACCCAATTCAACTTGGTGGGGGGAGGTGGGGGAGATTTCCGAGGATACCTTGAACAACTTTGAGTAAAACAGTATAGATAAGTCAGGTGAAGATCTGGGGAAAGAGCATTTGTGGTTGAGAAAACAGTTGGTTTAAAGTTGGAGGCATGAGAGATACCATATTTGTGGAGCTTTAAGTAGCTTCCTTTGGTAGGGACATAAGATGCCTGTTAAGTAGATGCCAGGATCAGACTAAAGAGGAAGGTCAGGACCTGGTGGCCAAATGAAGACAGACATTTTATGTTGTGCAAAGAACAAATATTAAAGTCATGAAAGAATTGGAGATGAATCTCTTCGGAAAGGATAGATACAGGCAGTGTGAGGACTGAGGGCTAATCTGTATCTGTAATGATATAATCTGTATGTAATTATTTTCAAGGTTGATGCTAAACTTTGCTAGCTAAAGATTAAAGAGTTAGCCTTTTTTTATATAAAAAAGTCTATCAGTCCAAATCTTAGCATTCGATGGGAAATAGTAAAATTAACAGCAGGAGTAGAAAGGCCATGATAAAAGGAAAAAAAGTGATCTCTGATGGGACTTTCAATAACTGCAATCCAGAATTTGAGAATGCAGATGAACATCATGATTATTATAAGCACACTGATTTTAAGTAACATCTGCATTTATACAAAGCAACATCTGCTTTACCCCCTCCAATGTGTTTATAATTCCTTTGGATGGAAATACAGGGCTCTCTGACAGAGAAGCATCCAGTTGGCTTGAGAGGAAATAAATGACCGTGGGAGAAACATACTCAGGATGACCCTCTCCTCTTTAGAAAGGGGACCCAGGACTTTGCAAAAGAAGACCTTCGGGCTTGCCAAAGTAAAATTCCAGGCAAAGGTTTGCTTACAAGATGGGACAATTCAACCTTCTCAGTGCCTGACTTTTATTTGTTTGACCTTCAGTGAAAAAATGAGACTAAGCACACTTAAAAATACAAATAGTTTCAAACCTCTGAAAAAGGTTGACAATTGTATTTGCTCTTTTGGATAGGCGTTTGGTTCAAACAGATAGGAAAATCATAAAAACAACACAAAACACATCTTTCTGACTTTACTATCTTGGGAATTCACCGTTTTAGTGGAATTATAGATGTGATACCTTATTCTTTAGAGTTCTGAACTTTTATTCTATATTAGTAACTAGTTTTGCTGTCCTTATTTCTGTGGCCTAGTTTTAGCCCAAATTCAAGACCACTTCTGTAGTTTTGACAGTCAATCACTCTTTCCTTGAAGTTCTTCTTCCTTGTCCTTTGTGACACTATCTTCCCTTACACATCTTCCTATGTTTCAAGATCTCATTGTCAGTATCTTTTTCAAATGGTGCAATTTCTACAGTTCCACTAGGTTTCAACTGAGGCCTCTTACATCGTGGTAGGGTTGTGGCTTAACCTTGAGGAAAACCCAGAACTTTGCAGCATTCCATTTGAATGCTGTCCAAAGATGACAATATCCCAACCTGGTTAGGTCTTTGACAGCCCTCATCCTGTTGAGACTTACAACCTAAATCAGTCAGCCCCACCGTGAATTTTATTCTTATCTTCCACCATTGTACCAAATGCAAATATCCAGCTCTCTTTTCACTATGCTGTACTTTTCCACCTACACTGAACTGTCCATGGCTGACCCCACTCCAATGTTTTCTAATTTGCCCTCTGAAATCCTTATTCCATGATAAATGAGTCCCTTACAGGTTAAACCTCTTCAGGGAGTGCTGCCCCCAACTCAGCCTTAAATCCTCTGAAAAATAGAGATGAGAAACTCCCAACAATAGATGTCTGTAAAGTAGCACATGGGGATGGGAGAAGAAGAATGGAAAACAATCTGATTTGACAAAGACAACAGAATACTTCTTATGTGCCAGGCAGTTCTGGAAGTAAAATGGTGTTTCTCCTGTATTCCCAATCCAATGTGGTTTTAGCTTGAAAACATTCACATTTATATGTAGTTAGCAACCTAACTTTATTGAATGTCAACTTTTTTTTACATTAATGGTTTTGTTCTCTATATATTGTTCAGAACCTAATTTTTCACTTAATATGAGGGGAATGTTTTTCAATGGCATTGAATATTTTCCACAACATGGCTTGTAACAATTCCTTGGCATTTATAAAGAAGATAAAATATAATTAATTCAATCAATACTGTATTGTTAGACCTTAAGTGTAGACCTTAAATGGTTAGACCTTAAATTCTTAGACCATAAATTGTTAGACCTAAATTTCCATTATAAGCTAATGCTGTTACAATCAACCTTGTACATAAATCACTGTGGGTCTACTCTGATTAGATAAGCAGATCCTAAATTCTGATTGGGGCATATTCTTAGATGTTGAACTGTTGGGTCAATTGGGTCAAAGTGTATGAACATTTTCAAGACTTTTTGTTTTTGTTCTTCTAGGAGAAATTGGTTTTTAGAATTAACATGTTTGTTTTCATTGGAAAGCTAATACATGTTCATTTTATACAATTTGGAAAACATAGAAGAGCAAACAATAAAATAAAATTAATATATAATTCTAAAAATAATCAGTATCATCACTCTAGTCTTTTTCTCCTTCTCTCTCTTATGTAAATAAAATTAGGATAATATGCATATATTTTGTAACCTAATTTTTCACTAAAGACATCATGAATATTTTTATATGTCATTAAAAAGTCTTCAGAAACATTATTTTCTAACGGCTCTATATAGGTACATTATATTAGTGTACTATATTTTACTTAACTTATCCACAAGTTAGGATATTTGGTGATTTCTTAATTTATTATTATAAATAAAACTGCGATAAATATCTAGGCACATACATTTTTAGACATGTCTATAATTGTTTCCTTTAGGTAATTCCAGGAATGGAATTGATGGGTCAAACTGTGTGATTATTTTAATTGACATAGTTAGAAGAGAAAGACTGTATTGGTTTCCATTCCCCCAGCAAGGTATTAAAGTGCCTGTATGTCCCTTGCCCTTACAAACATAGGGTATCATACTTTAAAATCATGTTAATTTTGCAAGCAAAAATATTGGTATTAATTTGAATTTATTGGACTGTTTTTAGTCTTTCACCTTTAAGTATGACATTAGCTGTGGTTTTTCATAGATGCCCTTTATCAGGTTGAGGAAGGCCTCTTCTATTTTTAGTTTTGTGACTATTGTTATCATGAAAGGTGTTGGATTTTTGTCAAAATTTTAAAAAGATTTATTGACCATAATCTACAAAATTGGAGGCAAGAATATACAATGGAGAAAAAACAGTCTCTTCAATGAATGGTATCGGGAAAACCGGACAGCTATATGCGAAGGAATGAAACTGGACCGCTTTCTTACACCATACATACAAATAAACTCAAAATAGATTAAAGGCCTAAATGTAAGACTGAAACCATAAAACTCCTAAAAGAAAACATAGGCAGTACACTCTTATACATAGGTCTTAGCAATATTTTTTTGGATCTGTCTCCTCAGGCAAGGGCAACAAAAGCAAAATTAAACAATTGGGACTACACTAAACTAAAAAGCTTCTGCACAGCAAAGGAAACCATCAACACAATGAAAAGGCAACCTCCTGAATTTTAGAAGATGTTGGAAAATCATATATCCAATAAAGGGTTAATATCCAAAATATATAAAGAGCTCATACAACTCAACACACACAGAAAAACAAACAATCCGATTAAAAAATGGGCAGAGGACCTGAGTAGACATTTTTCCAAAGAAGACATACAAATGGCCAACAGACACATGAAAAGATGTCTGACATCGCTAATCATCAGAGAAATGCAAGTTAACACCACAGTGAGGTATCATCTCACACCACTGAGAATGGCTAGTGTCAAACAGATAAGAAATAACAAGTGTTGGCAAGAATGTAGAGAAAAGGAAACCCTCGAGCACTGTTGGTGGGAATGTAAGTTGGTGCAGCCACTATGGAAAACATTATGGAGTATTCTCAAAAAATTAAAAATAGAAATACCATACAATCCAGTAATTCTACTTCTGGGTATATACCCAAAGAAAACAAAAACACATATTTGAAAAAAAATATATGAACCCCTATGTTTATTGCAGCATTATTTACAATAGGCAAGATATGGAAGCAAACTAAGTGTCTTCAATAGATGAATGAATAAAGAAGATGTGGTATATAGACACACAATGGAATATTACTCAGCCATGAAAAATAATGTCTTGCTATTTGCAACAACATGGATGGACCTAGAGGGTTTTATGCTAAGTGAAATAAGCCAGTCAGAGAAAGACAATATTTGATTTCACTCATATATGGAATTTAAGAAACAAATGAACAAAGGGAAAAAAAAAAGAGAGACAAACCAAGAAACAGGCTCTCAACTATAGAGAACAAACTAATGGTTACCAGAGGGGAGGTGGGCAGGGGGATGGGTTAAATACGTGATGGGGATTAAGAAGGGCACTTGTGATGAGCACTGGGTGTTGTGTGAAAATGATGAATCATTAAATCCTACACCCGAAACTAATATTACACTGTATGTTGGTAGGGAGATGGGCAGCCCAGCATGGAGCCCAATGTGAGGCTTGAACTCACAACCCTGACATCAAGACCTGAGCTGAGGTCAAGAGTCAGACACTTAACCAACTGAGCCACCCAGGCGCCCCTGAAGGCATTTAACAGGTACAAACTTCTAGTTATCAAATAAGTCATGGGATGAAAGGTACAGCATAAGGGATATAGTCAATAATACTGTTATAACTTTGTGTGGTGACAGATGGTGACTACAGTTATCATGGTGAGCAATTTCATAATGTATAGACTTGTCGAATCACTATGTTGTACACCTGCAACTAATGTAACATTATGTGTCAACTGTACTTCAATTAAAAATAAGAAATTAAAAATATTTATTAACCAATGTATTATTTAACATTAAAAATTAATTTTAATATTACAAGTGAGGCAAAATTCAAACATTGAAGATAAGGCTAAAGTCCTTTTGGCATCGCTTTAAAATCTGATGCTGTTCTCTCTCCCTAGAGGTGACTACATTTATCAACTTGGTGATTATCCTTAACAATATATATATCTCAGGGCGCCTGGGTGGCTCAGTCGTTAAGCGTCTGCCTTCGGCTCAGGTCATGGTCCCAGGGTCCTGGGATCGAGTCCCACATCGGGCTCCCTGCTCAGTGGGAAGACTGCTTCTCCCTCTCCCACTCCCCCTGCTTATGTTCCCTCTCTCGCTGTGTCTCTCTCTGTCAAATAAGTAAAATCTTTAAAAAAAAAAAATATATATATCTCCATAGAAAATCTGCAGTATTATGTTTATATGTGTACGCATAAATGGTATCATATATATATAAAATTAGGCAAATTACTCTTTTTCTCTCAATTATGTCATATGTATTTTGATGTTAGTACACATAGATCCACTTTTTTTTTTAAGATTTTTTATTTATTTGAGAGAAAGAGGCAGAGGGAGAAGCAGACTCCCTACTGAGCAAGGAGCCTGACACGGGGCTCGATCCCAGGACTCTGGGATCATGACCTGAGCCAAAGGAAGATGCTTAACCACCCAGGCACCCTAATTCCACATAGATCTACCTTATTCTTCATAAGCCCTATGTAGTAATATGCTGTAGTTTGTTTAGTTTATCAGTATGGAAATGCTGTGGCTTATTTAAGCAGATAATTTGAATATAGCATATTTAGCCATTTTCCCTACTCTTGACACTTAGGTTGTTTCCAGTATTTTGCTATTATAAACAAATATTGCAGTAACCATATTTATACACATGTTTTTTTAAAGATTTTATTTATTTATTTGAGAGAGAGTGAGCAAGAGAGAGACCACAAGTGAGCACAAACTGAAGGAGAGGCAGAGGGAAAGGGAGAAGCAGACTCCCCACTGAGTAGGGAGCCCGATGTGGGGCTCGATCCCAGGACTCTGGGATCATGACCTGAGCCGAACGCTCGACCCACTGAGCCACCCAAGTTCCCCTATCCACATCTTTTACCCCTCTAGGTGGTTTTGATTACTAACAACATAGTGGTGGCCAACAATTTATGTTTTTTCCCTAGCCATCCAGCCCAGATGCACACTGAAGATAGTAAAATGAAATATAAATAAAAAGGTTCTGATTAATATATGTAATATGCCATATTATAGTTAGTATGCTATTATGCAGTACATAATAATGTATTAATGTGGTATAATTAATATGCTACATGGACTAAATCTAAGTTTTAAATGTCCATGGGACATTTACAAAGTCAGATGATACAGTAGTTTTCAAATAAAACCTCTGTACATTCTAAAAAGCACATTTTATGCCCCCCACATTCTCTGTTCACCATGCAGTAAATTATATAACCCACACCTTCCTTTTTACTCTTCCATTGCCCAACAAATTAGGCATGAAAACTGCTCATTTATATATAAACCTCAAATTACGGAAAAAATTATAACTGCAATTACAGATTATAGTGATTAGAAAATATCAATAATGAGAACTCAGCATATCACAATTTATGGAAAACATGAAAGCCAAACTCAAATTCATAATTATAAATGATTCAATCAGAAGAGGAAGGAAAATAAATGAATAAAACACTCAACTCATGAAGTGAGAAGAACAACAAAACAAATGTATGGAATGTAGGAAAAAGAGTGTTAACAAGATAAACTTGGAAATTATAAATTAGGAAACAGAAGTGTTGTTAAGATTAGAAAAATCCAAAAGTCATTTGTATGGAAACACATGCACACACATTCATACAAGGTTTAAGCAGATCAAATCAAGCAAAAGAAGAAACTTTTAAGATTAGGAATTACCATTGGAACATAAATATAGGTACTTTATTTTATTTTTTTTAAAGATTTTATTTATTTGACAGAGAGACACAGCGAGAGAGGGAACACAAGCAGGGGGAGTGGGAGAGGGAGAAGCAGGCTTCCCACCGAGCAGGGAGCCCGATGCGGGGCTCGATTCCAGGACCCTGGGATCATGACCTGAGCCAAAGGCAGACGCTTAATGACTGAGCCATCTAGGCGCCCCTATTTTATTTATTTTTTTAAAGTAGGCTCTACGCCCATCGTGGGGCGCAAACTCACGAGCCTGAGATCAAGAGTCCCATGCTCTCCCGACTGAGCCAGCCAGGCCCCTAGGTAAGTATTTCTGAAAAGATTTTAAAATTTGAAAATCTTGGTGAAATTAAAACTGTTTTAAGCAAATATAAACGCTCAGTGCTGTCTCAATAACTGGAAAAACATGAACAAACCAATAATACATTTACAATACTGAAAAGCTGTCAAGTTACTATGTTCATAAAAGACTGGCACAAGTTTACAGCTTTCCCCCAACCCTCCCAAACTTCCATGGAACAATTCCTGTCTTAAATAAGCGCTTTCAGGGTTAAGAACAAGATTTAAAGCTTCTTAATTTATGCCTACAAAGTTAGCATAACCCTGTTAGTGAAATCTAACAAAGATAGCAGAACTAAACAACATACCAATCTTATTTATGAGTGTATATGGAAAAATCCCAAATGATTTAGAACGAATGGTTTCCAGTGTCACTTTAAGAACATAACACATGTGACTGAGGAGACTGTATTTATGAAGGGCACTGGTATTTCAGTTAGGAAATCTATTAATAACATTTATCACAATTATATAGAAATGTATTAAAAAGAGAGTCAATCGAAAGTTTACATTTGTTCCTGGGGCGCCTGGGTGGCTCAGTCATTAAGCGTCTGCCTTAGGTTCAGGTCATGATCCCAGGGTCCTGGGATCAAGCCCCGCATCAGGCTCCCTGCTCAGCGGGAGGCCTGCTTCTCCCTCTCCCCCTGCTTGTGTTCCTTCTCTCGCTGTGTCTTTCTCTGTCAGATAACTAAATAAAATCTTAAAAAAAGAAAAAGAAAAGAAAATTTACATCTGTCCCTGAATTTAAAGAAGCAAAAAATCCTAAACTCTAGGCTAGGAATACAAGTATATTTACATAATATTATAAGATTTTTCTCTAGTCAATACCTAACTTTATATCTGATAGTGAAAAATTAAGACATTTCCACTAAAAGCTGTTATCACTATCATTATTTCATTTTTTTTTCTCATTATACTGGAAGTTTTAGCTAATGTGACAAAAGGAGAGAAAAGTATACATATCAGAAAGAAGAACACAATAAAACAAGACAATCAGAGAGGGAGACAAACCACAAGAGACTCTTAATCATAGGAAACAAACTGAGGGTTGCTTGGAGGGGAGGTGGGTAGGGGACGGGGTGACTGGGTGATGGGCATTAAGGGATGTAATGAGCACTGGGTGTTTTATGCAATTGATGAATCACTGAATGCTACCTCTGAAACTGATAATACACTATATGTTAATTAATTAAATTTAAATTAAAAAATTTAAAAAAGAACACAAAATTATCATTATTTACAATTGTAAAATTGCTCCCTAGTAAAACCAAGAAAACCATCTGAAAAATTACTGGAAAAATAAACAAGAGAATTCAGTAATGTTTCCAGCTGCAAAATATAGGGCAAAATTACGTTTTATTATCTATCTACAATAATAAATAAGCACATATAATGGGAAAAATTCTATTCACCAGAGCAATAAATGTAGCAAGAAATGTGCAGGAAGTTTTATAAAGAAAGCTATTAGACTTTATGAATGTACACTGAAAGAAACATGAATAAATGCAGTTTGTATGTTTTGGGTGGGAAGACAATATTGTGCTGATGCCCATTCTCTAACAAAAGATATAGATGTATATATTTAATACAATTCCAATCAAAATTCCCAAAGCTACAATGATACATGTGGTGTTGGTGTTAAAATAAACAGCCATAAAAATGATACAGAAGAGAAAACCCTCCACATAACCCAAACACATTTAGCATACGACAAAACTTTTATTTGGTTTGTTTAAATATTTTTGGTTTATTCTCATGTATGTATGGTTGCAGATAGATATAGATTTGGATGTAAATGTAGATAAAGATGTAGATATAGATACAGTTTTATCCTAATTCCCTTTATTTAATGTGTATCTCTTTTATGAATCCTTTTATTGGGTTGATGGTTTTGATCCAATCTGCATTTCTTTGACTTTAATAAAGAAGTTTAAATAATTTCTTTTTGCTTTTATTTTCATAATTATTACAATTAGCCTTGCTTCTGAAATTTTATTTCGGTTAATGTTTCCTTTCCCTCTTTAAAAAAAAATCTTAGTTTTCTACTATGTGTTTAATATTTTTGAATATTTTTGTTTCCTCTTGCTCTTTATATCACTATGTTAAGAGCCCTCATTCCTATTTAAAACAATAATACCATATTTGTATCTATAATTCTTAAATGTCAATTTTAAGAATAAAGTTTTCTATTACATTCTATATAAGATGAGGACATCAGCATATTTAATTTACTTGGTTGTGATGCCTCCTGCCTCTGACTTATTTTTGCTCTTCATTTTTGAAATTTTATTTAATTTTGAACAAGTAACGCTTTCTTATAGTTCAAAGTTCAAAGAGCACAAGAGGCTATACAGTGAAAATTTCTCTATAACCTCTGTCCCCCAACCAGCTATTTAGTTCCTCTTCCTGCAGGCAGGCAATCAAATTAAGTTTACCAAGCTGTTATTACACAATAATAATTTGCTTTTTCTGCTTTCTCTGCTGGAAGATTTTCTCTCTTCCTTTCACAGCAAAAAAGACTTATGTTGATTATTTACCTATTATCAGCTCAAGCAAAATGTGGATATAGTTGCTGGCTCTCATTTTTTAAAATTTATTTATTTTAGAGAGAGACAGCATGAGAGCATGAGCACGTGCGTTGGAGAGGGGGGCAGGGGAGGGGCAGAGGGGGAGGGAAAGAGAATCTGAAGCTGACTCTGCACTGAGCACCAGCCCCACACAGGGCTCAAGTTACTTACTTATTTACTTACTTATTTATTTATTTATCTGACTGAGAGCAAGAGAGCACAAGCGGGGGGAGCCGCAGAGGGAGAGAGAGAAGCAGGCTCCCCACTGAGCAGGGAGCCCGATGCGGGGCTCATTCCAGGACCCTGGGATCATGAGCTGAGCCAAAGGCAGATGCTTAACCGACTGAGCCACCCAGGAGCCCCAGGTTCTCATTTTTAAAAAGTTAAGTCTGCTTATTTTTTTTATCAAGAACAATTTCTATCCTTATCCCTGTTTTCAACACATTAACACATACTTAAAAAGCTGAACAAAATTTTTAAAAATGTTTCTGCTATGGGGTACGTGGGTGGCTCAATTGATTAAGCAACCGACTCTTGATTTCAGCTCAGGTCATGATCTCAGGTCAGGGTCGTGAGATCAAGCCCTGTGCGGGGCTCTGCACTTAGAGTTGGCTTGAGATTCTCTCTCTCTCTCTCCCTCTGCCTCTCCCCCCACTTGCACCCTCTCTCTAAAATAAATAAAATCTAAAAGAAGTTTTTACTATGGAACAATTCAAATAGATACAAAAGTATAGGGGCTATTATAATAAATACCCATGTATTGATCCTAAGCTTCAATGTAACGATCAACTTATAATCAATCTTGTTTCATTTGAACCCCACCCACTCACCATACCTCCATTATTATTTTTTTTAAAGATTTTATTTATTTATTTGAGAGAGAGAATGAGAGAGAGCACAAACGGGGGGAGGGGCAGAAGGAGAGGGAGAAGCAGGCTCTCCACCGAGCAGGGAGCCCGACACGGGACTCAATCCCAAGACCCTGAGATCATGACCTGAGTAGAAGGCAGATGCTTAACTGACTGAGCCACCCAGGCGCCCCATACCTCCATTATTTTGAAGCACATCTTTAATATCATATTTAATCTGTATTATATTTCAGTATTTCTATAAGATACGAGCTAAAATAAAACATAACTACAATACCATAATCACACTTTTAAAAGTAGCAGCAGTTCCTTAATGTCATGCAATAGCCAGCAAGTATTCAAATTTCCCCTGATGGCTCATAACTTTTTATATAGTTGTTTAAATCAGGATCCAATAATAGGTTGATATTTTACAGTCAGTTGTTATGCTCCCTAAGTCTCTTTTAAAAATTTTTTTAAAAAATCACGTATGGTAAAGTTTTCTCCTTTTTGTGTAAAGTTCTGTGAGTATTGCAAAATAGAGTATGTTATTACCACCACAACCAAACTACAGAACAGTTCTATAACCCACCCACCAAATTCCCTTGTGGAGCTCATTCATAATCAACCTTTTCCCCAACACTAACCACTCTGTCCCTATAGTATTTCCTTCTCTAGAATGTCACATAAAGGGCTACAATATGCAGCATTATGAGTCCAGTTTCTTTCACTTAGCACAGTGCATTTGACTTTCATTCCTGTTCTTGAGTGTATCAATAATTTGCTACTATTTACTGCTGAGTAGTAGTCCCTTGTCTGGATATACCACAGTCAGTCCATTGACCATGTGAAGGACATTTGGACTGTTTTCAATTTTGGTGACTATGAATAAGGGTGTTATAAATATTCATGTGAAATTTTTTTGTGAATGTAAGTTTTCATGTCTCTTGGGGAAATATCTAGGAGTGGAGTGGCTGGAACATATGAACCTTTAAGAAATTACCAAACTAGCTTGTAGAGTGATTATACTATTTTACATTCCCACCAGCAATGTCTAAGAGTTCTCTGCTTTGCATCCTCATCAGCACTTGTTATTGTTTTTTTTTTTCCTTTTAATTATAGCCATTCTAGTAGGTGTGAAGTGGTATCTTTTTGTGGTTTTGATTTGTATTTCACAAATGACTAAGGGTATTGAGGTTTTTTCATGTTCTCATCAGCCATTTCTATATTGTCTTTGGAGAACTATTAAATTCCTTGGCACACTTTATTTTTTTTAATTTTATTTTATTTAAATTCAATTAATTAACATATAGTGTATTATTAGTTTCAGAAGTAGAGTTTTGCCCTGGCAGGTATCCTTCCAAAGTGGTTCCTGTCTTGCCACACCTGGTGGGTAGCCTTGGTCAGGATTGGCATTCCCCTAAAGTACTATGCCATCACACTCATTGGGCTGCCCTGGCTGGGCCTGACACCCCTCTAAAGTGACTATTGCTCCAGGGAAAAGGGGGAGCCAGCCCCAGCCAGAAGTGCACCTGCAAAGGTCACAGTGGGGCACCTGCAAAAGTCACAGGCATCCACACTGTGGTGAGGGGCTAACCCCACCCACCAGCATGCCTGCAGCTGCTATAGCCAGGCCTCTTAGCCAGCTGCACTGGAGGCCAGCCCCACCAACTAGCATGCCTGTAGCAGTGGCCCAGTCACAACGGGAGAGTGCATGCAGACCACACAGGGAACACACCTGGAGCACCTGGTTCTGGTGACTGTGGGGGATTGTGCTACTGGGCCCCACAGAATTCCTTCTACATAAGGCCACCACCTTCAAGACCAGGAGATGTAGCTGACCTACCTAACACATAGAAACAAACACAGAGAGTCAAACAAAATGCAGAGACCGAGGAATATGTTCCAAACATATTCAGAATTCAAAACAAGATAAAATCTAAGAACTAAATGAAACAGAGATAAGCAATAAAGAGTTCAAAGTAATGGTCATAAAGATGCTCACTAGACATAAGAGAAGAGTGGATGAACTCGTGAGAACTTCAACAAAGAGAAAATATAAAACATAAACAATCGGAGCTGAAAAATACAATAACTGAATTGGAGAATATACTAGAGGGACTCAACAGCAGATTTGAGGATGCAGTAGAGTAGATCAGTGATCTGGAAGACAGTATAGTAGAAATCATCCAAGCTGAAAAGCAAAAAGAAAAAAGAATTTAAAAAACTGAGGATAGGTTAAGGGACCTCTGGGACAACAACAAGCATGTTAACATTTGCATTATAGAAGTCCCAGAAGGAGGAGAGAGGAAAAAGGGCAGAAAACTTATTTGAAGAAATAATAGCTGAAAGCTTCTCTACCCTGGGGAAGGAAACAGATATCCAGGTCCAGGAAGCAAAGATAGCTCCAAACAGAATGAACCCAAAGAGGTCCACATTAAGACACACAATAATTAAAATGTCAGAAATTAAAGATAAAGAGGGAATCTTAAAAGCAGCAGAAGAAAAAAAAATAGTTTTACACAAGATTTATATATAAATCTATCAGCTGATTTTTCAGCAGAAACTTTGCAAGCCAGAAGAGAATGGCATGATATATTTGAAGTGCTGAAAGGAAAAAAACCTACACCCAAAGATACTCTACATGGGAAAGTTATCTTTCAGAATTGAAGGAGAGATAAACAATGTCCCAGTCAAACAGGAGTTCATTACTACTAAACCAGCCTTACAAGAAATGTTAAAGGGACTTCTTTAAGCAGAAAAGGCCATATATTGCAATAAGAATATTACCAAAAATATTTACTAGTAAAAGCATACATATAATAAAGTTAAAACATCAATCATTTATAAAATTGGTATGAAAGTTAAAAGACAAAAATAGTCCAATTATACCTACAATAATTAGTTAAGGGATGCACAAAATAAAAAGATATAAAATATGTCATCAAATACATAACATGTGGAAGGGGGAGTAAAAGTGTAGTGCTTTTACAATGTATTTAAATTTAAGCGACCATTGACTTAAAATAGACTGGTATATACATAGGGTGTTATATGTGAACCCCATGATATCCACAAACCAAAAATCTATGCTAGATAAACAAAAAATAAAGAGAAAGGGATCCAAGCATAACATTAAAGAAAGCCATCAAATCACAAGGGAAGAGAACAAGAGAAGAAAGGAACAGAGAAGAACTACAAAAACATCCAGAAAACAATTAATAAAATGGCAATAAGTACATACTTACCAATAATTACTTTAAATGCAAGTGGACTAAATGCTCTTTCAAAAGACATAGGATGACCAAATGGATTTTAGAAAGACCCATTTATATGCTATCTACAAGAGACTCAATTGAGACCTAAAAACACATACAGACTGAAAGTGAAAAGATGAAGGAAGATATTCCATACCAATGGAAGTATAAAATAACTGGGGTAAAAATACTTATATCAGACAAAATGAACTTTAAAACAAAGACTATAACAAAAGACAAAGAAGGACATTACATAATGATAAAGGGATCAATCTAACAAGAGGATATAATAATTATAAATATCTATACACACAACATAGGGCACCTAAATCTATAAAGCAAATATTAACAGACACAAGGGGAGAAATTGCCAGTAATGTAAAAATAGTAGGGAATTTTACATCCCACTTATATCAATGAATAGATCATCCAGACAAAAAATCAATAAGGAAACAGTATCTTTGAATAACATATTAGACCAGATGGACCTGACAGATATATACAGAACATTCTATCTATAAACAGCAGAATACACATTCTTCTCAAGTGCACATGGAACATTCTCCAGGATAGATCATGTTTGGCCACAAAACAAGTCTCAATAAATTTAAGAAGACTGAAACCATATCAAGCATCTTTTCTGACAGCAACACTATGAAACTAGAAATCAATTACAAGGAAAAAAACTGGAAAAAACGCTGTGGCTTAAACACATTGAGGCTTAAACAACATTCTACTAAACAACCAATGGGTCAACAAAGAAATCAAAAAGGAAACAGAGAAACACCTTGAGACAAATGAAAATGGAAACACAACGTTCCAAAATCTTTGGGACACAGCAAAAACAGTTCTAAGCAGGAAGCTTATAGCTATACAAGTCTACCTCAAGGAACAAAAAAAATCTCAAATAAACAATCCAACCTTACACCTAAAGGAACTAGAAAATGAAGAACGAACCAAACCCAAAGTTAGTAGAAGGAAATAATAAAGATTAGAGTGGAAAGAAATGAAATAGAGACTAAGGAAACAATATAAAAGATCAATCAATCTAAGAGCTGGTTATTTGAAATGATAAGCAAAATTGATATAGCTTTAGCCAGACTCATCAAGAAAAATAAGGAGAGAGAACTCAAATAAAATCAGAAATGAAAAGGAAGGTACAATTGATACCACAGAGACACAAAGGATTATAAGAGACTACTATGAAAAATTATATGCCAACATATTGGACAACCTGGAAGAAATAGATAAATTGCTAAAAACACAATCTTTCAAGACTGAATCAGGATGAAACAGAAAATCTAAATAAACTGATTACTAGCAATGAAATTGATTCAGTAATAAAAAAAATTCCCAACAAACAAAAGTCCAGAACCGGATGGCTTCACAGATGAATTCTAACAAACATTTAAAGAGAAGTTAATACCTGTCCTTCTCAAACTATTCTAAAAATTCAAAGAGGAAGGAATGCTTCCAAATGCATTCTACAATGCCAGTATTACCCTGATACGAAAACCAGAAAAAGACACTACTAAATAAGAAAGTTGCAGGCCAATATTCCTGATAAATATAATGCAAAAATCCTCAACAAAATATTAACACAGAACACAACAATGCATTAAAGGGATAATTCATCATAACCATATGATATTTATTTCAAGGATGCAAGAATGATTCAATATCTATAAATCAATCAAGGTGATATACCACATTAGCAAAACGTAGGATAAAATCATATCATGTCATGTCAATACATGCAGAAAAAGCATTTCACAAAATTCAACATCCATTCATGATAAGAACTCTTAACAAAGTGGGTATAGCAGGAATGTACTTCAACATAATAAAGGCCATATATGACAAATCCACAGCTAACATCATACTCAATGATGAAAAGCTAAAAGCTTCTCCTCTAAGATCAGAAACAAAACAATGATGCCCACTCTCACCACTTTTATTGAACATATTACTAGCCACAGCAATCTGACAAGAAAAAGAAATAAAAAGGCATCCAAAGGATGAATTAAAACTGTCACTATTTGTAGATGATACGATACTAAAAATAGAAAACCCTAAAGACTGCACCAAAAAACTATTCAAACTAATAAATGAATTGGGTAAAATTATAGGATACAAAATTAATATACAGAAATCTTGTGTTTCTATATACTAATAATATATTAGGAGAAAGATAAATTAAGAAAACAATCCCATTTACAATTGCATCAGAAAGAATAAAATACATAGGAATAAATTTAACTAAGGAAGTAAAGATCTGTATTCTGAAAACTATAAGACATTGATGAAAGAAACTGAAGACACAAATAAATGGAAAGGTATACCATTCCCATGATTCAGAAGAATTAATATCATTAAAATGTCGATACTGCCCAAAGTAATCTACAGATTCAGTGCAGTCCCTATCAAAATACCAATAGCATTTTTCACAGAACTTGAACAAATAATCCTAAAATTTGTATGGAACCACAAAAGACCCCAAATAGTCACAGCAATCTCAAGAAAGAAGAATAAAGCTGGAGGTATCACAACTCCAGATTTCAAACTATACTACAAAGCTATAGTAATCAAAAGCATATGCTGCTGGCACAAAAATAGACACACAGATCAATGGAACAGATACAGAGTCCAGAAATAAACCCATGCTTATATGGCCAATTAATAGATGACAAAGGAGACACGGATATACAATGGGGAACAGACAGTCTCTTCAGTACATGGTGTTGGGAAATTAGGACAGCTACATCCAAAAGAATGAAACTGGACCAGTTTTTTATGCCATATACAAAATAAACTCAAAATGGTAATGCCTGATAAAATAAAGAGTACATATGACATTTTGTGATAATGAACTTATTTTCAATTGTGAGGCATGCATTAGAATCATTGTTGGAGTTTTCAAAAATACTATTGCTACTAGCCTAGAATCCCTGAGCATGTACATTCTAATAAGTTATCACAGTTAATTGTGATGTGCATATCATAATAGAAAATATTGCTGCAAATTATATTCAGAGAAAGCAGAATTGGACACTGTTCAAGGAAACCTGAAGCTCTGAGCCTTTATTAGAGAATATTAATAATGACTGTGACAATTTTCAAAGCCCTATGGCACAGAGCTAGTGACTTCCATCTAGGTTAATATCCAATAATCCACACTCTTCAGTATGGTTATATAATCAACAATGAATCAATGAATTGGACCATCAACACATGTGTATTTCTAAAAGCATTCCAGGTGATCTGGGGGCATGCATTTGGTTAATAACTTCTGTTGAATGGACAAGTCCCTTTTGATCATAATAGTAAGGTTTATTCCACCATTCTGGAAGCATTTGTAACTCACAGTATTGTGTATGTCATCAGAAGGTTTCCTTTCTCCTAGATTTGCTTTGTTTCCTGCACTAAGAGATAGCCTCACCCATAGGACTTGCAGTCTGGTGCCTAAGAAGTATGATTTGAGGGGTCCATTGCAGTATCTTTATCTGAGCTGAAGCATTGTCCCTTCCCCATCTTCGGCTCTCTTTTAAAATGGTATAAAAGTCCATCACTAAAATCTTAGTCTGAATAAATGTATCAGGCCTATTTTAACAGGTAGACATTGGATTCTTAGAGGAGATGTTTCAAGGCACTGACTGGAGAGATAAAAATTCTATAAATAAAACCATCCTTCCTCAAGACCACTACATTTGCCGAAAAAAAGGAGAACCTCCTAAAAATCTTTCTGAGTTTTTCATTTCCCCTTGGCATCTCTCACTAATTATCACTGCCGCCATCGTGTAGGTAGTGCGATCCCATTCCCCTTTTAATCATCTGATTCAACCTGGTTTGGCAGAACAAAGCACGACTTTACTTATGATTCTAGAGTAACAAAAGAGAAATAAAAATAGAGTGTTGTGAAGCCAGAAAACCTGAGTGTCATGGAATAGCTTGCTCTACTAAAATAAGTACAGTGTCATGGTGAAATATCACAATTTCCAAGGCCCATCTGTCTGGATTCTATTCCCAACTCTAATCTTTATGAGCTTTGTGACTTGGGACAGTTAATTTAATCTTTTCATGAATCATTTCTATTAGTCATATGAAGGTAACACAGTACTTATCTCATAGGTTTGTTGGAACCTAAGTCACTTGGATCAGCATGTAGCAAGTACATAGGTTTCCATAGATGTCATTACCATTATTATTCAGTTCAATATATCCCTTCTTTCAGGGAACCCTAAGAAGAAGAGACCTTACTTACTTCTGACCTAGCTCCAGAACTTTTTTCAAATGTCAGACAGTATCTTGGACACTTCTTGCCTGGAAATACAATAAAAATTCAGATGAGGAGAAGCAGTTATTTTCTTTACTCACCTGGAGTCTGTATGATTGACATCAGGAATAGCTTTTCCTTTGAGGCCAAACTAGCTCTTGCCCTAATGAATGTTTTCTTTTCGTTGCAGGCCAGAACAGGATAACTACCTCAAAAGAGTACCACAACCCCAGCATTCATATTCCCAAATGTCACCCCCAATTTTGCCAAGGCCAGGTTATTCTTACTGATACCATGTTCTGTGTGATGATAATGTACAGTGTACAAAACAGGTTTGGCTCTTAATAATCAATCATTTGACACTGAATGATGCTATAACAATCAATGCTAGGCCAGCCATGCTGAGTTTTCCATTTCTATGGAGTGGTCCTTGCTCAATGGTGCAGAGAGTTGTTCTGATTTATACGTTCAGGTAGGTTTTACAATGTGTACCTTTTAAATAAACTGTTTCTTGTCAAGTGTTTAGAGTGAGGAAGAGCTATATTCCAGAACTGATGAAAGTTTGCTGTCTTAATCAGTTTGGGCTGCTCTAACAAAAATACCATACACTGGGTAGCTTCTGCAACATCTATTTTTCACAGTTCTGCAGCCTGGGAAGTCCAAAATCAAGGTGTTGGCAGATCTGGTGTTTGGTGAGGGCCCACTTCCTGCTTTGTAGATGGCTGTCTTCTGATATCTTCACATGGCGAGGAACGGAGAGAGAGGAAGCAAGCTCTCCCATGTCTCTTCCTATAAGAGCACTAATCCCAATCATGAGGACTCCACCCTCATGACCTAATTACTTCCCAAATGGCCCCATCTCCAATGCTATCACCTTGGAGATTAGGCTTCAACATACGAATTTTTGAGGAACACATTCAGTCCACAGCACCTTATCTCATTGGGAATGGGAATTACATTTACAACATCAGCTAAAGCTTTGAGTTTCACCTTTGCAGGCCAAGGTCACCTACGGGTGCCAGGCTAGAATGAACCTAAGCTGCCAACAGAGATAACCTGTTACTGAGACTGAATTTTGGCCTGGTAATGTGGATTTTAATGAAGTCTGCCTTATATATGTCTTTTCTTCCCATTTTACAGAATTTATTTATCCAGCTTTATTGAAGTATGATTAACAAATAAAAATTGTATATATTTAAGGTGCACAATGTACTATTTTGGTGTATGCATACTTGTGAAATAATCACCACAATCAAGCTAATTAATATATGTATCACATCACAGAGCTATCATTTTTGTGCTAAGGGCACTTGAGATCTACTCCTCAACAAATTATTGGTTATATTTACCATGGCGTACGTTAGATCCCCAGAACTTACTCATCTTATAAGTGAAAGTTTGTGCACTTTGGTCAATATCTCCCCTCACCCACCCTCCAGTCTCTGGTAACCACTATTCTACTCTGTTACTATGAGTTCAATTTAAACAAAATATTTCATATATAAATGATATTGTGTGATACTTGTTTTTCGGTCTCTAGCTTATTTCACTTACTATAATGACCTCAGTGTTAATCCATGTTGTTGCAAATAGCAGAATTTCCTTCTTATTTAAGGCTGAATAATATTCCATTATATATGTGTATATATTGTTATATATCACATACATTATATATAAAGATTATATATATAAACTATCTACCGACAACTTAAGGGTCTGTTGACAGATTAATGGATAAGTAAAATGTGGCACGTAAGAAATGTGGTATACAAAGAAAATACACCACATTTTCTTTATCCATTAATCTGTCAACAGACAAGTTGTTTATATATCTTGGCTACTGTGAGTAATGCTACAATAAACCTAGGAGTGCGGATAGTTCCTCTATACTCAGAAGCGGGTTTGCTGGATCATATGGTAGTTCTGCTTTTGATTTTGTAAGGAACCTCAATACAGTTTTCCATAATGATTTTACCAATCGACATTTGTACCAATGGGGTATAACATTCGCACCAACGGGGTGTGACACACTTGTCAATACTTGTTATCTCTTGACATTTTGAAAATAGCTGTCCTAACAGCTATGTGGTAATATCTCATTGTGGTTTTTATTTGCATTTCCCTGATGATTAGTGATATTGATCATCTTTTCATATACCTGATGGCCATTTGTATGTCCCCTTTGGAAAAATGTCTATTCAGGTTTTTTGCTTACGTTTATCTGGTTGTTTTTTTTTTTTTTGGCTATTGAGTTGTATTGAGTTTGTATATATTTTGGATATTAATCTCTTGTCGGATATATGGTTTGCAAATGTTTTCTCCCATTCCATAGGTTGCCTTTTCATTTTGTTGATAGTTTCCTTTGCTGTGCAGAAGCTTTAAGTTTGATGTGGTCCCACTTTTTTTCATTTTTGTTGCTCATGTTTTTGGTGTCAAATCCAAAAAAATTATTGCCAAGATCAACGTCAAGAAGCTTTTTCACTATGTTTTCTTTTAGAAGTTTTATGGCTTCAGGGCTTACATTTAAGTCTTGAATCAATTTTGAGCTGTTTTTTTGTGTATGGTGTAAGATAAGGGTCCATTTTCATTATTTTGCATGTAGATATTCAGTTAGTTCAACACCATTTGTTGAAGAAACTATGCTTTTCCTATTGTGTATTCTTGTGCCCTTGTCATGGATTAGTTGATGGTATATGCATGAGTTTATTTCTGGGTTCTCTATTTCGTTCCACTGGTCCATATGTCTATTTTTATGCCAGTATCATATCGTTCTGATTACTGTGGCTTTGTAATATAATTTGAAATCAGCAAGTGTGAGACCTCTAGTCTTGTTCTTTCTCAGGATTGCTCTGGCAATTTGGGGTCTTTGTGGTTCCATATCAATTTTAGTATTGCTTTTTCTATCTCTGTGAAAAATACCTTTACAATTTCGATAGGGATTGTATTGAGTCTATAGATCAGTTTGGGTAGAATGGACATTTTAACAATATTAATTCTTCGAATGCATGAATGTGGAATATTTTTTCTATTTATTTGTGTCTTCTTCAATTTCTTTCATTAATGTTTTATAGTTTCAGTGTACAAATCTTTCTCCTCCTTGGTTAAATGTATTCCTAAGTATTTTATTCTTTTTGGTGCTATTATAAATGGAATTTTCTTAATTTATTTTTCAGATAGTTTGTTGCTAGTATATAGAACTGCTACTAATTTTTGTAATTTGATTTTGTATCATGAAACTTCACTGAATTCCTTTATTAGTTTTAAAAGTTTTTTAGGGGACTTTTTTACGTTTTTATAGAGAAGATTATGTCACCTGCAGACAGAAATAATTTTACTTCTTCCTTTCTGATTTGGATGTATTTTTTTTCTTGCCAAATTGCTCTGGCTAGGACTTCCAGTACTATGTTGAGTAGAAGTGGTGAAAATGGGCACCCTGATCTTGTTCCTGATCTTACAGGAAAAGTTTTCTGCTTTTGAATATGATGTGAGCTGTGGGCTTGTCATATATGACCTTTATTTTGTTGAGGTAAAATTCCTTCCTATACCTAATTTGAAAGTTTTTATCATGAAAGGATGTTGAATTTTGTCAAATAATTTTTGTGTGTCTTTTGAGATGATCATATAACTTTTATCTTTCATTCTGTTAATATGATGTATCATATTTGTTGATGTGTATATGTTGAATCATTCTTGCATCCCTGGGATAAATTTCACTTGATCATGGTGTATGATCCTTTTAAGGTGCTCTTGAATTCAATTTGCTAGTATTTTTATGGAGAATTTTTACATCTATATCCTTCAGGTATATCGGTCTATAATTTTCTTTTCTTGTGGTATACTTTGTCTAGCTTTGGTCTGAGGGTAATTCTGGCCTTACAAAATAAGTTTGGGAGTGTTCCTTAATCTTCAGTTTTGGGGAAGAGTTTGAGAAGGATTGATACACATTTGTTAGGTAGAATTCATCACTGAAGGAATCTGGTCTTGGATTTTTCTTTGTTGGGAAATTTTTGATTACTGAGTCAATCTCTTATTATTGTTTTGTTTAGGTTTTCTATTTCTTCATAATTCAGTCTTGGTGCATTGTATGTTTCTAGGAGTTTATCCATTTCTTCTAGTTACCCAACTTGTTGGTGTATAATTATTCATACTAGTGCCTTATGATCTTTTTTTATTTTTGTGGTATTAACTGTAATTATTTGACCTGTCTGGAAGATTTCTGAAAACACCATCACAGAGTTTATTTGATCTGACTCAGAACTTGGTCACTGAGAGCAGCTTTTAATCCAGGGACATTTATTAAAAAAAAAATCAAAGATAAACTTTTAATATTGGAAACTAGCCAAATTGGAAACTAGCCAAATGTCCATCAACTGATAAGCAGATCAATAAAATATGGCACATCCATAAATCAAATATTGGTTGATAATAAAAAGGAATGAAGTAATGATACCTGCTGCAAAGTTGAATACAATTTTCTATGTGAAAAAGTCAGATACAAAAGTCAGATACATAATGTGTGATTATATTTATATGCAATTTCCAGAATAGGCAAATTCGTATAGAAAGAAAGTGGTTTAGTGGTTGCCATGGGCTAAGGGTGGCAGCAAGATAGGGAGTGACTACTAATGGGTGTGGTATTTCTTTTTGGGGTGCTAAAAATATTCTGAAAGTAGATAGTGATGATGCTTGCACAACTCTGTAAGTATACTAAAATTCACTGCATTGTACACTTTAATACAGTGTATTTGATTGCATGTGAATTATAGCTCAACAAAGCTGTTATTAAAATAATAAAGAATAAACAAAAATATACAGGCCAAATAATAATAAAAAAGGACATGCAGAGAAAATGCATACACACATCCCTTCCTAACAGGCACTTTTCATGAACCATGTTGTATTTCTCTGGTAGTGAGATTGAGTATCTTTTCATATATTTATTTTATTTTTAATATTCTTCTCATTTGAATTGCCTGCCTGTAATTTTTGACTGCTTTTCCTATGATTGTTTGACTTTTTCTGATTCATTTGTACATGCTCTTCATATATTCTGTATACTAATTTTTCAGACACATACATTTCAAATATCCTTTCTCGGTCTATTGATTGTTTTTCTGTATTTATAGGTCTTTTTGAAGTACATTCCCTTAAATGTCAAATTTTATCAGTCTTCTGGTTTGTGCTTTAAGAAACTCATCCTTACCCTTAGGTCATGTTGATATTTGTCCTCTATTCTTTATTTGTTCTTCAAGATCCACATATATATTAAAATTAGTCTTTTTCTGTAGTTAAAAACCCCTTTGTGACAGTGTGTCCCTATAAACAGAGCTCTTGAGCTGCCACCTCTTTTCTCTTTATCTCTGCTAAGTCAGATCATTGATCATAAATTGGAAAGTCCACATTTAACTCTCTTAGGTTGGTTCATCTTGAGCACCATACACAGAAGGTAGCTGTAAAATAGAAGACTTTGCTAGGCAGAAAAAAATGGATGTACTTGGGTCTTTCTTCCTCTTTAACTCCTCCTAGGGTAATCCTTCAGGCCGACTCACTTAAAACTTGAAACATAAATGACATCAAGGCAAGCTGCACTTGGACCTCAGAGTATCTCTGAATCTCAACAGCTTCTTTTCAATGCTTTGCCTTTTAGATCATTATAATTATATGCCAATATAATTCTTGAATTTTGACAGTGAAACCACCAAGTCATTGTGACATTGGCAGAGAATATGGTGGGAGATAGTTTTTCTCAGGGACAGTTCATTTTTCTTCCTTTGCTCTGATGCTTTCAATGGGAGTACTTCTGCTAACTGTCTTTGAAAACTTTTACATGTTTTTGGTAACAACTGAAATAGTACATATATTAATGGAGAGAATGGGCAGGAAGACTCAGTAGAATCTTAGACTATGAAGAAGCTGAAGGAAGCACCTTTCAGAAAGATAATAGATACATTTTTGAACATTTGGGAAAAAATTCACTGTGACTTGCTGGTGTATTCTATAGATCAAGAATGGTAACTGATTTGTCTATCAAAGCTCACTGACCCACAGGCAGGAAAAAATCAATTGAGGACTGCATATGTAAAAATGCAAATTGTGTTTTCATTTAAGAAGAAAATGATAAAATTACCCATTAACCTAACAATAACAGAGAACACATATTTTTATGCAATCAGTACAACTTCTGATAAAAATATGCCTCAGTTCTACATTATTGCTAGCACATTTCTCACATCTAATAATGACAAATTTGTCTGTTGGTTTAGAATGTATAAGACATTGTCATATACATTTATATTTGATTTTCAAAATAAGCCTAGGAGATAGATAAGGGAAATGTTTTATTCTCATTTTCCTTATAAATAAAGTGAGATTCAGAGGGAATATACAATTTGTCTAAAGTTAGATAGAGTGGGATGCCTGGGTGGCTCAGTTGCTTAAGCGTCTGCCTTTGGCTCAGGTCATGATTGAGATTGAGCCCCGCATCGGGCTCCTTGCTCAGCAGGGAGCCTGCTTCTCCTTCTGCCTGTGGCTCTCTCTGCTTGTGCTCTCTCTCTCTGACAAATAAATAAAATCTTAAAAAAAAAAAAAAGAGTAGCAGAACTGGAACTGAAATTCTTACCTCAGTCTATTAAAGGGTGCCAAGAGGAAAGGAGGATTGCAGAACAATAGCAGTGGAGATAAATAAAGAGCCAGATAAAAGGCACAGCTGGAGATACTTGACAACAACGGAAATGAAACAGAACGATGGACTTACTGTGTGTTAGTACCCTAAAATCCTTGACTTAGAGATATTGTGACATTTATTTATTTACCTTACTGTTGTAAGTTTTAAAGATTTTATTTATCTATTTGTTAGAGAGAGAGAGCACAAGCAGGGGGAGCGACAGGCAGAGGGAGAGGGAGAAGCAGGCTCCCCGCTGAGCAGGGAGCCTGACGTGGGGCTGGATCTCAGGAGCCCGGGATCACGACTTGAGCAGAAGCAGACGCCCAACCGACTGAGCCACCCAGGCGCCCCTGTTGTAAGTTTTAAGTGTCATTAAGGGGCTGCACCATTTTACAATGCAATTAGCAGTGTATGGGGGCTCCAATTTCTCCACGTACTTGCTGAAACTTGGTATTATGTCTTTTTGTTTATAGTCATTACCCTGTGGGTAAAATGGTATCTCATTGTGCATATGATTTGCATTCTCCAGATGGTTAATGATGTGGATTATCTTTTCATGTGCTTATTGATCATCTGTATACCTTCTTTGGAGAAATGTCTATTCAGATCTTTTGGCAATTTTTAGTTGAGTTATTTATCTTTTTACTGAATTTTAAGTGTTCAATTTATTTTTCCTTTGCTTGAACTTCTGGTGTCATATTTGGAAAATCTTTGCCCAATGCACAGTTATGACGATTTACATCTACTTTTCTGGTAAGAATTTTTTTTATTTTTTAAATTTTATTTATTTATTTAAAATTTATTTATTTAAAATTTATTTAAAATTTTTTTAAAAATTTTATTTATTTATATTTTAAAAATTTTATTTATGTTGAGAGAGCACAAGTGGGGGGGCAGAGGGAGAGGGAGAAGCAGACCCCCTGCTGAGCAGGGAGCCAGATGTGGGGCTCAATCCCAGGACCCCAAGATCATGACCTGAACCAAAGGCAGACACTTAACTGACTGAGCCACCCAGGTGCCCTCTGGTAAGAATTTTATAGTTTCACTCTGAGAAACAAACTGAGGGTTCTAGAGGGGAGGGGGGTGGGGGGATGGGTTAGCCTGGTGATGGGTATTAAAGAGGACATGTATTGAATGGAGCACTGGGTGTTATACGTAAACAATCAATTATGGAACGCTACATCAAAAACTAATGATGTAATGTATGGTGATTAACATAACATAATAAAATAAAATTTAAGAAAAAGAATTTTATAGTTTCATCTCCTTACATCTATGGCTTTGATTGATTGTTAGTTACTGTTTATATATGGTTCATTTTTTTGCATGTGGACATCCAGTTGGACCAGCATCATTTGTTGGAAGATGATTCTTTTATCATTGAGGTATTTTGGCACCCTTGTCAAAAAACCAATTATAAAACTAAGGGTTTATTTCTTGGCTCCCAATTCTGTTTCATTGACTTAATGTTTATCTTTATGCCAGTACCATACTATCTTGATTACTATAGCTTTGTAGTAAGTTTTGACATCAGAAAGTGTAAGTCCTCCAGCTTTGTTCTTCAAGATATTTTTGGCTATTTTGAGCTCTAGAATTTCCATACAAACTTTAGGATCAGCTTTTTAATTTCTGCAAGGAAGGGAGGTAGGATTTTGATAGGGATTTTATTGACACTGTAGATGAATTTGGGTAGTATCTTAACAGTATTAAGCATTCCAGTCCATTAATATAGGATGTCTTTTTAGTTATTTAGGTCTTTTTAAATTTATTTAAAAAATGTTTGTATTTTCAAGGCTCATCCGTATTGAAACATGTATTAGAACTTTATTCTTTTCTTTATGACTGAAAAATATTTTATGGTTGGACTACAAGAATACCACATTTTGTTTATTCATCTGTTGATGAATACTCAGGTTGTTTCCATCTTTTGGCTATTGTGAAAAATACTGCTATGAACATTGACATACAAATGTTTGTTTGAGTCCCTGATTTCAGTTCTTTTGGGTATATACCTAGTAGTGGCATTGCTAGGTCGTATGGTAATTCTATGTTTATATTTTTGAGAAACCATCAAACTGTTTTCCACCATGGTTGCACCATCTTACATCCCTACCAGTAATGTATAAATGTTCCAATTTCTCCATATCCTTGCCAATACCTGTTATTTTCTGTAATTTTTATTGTAGCCATCCTAATAGGTGTGAAGTGGGATCTCACTGTGGTTTTGATTTGCCTTTCTCTAATGACTAAATCTATTGAGCATCTTTTCTTAATCATTTGAATGTCTTCTCTGGAGAAATGTCTAAGTTTTTTTCCCATTTTTTATTTGGGTTGTTTGGTTTTTTTGTTGTCGAGTTGTAGAAGTTTGTTATGGGTTCTGATAATCTTTTGTCAGATATATGATTTGCATGTATTTTCCCATTCTGTACATTTGTCTTCTCACTTTCTTTATAATATCCTTTGATATAGAAAATTTTAAAATTTTGATGAAGCACAGTTTATCTATTTCTTTTCTTTTGTTGCTCATGTTTTTGAGGTCATATCTAAAAATTCCTTGCCCAATCCAAGGTCATGAATTTTCACCCACATGTTTGCTTCTAAGACTTTTATGGTTTCAGTTTTACATTTACATTTGAGTTAATTATTTTAAGATTTTACTTATTTATTTGACAGAGCGAGAGAGCACAAGCAGGGGGAGCAGCAGAGGGAGAGGGAGAAGCAGACTTCCCGCTGAGCAGGGAGCCTGATGCGGGGCTCGATCCCAGGACCCTGGGATCATGACCTGAGCCAAAGGCAGACGCTCAACCATGTGAGCCACCCAGGTGCCCCAGTTTGAGTTAATTTTTATATATGGTGTGAGATAGGGGTCTGAAATCATTCTTTTGCATGTGGACATCCAGTTGTAAAGAGACTGTTCTTTCCCCATTGAGTGGATGTGGCAACCTTGCCAAAAGCTAATTGGCCATAGATGTATGGGTTTATTTCTGCACCCCATTCTATTCCATTTGTCTGTATGTCTATCCTTATGCCAGCAGCACACAGTTTTGATTCCTATAGGTTTGTAGTTAGCTTTTAATTTGAGACGTGTAAGTCCTCTGACTTTATTCTTCTTTTTCAATATTGTTTTGGTTTTTCAGGGCCCCTTGGAATTCCATATGAATTTGAGGACATCTTTTCCATTTTTACAAAAAAGGCTAATGGTTTTTCTTTTTTAAAGATTTTATTCATTTATTTGACAGAAGAGAGAGAGCACAAGCAGGGGGAGTGGCAGACAGAGGGAGAAGGAGAAGCAGGCTCCCTGCTGAGCAAGGAGCCCGATGCGGGGCTCAATCCCATGGTCCTGGGATCATGACCTGAGCCAAAGGCAGACGCTTAGCCACCTGAGCCCCCAGGCACCCCCAGCTATTGAGGTTCTGATAGGGATTGTGTTGAACCTGCTGTTAGTTCATTTTGGGTAGTATGGATATGTTAACAATATTAAGTCTTTCTACCCTAATCCAGTATTATTGGCCTGCCATGCCTAGGTTAGAATTTCTGCCCATGATTGGGGGCTTCTTGGAGTGTTGGAGCCCCCAACCTCTCAGCTACATTTACCAGATTTAGTCTCTTCAACTTAGAGTTGGAGAGGGTGAGAAATGCTGGTGGCCTGCTTCTCCTGCGGCATACTGTAAGCCCTTGACTGGGAGCTGCGAGGAGACAGAGACCCATCTTCTTGGCCACATTCTTCTGTGTAGAGCTTCTGCCAGGCAGATCTGGGAAGGGGGAGGAAGGCAGTGGGTTGTGGCTCAAGTGCCACAGACTCTCACTGTTCTCATTGATATTTGATAGATTCTCCTGAATGAGTGCTTCTCCATTTGATGTATACCCTTAGTACAATTTCCAGAGACTAAAAGATTGTTTCTTAAAAGAATTTTTTTTTTTTTTTACCAGTTATGTTTTTATCCCCCACATGCTGGAATTCTGGAATTAGAAGTGTCCCCTTATGCTTTTAATGTTTGGTTTCTGTATTAGTTTCTCCCATTCCTTTCGTGACGTGGGTAATTTGTGTTTCTTTTTTTCCCCTTGCTCAGCCTAAGGTATATAAATTCATTATTCCTTTAAAGACTGAACTTGAGATTTTGTTGATCTCCTCTCTCGCATATACTTTTTCTATTTTATTCATCTCTGTTCTTATCTTTATTATTTATTTCCTTCTATTTTATTTTATGGTTAATTTAGTGCTTT
The DNA here is from genome assembly GCF_964656455.1 of Halichoerus grypus. NCBI lineage: Eukaryota > Metazoa > Chordata > Mammalia > Carnivora > Phocidae > Halichoerus > Halichoerus grypus. The sequence goes on along the minus strand of NC_135727.1, from coordinate 33,380,771 downwards.
TGCTACTATCTTGAGATGGTAACTTAGATAATTTAAAGTTCAGTCTTTCTTCTTTTCTAATGTATACATTTAAAGCTCTATATTTCTGGGGTGCCTGGCTGGCTGGGTCAGTAGAGGATGTGACTCTTGATCTCAGGGTCATGGGTTTGAGCACTGTGCTGGGTGTAGAGATTACTTCAAAATAAAATCTTAAGAAAATAAAGCTATATATTTCTTTCTAAACACTGCTTTAGCTGCATACCTCAAACTTTTTCTCATATTTTTATTATCCTTCCACTTAAAATATTTTCTAATTTCCATTCTGAATCTATCTTGACCCATGAGATATTTAGAGGTGTAGTCCCTAATTTCCAAACATTTGGTGGTATTCTAGTTAAGCTTTTTATTGTTTTTACTCTAATTGCACTGTGTTCAAAGAATATATTCTGAATGATTGCAAGCATTTTATATTTGCTGAGGTTCATTTTATAATCACATTTGTTTGATTTCAGAAAACAGTCCATGTGTACTTAAAAACAATGTACATTTGACCCTCGAGCAGTGTGGGGGTTAGGGGTGCCAACCCCCCATGCAGTCAAAAATCTGCATATAACTTTTGAGTTTCCATTTAACTACTGATAGCCTACTGTTGGCTGGAAGACTTACCAATAACGGAAACAGTTGATTAACACATATTTTCTATATGTATTGTATACTGTATTCTTATGATAAAGTAAGCTAGAGAAAAAAGATGTTATTAAGAAAATTATAAGGAAGAGAAAATACATTTGCAGTACTGTACTGTAAAATATCCATGTATAAATGGACCCATGCAGTTTAAACCCCTGTTGTTCAAGGGTCAACTGTATATCCTATTGCAGTTTGTATGCAATGTAAATAAAATTAATTTCTTTTCACATAAAATCTATGTATTAGGTCAAATTTGTTAATTGTGTTTTTTAGGTTTTCTATCTCTTTATAGATTTTTTTCTTGCTTGTTCCATTGAGCTATTTTGAGAGATGTATTATAGTATTCAAAATATTCCACAATGATGTTTGTGAATTTGTCAATTTTTCTTCTTTATTTTGTCAATGTTTTCATTTTGTATTTTGAAACTGTTACAGGGTGTATAAAGAATAAACAGACCTGTACAAATTGAGGGAACAGTGCCCAAAGATTGCCCAAACTTCAGACACTAGCCACAAGTTCAGGAATCCCGAGGCCTACAGACTTGGGGGTTCCCATGACCATTCTCAGCTTTAATAATTCACCAGAATGACTCACAGAATATACACAAATACCATACTTACGATTACAGTTCTGTTAGAGCAAAAGGATACAAATCAGAACCAGTCAAAGGAAGAGAGGGATAGGGTGAAGCCTGAGAGGGTTCCACTCCTGAAGCTTCCCATCTTCCTCAGGGGCAAGTTACCCTCCTGGCTGATGTCATACGTCAATGTAAGACAATATTCAAAGAATACTGCTAGCCAGGGAAGCTGACTTGGGCTTTTGGTGTCTGGGCTTTTTAATGGGGCTTGACCACATCCTATGTGCCAAAAGTATTGTATCCCAGGAAATCATTCATTCATGGGCAAACTGGGATGGTTGGTTATCCTACTGAGACCTGCCTGATCTCAGATTCTTTTTTTTTTTTTAAGATTTTATTTATTTATTTGAGAGAAAGAGAGAGAATGAGAGCATGAGAAGGGGGAGGGTCAGAGGGAGAAGCAGACTCCCCACTGAGCAGGGAGCCCAATGTGGGACTCCATCTTGGGACTCCAGGATCATGACCTGAGCCGAAGGCAGTCACTTAACCAACTGAGCCACCCAGGCACCCTGATCTCAGGTTCTTAATTATTGCGTTATATTGCTTCCCCGAAAGCAATATAATGTTCAAATATTCAAAGATTTGTTGTCATTCAGTATGATTTGCAGAGTCTTGCCAAGTCATTTGGCATTTTTCTGTGTGCTTGAGTAGAAAAAGCCAAGACAGCTGGATAAAAGTTACAAGATGTGGCGTCATTTCAATATAAGAAGGAACTTTGTAACAGCCCGTTCTGTCCATATATAGGTTGACTTGACTCAAAGTGTTATACTCTGTCTTGTGTTTTTGTTCAAACCAATGCAAGATACTAAATATACTTTTGTTAAATTTTAATCTTATTTGCTTCAGCATATTGCTGAAATCTTTGAATGTTGTTTTCGGTTCAGGTTCTGTGATACAACATTTTACATATACCTTCTAAATTCATGTGATTCATAATAATCCTTGTAGGCCTTCACTCGAGTCATTGACATATAAGCAGCATGGCTGATCATTTATTTATAATCCTGCCTCACAAATTTTGAAGCAGCTTGCAGTGAAAAAAACATTAACTAGTTATGTTAGTACATAAATATGGAATCTTCAAATGCTACAGTGAAGAGAATTCTGCATGGGACTAAAATAACATTGGCTAAATAATAAGCTTTCATCTGGATTCACTTGATTGAAGGCTATCACATAGAATGTCTAGAAGAATGGATCTCTCTTCAATCTTCTATAAATACAACTTTTCTGCAGTGTTTTAAAAATAGGAACTCTATAGCACTCGGTGTGAGACTGCATTAAAGAGTGAGGGCCCGACACTGCTGGATGGCAATAGGGACATGCTTTAAAAACCAGACAGTTTGGGGGCGCCTGGGTGGCTCAGTTGGTTGAGCATCTGCCTTCGGCTCGGGTCATGATCCCAGGGTCCTGGGATCGAGCTCCACATCAGGCTTCCTGCTCAGCGGGGGGCCTGCTTCTCCCCCTCCCTCTGCTTCTCCCCCTGCTCATATTCTCTCTCTCTCTCTCTCTGTATCTCTGTCTCGAATGAATAAATAAAAAAACCTTTAAAAAAAAAAACCAGTTTGGTTGTATTATAATGTTGACAAATAGGAATTTTCTCAGCAGACATTATTTTCTCTACATTTAACTTTCAACCAAACAAATTAGTATTATGTAAGGGCTACTAAAGCAACATTTATTTATTTTTTTGTTGTTCTATGATTTTTTTAATGGTTTCTGGTCTCACATTTAGGTCTTTTTTTATTTAATTTAATTTATTTATTTGACAGAGAGATAGAGAGCACAAGTAGGCAGAGCAGCAGGCAGAGGGAGAGGAAGAAGCAGACTCCCTGCTGAGCGGGGAGCCCGACATGGGGCTCCATCCCAGGACTCTGGGATCATGACCTGAGCTGAATGCAGCTGCTTAACCAACTGAGCCACCCAGGTGTCCCTAAAGCAACATTTATGATTGGTACTTCAAAGGTTGACAAATTGTGTTAATCTGTGGTTTTTAATTTGGGTGGCAATGATATAATTATAGCATAAGAGAGTCACACTGCCTGAATTCAAATCCCAGTTCTGACACTTAGGAGCTGTTGGCCTTGGGACATTAACTTCACATTTTTCTGTCATAGTCTTTTCACTTGTAATTAAGAAATGGTGAGAGTGAGAGTGATGGTAATAAAAAGCACCCCACATCAAGAGGCTGTTGTAAAGATTAAATAAGTTGATGTATCAGAAACAATAGTTCTCAACCTCAGCTGCATATTGCAATCACCTGGTGAACTTAAAAAAAGTACTAATGCTTGGACTGACATCATCCTCCAATATTCTAATTTAATTGGTTTCCATCGAGGCCTGGTCATCTGGAATTTTATAGCTCCCCAGATGATTCTAATTTGTAGTCAAGGTTAAAAATCCCAGATCCAAAGTAATTATAAGAGCACCTGGCAAATATCAAGCATTTGGTAGGTGTTAGTTATTATCAGTCTTCAGAAGTAGGGGTGATAGTTTTCTTAAATTTTTATAAACAAAATTGGAAAGTTATCTGTGAATGAAAACTACTTTTCACATATTCTTGTTAACATAACTTCCCTTTCTCAATAGCATAATAGATTTAAAGTTTTGTTTTGTTTTGTTTACACAATTTATTCCCACTGTGGCCTACTTTTCTCTACCCTGGCAGGGAAAAGCAAGTTGTAATCCAACAATACTGTCCTGATGCATACAGATAAGTGTGCAATTTGTTCCAGATTTATTCCATAAACTGTCTTTTAAAAGTATTAAATTGAGAAGTTCTTTTTTTCTCGTCCCATTCTGATTTACACAGCAAGCCCTAGATGACGGATTTATAGGGAAATCAACCTCCCAGTCCATAGAGAGCCCATGTTCAAGGTCTTGATAACCTCCCACCCACCACAACATTGAAGTCATCTGATTATTATCTTATAATTTACAAAGAGTTCATAGAGATTAAAGGATTTTCAAACTGTAGTCAGATCTTTAAAAACAACATGGTCCTTAGGAGAAGACAAAAGCCCTAAATTATATTTCTTATTTAAGAGACAAATCTCTACTCAGAAAGAAAAGATTCTTCCTATATGAGTCCATGATGTCCCTCCTTAGTGTCTGGTCCTCTATTAACATATTTTCTTCTAGGGGTTCCTGGCTGGCTCAGTTGATAGAGCTATGCAACTCTTGATATCAGGGTTGTGAGTTCAAGCCCCACCATCAGTATTTAAAGCTTACTTGGAAAAAAAAAAGCTCAAACATATTTTCTTCTTATATGTAGAAAGTAAAATGCCTAAAAGCCTTGAAAATGGGGATGCTTATTATAAAATATAGGTCTCTTTCAAATATCTAATACTAAAACTCAGAGGAAGAGTTTACACATTATAATTTTTATGTTTTGAGGCCCAATTTAGCCACATTCCAGGACTAAGATCTTAGCCATTAGAAGATATAAAAAAAAAAGGGCCTCTACCTTGTCTAGAATGTACAACTATGAATTTTTTTGTCTTAATTGAAACTGTAGCTGCAGGTTGAAAAAGATGACCTGAAATTGGCAAATCTATTTCATTCAGGTGGATAAACACTGTTCTCAGGCAATTTTTTGTATTATAAGTGTCTGAAGATTTTTAGATCTAAATTATCTGCAACGAGGTAGGGATATCCGCTAGAGATTTAATCAAATGAGGATAGTTACCCTAAATCAATGATTCTAGTTATAGATGTCTTGCCACAGATATCTGGAGCCCTTCCCCAGTCATACTAAGTCAGAATCTCTGGGGGTGGGCAAGAATAAATATATTTTTAAAAATCCTAAATGTGATTTGTATGAACTACAGCTGGAAAGAGTTGAATTAGATATTATCCAGAATAAACTGTCAGTGGGAGATAGAATGTTTACTTCGACTGCAGTAAGTACAGAACCTTGTAGGACAGTGCTAGTGACCTCCCTCCAGGGTGAAACTGATCCATTAATCAACACTCTTCAGCATGTTAATTTAACTAACTGAACTCACCTGTTCATATCGTTTGACTCATATTTTTCCATTTAATTCATGAAGCTATTCAGAAATATTTTGCAAAAAAACCCCTCAAAACAATAAAAGAAGAAATATTTTGCCAGATGCTTTTGAAAGCCCAGATACATTTTATTTGTTAATACTAGGTTAGCAACCTTATTTTAAAAGGAAGTGATATCTGAAACTTACTTTCAAATGGTTCAGAGAAAGGAGAAAACTTTACATATATATAAACCATATTTTTTTGTGTATATATATATACACACACACACATTTGTGTATATACAGTAGTTCCCCCCTTATCTCTGGGGGATACATTCCGAGACACACCCCCCAGCAGATGCCTGAAACCACAACTAGTACGAAACTGTTTTTATACGGTTTTTTAAAACTATGTTTTATACTATGTTTACTGTGTTACTATGTTTTACATACCTACGATAAAGTTTAATTTGTAAATTGGGCACAGTGAGAAATAAATAATAGCAACTAATAATAAAATAGAACAATTATAACAACAAACTGTAACAAAAGCTATGTGAATGTGGTCTCGCTCTCAGGATATCTTAGTGTACTCACCTTTCTCCTGCCTGGGATGATGTGAGGTGATAAAATGCCTACGTGATGAGAAGTGAGGGGAATGACAGACCTTGTTACATAGTGCTAGGCTGCTATTGACTTTCTGATTCTATGTTGGAAGGAGGATCATCTGCTTCTGGCCTGCTGTTGATTGAAACCAAGGAAGGCAAAACCATGGATAAAAGGGATTAAGGGAGAGAGAGAGGGAAAAGGGAAGAGGGGAGGAGGGGGAGGAGGAATGGAGGGGCAGGGGGAAGGGGGAGGGAGAGAGGGCTAGTGCAAATGTGGCAAAATATTAATATCTGGAGAAGCTAAGTGAAGTATAAATGTATGTTCGTTAAATTTATTCTTCCAAATTTTCTAGAGCTGTAATTTTTCAAAAGAAAAAGTTGGGAAATAAAAAGTGAGGACACTCTAGTGGGGTTAGCTGCTGATAAATCCATGCTGGTTCCTCATGAATACTACTTTTATTTTTAAGTGTTTGAAAACCAGTCTGTTAATAATTGTTCTGTAATCCAACTTTTCTCTGGTTTTGAAAATTGAGGCAATGTTTGTCTATATTCAAATTCGTATTTCTTGTCCTTTATTTTATTTATTGGGTACTAATCTTTACCAGGCCCCATGTTGGATATACAGTGATGAATAAAAGATAAATCCCTATTTTACTATCTTAGTGACCTGTATAATCTCTGTCATTTATCTTGCTTTCTCCAAAACCATACCATTTACACTTTCCTAAGTAAACGCCACGCTGTTCCACTCCAATACTCCAATGACATGACTGGGGCATTCTCATCAACTTAGGGTATCCTTCCGCCCCATTTCTCCTTGTCAAAATCTTATTCATTTTGAAAGTCCAGATTAAATAAGACATTCATAATAAGCCCTCTTGAGATTTTATGGGAGGAATTGATATCTCTCTCCCCTGACTCAAAACTAGCAATTTTAACCTATTATATGTTACACATTGCTTTATAGTTTTGAAAATATTTCAATCAGATTATGAGCCCAAGAGGGAAGAGACTGCTTTTATTTATCTTTTGTATTGCCAAACATTTCAGTAGCATGCCTCGTACATGTATGCTTGTTCAATCAAATTGAGAGATTTCCAGAATAGTCCTATGTTTATATACATAAGATTTTTGTCACATTGAGATAGAATTCTTTTGAATCCATACATTTCACTAAATTTATATATATATATGTATTTATTTTATCAAGTAACCTCTACATGCAATGTGGGGCTCAAACCCAGAGCCTGAGACCAAGAATTGCACGCCCTACTGACTGAGCCAGCCAGGTGCCCCCATTTTACCTAATCTAAAGTAGCACAGAGTCCTCTTACTATGTATCTTAGAATGCCTTTTCAACC